>NC_083283.1:4087571-4759071 GCF_963506605.1 Zootoca vivipara
TTCTATGTTGGACACATTTCCGGGTAATTCAG
The DNA here is from genome assembly GCF_963506605.1 of Zootoca vivipara. NCBI lineage: Eukaryota > Metazoa > Chordata > Lepidosauria > Squamata > Lacertidae > Zootoca > Zootoca vivipara. The sequence continues at coordinate 4,087,604 of NC_083283.1, forward strand.
AGCTCCAAACTCTAGGGAGAAATTCCAGTGAGGAGACTTTTGGAACCATCTCTTCTTGCTCAAGCTGTTGGCTCTCCAACCTGCCAGCTCACCTGTATGTCACCAGTAGTGGGGCTGTAATAAGCTCTTCGGAAGATCTCGGTCATATTCCTGAGTACGTCAATGGTTGAGAGCAGATCCCCACTGTAGCTGGTCCCATCCTGAGAAATCTCCACCAGGTTTTGCAACACGCCTGATACCCCTTCCCCTATCAAACCGCGCTGGGCTTTTGAAAGGTGATCCCTTGTCTGGGGAGACAGAAATTGACACATGTTAACTTAAAACAGGAGTGGGGAACCAGATGGGCGGGCTATAAATAAATAAATTATTATTATTATATTATTCTTAAGCCACATGTTTACCTTCATACACCGGGCTGTTTCCTAGTCCTATAAAAGCTATAAATGCATTTCTCTCCACCCACCTGTGTCTCTCCATCCTTTATCCAGTTTAAGCCAAGAGACACACTATTTAAGGCTTTGGGCTAACCTGGTGAGCTACCAGGACTTGGTTGCTCTATCAGTCACAGAAAAGAAAACCTGGCCATGTAACATCAGCTTCTGTAATTGGAAGGTAGTATGAAGTCTCTGGATTGGATGGGTCTGGTATATAAATACTAGAAACCTTGAATTCTCTCCATGATTACCGTAATCAACAGAGCAGCACCTCCTGCTTGCTATACTTCTGCAGTGCATCCTCAACTCCACCCACTGTGTTAGGGGACTCTGAGTTGGAGAATGCACATTCCAGGTCTGGATTTAGGTTCCCAAGGTCCTAGCCCAGCCTCAACACTCACCATCATCTGGATGTTCCTGTAGTCAATGGAAACACACTTGACGTACGTTGGGAGGGTCCAATAGGCAATGCCCTCTTCATCCAGCATGCACCGGCGTAGGATCAGCCCTGAAGGAGAGCAGAAAGGGGACAGTCAAGGACATCACCAGTTGGCTGGTGAACTTACAAAGTCTACCCACAATGCATTGATCCTTATCAGTCCAAGGAAGAAAGTTGGTCAACATGAAAAAATCGAGCCATTGTAAACCGAGATAGCTGCTACTGGAGATGATTGCTGTGTGGTTCTAGAAAGCAGCAGACTGTATGTCAAATAGGGAGATTCTGCCTTCAGGGAGTTCAGTGGCAAAGTCCATTTAGTTCCAAAGTGAAACCTGCCCTCTAGTTTCTTAAAAACTGTTCTTTCTGTTCTTCTGCCTCATTTGCAATGTATGCATGTGGTTGAGCTTACCTTATCGTAGTAAGATGGCCAATGGTGGTGTCCATTTTTTTCCATTCCAATACACATCCCTCCTGCACTCTGCAGCCTCCCTGGCTGCCCCAAGGTCTTCCTGCTCTGAAAAAAGCCCCATGAGGGGACCTAAGTCATGACTTCCGCTGGACCTTATGACTGAGGTCCCAGAAACCATGGAGGTTGGCTACTGAGTGCCTGAGATGGACACAATCACTGATTTTAGTTTTAAGGAAAGTCGTTCCTTTTATCTTTAAAAAAAATAATCTTCCACACTTTTAGCAATCACATCACAATTTCTTTTTTAAAAAAATCTGTACAGTGGTACCTGGGTTTAAGTACACAATTGGTTCCAGAAGTCTGTACTTAACCTGAAGCGTACTTAACCTGAAGCAAACTTTCCCATTGAAAGTAATAGAAAGGGGATTAATCTGTTCCAGACGGTCCGCGGAGTACTTAAACTGAAGCGTACTTAACCTGAAGCGAACTTTCCCATTGAAAGTAACGGAATGTGGATTAATCCATTCCAGACGGGTCCGCGGAGTTCTTAACTTGAAAGTACTCAAACTGAAGCATACTTAAACCAAGGTATGACTAGTTACAGGTAGGTAGCCGTGTTGGTCTGACGTAGTCGAAACAAAATTTAAAAAAATTTAAGGGGCTGCTGGAAGGATTTTTTATTATTTTGTTTCGAGGTATGACTGTACTTTAAAATAAATAATAATAGCAAGCACAATAAAAGTAATAAAATATGTCAGGCCCACAGTAGGCAGCCTCCCTACCTTCCTGTATCCACAGTAAAGCCCAGGCCCCCCAGGAAGGCTGCAAAGTGCAGACCATAAGAGAGCTGAATTGTAGAATGAAAGAAGGGACACCCACAAACACCCCAGGCCACCTACACTGTAAGGTAAGCATGCACACACAAGCAAACACAAAACACTCTGCAGCCCACCCTGCAAGATAAGGCCACTAGCCCATCTAGGTCAGCACCCTGTCTTCATAGTGGCCAACCAGATGGCCCTAAGGGAAATCGGCATGCAGGATCCGAGTGCAAGTGCAAGAAGAAGAAGAAGGGTTTGGATTTGATATCCCGCTTTATCACTACCCGAAGGAGTCTCAAAGCGGCCAACATTCTCCTTTCCCTTCCTCCCCCACAACAAACACTCTGTGAGGTGGGTGGGGCTGAGAGACTTCAGAGAAGTGTGACTAGCCCAAGGTCACCCAGCAGCTGCATGTGGAGGAGCGGAGATGCAAACCCGGTTCCCCAGATTACGAGTCCACCGCTCTTAACCACTACATCACATTAGCTCTCTCCCCTCCTGTGGTTTCCAGCAACTGCTGTTCAGAAGCATCGCTGCCTCCACCCATAGAGGAAAAGCACAGCCATGGTGGCCAGAAGCCAACAATAGCCCTCGCCTTCCATGCATCTCTCTTTTAAAGCCACCCCAATTTGGTGGTCCTCTAAGCTGGTGGTTTCCTCCTTCCCTTTGCTCATTTACAAATGCTCTTTCTTTCCTCGCTGATTGATGGAGAAGAGTTGGGGAGCGGAGGGAGGAACTCAGGAGAGATTTTTGGCTTGACAACACGCGCAGCCCATTGATTACAGGTGGACACACATCATTGTTTGTTCAAGAAACACATGGGAGAACCTATAGTCAGGGAATAAATATTCAGCAGCAACAACATCTTTGGGAACCAACCGGCAGTTATTCATCATCTTGGCAAGAGGTAGTGTCCGCTGCCTTCCATTACTCTTGTCTCTCCTAATTTAGAGTGATCCTCTGGTTTGGCAGTTCCCCACCTTTGGGACCCACAAGCTAAAGTGGTGGGGCGGGATGAAGCAAATGAGGCCACCTTACCTGATCCCTTCCTTGCCATGGAAGTGGACACACGCTCTCCCCATCAAGAGCCCCCAGAGGGAGCCGTTTTCACCAACGCCACAGCAGGGCATCTCATTCGGAACCGTTCAGCAATTCATCTTCAGGACACGGTTCCGAAATGCCAGCTGCTATCCTGGCACATCTTCCAGGTTAGAGGTCCAGAGAAGGCAGCATTGGCACAAATAAGCCACAAGATTGTGGCCAGAGCTTCTGCTCCACAGGCACAGCAGCCAGAAAGACACATCTCAGTTTTTTGCAAGAACAAAGTGTCTACTTTCAGTCGCAGGGCAAGTTCACATTGAAAAATTCCTCTGAGTGTTCTGCCCTCGTGCCCAGTTTTCTGAATCCTGTTTGCTTCAGACACACTGCACTGAAAGAATCCTGAGAACTGTGAGGGATAAACTATAGCTCCCAGGATTATTTTCCTTTTTGAGGGGGTATGATGTGCACACAGCCGAAGAAACAAACTTTGAGAAGAATCTCTGCTGCTTTGGAAGTGGCTGTTTTTTGGCTCGCGTCTCCCTTTTGCCATTGCAGGGAGTGACTTAAAGAGTTTCCATTCATTTGTGACTTTAATCAGATCAAGATTCAGATCTTAGAATCATAGAATCGTAGAGTTGGAAGAGACCACAAGGGCCATCCAGTCCAAACCCCTGCCGAGCAGGAAACACCATCAAAGCATTCTTGAGATATGCCTGTCAAGCCTCTGCTTAAAGACCTCCAAAGAAGGAGACTCCACCACACTCCTTGGTAGCAAATTCCACTGCCGAACAGCTCTTACTGTCAGGAAGTTCTTTCTAATGTTTAGGTGGAATCTTCTTTCTTGTAGTTTGAATCCATTGCTCCGTGTCCGCTTCTCTGGAGCAGCAGAAAACAACCTTTCTCCCTCCTCTATATGACATCCTTTCATATATTTGAACATGGCTATCATATCACCCCTTAACCTTCTCTTCTCCAGGCTAAACATACCCAGCTCCCTAAGCTGTTCCTCATAAGGCATCGTTTCCAGGCCTTTGACCATTTTGGTTGCCCTCTTCTGGACACGTTCCAGCTTGTCAGTATCCTTCTTGAACTGTGGTGCCCAGAACTGGACACAGTACTCCAGGTGAGGTCTGATCAGAGCAGAATACAGTGGTACTATTACTTCCCTTGATCTAGATGCTAGACTCCCATTGATCTTGTTTGTTTTGCAGTATTTGACCACTAAACTTCCATTTGTAATTCAGGGAGTGTGTGCAGATGAACTGAGAGGACCATGGACTGCATTTGTCCATGCATTTAATTGGCTGGTGAGTAGATCTCCAATTGACAGCAGATTCTAGCCCAACTGGGTCCTCCTTGCATTGGTGCCCACACAGAGGCCAAATGCGGAGATAGTGGAGGCCAACTAATCTGTTGTGCCAGCACAATGATTTTTAGCTGTGCATGTAACAACAACTCTAGTGTAACTGTTTAGCAGGATGTGACCGCTAGCCACTGCATGAGTCAGGAGTGGGAGATGGGGCTAATAATAATAATAATAATAATAATAATAATAATAATAATAATAATATTTTATTGATACCCCACCCATCTGACTGGGTATCCCCAGCCACTCTGGGTGGCTTCCTACAAAATATTAAAAATGCAATACAACAACAACACTGTCCAATCTCTCGGCCTCCTTTCCCATGCTCTCCCCGGGGAGGTTCGGCTTGAGCCTTCATTATACACCTTTGGGCGCCAGGTGAAAACGTTCCTCTTTAACCAGGCCTTGGGCTGACTGACATCTGCTGCCCTTTTAAAATGTGCTGTGGAAGGCAGGGTTATCGGGTTGCCATTGATTTTGTTTTTTTATGACCTCTTTTGTGTTTTTTATATTGTAATTTTATGCTGTGAACCGGCTTGATTTCTATGGGTATAGAGTGTTATATAAACCGTTTCTCAGTTTGGTCCCTTTACATGTTTTTGTATGTTTTGTGGTATTTTATGCTTTGTGACTGGCTGTTATTTTTATTGATTATAGACTAGCAATTCTTTATTGTAATTGATAAGTGTAAACTGTTTAATTATTATTTGCTTATATTTAAATTTACTGTTCACTACAGTTTACTATCACACACACACACACAGTGGTACCTCGATTTACAAACACCTCAGGTTACAAACGCTTCAGGTGACAAACTCCGCTAACCTGGAAGAGTTACCTCGAGTTGAGAACTTTGCCCCAGGATGAGAATGGAAATCGTGTGCCGGCGGCACGGCGGCAGCAAGAGGCCCCATTAGTGAAAGCACGCTTCTAGTTAATAACAGTTAAAAGTTAAGAACGGACCTCTGGATTGAATTAAGTTTGTAACTAGAGATACCAGGGTGTGTGTGTGTGTGTGTGTGTGTGTGTGTGTGTGTGTGTGTGTGCATTTTCAGGTTTACAAACAGCAACAGAAAGAACAATTAAAACATAATCAATATGATACCTTTGACTTCCCTCCTCCCTTTTATCCTTATACCAAAGTTTGTCCCCAGAATCTCCTCTCTTACTCCAATTTTAGCATCTTTAAACACTCCCTACTTCATCAAGTTTATGTCAGTCCTACTAATGATTTTAATTGTTTACTATATTTTTTTCAAACATGTGATATACTTTCCCCATTCCTTATTAACATTTTATTCTTCCTGGTTCCTAATTCTTCCAGTCAGTTTTGCCATTTCAGCATAATTTCATCCGCCAATCTTCCTTGGTAGGGACTTTATTTTCTTTCCATCTCTGAGTTAGCAAAGTCTGGGCAGCTATAGTAGGTGTACTCTTATATTCTAATGGATTATTGAATATTGCTTTATTTGGTAGAAGTTGTTTATTTTAAAGTTATTTTGACTTTTTTTTGCATTGGATCAGATTGTTTGATCTTTGCTATTTATTTTGTTGTTTCTTCAGCTTGCAAAATGCCTCGTGTACAGCAATATAGAAAGGCAGTATACAAGTTAAAAGTGAAATGAACATGAAATAATAAAAATAATAAACATTCTTAAAATGTGTGTGTGGTGGGGAACTCTGTACCCACTCATAGATAAACAGAAATTCAAGAGAAATGGAAGAGAGAACAAAGGAACCACAAAGACACAGCTTCATACTATCTGAGAAACCCATAGGGAATGGATTGGGTCCCATGGCTATGAAGTCATGTGGAGGGGAGCTTACTGTCATGAACTCGAATCCAGAACCAGGGAGCCATGAACCACTTTTCTGACAGTGTCCTATGTGACCTTGCAAGAGATCCAGGGCTACAGTCATTTGAGGTGTTAAGATGCCATCTGGAGACCTAGGTTCCCATCGCCATAGAGAAGAGAAGGACCACGTCAGGCCACCACTACTTACCTGTGGCGTTCCGGGGACATCGAACAGCTGCAGATTCTCCTCCTGGAGTCTCCTTCCAAATCACAGAAGCAAAGTTATCTTCGTCACAGATTTCATGGGGCTCTGGAAAGGAAGAAAGGAGGTGGCTGAATTTAGTACATCTGCTGAGACGAAGGAAGGAAGGAAGGAAGGAAGGAAGGAAGGAAGGAAGGAAGGAAGGAAGGAAGGAAGGAAGGAAGGAAGGAAGGAAACTAAAGGGGAAGATGGATGAGCCTAAAAGAAAAGGTGGGTTGGCAGTGGTGAATGAGAACAGCCATCTGTTATACCAAGTAATCTCAGAATTAAGAACTGCTTAAGTAGAGTGTGCTTTAAACAAACAAACAAACATATATGGATACTAGAAACTTAGGAAGTTTGCTAGATCTCCACAAATCTACGAAGGGGGACGTGGGTGGCACTGTGGTCTAAGCCACTGAGCCTCTTGGGCTTGCCGATCAGAAGGTTGGCGGTTCAAATACCTGCGATGGGGTGAGCTCCCGTTGCTCTGCCCCAGCTCCTGCCAACCTAGCAGTTTGAAAGCATGTAGATAAATAGGTACCACTGTGGCAGGAAGGTAAGCGGCATTTCTGTGGCACACTCTGGTTTCCTTCACGGTATCCCATTGCGCCAGAAGCGGTTAAGTAATGCTGACCACATGACCTGGAAAGCTGTCTGTGGACAAATGCCAGCTCCCTCGGCCTGAAAGCTAGATGACCGCCGCAACCCCATAGTCGCCTTTGACTGGACTTAACCATCCAGGGGTCCTTTATCTATACCATTAGCTATGACAGCTAAATGAAACCATCTTGTGTGTGTGAGCATGTGAGCATTCACACACATACACAGACAAGTTTCATGTCCTGCTTGCAAGCTTTCCATAGGCCAGCAGTGGGAAGCTGCTGCCTTGCAGGTGTTTCTGGACTATAACTCCCATCACCCTTGATCATTGGCCATGCTGGCTGGGTCTGATGGGAGTCGGGGTACAACTACACCCGGAGACCCCCAGGCTCCATATCACCTCTGCCATTGGAATCTGGTTGTTACTGTGGGAAACAGAATGCTTACCGAAATGGATCTTTGGTCTGATCCGGCAGCGCACTTCCTCCATCCACACTCCTAAAAAACCCTGTGCAAATACACTCACGGATATGCCTGAAGGAGATTCTTTCATTCCGAATCTGGGAGAAAGCTTGGAGCACACACAAAGGAACTCGGCTCCCGGCCTGAGTAGCACAACCCTTTATGTGGAAAAGTTATTTATGGGACATAAAGCAGTGAAAGCTGTCATTGGGGTGTTAAAGTCATTTCTCACCACTAAGCACAGGGAGGAGGGGGGCATATATTTCACAGCTTTCAATTACATTTTCTATTTTATTGGGCATGTAAACTTGTAAACAGGGTGGGAGCAAACATAGTCTGGGTGGAAATGGAAGAGAAAGAGCCAAGGGAATGATAGGCAAGGATAAGCCCTAGCAGCTTCTTATGGAAGTCCCCATCTCGTAGAATTTGACACTGGGCCGCAGCAGGATTCCACCAGGCCAGGAACGATGTGCCAAAGAAATGGGCATCTAAATGGCGAAGGAGCAGCTGTTGGTGGGTTGGAATCAATGATCCTGACCGCCGCTGCAATTAGTCAGTGTCTAGCCAGCAAGGTTGGTTTCAGAAGGTCATAGAGCACAGTTTCAATGTGTGGGTTGCTGCTATCCAAAACAATTAGTCAAGGCCGAGCACCCAGCCTTGGTGGGTAATGGACTTGACATCAGCACTTGAACTAGAAATATGCTCTGCTCAAGACTTGGGATGCAACATGATGAGTTGTGCCATGGTTTCCACCCACCCGCATTCTTGGCTGCATTTGGAATTGGGGGTGTGGTCTTTCAAACTTACCATGAAACTGACCAGCACAGGGACCGGGGGCATCTTCACACATTAGTCTCAAGGCAATAAACAGATATATAACCTCCACTGTCAAACAGCTCTTGCCACCAGCAAGTTCTTCCTGATGTTTAGTTGGGAGTCTGCTTTCGTGTCATTTGAATCTATTGGTTTGGGTCCTGCCCAATGGAGCACCAGAAAAACAAGCTCCCGTTTTGTACTGTTTGTCCCAGTTCCACCATGGATGAGCTCTGACTCTTGACTTGACTGACCAAATCTGACTGGAGTCAAGGCGCTCCTCAAAGTGTTGCTGCTTGCTTGGTTTCTCTGTCTGCAGAAGAATGCTTTCCTCTCTGCGGCAAAAGCAGTGGGGCAGGAGAGCAGGCAGAGTGCCTCCTCTTGCCCTGCCGCTGCTTGAAGCAGCTGCATCACCCTGCCTCATGCATGGGCCGGCTCTGGCTGGCTCCATCTTCCATGTGGCAACCCTTCAGATATTGGAAGATGGCTACCATATCACCTCTCAGTTTTCTCTCCTCCAGGCTAAACATACCTGTCAGGGGATTGTTGCGGCTACTCCCGAGTAAACACGCCCAAGTCCGTTCTGTCTTTAACGGTTTTATTGTGCATAGTATTTACAGTGCAGAGAAAGTGGAAAACATGACCTCCTAGTCACTCGCAGAATCCGGCAATGGCACCCTTCTGCTCCGGGGCCAGCATAATAGCTTGGGCACCTCGAAACGTCGCCCTCTAACCTTGTGTTTGGGTGCGTGCCTCAATTCGGACGCTGGAAGCGGCTGTGTTCCCTCTCCTACTTGTTGGCTGGAGTTCGTGCAGGGGCTCTGATACATGGCTGAGCCGTGCCTCCTCCACTCCGCCCCCATCCTCATTTCCTCCCCCTGACCCGCTGCTGCCGCTCTCGGTGGGCAAAGCGCTGGTCAGGATGATGGGGGGGAGGATCCCTGAAGGGAGGTCCCCTGACAATACCCAACTCCCCAACTCCTTCCACCAAGAGATAGCTAGGTAGCTAGATAGATAGAGAAAATATGTAAAATAAGTATGAAGTTTGAGAAATGTGATTTTTTAAAAAATGCATGTTTTGACACAGCTCAAATTTTCATATTGGAAAAAGAAAGAAAGAATGTGGTTTGTTTTGGAAGCAGGACAAAAGGGAACAAGGAATTAAAAGCATTCACAACTGAGCGGAATGCAAGGTGGCCGATCTGTCTGTCCTTAAAAAGGAAAGGTAAAGGACCCCTGGATGGTTTAGTCCAGTAGTCCTTAACTAGCTCAGTATTAGCTGTGGTGCTGGGCTAAGAAGGAGATCAGCTCTGCAACCCTCTTTCCACGTTCTGCTTGCAACTGATATGCAGGAGCCAACCACCAGAGGCTTGTCCTCAATTTCACCCTTTCAACTTTCCCTCCTTTGCTCAAGTACCTTCCCGGGAAACAAGGCATGACACTTTGTATTAGGGATGCTCATTAGAAATGCATTTCACCACCTTGCCTGAGAGTGTGGGAGTGCTCTCTTTCTCAGGAGGGGATAACACGATCCCTGTAATTTTTAATATCCCTTTGTAACAAAAGCCATTTTACAAAAGGAAGCACACAGCACTGGGAGAATTTAACATCTAACCCAATTACGCTCAATGGCTTTCCTCCTTTCTATGAAAACAAAATTATGTTGATATTTGATGTTCTTCCTCCTTCCCTTCTCTCTAGGGCGAAATATGAATGCAATTGTTTTTAGACATTGATCTGACGGCTACAGGATCTAAATGCCCATACTTGTCAGGCATTTAGGCCAAAGGCTGGCCAGGAATCTTGGAGGCGATCAAAGGCCAACAATAGCCAGATTAATTCTTGTTATTTTGCTGCTGCATCTATCTATCTATTTTGATGCCCCTTCTATCAATCATCATCATCATCCAGACGCATGTTGGATGAAGACCATCAGCTTGATACCCTGAGAGGGAATCACACACCCTCCCTAGGAGAAAATCAGCCATACTTAGAGCCTTTTGATTGCCTAGTGAGACCAGATGGACACTTTGGCATCAAAGCACTTCACAAAGCAAGAGGTGTTCTAACTACCTGTGAGTTTCCTGCCCAGAACCACTTGACCCTTCTGGTCAGCAGGCCTAGGGGTGTAGGCAGCTGAGGGGCAGCAATGCCACTCACAGGGAAATATGCAGGTTTTTTTTAGTCCAACCCCTTTTAGTGCAGGAAGCACAGCTAATGCACAGTTTTAAGTAGGATATAAGAAGTGTCTGCTTGATTAGGCCAATGGCCCATCTAGTCCCTCATCTCCTGCAGAAATCTCTTACCTGGACATCTCTTCTCGTTGCATTGCTTGTACTCCTCTTTGGGTCCTTGACATGCGTCTCCTCCATAGAAAGGGCCGTAGCAGAGACGGTCACGTTTCTGCGTTCCACCTCCACAAGTGGCGGTACAGCTCCCCCATGGGCCCCACGCTTGCCACTTCCCATCCACTGGAAGAGAAAGAGAGAAAAGGGAGAACTTGTAATGTAGGGTTCCTGCAGATGAGGGTGGAAATCTGAGGTTGTGGGCGCGCACAATGCACTCTACATAGGGCTACCCTTGGATCTGGTCTGGAGGCTTCAGCTGGTGCAAAATGCTGTGACTGGACTATTGATGGGGCAAATTATTGCCAGTGCATAACTCAAAAGCTTGCACTGGTTGCCCAGACATGGCAGAGCCCCTCTTCTCATATATATATATATATATATATATATATATATATATATATATATATATATATATATATATAATATTATATATATATATATATATATATATATATATATATATATATATATATATCACAACTTGATACAATAAACATAATAGAGGCACAATATATCTGGGAGAGACTTAATATTAAGTTTGTAGAATACTTAAGACCATTAGGAAAGCCAAATTTCACATTTTACTAGGGAGAGGGAGTCCTGTGTTTCTGCATTTGTTGAAAACAGGGTAGAATCCCACCAAATAACATAGAATTTTTCTGGGTCCTACAAGCCTTTGGCAACACAAATCCTCTCCCTGTTGAACTTCCAGTGCCTTCTGGAGACTTTATTATTATTATTATTATTATTATTATTATTATTATTAATCATTACAGCATGCCTTTAAATTGATTTTATAGTTTCAGCTGATTTTTGCCTTTTCTGTATCTTATTTCTTGTACACCACTTACAGATGGGTTCAATTAAGCAATATCAAAATTGCTTAAATAAATAATACTAGGAAGAAAGCCTCATTGAGTTCAATGGGACTTACCTTGGAGGACTCCACTGCAGTTCTCTTGAGGGAAAATGTTAAGCACAGACCTTCTTAAAATAAATACAGTGGTACCTCCGGTTACAAACTTAATTCATTCTGGAGGTCCATTCTTAACCCGAAACCATTTTTAACATGAGGCATGCTTTCACTATGGGGCCTCCCGCTGCCGCCACCCAGCCACCACATGACTTCCACTCACATCCTTGGGCAAAGTTCGCAACCAGGAGCAGCTACTTCCAGGTTAGTGGAGCTCGCTACACGAAGCGTTCGTAAGGAGGACAGCACGTAACCCTAGCTTCCACTGTACTTGGTGAGGTGAACAATATAAAGAGAAAGATTCCAAGCAAAAACAAAAATATAACCTGGGGTTGGGTGGCTTGTGGCTTGTGCATAGGAATATGTGTTCCAAATTGTTTCAGCTCTATGATGTGGCTCAGCAGAGATGCACACAGAAAATGTTCCTACTGAAAGACTTGCTATATAGTAGCTTTCCCCAAATGGGCATGCTCCAGATGTTTTGAACTACAAATCCCATCTTAGAGATTCAGCTCTAAACATCTGGATGGCAACAGGTTGGGGACAGCTGTGCTCCAGTTTCTGTCTGTTGGCAAACTAGTGCTCCTTAGGGGGCAAAAGGCAAGCATGAAACGCCTTGTAAGAAACTCCTTAGGATGGAGGCTATCAGTATCTCAGCTGTGCCAGCTGTGGCTGATGGGATTTGTAGTCCATAAACATCTGAACGGCACTCATTTGGGAGGAAATGATATCACAGATCTTTCAGGAGCAACATCTCCCATGTGTATCTCTACTGAGCCACTTATGATGATCACAGAATCTTAGAGTTGGAAGGAACGCCAAGAGTCATCTAGACTTGTTCTTCTTCTTTGGCAATCACCCGGAGCTGAGTAAATTGCCTTCCATAAACATGGTTTTAAAAGTGAATCCGTAAGTGACCGTGGAGGCCAATTCTGGATCCACACGTTCTTCCACAGTGGGGACATAGGTTTCCAAGCAGGAGTTGATCACGGTGAGGGTTTGCCAAGGGTGCCTTCCTCTTAACGCATTTCTCCCTTGCATCCTGAGTTCGAGCGTCTTCAAAACCCATCACACCTTTGGTAAAGGCTGTTGTCCAACCCCCTGCAATGCAGGAATCTTGATTCATAGTCTCCCTTCCATTTTGAAACCATACCAGACCCTGCCTAGCTTTGCAAATGTGTGAGCAGTTTTAGTGCTGCAGCGCTAGAATGTCATTTTGCAGGTCAGCCATGCACTCGTTGAATCCCAAAGGGGCAGAGGGTGACCCACACACTACTACTGACCTGGGCACTGCCTTAGGAAGCAGTCTCGGCTCTCCACCCAGTGTCCTTGGCATTCGGCTCCCCCGTACGACGGCCCATTGCACTCTCTCGTCCGCTGCTGGGTGCCGTTGGAGCAGCTGGTGGAACAGGAGGTCCAGCTCGACCATTCATTCCAGTTGCCGTCCACTGAGTGACCCAAAGAAGGAAAGAAGGGAAGGCAGAATGTGAAAACCGCTTTTGCACAGAGATATAGCTTTATAAAAAAATAGTTGTGTGTCTTTGTTTCTCAATTTGATCCTTTTACATGGCTATGTATGCATTGTGGTATTTTACGTGTTTTCATTTACAGTTATTTTTATTGATCATAGTTTAGTAATCATTCACTGCAATTGTTAGGAGTGAAGGCTGTCTAATTATTATTTGCTGAGAGTTTTTCTTTTCTTTTATATATTTTATATCATTAGTTCTTCAGTTTCCCAATCAATTCTCTCTTTTAAGAAAAATTATTTATGCTTTTCGGGTTTATACATTTCAATAATTTTACAATCATCTTAACATTTCAAAACTTGACTTCCTGTGGTTCCTTAAATTTATTTATTATATTTTCTGCACATTCCAGATTAACTTAATTTACTCATTTATTCATCTACTTTAAATATATACTGTTATATAAACTGCAGGTTATTACAACAATCCAGTTTTGAGAGTTAATTTTATCGTGTGCTATTATTAAAGGTAAAGGGGCCCCTGACCATCAGGTCCAGTCGTGTCCGACTCTGGGGTTGCGGCGCTCATCTCGCTCTATAGGCCGAGGGAGCCAGCGTTTGTCCACAGACAGCTTCCGGGTCATGTGGCCAGCATGACAAAGCTGCTTCTGGTGAGCCAGAGCAGCGCATGGAAACACCGTTTACCTTCCCGTCGGAGCGGTCCCTATTTATCTACTTACACTTTGATGTGCTTTCGAACTGCTAGGTGGACAGGAGCTGGGACCGAGCAACGGGAGCTCACCCCGTCACAGGGATTCGAACCGCTGACCTTCTGATCAGCAAGCCCTAGACTCTGTGGTTTAACCCACAGCGCCACCTGGGTCCTGTGCTATTATTACTTTGTTTGATATAAGTCGTTCCATTGTAAAGTTCTGTTTCATTACATTTTTTTTTGTATTGAATCAGATTATTATAAGGTGAATGTTCCTTGTTGTATATTTTGTTGCTGTAATATTTTGTTGTTTCTATGGTCAATGTCAATGACTCATCTAGTCCAGCATCCCATTCTCACAGCAGCCAACCAAATGTCTATGGGGAACCCACAAGCAGGATCAGAGCACAAGAGCCCTCTCCCCTCCTGTGGTTTTCAGCAGCTGGTTTTCAGAAGCATTGCTGCCTCGGCCTCAATGGCTAGTAGCCATCCATAGCCCTCTCCCTCCATGAATTTGTGAAATCCTCTTTTAAAACCACCCAAACTGGTGCCCGTCACTGGGCTGGACTTAGGTCTGATGGGGCCCTCAGCTCCTGAAGGTAATGGGGCCCTTTATAGGTCCAGCTGCCCTTTGTCCACAGCAAATTGTCACTGTTTTTTGTGTTGAATATATGCTGTATGGTCATTTATGGACCTAATAGGTATCTAAAGCCATTTGCACATATCAAAGGAATTGTTGAACTGAAATACATTCCATGCAGAATGTAGGCACCCTATATATAGAAATGAGCAAACCAGTGATGTTTTAGGGAGCAGGCTAGCAGGGGGCCCATGACGTCCATCACAGGAGCCTACACAACACAAAACACTGTTGCTGTAGTTACCGGTAGGTTTTATTTTATTTGTTTTTCATCTTATATATATATTTTTTTCTTGTCCTTCCTTTTTTTTTTGTATCAAATCTTTATTCAATTTTTTAAAACCATACATAACAAAAAATGGACAAAGGACAAAAGATAATAAGAATAATCAAATTATATATATATATATATATATACAAAGTAAATTTATAAAAAACAAGGAAGTGATTTTTATTTTTATTTTCTTTTTTTCTCTATTCTGTTTTGTTGTAGCTTTGTATATGTTTTTTTCTTGTTTTTCTTGTTTTTTTCATCTTATATTTTTGAAATGTATTGTACATCCAGTTTTTTCCCCTTTAATTTTTTGGGGCCCCTCTAAATAGTGGGGCCCTAAGCTATAGCTTGTTTAGCTTATACATAAATTCGGCACTGGCCATAACTCCCTCCTGTGGCAGTGAGTTCCACAGTTTAACTACGCGCTGCCCAAAGACGTGCTAGTTGTGCAGGATGAATGAGCTTTCTTCAATAGATGTCTTTCAGAAATTGCTGAACTCACAGCTCCCATCATCTCTGACCACATGCCATCCTGACTGGAGCTGATGTGAAGTGTAGTCCAACCACAGAGTCCCAAGTTGGGATCAGGAGGGCGACAGATAAGGCAAGCTTGATGCAGACAAGAGAGGGGGGAAGCCTGTTCACAGGGAAGCAGTTTACTGAATCCTCAGGGCTGGTGTGCATGTTTGTGTGTTTAACTGTCAAAACTGCTTCCATTTTGACAAGGCGGTTTTCTCCCTGACATTTCAGCACCATCTACTTCTGTAATCTGCAGATAAGTCATCGGTGATTGGCATTGCCAGGGCTAAAATAATAATACCGTCAGGTTCTCATTGGGTGGTCGGAATATGGAAAACCAAGACATGTCTATTTTAAGCACCAAGGTTCTCACCTTTAAGGCTCCCCGCGTGCCCCAGTGCAAACTTGGGAACCCGCTAGATGGATATCACTCCAAATAAGCCAGCCAACTCAAGCCTAACTCAGAACACACAATTACTTGCATCACTTAATTAACACGAATAGGCGAAGGAGTTCTCCAGTCTGAAATATCAGCCGTAATTTATCATTCAGCTGGAAAAAAGCCCCCTTATGCCAAGTGCAGGTTAGGAATGAAATATGAATACTTTTATTAGAGAGATATATCTTGAAATATTTCCTGACATGACAGGCCCACTCTAATTATTTCTGGAAGGCTTCAGGCTCATTAGCAGAGGGCTCGTTATCTCTCTAGCAGGAGGAAGTCCGAGTGTCAATTCCTAACAAATTGTAAGGCTGGAAGGATCCAGGAGGTCATCCAGCCAACCCAAAGAAGGATTTTCTAGGCATGCAACCCCTGCAGATCCGTCCAGAAAACCCAACTCAAGGAAGTGAGTCAAGCCAGAAATGCAGAAAAGATGCCTAAAGTTGCTAGCAGGGCAGTTCTGTTTTTTCCCTTCCCATTATGGCCAATCAGATGCTTCCAGAGGTCCCCAGGTAGGGCAAGAAGTCATGAATATATTTTTTTTTCAGGAGCTGACAGCAATGACATATTAAAAGCATGAAAAGAGCCTGGTGGATCAGGCCAATGGCCCATCTAGTCCAGCATCCTGTTCTCACAGTGACCAACCAGATTTCCCAGGGGAACCCACCATGCAGGATTCAAGCAAGAACAGAGCTTGGAGGAAGGGGAGAGATTTTCTCAACATCTACTTAAAAAAATAACTAAATCAGCTCTCATATCCTAATCTCTCTCTTTGTTAGGCTCTCCAATCAATCAATCACATTCTACCATAGAATTGTAGGGTTGGAAGGGACCGTGAGAGTTCTCTGATCCAACCCCCTGCAATGCAGGAATCATTTGCCCAAGATGGGGTTCAAACCCACAACCCTAAGATTAAGAGTCTCATGCTCTACTGACTGAGCTATCCCATCACTTAGCTCAATTTCCCATGGGGCCAGCTCAGTTTTCCATGGTTTCCATCGGGTTCCACGGGAAGAACGAAAACAGGCTCTGGAACACTTGCCCCAGGCATTGATGTTGGTCACTAGGGCTGAGGAAGAGCTTCAACGCCCCCTAAATTCACTTGTTTTGACGGTGAAAATGGCTAACAGTCATTTCAACGAAAGGGGAAACAAATGTTGCAGAGACAGCAGAAGGTGCTCACCCTAAGCGACTTAGCCATGTCAGCCATGAGCCCTAGGAGGATGAAATGTGTTTGTAGATCCCCACAAATTATGAAGCTCTCCTCCATCCTGTGAGCCAGTATCTCTCCACTTATTGGATATCAAAGGGGGAAGGGAGTGATAAAATAGTGGGGGAAGAAACCCAAGCACCCGATCATTTGTCCAAGTGCTTCCTTCTGAAAGCCCAGCACTTCATTTCCCCGAGTCTCACTGCACCAAATCAAACAGCAATCAGCCAGCCGCGATCTGAGCAGAGCTTCTGCTGCAATTAGACCCTTTATCCCCTCTGACTTCCCATTCCTTTCCCTGCTCTCCTCCAGCGAGTGCCTTGTTCTCCAAGAGTCCCTGCCGCACGCCGAACAACTGCATTGTGCTTGCAACGGTGAGTTGTCATTGTTTGCCGTTACAAATCCCAGGAACAATAACCGATGCAGCCGGCGAGGCTCTAAAGCACTGAATTGCTCTCATTGTCCCTTTTTCTGACTGCCTCCCCGATTTGGTGCCCGTTTGGCATTTGATTACCATTGGGCTCACCAGTAGACATTAATCAGACTGGATGGGGTTGCAGTGAGCTGCTTCCCTTTAGATTGCTCTTTCATTTGCTGCAGTGGTTTAAGATAATTCACCCACACAGATAATTTTCCCATGGCTGCCTCGATTTTTTTTTTTAAAGAGACTGTATCTGTCTGGGAAGTCTATTTGGAGAGCCAATGTAGCACAGTGGTTAGAGTGTTGGACCAGGACTTGGGAGGCCAGGGTTCGAATCCCCGCTCGGCCATGAAGCTCACTTGGGCCAGTCATGGTCTTCTCTCAGCCTAACCTACCTTTCAGGGTTGTTGTTGGGGATTAAAAGAACCGTGTATGCCACCTTGAATTCCTTGGAGAAACAGGTGGAGTATAAATGGAATAAAATAAAATAAATTTAAGTCCCCAATGCAGATGCAGCAATATTGATGTGAGGACGTAATCCAAGTGGGAACCTTGGGAGATTAAAGAGATTGGCAGATAGATCTAGTCATCTATCTACGTGTGAGAGAGGCATCCTGATTCTGAGTACCAGTTTCTGGAAGCAGCCAGAGGGGAGGGGAAAGTGCTCTTGCACTCAGTTCCTGCTTGAAAGCTTCACGTGGGCACCTTGTTGGCCATGGTGAGAACAGTTCCACTGGCCTGATCTAGCAGGTTTTTGCTGTGCTCTTGTAGATAATGCAGTTCAACAGCACCTCCCTCCTTTATTTTCAGTTGCAATGCACTGTTTCCCCCCCCCCCCATGACCCTTATAGCTGCGTTGGGTCATATTGGCTAGTGACCTTGGATCCAATACGTTGGGTTGGTTTCCCCTTCCCATGAATTGTGTAACTTTGCAAACCCTCCAACATTTCTCTGATGAAAAGAAGGATGTCCCATTTTACTATTTATACCCCGCACATCTTTCCGGATTGCCCTAGCCACTCTGGGCAGCTTCCAACATATATAAAAACACAATGAGACATGAAACATAAAAAAAGATTGCCATATAAAGGATTGCCTTCAGACGGCTCGAGGACTGGACAACTGCGTACCCTCCACCATTTCTCCAATGAAAATAGGGACATCCTAAGGAAAAGTGGGACATTATGGGATCAAATCAGAAACTGGGATAGGTATAAGCAACCTTGCATGCCTCCAGCCAGAAAAGGGCAGGGTTGAGACTAAAAGAAAGTTGGAGGCAAATACACTTTGTGGTTTCTCACTAAATCCCGAGCTCCACCCTTTCCTCTCGCTCTTACCTCTTCCCTGCATGAGGCAGCCATGAAACAAGCTTCCACAATGTATACTTAGAGTCCAAAGCCAACCTTGTAAATATGAAGAAACTATAAAAAACCCTTATTTTATCTTTGCAATTTTGACATTTCTGTGCATGGTGTGTGTAGGGAAGGGAGGAAGGTAGACACTAATGGAGTGAAAATTGTGTCAAACTGAATTTGCATTTGTGCAAAATTTGGAAGTGGGATTTATAATCCTTAATCCACCCTCTCTCTGTTTGGTGCCTTCCAGATGTTGCTGGTTGAGGTTGATGGGAGTTGCAATCCAAACATCTGGAAGGCCCCCATCTGCAAAAAGCCTGCTGCAATGCATGGGTTCCTCTCACCTAGAAAACAAGGGGAGGGAGTTTGTAACTCTCAAATATAGGGGGAAATTATGGTACGGAGCTTCCCAGTTTCCTAATTCATCGGTGCCCCTTTGAGCCAAAAACGTTGCCCACTGAAGAGCAAGTGGGGAAAGTTTCTTTGCCAACTTACCGGGGCAAAGTGCGATGTTGCAGAACTTGGTTTGCTTTTCGGGTCCTTCGCAAGGGTTGCCACCAAACTGAGGAGGTTTGCAGGTCCGTGTGCGATCCCTGTACCCTCGGCCACAGGTCGATGAACACAGGCTCCACGGAGACCACTCGTCCCATGTCCCATGGACTGAAATGAAAGCAGAGGAGGTCAACCAAGGAGCTGTCAGGTTGGTTATTGCTCCTCTTACGCACAAGCAACCTTGCATGCCTCTAGTCAGCAGAGGGAAGTGTTGAGATTAGAAGAGAGGGGGAAATGTACTTTGCGGTCTCCTGCCAAACTCCCACGCTCCACCCCATCTCTCTCCTGCATGAAGCAACCATGAGAAACTAGCTCCCATCATGTAGACTTAGAATCCAAAGCCATCCTTGTAAACATGAAGAAATTGTGAGTAAATAACCTCTCTCTTTTTCCCACCAACGGGACCTCTCTGTGTTTTATTTACTCTTTCAAGTAATGCTAGTGATGTGTGAGTGAGACAGAGGAGGTTTCAGTGAGGTTTATTCCTGGGGCATAGTACCCATCTTCCCTTTAGTCCCCCAAAGTAAATAATAATAAAAATATAATCAGGTCATTTTTTTATGGGAACCTACACAGACAGAATGAATCCTTCCAACACCCTGAACCCCAATAATAACCTTGCTTGCTTGTTGATTTATTAAAAAGAAACTGCTCAAGTTGGCAGCATTCTTGCAGCCTAAATTTGTGAATGTCTTGCACAGGCCCGTCTTAGCCATAGAGGCTAGTGGCGCGGTGAACCACGGCGCCGGGCGCTGGAGGGTGCCAAGTGAGCGCGGGGTTCTGGCAGTCTGGCCAGGACTGCGCTCCACGAGCTGAGAGGCTGTGCCGCGTCTCTCTCCTTCTCCAAGGACTCCGCGCCTCACCTCCTTCTCCTTTCCCCCGTGCTGGGCTCCGCTCAGTCGAGCTTCACCACCAGCGCTCGCACAGTGCCCAAGCGGCTCTTGCTGGTCCCGCGGTGCATGCGCTGGTTGTGAAGCTCGACTGAGCGGAACCCAGTGCTGGGCAAAGGAGAAGGAGGCACAGCGCTGAGTCCTCGGAGAAGGAGGGAGACGCGGTGCAGGCTCTCTCAGCCCGTGGAGCGCAGGGCAGAGGCGGGCGCACGGAGCGCTCTGGCTGGGGCTCCTGCAGGGCGCAACCAGCCACTAAGCCCTATGGCTCCTCTTCCTCCACCACCGCCATCTCCTCTCCCTTGGCTGCAGGAATCGCCTCAGCCGCTGCCCGCCAAGCCACTGTCGTCAGGCAGCGGAGGAGGAGGAAGCGGCGCCCCGGAGCCTCGCAAGTGAGCGCAGGCGGTCTGGCCAGGACTCCGCGCTCAGAAGCTAGCCCCCAATCTGGATATCACTTCCATTAAAAAGAAAATGAAAAGGGGGGGAGGCAGAGGGAGCGTCCGCAGGAGCCCCAGCCAGAGAGACGAGAGAGAGAGAGCATGGGTTGTTAAATGTCAGATTGATGGAGGTAGCTGAATACAAACCCTTTTCCTTAGCCTGTAGGCTTTAGCACCCGGTGTAACTCAATAAAGTATGCATACTAATTGCATAAATTTGCTTAGGGAGCGTAATCAAATCAGGTTGCAGAATTCCACTTCCTTTGTTGCAGAAGTCATGTGACCTTTGAGCGGAGCCTTTTAGCATGCAGATGGGTAGATACAGTGCCCACCTCCCTGTGGCTGGGGAGGTAGTGGCAGGAAGAATTGTATGTACAGGGTGGAAGGTCATCACCTGGACAGACGGCGGAGTTGTTGCACTGCCACTGCTCCCGGAGGGGCCCACTGCATTGGGTGCTGTAGGAATACGACACACAGAACCTCGTCCTAGTCTGCCAGCCCTCCCCGCAGGTGGTCGAACACACGCTCCATGGGGACCACTCCTCAGCAGCTGGATCACCTGTCGGGGTGCAGAACATGTGAACATCTGGGTGTTATTCTATGTATGGCTAGGCTAGTGAATCTCCAAGTGTGGAGACTCCAGAGGAATCGCCGGAGGTGGGACTGACCATACCTGCCAAGTTCCTGCCTGAAAAATAAGGGATTGGACTGGAAGTAGCGCTGCCGCCATTTTGGAACTGGGCGGAGCATGCTCAGAAGCGACTTTTGATGCTGCTCCGCCCTGTTCCAAAATGGCCGCCGCACCAGAAGTCGCGCTGCAGCCATTTTGGAACTGGGCAGAGCAGCATCAAAAGTCGCTTCTGAGCATGCTCCGCCCAGTTCCAAAATGGCTGCCGAACCATAATAAACCAGGAAAAAACAAAAAAAAATCCGTTTTTTCGGCTGGGAACAGCTGGAAAAATGGGGGTTTCCCGGGGAATACGGGAGACTTGGCAGCTATGGGACTGACATTTCTGATGCTGCCTAGTGAAGATGCTGCTCCTGGTTATTGTCTAAGGGTGTCTGGAGAGCACCACATTGGCTACCCCCACTGTAAGGCTTTTGCTTTGCTACTGAGCTGAGGCCCCTTCTGTGATGCTGTTGGCGGACAGAAGTATTGACTGCAGGGATTGAAAACCCGCTTTGCCTTTTCAGTGACTGGTTTGTGCATTTTCGCAGGCCCCTCCGTCCTTGAATTGCACATTCAAATGAGGTTGCTCTCGACTCCTCCAAGTCAGAATTAATTCCATCTCCTATAGTCAAAATTATGCACCATTTAAACATCAAATACCCAAGGATTAGCAAAAGTGGTGTTAGCCTCCAGAAAAAAATTAGAGCTGGAATGTATTAAATTGTTAGGGCTGTGATCCAATGACTGCATAGATTAGTTTACTAAATTCTGCATATGTCTCATTTCAGGATGCACGATCCACACAGGGAATCTGTGCCGGCTGCACATGCCCTGACACATCAAAGCACTTTTAAATTCCATCGGTTTTAATGGGAAAGTTAAACATGTGCAAATCTGTGCTCTGTTGAAACTGATTGGATTTAAAACATGCTTAACTCTGGCTGGGTCATACAGGAATTGTGTGAAGCTGTTGTGTATCGATTTCCTTTCTCAGATACCTTATACCAGGGGTTGGCAAGGTTAATCTGTGGGCAGGACTGGCGCAGCACGATGTCGGAAATTGCGTCTGCACATGTCCAGACACCGGAAATCGCACCTGCACAGAAGCGATTTTTGGTGTCTGGACATGCGCAGACACGATTTCTGGCACGGCTCGGCGAGCCCCCCATGCCGTACTGCACTGGTTTAGCACAGCACATGGTGCCTCATGTTGCCGACCCCTGCCTTATACATTAGTAAGCATAACTGAGTAAATGACTTCCTCCTCCCCCTTTCAGCTGTGTTAATGATTTACCTATTTGAGGCGCAGGATACCCATACTGCTGCACGTCGTCAACATCATCTCTCTTCCGGTTATCTGTGGACCTCAGTGACTGGCTTCGGGAATTGTAATGTCCATTGGCTAGGATTAAAAAGGAGGTCCAATGTAAATCAACCATCCACCGATTTTGCAAAGCCTGGCAGAGCCAGTGTACAGTAAACTCGTAATCTGGTGAACCAGGTTCGATTCCCCGCTCCTCCACATGCAGCTGCTGGGTGACCTTGGACTAGCCACACTTCTTTGAAGTCTCTCTCACCTCGCAGAGTGTTTGTTTTGGGGGAGGAAGGGAAAGGAGAATGTTAGCCGCTTTGAGACTCCTTCGGGTAGTGATAAAGTGGGATATCAAATCCAAACTCTTCTTCTTCTCCTCCCCCCCCCCAATGAAATTTCATTTCAAATGCAAAGCAAAGCACATGTCGAAACATTTGGTAATCAAAGCACCTGTTGTGGTGGTACTTAAGAGTCATACTGACCATTTCCCTGTAGAAACACCAAACAACAAAGCCCCTGTTGAACTTCTGCCTTGCGGCTATTAAAAACATAGGAGTATTTTTAGAAGATGTAGCATCATCAATGCTTTTTAACCCCCAGCAGCCTCTTCCTCGTTCCCACAGCATTCCGAGCATAAACGTATGGTTTAGCTTAGAAGGCATGGGCATCTGTGGAGAAGCACAGTAATTATTATTAGGTTATGTAGTTATTCATCTCCTTGACACCTGATGGGAGGGCGTGCCAAGAGGCCCTCTGCCTGGTTTCCTGTAACCTCACTTCTTGCAGTAAGGGAACCTCCAGAAGGCCCTCGGAGCTGGACCTCAGTGTCTGGGCTGAACGATGCGGGCTCTACTCTGTCCTGCCTCCAAGGTCGGAGACAGCAATACCTCTGAGTGCCAATTGCTGGAAACCACAGAGGAGAAAAGGCTCTTGCATTTGAGTCCTGCTTGCTAGTTTCCCACAAGTTGGCCAATTTGAGAACAGGATGCAGGACTAGGTTATTATTATTCCTATGGAATGCACTCCCATCAGATGTCAAAGAGAGAAATAATTATACAACCTTCCGTAGACATCTGAAGGCAGCCCTGTATTGATATTCTGCTTTGTTGTTGTTGTTTTTTTGCATATCGTGTTGGAAGCTGCCCAGAGGGCTGGGGCAACCTAGTCAGATGGGCAGAGTAATCATAACAACAACAACAACTTATTATTATTATTTGAATCAATGACCAGATCTAGCAGTTTCTTCTTGTGTTCTTACATTAACCAAGCTGCATAGCTGTGGCTGCTTTAAGGAAAATTCCCAACCCATCAATATGCATAGTGCATTTCTTCTCTTTAGGAACAGCAGCAGTGAGCACAGTCCTGCTATTAGAGACCAAGGCTAATCATGTGTGTCTGTAAGTATAACACACATGCTCAGTAATATTTGGGTGGCTGATGGTTTTTAAAGAGACAAGTGGAAAGACGAAGACAACAAGTTTAATTTCAGCACGGCTTTTGACAAAGTAGTCCCTGATACCCTTGCAGAGAAGCTGGTAAAATGTGGGCTGGATGAGGTAACTTTTAGGTTAAGGAAGCTTTTTGAAATTTGATAATGTGTGTGTATATATATATATATATATATATATATATATATATATATATATATATTCTCTTTTTGTTAACAGAACCTCTGTGGTTTCCAGCACGGTTCCTGCTGGTGGCAAGGAAGAAGACAAATTCTCTGGCAGGATCCAGCAAGTTTGTTCAGCGGGAGATAATCCCATCGGCCTTTCTCCAGCTCAGCACCCAGGTTCCACCTGATGAACCTCTCCTAATGACTGATCTCGCTTGCTAATGAGTTGTGTGATTGCTTTCTGCTCCCCTGCTGGCATGCCTGGTCTCAGCTGCTGTGCCTGTTTCTAATTAAAGCTGATGGGGCAAAAGGCCTGAATTTTAAGAAGGTCTCTTTCTTGGAAGAACAAAAACAAAAGCCCCCATTGAGGCCACCTGACAACCTGCTCCAAAATCAGAGTCTATTGCCCACCATCTGGTCTTGAGTTGAACTGGGAGCCTTCGAGGGTCTATGGGTCACCAGAAGTTCCACAACAGCAAAGGTACTTCTAGCCTTAGGTTTCACATTAAATGAAGAGGAGGTTCTGGGCCTTCAGTGGCTCTATAAGAGCAGGGTGGACATGTGCCCTCCTTTACAGAGGACAGTCCTCTGTCCAGGGCAGTCTGGAGCAGGTCGGGCGCCCTGGCACTGAGATCGCTCTGGCGCCCCCGTCCTTGCAGCGCCCTGCCCGGTTTCTGCGTGGCTTTGCCGTGCAGCGCCCCGCTTCCCAGCCCGGCGCCCAGGTGCGCCGCGCCACCGGGACCTTACCTAGACCTTACCTAGAATGCTCTTAGGTGTAAATTGTGTGGTGTGTATCAAGAATTAAGCTCCTTTGGTCTGTCTAGAACAGGCATAGGCAACCTTGGCTCTCCAGGTGTTTTGGAACTACAACTCCCATGTTCCCTGACCTCTGGCTCTGTTAGCTAGGGATCATGGGAGTTGTAGTTCCAAAACACCTGGAGACCCAAGGTTGCCTATGTCTGGTCTAGAACCTACAGCCAATTAGATTCACAGGGATGACCCTGAGTTCTAATTTGGCATGGGCAAAACTGTCAATTTCAGTTTCTCATTTCTCCTTCTCCTTCTTTATTAAAATTTGTACAACCTATTTCACCTGAAGATCACAGGGTGGTTCCCAACATACAAATGCAAAGTGAGAACACAAAATGCATAATAATAACAAGAAACCCTTTCACACAAACACATTTAAAAGGCCCTGGGAGGTTAAGCAGCCAAAGGCCTGGTTAAAGAGAAACATTTTCATCTGGTGCCTAATTTTTTCACCCTGGGGAGAGCATTCCATGAACCAGGAGCCACTGCAGAAAAGGCCCTGTTCTCATGTTGCCACTTTTCGGGCGTCTCATGAAGGAGGCACATGGAGAAGGGCCTTGGATAAGTCAGAATCTTCCATTCTCCACATTTCAAAATCAGTTGCTTCGTCAAAATTCTCCACCAGGTTTTTCCTATCCTACACATATTGGTATGCACTTTTGTCCAACAGACGCATTTTCCGCAAGCTCTTTTCAATAATATACGCCTTTCATCATTCAATAATATATGCTCTTTACCATTTTTGTGGGAGATATTTGACTGACAAACTGCTTTGCAAAATTTGGGGAAGCGAGGCTTTTGGTGGATCGGTTGTGTTTCGCTTTGTTTTGGGAAGTGTGAATCAGGTAGATTCTCCTTTCAATGTGAACTGCACCAGATTTCTCCCCCCCCCCCCGTCCTAGTTCCATTATGATGAGAGTGGCAGGGGAAATAAAGTTCCCTCTATCTGCTTTCCCCACCCCATGCCTAGAAACATTCCATCCTGCCTCTCCTTAGCTGCCTTCCCTCTGAGCTAAATAATGCAAAGTGCTGTAGGCTTTCTTCGTGGGGACGGTGCTTCGCTCCGCCGATGACTGTCAGGTGTGTCAATGTGCCATGTCAGTGCCAAGGCTCATTATTCATGTCGCACAACCTGTGGCAGAAGCCTGATCTGCCACAGCAATCCTTGTGGGTTTTTTTATTTTATTTTATGATGTAGATCTTGTAAAAGGTCATCTCTCAGCAAAGGAGTATTAAGGCATTACTGACTGACAGCAGGCTTATCCCACGCATAGCATGTCAAGGAACCTTTTACAAGCCCAGCTGTGATGCAGAATAACTATTCCGTCACCCTGAGCGCACGAGGGAGATGCTTCATGTTATCTCGCAAGGGGTGATATTTTGGGGCATTTGAGGGGTGGGTGGCAGCAGCAAGCCCATGATCAGGAACCCTTTGAATGTCAGGAAAAAACATATGGATCCCAAAGTTGTTTCTGAAAGAAGCGTGTTGAGCAAGCCAACCCTTTGATGTGCATCAATTTGGACAGCTGCCTGCTGTGGTGGTGGAGGTGGAGAACCAAGCCTGCAGAACAAGGAGTGCGAAGAAGCCTCTGCCACACCTGATCTGCGTATACATTCCGAAATGTCAGGTGCTGCTGCTTGCCAGACGGCAGCGTGCACCCAATTCAGCTGGCTCCCTTGCTGCTATTGTTTTCAGAGAGTAAACAGGAGCTGCTGGTGATGTTCTCAGCCCACTCTGTGGCACCGTCTCATGAAACCCACAGGCGTTGGCACTTTGCGACGCCATGCCAGGGAGCGTGTTGACACACTGTTGCTTCAGTTTGGATTTATTCATTAATTGACTGGGCAGGTGACGGTGATGGGAATTTACCCTGCTCAACCACCAATTCAAAGCAGCTTGAAATCATGGTGACACCATGGGAAGAAATAGTACCACTGTATTCTGCTCTAGTCAGACCTCACCTGGAGTACTGGGCACCACAGTTCAAGAAGGATACTGACAACCTGGAACGTGTCCAGAAGAGGGCAACCAAAATGGTCAAAGGTCTGGAAACAATGCCTTATGAGGAACGGCTTAGGGAGCTGGGTATGTTTAGCCTGGAGAAGAGAAGGTTAAGGGGTGATATGATAGCCATGTTCAAATATATGAAAGGATGTCATATAGAGGAGGGAGAAAGATTGTTTTCTGCTGCTCCAGAGAAGCGGACACGGAGCAATGGATTCAAACTACAAGAAAGAAGATTCCACCTAAACATTAGGAAGAACTTCCTGACAGTAAGAGCTGTTCAGCAGTGGAATTTGCTACCAAGGAGTGTGGTGGAGTCTCCTTCTTTGGAGGTCTTTAAGCAGAGGCTTGACAGGCATATGTCAAGAATGCTTTGATGGTGTTTCCTGCTTGGCAGGGGGTTGGACTGGATGGCCCTTGTGGTCTCTTCCATCTCTATGATTTTATGTCTTCGCTCCTCAACCTATGAAG
Organism: Zootoca vivipara; assembly: GCF_963506605.1. Classification (NCBI taxonomy): domain Eukaryota; kingdom Metazoa; phylum Chordata; class Lepidosauria; order Squamata; family Lacertidae; genus Zootoca; species Zootoca vivipara. The sequence goes on from NC_083283.1 coordinate 4,115,150, forward strand.
GTCTTCCCATCAGTTAAGCTCAACTCCAAGTTCCCTCTTTGGGGGTTAAGCATATGATCTGCCAGCCTCAGGCCCATCGGAGGCTCCAAATGACAGCAAGCCCAGTATGTTTGGGCATAGGGCTGTGGGCACCTAGGGAGGGCATTGTGGAGCAGCGAAAGGGTGGCCATCAGCCACGGAGCATGTTCCTATGACGCTCGGGGCATGGAGGGTGAATGGAGCCCACTGCCCCTGCCGCCGGAGCAATGCCAGCCCTGAGCCACTTTGCAAGGCTGGGATGATCCCAGCCTCACAAAACGGCTCAGGGAGGGTGGTGTGAGAAGGATGTCAGGCGTTCTTCAATGCCATCCTCGCCCTCCAGAGGCAGGGATCAAAAAGGGACATGGCTGTTGGGTCCTTCTCATGTCACACTCCCCGAATTGCTTTGCAAGGTTGGGATGCAATCGGATCCCAGACTTGCACATGAATGGCACCCCCCCCCCCAAAAAAAGTGCCTGCCATGCTATTCCCCTGGTATTGCCACCAAAACATTGAAGCATGCTCACATTTGCTGTTATTTCTCTGGAAATCACTACCAAAGCTGCTTCTCCATTTGTTTCTTTGCTCTAAATGTCATCTGATTGATTGATTGATTGCATGCATCCGTAGCCCATCTTTTTCTCCAAGGAGCTCAAGGGGGCATGGTTTTTCCCCTCTTCTCATTTAATACCCACAACAACAACCCTGCAAGGAAGATTAGGCTGAGAGGCAGTGACCAGCTCATGGTCACCCAGTGAGCTCCGTGTCCAAGTAGGGATTTGAATCCTGGTCTCCTGGGTCTTAGTCCAAAACTCTAACCACTACTCCATACTGGCTCTCAGGTAGGATTTGCTTAGAGCAGGCATCCCCAAACTTCGGCCCTCCAGATGTTTTGGACTACAATTCCCATCTTCCCCAACCACAGGTCCTGTTAGCTAGGGATCATGGGAGTTGTAGGCCAAAACATCTGGGGGGCCGCAGTTTGCAGATGCCTGGCTTAGAGTGTCAACTTGGCTGTTTTGCAACCTGATTTTAGCGGACTGTTTGGTTCTGAGCTTGTCAGCCCATAATGTCCAACAGGTAGATTGCTTTCTACTGGTAGATCACTGGATGTCTGTGGTAGATCACTGGTAGATCACTGGTTCCCCTCAAAGAAGTTTAGCTCCCCTAAAAAAAAGCTCAACATATTTGCCCCGCACACCCCCAAAAAGGGGGTAGATCACTGCCAGTTTTTAACTCTGTGAGTAGATTGCAGTCTCTTGGGAGTTGGCCACCCCTGCTAGGGCATTGAGTGGCAGATGCTCTCCAGTGTTTCTGACAAAAAATATCCCCAGCTCTCCCTGGGATTCCCAGGGATCGAACCTGAGACCTTCTACATGCAAAGCAGGTGTCCTACCACTGAATATACCTGTCACGAGATGTACTGATCTTTTGGAGGGAGGCACATTGCTGGTCTGTATAGCTAGAGTCTGTATAGCTAGAGCACACGCCCTTCCTATTTTCTGAACTTTCTGTGTATTTTGGGGGTGAAACGTTTAATTATGACAAAAAGAAAAATACTGTTTTAGCATCACATACTGTGAGGAGGCTGTTTGGAAATGTATATTCTGAATTGAAGCAGGGGTGGGTGGAAACTGCTAGTTCTGCTGCATAACTATTTTAAAAAAGCACTTCACTGTTAATTTAGACTCCAGTGTGCAGTCTGAATTAATTAGAAATGTCTTCCGGAACACTGATTGTTTCGCCAACACATGAAAGCTTGAAGCAAGTGTCTGCCCAGTTTTCCAATCATAATTCTAATGCATTGAAAGCCCACCTTCTCTCCAAGAAGCTTAACAGGGCTTTCTCTCCCCCATTCTTTTTCTCACAACAACCCTGCGAGGTAGGTTATGCTAAGAGAGCAAGGTCTCCCAAGGAGCAGCAAGGATCAGTCCTGTCCAACCCTAAACAACTGTGCTGTGACAGTGACAGCTGGGGAGGTTGAGAGGCTCTGAATGTCAACTTTTGGACACCTGCTTGCTCCAAGGCTCTCTTGATCACCTGGTAACACAAGAGCATGGACAAGCCCTGGCCTAAAAGAGCATGCAACTGGTAGACTCTTATCCCCCTCCCCCTAATTTGGGCTTCGGTTTGCTGAAGAATTTATAGTTATTGGTGCACAACAGTAGGGAGGGAGAGGGGGGAGAAATCCAGTTCACTTTGCATTTTAATGTAAAGCTCACTAACTGGTGCTTACAGAAACATTACACAAACAAAAACACGGCTGTTATTAACCACCGTTCTGATGCATATATTAAGGGGGAAATGTTCATAAAATGCACAAATGAGTGAAAATACCATTACACAAATCATTATATTGGGGAAAATGTCCCTATCCAGAGAAAATTTGCTAAAATACTTGTCTTTTGAAAATTAAATCACAAACTAATGCAGAATTCTGGAGAACAGAATTTAAGACTGGAGAAATGAGAAACTGAAAATAATGGAAACTGACCAATTTCTCCATCACTTCATACCTGTGACATCACCAAGGTGTGTCAAGTCTCAGATAATAATAATAATAATAATAATAATAATAATAATAATAATATTAATAATTTATTTATACCCCGCCCATCTGGCCGGGTTCCCCCAGCCACTCTGGGCGGCTTCCAACAAAACATTAAAATACAGAAATCAAACATTAAAAGCTTCCCTAAACAGGGCTGCCTTGAGATGCCTTCTAAAGGTCTGGTAATTGTTGTTCTCTTTGACCTCTGGTGGGAGGGCATTCCACAGGGTGGGTGCCACTACCGAGAAGGCCCTCTGCCTGGTTCCCTGTAACTTGGCTTCTCGTAGCGAGGGAACTGCCAGAAGACCCTCGGCGCTGGACCTCAGTGTCTGGGCAGAACGATGGGGGTGGAGAGGCTCCTTCAGATGCTGACAAGCAGCTGTAGACCATAATCAGGTTTGCTTTAGACCACTGTCAGCTGGTGAAATGGCTCTGGCCCCTAACACCCAATCTGATGCTAAACTCCAGTAAATGCAGTAAACCCTTCATGGGAATACCTGTGATTCCTGCATCACAGGGGGTTAGACTAGATGGTTCTTTGGGCCCCTTCCAGCTCTATGGTTCTATAACTCTGTTAATATTCTACAAATTCTTTTTTGGGGTGGGTGGGTGGGTTGCTCTCAGATCGCAGATGAGAATTTGCCAGATTTTCTCCTTTCTTTCTACCAAACCATGCCTTCCATGTCCACTAAACAAATATACCTCTTCCCCGCCCCTCACATATTGGGCAGATGATGCTAGTTGCTGGCTGCTGAGATGTGTTTGGCCTGTGAAACCGCTACCTTGGTCCATGTCCAATAGATGGCAGAGGTCTCCGTGTCTGAATTAGCAAGGAAGGGATTGCTGGGTTCTTTGCCTCGAGCAAGCAATAAACAGAAATTACTACAAAGTCTGGATGCTGTCCTACAAACTGGCTTTTCTCCCCCTCCCCCCTCCAAAAAAAACCCCCAAACTGGCTGGACGGAAAGAAAAGACACCAGCTGGGGGAAAGGAAAATGGCTGTTGTTAAACCTGAAGTAATTCTGTTTTCAATCTGCAATAAACAGTAATTCTCACCAAGACCCTGGAGGCATGAGACTTTTGCCTATGAAGACACTTGGAAGCCTGCATTTATATGCAAAAGCTTACACCATCTATGAAATGCTGGTGCCCTTTATTGCTTTTCTTGGGTTAGAATCTGAGGCTGCGGAAGGTGCTGGCTGGTCTTTGTTTATTTCTTCCCTCCCTTGTGGATGCCACCAGCTAGTAACTTCCTTGGGGCAGAGACCTGACAGCATGACACATTGGCTTAAATTCTGGATGGGCACTGTGCCCAATACATGTTTGCAGCCTGGGGCAAATTACACCGTCGTATGCCAGTCCCTCAATCCCACACAGAGAGGGGGGCTGGAACAGGAGCCGAATCTCAGTTCAGCACTGCAGAAAGGACAGCAACCTCCCCTGCATCAGAAAACACTGGGCAGGAGAGGGCAATTGATGGCCCTAATGGCTGTGCTCTGCCTCATTTCTCATTTAATCCCTGCAACAACCCTGTGAGGTCAGCTAGGCCGAGAAGCAGTTGTTGGCTCAAGGTTCCCCAGTGAGCTGCACGGCTAAGTGGGGATTCAAACCCAGGTATCTCAGGTCCTAGACTGGCACTCTAACGCACTGCTCCACACTGACTCTCTGGAACAAGTATGCGCTTGTGAGAACAGCTTCTGCACTCTGCAAATGTGCTCACAGGCCTGAAAAGGCTGGCAACTTCTGACGTAATGTGCCCTATACGCATCCCAGCCTGGTCCGAATTGAGTGCAGATGTGGCCCTAGCCTTAAGCAACAGCTTTGGCCCAGACGCAAAATCCATGTTGCCACCTGCTACCCACCCATGACTCTTTCTGAGTTACTAGAATCATAGAATCATAGAGTTGGAAGAGACCACAAGGGCCATCCAGTCCAACCCCCTGCCAAGCAGGAAACACCATCAAAGCATTCTTGACATATGCCTGTCAAGCCTCTGCTTAAAGACCTCCAAAGAAGGAGACTCCACCACACTCCTTGGTAGCAAATTCCACTGCCGAACAGCTCTTACTGTCAGGAAGTTCTTCCTAATGTTTAGGTGGAATCTTCTTTCTTGAAGTTTGAATCCATTGCTCCGTGTCCGCTTCTCTGGAGCAGCAGAAAACAATCTTTCTCCCTCCTCCATATGACATCCTTTCATATATTTGAACATGGCTATCATATCACCCCTTAACCTTCTCTTCTCCAGGCTAAACATACCCAGCTCCCTAAGCCGTTTCTCATAAGGCATCGTTTCCAGGCCTTTGACCATAATGGTCGTAATGGGATGTCATGCACCTGTGAATGTGTTCCATTGAGATGAAAAAGTGGGACGAAATCAGTTGCTTGATGCGTCTTTGGCCTGATCCAACAGGGCTGTCCTTGTGACAAATGTTTAAGAGTCCAAACTGTGGAATTTTATAGTTTGCAGATTCGCGGCTCAATTTGGTGAGAGGGTTTTCTCAGCTGAGACATTCTGAGTTTGTGCACTTTATTGAATGTGATCTCCCCTTTGATTCTCCATTTCAGATCTACCACTTAAAACACACAGGCATCCCAGCTCCCCTTCCGCTCTGCAAAGGGGTCATGATTAGTAACTGAGCCTGGCATGATGTCACGTAGCTGACAGGTCTGGCAGGGATATTGGTTGACAGCCCACTTGGTCTTCTGACGTGAAAGCGGAGAGAGCGCTTTCATGAGCCTTTCAAACTCCACAGTCCCCTCTCGCAGGCAAAGCGCTTTGTTCCAGCCTCCCCTGCATGGAGCAGGTTCGCCCTCACATGCAGAAATGCCATTAAGGATTTTGTTCAATAACTGTTCAATGACTGCAGCAATGCTCAGATACCTCTTGCGCTGCATCCTCAAAAAGAGGGGAAAGTTTTCTGGAATTTAGCACTCGACTGAAGGCAGAATCTCTAGACGATTAATCAGATCATCTCTCGATCACATCTGCTTCACTTATTTTATAGATATGGCATTATTATTGCATTGGTACACCCCCCTTTTCCTAAAAGGAATTATTGCAATGCATTATACATAGGGCTGCCTCTGAAGACGGTTTGGAAACTTCAGCTGATGCAGAATTCAGCAGCCAGGTAGCTCATTACACTGGCAAGACGGTTTGACCATATTAGACCAATCCTGGTCTGACTGCACTGGCTACCAATTACTTTCCGGGCTCAATTCAAAGTGCTGGTTTTGACCTATAAAGCCTTAAACGGCTGAGGACTGCAATACCTCAAGGACTGCCTCTTTTCATATGAACCTACATGGACCCTGCTACCATCTTCTGAGGCCCTCCTTTGTGTGCCTCCTCCTTGAGAGGTCCGGAGGGTGGCAACACAAGAGCAGGGCCTTCTCTCCAGTGGCTCCCTATCTGTGGAATGCTCTCCCCAAGGAAGTTCACCTAGCACCTTCATTATACACCTTTAGGTGCCAGGCCAAAAAAAAATAAAAACATTTTAACCTTTTCGTTAATTTCATTTACACCCCATGCCCTTTTAAAATGTGTGGTCAGGAAGTTCTTCCTAATGTTTAGGTGGAATCTTCTTTCTTGAAGTTTGAATCCATTGCTCCGTGTCCGCTTCTCTGGAGCAGCAGAAAACAACCTTTCTCCCTCCTCTATATGACATCCTTTCATATATTTGAACATGGCTATCATATCACCCCTTAACCTTCTCTTCTCCAGGCTAAACATACTCAGCTCCCTAAGCCATTCCTCATAAAGCATCGTTTCCAGGCCTTTGACCATTTTGGTTGCCCTCTTCTGGACACGTTCCAGCTTGTCAATATCCTTCTTGAACTGCGGTGCCCAGAACTGGACACAGTACTCCAGGTGAGGTCTGACCAGAGCAGAATACAGTGGTACTATTACTTCCCTTGATCTAGATGCCATACTCCTATTGAGTGGAGGGAGAGGGAAGTGCTGGAAGGACTCCATTTAAAGTACAAAGGCTTGGATGCTGCCGTTCCTCTGGGGAAATTGAACTGGATTTGGAGAGGGAGCAACTGAAAACCAATGCCTTAGTTATTCTGTCTTAGGTCACAAGTAGATGAGGTTCTCCTTTAAACATACAGGCAAACAAACAAAATAGAAAAGGAACGAGGAAGAGGACCCCCCCCCCATTCTGGAGCTGCTGATAGAATTGAAAATGGACACAGGAGGAAATATCAAATCTCCCTCCTTCTGTACTTTGGGTAGGAAAACACCCCCCCCCCTTTCAGGTGCATTTGATTCATTCTTTTAAAAAATAGGATAAAAACCTGCATGAGATCCAGATCACAAACCTCCCGCCGTCTCATCTAATCCTAGCCCTCAGTCCCACGCCTGTTTGGAGAGCTGATAGAGCACAGATAGAGGCAAGTCAACAAGGGGAAACTTTGGCAAGGATCCCTCTGCCCGTCTAGACAAATTAGTCAAAGGGAATGAAATGATGAAAGCCTAATGCAGTGGAAAGTTTCCATTTAAAGATTCCAGCTACAATATGATTTAACTTTATGGAAATGCCAAACAACGTGTGAAATCATTCTAGTCTTTCCAAGGCTCAACCTCTTCTGATCAAGGGCTGTTGCATCCCTGACTCTGCTAAGGAAGTCTACTTTCCCCTTCCTTTTGAATAAAGTTATAATTTCCTTAAATAAATAAAAAATAGACACACCAACAACTTGTGTGTGCCTTCCCCAACATGGTGCTCTCCAGAGGTTTTGAACCAAGTAGATAGAGAGAAGCTTTTCTCTCTCCATCACAACACTAGAACTTGTGGGTGTCCCACGAAGCTGAGTGTTGAAGATTCAGGACAGATAAAAGAAAAGGACTTATTCATGCAGCATACGGTTTAACTATGGAACTCACTGCCACAGGATGGTCACCAACTTGGATAGCTTTAAAAGGAAATTAGACAAATTCATGGAGGAGGAGAGGGCTATCAATGGCCTCTAGCCAGGATGGCTATGCTCTGCCTCCACAGTTGGAAGCAGCAATGCTTCTGAATAACAGTTGCTGGAAACCACAGGAAGGGAGAGTGGTCTTGTGTTCGAATCCTGCTTGTGGGTTTCCCCACTGGCTGACCACTGTGAGAACAGGATGCTGGAGCATATGGGTCATGGGCCTGAGCCAGCAGGCTCTTGATTTTTCATGACAAGGTATCATCGCCACTATTTTCACAGGTCTATGGACAGCCTCATCCTCTGGCAGGCTGTTGGGTTGCTTGCAAAACCAACATTTCAAAATGAAATTTGACAGAGATGCAATTTCCACAAAGCTCTGTTATAAATCTGATCAGCCAGCAATATTCACCCCACGGCCATTAATTAATGCAAGTTTCAGGTGGACATTTAAAGGCTGCAATTCCCTTCTCTTCTGTTCATCTCTTGTACATGATTTTAAAGATGAAGCATCTTCATTTTGTGCTTCTAGGGAAAGCCGGAAGCCACAGGACAGGGCAGTGGTCTTGTGCTCACATCCTGCTTAGAGGTTTCCCACAGGTCAGCCACTGTGAAAACAGGATGCTGGACTAGATGGGCCACTGGCCTGATCCAGGAAGCTTTTCTTGTGCTCTTTATGTTCCCATTGCCTCTGGAGCAATGATGGGAGTTGTAGTTCAAAATATCTGGAAGGCACCAGGCTGCAGGGGAATGGACTAGTCGGAAGGTCTAATCAAATGTATTTCACTGAAAACCACGGGGAAAGTTGGAGATAAAGGTATAATTATAATCAGCAAGGCTCGCTCACATTAGCCTGCCCATAGTAGTTACTGTAATTTGTGGGAAGTGCTGGAAAAGAGAGAGGCCGTGCCCACATACAATTTCTCCAGGCCTGGTACAAACTTGTAAGATGTCCCTCCTTACCATTCCACCATGATCTCTTGCTTGTTTCAATAAACTGGAGGATTAGCCAGCCTCATTTAGCTCTCATTTCTGACTGCTTGATTTGCATTTATAGGCAGACATAGCAAGACAGCACGATGCAGAGATGCCGGGATGCACAAAAGGCAAACACTCCTTAGACCCTCACCATTGGGCATGCTGGCTGAGGTAGATTGGAGCCCAACCATGTCTGGATTGCAAAAGATTCCACAACTCTGCCTTAAAACAAGCCATGGTAGTGTGTCCTATTCACCAGAATCTGATAGTTTTTAAATAATAATTTTCATCTGAGGAATGTTGGAGATTATGTTATAAGGGTGAGTTGCGAATTCTCTGTTGGTCCCTGTTGATAACAGAGGCTCTCCTGATCTCATAGAATCATAGGGTTGGAAGGGACCCAGGGTCATCTAGTCCAACCCCAGAAAACTTTCTGACAGTAAGAGCTGTTTGGCAGTGGAATAGACTCCCACAAGAGGTGGTGGACTCTCCTTCCTTGGAGGTCTCTAAACAGAAGTTGGACGACCATCTGTCATGGATGCTTTAGCCGAGATTCCTGCATTGTGGGAGGGGGCTGGACTAGATGACCATTGGGTCCCTTCCAGCTCTTAAGATTCTATGATTCTATGATTCTCCTCCCCACCCCCCAACACACCCCAAAATCAGTTCCAGGGTTTCCTACCACCCTCTGCAGCAAATCTGGGGAAGGGTGAACGAGGAGATGAAAGGGAAGGGAAACTTATTTTGTGCAAGCAGATGCCAATGTGGTGATTTCATTGGACGCAACCCACAGTCATGTGCGAGCCTTAATGGGGCCTGAATGTGAGCAACGGTTCTGCACAGTTGTCAGGATCGTGAAGCTGATGAGCTGGAAACACAAGCCAGTAACTTACGGTTGCAAGCTTTCCTGTTGCAAAGCCGGCCTTCTTCTAAGACCCCCTCGCAGATGAGGCCATCGTCAGGAAGGGGCTGGCAGGTACGGGTGCGAGTCTGCAGGCCTCCTCCACAGTCCCGGGTGCATTCTCCCCACAGCGACCATGGGTTCCATCCACCTGAGGACCAGCCGGGTGGGGGGAGGGAGAAAAAGAAAAAGGAAAGCCTCAGCATGTTTGCTTCGCATGTGCACCAGTGTCATTCAGAAATGGACCCTCCATTTCCAGACACTATACATCATTGGTGGGTAATGTCTAATCCTCATCCTAGCTGAACTAGCGAAGCACTGTGGTTATTCATTGCAAACGGAACTGCCCTCTGCAGAGGCTTAGAGGAGCTCTTTTCACTCTCATTTCACCATGCGCTCCAGGGCTGAGTACATTGGATGAGTCCTATATTCCTGTGACTACCAAGTGATGGGGGAAATTATTATTATTATTATTATTATTATTATTATTATTATTATTATTATTATTATTATTATTATACCTCTAAATCTACTCTGAATTTCAATTCAGGTGACATCCAGTGACAGATCTAGTCTTGCTGTGGTTTCCTTATGATCCAGCAACAGCTGATGACAACAAGAAGGGAAGAGTTAGAGCAGGCACCCCCAAACTTCGGCCCTCCAGATGTTTTGGACTACAATTCCCATCTTCCCTGACCACTGGTCCTCTTAGTTAGGGATCATGGGGGTTGTAGGCCAAAACATCTGGAGGGCCGCAGTTTGGGGATGCCTGAGTTAGAGAGTCGCATTTGCTTCCTTCATGAATAGCTGAAATTGACAAACTCACGGGTTTCATTCAGAATCCTTGCAATCAAAGATGGGAAGTTATTATTGTGGAAGGCAAGATTTGTTTCCCTAAGAGGAGGCGAAAATAGGAAGACCAAATGACCGCCTCCCCAGATGCGCATGCAAAACACTTCTCATTCAGAGCATTTCCTCCCAGCTGCTGGCTCAGAATTCTCCCCAATTTTCTCTTCTTTTCTTTTGGCCTCAAATGGCGGGGGAGGGATGGGAGCAGGGGGAGGGGGAGGTATGCCAACTGCCAGGCTGCATTATTCAGCACTCTAGACGATGGGTGAAAATGCAGTGCTGGTGTCCTGCTCAAGGAATAGCTTCTAACTCAGCATCTGTGTAAGAGAAGGAGAGGCAGTTTTTGTGTGATTCTCCCTTCCCATTGTGTCCTCTCCAGCATCTGTTCCAGAGTATCAGAGCCACTGTGTAGAACACTGGGAATACCTCGGGGGGGGGAGCTAAAAGTGGGCAGTATCACTTTCGTTAATGAATTAATTTCATTAATTAATTCATTAATTCATTCATTGTGTTGAATTAATTAAACTAAATAGTTTTAATTGGATTTTGAATAGGTTTGCAATTAATCGTGACTCTTTTGAATTTAATTGTGTTGTTATCTTTCTTGGTGGGTTGTGAAACCTGCTCCTCTGAATAATGCTCTCTCTCTCTCTCTACACACACACACACACACAAAATTAAATTTTCTGTTTTTCACTTTAGAATATTCTTTTAGACAACCTTAAAATGTCAATAGACTTCCCTTCTTCTCTTTCCATGGTTCATTTTGCATATCATAAATCCCTGCATATTTTACGTAAACTAAACCATTCAAACCACGGAGCCACCTGGGATGAATAAAGACATAGGATTCTTATCTCATTATGCATGATCAAGCTTTCTTTAGCCTCAGCCCTTGTTTTTTCCCCGCAGGACCTATTGCAGTAATCAGCAGTCGTTAACAGCCATCAACAGGTTTACCAGTCTTACAGCCCATCACCCATTCCCATCACCCACCCTCTGAATATATATAAGGGTCTGGTTGCTTCTGTTTCAAGTGTATCTGAAGAAGTGTGCATGCACACGAAAGCTCATACCAAAATAAAAACTTAGTTGGTCTTTCAGGTGCTACTGAAGGAATTTTTTTATTTTGCTACGACTCAGACCAACACGGCTACCTACCTGTAACTAAACCATTCAGTATTCCATTATTACATCCAACAACACTTGTTTACGCTGTTGAATTTATCTTAATGCTGCCAACATTTTTCAAATGTACACAATTTCCTCCCATATATTCAATAAACACATTATCCATTCTTCTTTTAAATGTACGTTGTTCTTGTTCTCTTATTCTGTACGTTAAGTCCGCAAGCTGTGCATATTCCATCAGTTTAAGTTGCTATTCTTCTTTAGTTGGGACCTCACTCGTTTTCAGTTTTTGAGCTAACAAAACACGGGCCACCCCTGAATAATGATTTCTATAGTGTAGGGTTAGGGGTTCTGTAGATGAGTTTATGGAACCAAGTGGGAGGCGGCCCAAAAGAGTTCAGGAATCACTGGTCAATTATCAAGGATGATGTTGAGTTGTAGTGTATCAACATCTTGAGGGCACAAAATTGTCTACCCTTTCATTAGCAGATGCCTTTGCAAGATCAAAAGCTATTGCAGGATCAGAACATTGGACTTTACCAGGCTTCCTCAACCTTGGCCCTCCAGAAGTTTTGAGACTACAATTCCCATCATCCCTGACCACTGGTCCTGGTAGCTAGGGACCATGGGAGTTGTAGGCCAAAAATATCTGGAGGGCCGAGGTTGAGGAAGCCTGTACTTTACCCTACACAGGTCCAAACATCTATTCCTTGGTTGAAAACAGCCACTCATTTATACTAGGGTTGCAGCCTTTAACCTATGGGTGGTGGCTAACCTTTGCCCACCCCCCAGTTGTGGCTAGACTCATAGCTGCCAAGTCTCCCGTATTCCCTGGGAAACCCCCGTTTTTCCAGCTGTCCCCAGCCGAAAAAACAGATTTTTTTGTTTTTCCCCGGTTTATTCTGGCGCGGCGGCCATTTTGGAACTGGGCAAAGCATGCTCAGAAGCGACTTTTGATACTGCTTTGCCCAGTTCCAAAATGGCTGCAGCGGGACTTCTGGTGCGGCGGCCATTTTGGAACAGGGCAGAGCATCATCAAAAGTCGCTTCTGAGCATGCTCTGCCCAGTTCCAAAATGGCGGCAGTGCTACTTCCGGTCTGCTACTTCCGGTCCAGTCCCTTATTTCTCAGGCCGGAACTTGGCAGGTATGGCTAGACTACAACTCCCATCATCCCTGACTATTGACCATGGGTGTTGGGGATGATGGAAGATGGAGTCCAGCAACCTGCAGATGGCAGCCACCATCTTAAAACAGGCATCCCTTGTTCACTCTGAAACAGGAGAGTTCATAAGGAGAGGTTAAACGCCTACCTAATAAGGATGCTTATAGCAGAATTAGCAAAGTTACTTTTGAGGTTCCTTCCAACTTTATGATTCTGTTATTCTAGGGGGGCTTGACCCACCTAGGACAGCGTTGGCTACAGGGAATGCATCTATCATCAAAAAAACAAATGATTTCCCCCCACGCTGCAAAACTATAATTTTAGAAAAGTGCAAAAGTATGTTAATTTCATTGACTGCATGGATCACCTACAATTTGTTTAATCAGAAAACAACCCTAATTTTGACTAGAGACTGAAGCGTCTTGCCTCCCAAATGTTTCAGACAGAAGCCCTCCCCAATCACCTACCAATTTGTTGCCTCTGTAGGCCAGCTGACCATGTGCTGAATCCAGAGGCGGAGTTAGCTGCCCGCGGGGGTGGGGCTAGCCACCCACGGGGGTGCTCCAGCAATGGCACACGTCCCAGGGGAGTGCGCCAGCACCAGCATGTGTCGCAGGGTTCGCTCAGGGTTGACACCCGGAGCAAGCCACACCTACTGCACCCATTTTTCTCCACCTCTGGCTGAATCACCGTGACATAAGCTGCCTACATAATTTTATCACATGCAGTTATACCTAGGAGGGATGGAGGAGGAATTTGTTCAGCCTGCTTTTCTCAATGGATGGCCTGATCCCATGTTCCCAAACTTGCTTGCAGGTTGGAATCAGATTGCAACCTTTGCTGGATTTTGCAAGGCAGTTTCAGTGTTCAAAGAACGCACGCACACAAAATCACATTTTACATTTAAAAAACACACATTAAAATGTGTATTTTTATGGGGAAACACATTGTAGAAATTGGACACACTGTAGAAATTGAAAAGTGTGCACAGAATTTGTACAAAGGCATTCAGTTTGAATGGCCAATTTCTGTGCATTCTTTCTAAAAAGTGGGATGGAGCAGGCTTCGGACTAAGTGATGGAATTAGGCCCCTTATCCCATAACCATTTATGATACCCATATCCTTGCTTGCCCATTGATGTGAATGGGAGAAGGCGTAGAAGATAAAGGAAAAGGTCTGACTTCTGAACCTGTGGGGAGCCTGGAATTGAATATCTGTGGAAAGGCCATCTGCTCAGCAGGCAGAGGGTCCCAGGTTCATTCAAGTCTCAGCATATCCAGGTAGGACCAGGAGAAACCCACATCTCATGGCCAGGAGAGATTCTGCCAGGCATTGTAGACAAAACTGAACTAGACGGACCAGAACATCCATAGCTGCCTACATTCAACCAAAGCAACTTTAGGTTATATCCAAAACTGGCATTGCTACTCATGTACAGGAGAAGAGCTGACCTTCAAAAAATCTGAAGGTATATTTCTCACTCCTTGAAGGTTGTCCCCCCCCCCCCTGCCTGAACAAAGACTTCTCTAATGGCACGCACAAGTAGGATGCCCTGTCTCTTCCACTTCCCGACAGGAGATGGATTGTGTTTCAAGGCCATCAACGCCTATTGACATAATGGCATCCCCTTAATGTCTCACTCAGCCCGATCGATAGCATATCCGTAACCAGACACGCCGGACTAGGTGAGGGCTAATAAACTCTTCACTCTGTGCTATTAAAAGTCCTCTCTGTCCTCCTCCAGTGGGTGAGCTGGGGAAGGGATGGGGAGTGGGAGCAGGAGGCGGCTCCAGGCCCCACACAGCCATTTTGATAAGCGGGTGACATATCTGTCTAAGCCCCCCTTTTGACTGGTGCTTAAGCAAAACGCTTAATTGCTATGATGCATTAAAAGGCAATTTCATACTGCAGCATTAAGCAAACGCATTTCTGCCAATCAGAGAAGGGCCCCTCTGCTTAATGATGGGTTATTTAAACAGCCCCGTGTTTTACGACACAATCCATTATGATATCATTAAAAACCATAAAGAGAGGTTTGGTTAGGTGCTCCAACTTGCTCTGAATGAATTAATAGATCTCCTAGAGTTGTGGGCTGGGAGAGCGAGACCTGGCACAGATTCCTCCCAGCTGCCTCCTCTTACTCTCCTCTTTCTAATGCCTCAGGTTTCCTCCTGCCTTCTAGGGACAACCAGGTTGGTTCTTTTAAACATCCCACAAACTTGAAGACTATGACATGGGTTACTGGTAGGAAGAATGTGAAACTCAGCACAGTTGCCCAACTTGATGGAAGCCCAATTCATAGATAAGAACATCAGAAGAGTACTGCTGAATCAGACCAATGGCCCATCTAGTCCAGCATCCTGTTCTCACAATGGCCGACCAGAGAAATGCGCAAACAGCAGCACTGTCCTCTCCTGTGGTTTTCAGCCTCTGAATGCAGAGATAGAACAGTCACTGACTGTCAGGCTTCACGGAATCCAATCCCTCTTCCTCACAGCTAGCAGCCAGAAATGGGGAAACAAGAAGTTCTTACCAAGGTTTTTATTTCAATATTCACAGAGATAGGTGTATGATGCCGCCTCTTAGATAATGGTGTTGCTCCGAGTAAAGTCCGACCCCCTCTGTCTCTCCTATCATACGTCATCCCTGTGCTGGCTGATCTGTGCTTTCTGCCTCTGAGCTTTCTGTTCTCCTACTTTCAATGCTTGCTGGGAACAGGGGGGGGCATGCTTTCTAAAGACACTCCCCCAGCTGACTCTCTTCTCCTCCTCCTCCTCCTCCTCCTCCTCCTCCTCCTCCTCCTCCTCCTCCTCCTCCTCCTCCTCCTCCATCTTCCTCTTTTTCTTCTTCCTGCTCCTCTCCCAATATTTCCCAGCTTCTCCCATCTGCAGCCTCTGGACTTTGACCTTCTGCAAACCACTGTTCTAAATCTATACTGTCTCCCTCTTCTTTGAGAGGTAGAGGAGGGAGCAGCAGTCTCCACCATTCCCCCTGACACTGACCTTTACACACACATAAATACCTGCCACCACTTTTTTGCTTCTTCAGTGTTACCACAGATGCTGCTCCCTGGCAAGGCACCCTTGCACAACAAAAGCAAGACCAAAACACAAACAAACCCGACTTGGAACACTTGCAGTGTGAAACATTACAGGATTTCAGCAGGAAGTTATAGAACATGCACCAATTGCAAATAAAGGAGCATGTCTGTCCCCAAACCTTTGCAGATGCAAACAGTTTTGAAAGTTTGATCTCGTGGAGCTGCCCCAATGCCATCATGAGCAGAAACCACCATGAATGCACTATGAAAAGGACATCAGGGGGGTATAGCCTTGGATACCTCTACCCATCAAGTCAACTTTAGGTAAAGATAAAGGTAAAGGTAAAGGACCCCTGGACGGTTAAGTCCAGTCAAAGGCAATTATGTGGTTGTGACGCTCATCTCACTTTCAGGCCAAGGGAGCCGGTGTTTGTCCACTAACAGCTTTCCAGGTCATGTGGCCAGCACGACTAAACCGTTTCTGGCACAACGAAACACTGTGGCGGAAACCAGAGCACACGGAAATGCCGTTTACCTTCCCACCGCAGTGGTACCTATTTATCTACTTGCACTGCTATGCTTTCAAACTGCTAGGTTGGCAAGAGCTGGGACAGAGCAACGGGAGCTCACTGCGTCATGGGGATTCAAACCAACAACCTTCTGATCGGCAAGTCCAAGAGGCTCAGTGGTTTAGACCACAGCGCCACCTGCATCCCTAGGTCAACTTTACCCAACAAGAACACAAAAGGAGCCTGCTGGATCAGGCCAGTGGCCCATCTAGTTCAGCATCCTGTTCCCAGACTGTCCAAACTGTTGCCTGTCAGAAACCTGCAAGTTGGCCCAAGAGCACAAGAGCGCTCTTCCTCCCTGTGGTTTCCAGCAACTGGTATTCAGAAGCATTGCTGCCTCCAAATGTGGAGATGCAGAGCATGGCTCCTTACCTTCCAAGGCCCGGACTGCAGAATCCGGGACCGGCAGCCGTGTGACACCGGAAGTTGCGTCGACGTAACTTCCGGTGTCGCTTTGCCCTTCTATGGGCACCAAAAATGGCCGCCGGCGGCTTCAAAAGTAGCTTCTACGCATGACCGGAAGTGCGTCGACACAACTTCCGGTGTCGCCACGCCCATCTATGGGCACCAAAAATGGCCGCCGCCGACACCGGAAGTCGCGTCTACGCACTTCCGGTCATGCGTAGATGCGACTTTTGAAGCTGGCGGCGGCCATTTTTTGTGCCCATAGAAGGGCAAATCAGGAAACAAAATGGCCGCCGGCAGGAGAAAATAACGGAGAAAATCGGGAGACGAAGTGATACGGGGGACCACCGGGAAAAGGTAAGTAAAAACGGGGGTTTCCTGGGGAAAACGGGGTACTTGGCAGCTATGCATGGCTCCTTGAATTTGCCCGATCCTCTTTTAAGGCCATCTTTGTTGATGGCTGTAACTGCCTCCTGCAGGACCTAGTTCCAAAGTTTAACTATGCGTTGCATGAAGAAGTTCTTTCTTCTATCTGCCCTGAATCTTCCAGGATCAATCTTCCTTTCAACATGCCATGCATAAATTGTCTCTCATCACCCCAGCTCAGGCTTTGGAAGCATTTATTTCTCAGGTGGTCTTACACACAGCACAGCCTACATTAGCATTACACATGCCTGACTGGCTTTCAAATAAGCAAAATAAATATTGTTCCTTAATTTTTTTTAAAAAAAATCCTTGCTTCCTTTCCCCCAGTGGCTGCTTGCAGAGGAACAACCGCTGATCTATGAACACAGCAGAATAGTGGTTGTAGTAATGAACCCATTGGGGGAATATAGTGGACCAGAAGGCTCTGGAAGCAACTGGGTTTTTCCGTTTGCAAGGCTTTTTACATTATTACTCTGCTTGGTGCCCTTGGCTCCACGAATTGTCTTGAGAGCAGAGCCGCAGAAGGAGATAGCGAAGTGTCAGGATGGGAAGAAGATCATGTGATCCCATCTAATTGGGTCTGTGGAATTCTGAAGGACATTTCAAGGTTGGTGCACAAGATGTTGGTGGGCAGGCAAGAACCCTGAAAGTCACACGGCGATCACTTGTAAGTATCAGGTTTGGCTTGGAGTCAGAAATCTCACCTCCCAACCCTTCTCTCAAAGCATCCTTTGTAGCAATTAAGGAACAGAGCAGCAAACTCAAGCAATTCTTTCCATTACACTCTGTGCAGCCTCCGCCCGCCTAAAGTGCTACCTCCTGGTGATGGGAACCCTGTAGTAGCTGGTATTTCAGGGCCTGTGTAAAGGTTAGAGCCAGAAGTAACGATTTCTCTGAATTAGCATGGAATCATAGAGTTGGGGCACCTCAAAGGTCATTAGCCAAATCCCTTGCTGATGATACAGGAAATACCTCTGGTAGGTGGCTATCCAGCCTCTGCTTAAACACCTCTAATGAAGGAGAGTCCACCATCTTTCAAAGCAGGCTGCGATTCCCATCAGAAAACTCTAATAAATGAGAGTCCACTGCTTCCTGTGGCAGTCTGTTCCGCTGGGGAACGGCTTGCACCATCAGGAAGTTCTTCTTGGTGCTTAGTCTAAATTAACAGCATGCCCAAATCTGGCCTGCATTTCCACGAGTCCGTTCTCACTCTGAAAATGCAAGCCCTTTTCCTGCTACTTTCACAAAGGCAAAAGGCACCAATGGCTTTACCGTCCCTCCCCTTCCTTGCACGCTTAAAGAAAGCTCAGAACAGTATGTGGGAAATGTTATGAAGCACACCCAAATATATTACCTTATTTGTGTAAGAGTCAAGCTGCACACAGTACTCTATTTGTGCAGAATATAAATATTACTACAACAAATCACAAAGTCCACGATTCTTGCACACACACTTTAAGAGCTAATTGCATAGCTATGCATTGGACTTACTTTCAAGTAAATAAGTGTTTATTTAGGCTACTGCGGGCTCTCACTGACCTCTGCTGGGCAGAATCAGATCTGCTAAATTCTGTTAACTGTCGCTAGAACAAAAGCCTCTGCTGTGCAGTGCATAAGTGGGTAGCAGCCACTCCTATTGATCTTTTCTATGGTAGCAGCAGGTTTAAGAGCACAGTCCATCTTTGAGAAGCAACATGAGCTCTCTGGCTCCTGTGTTGAACAAGAAAGTGCACTAAACACAAGAGCCAAAGCTCAGGAGTCTCAAGCAACCTCTCCTAATTGTACCGAAGGGAAGAGGCTTATTTTACGAGTCAGTTCTAAGCAGAGCATTGGTCCGTTTTGCCCAGTGACGTCTACTCTGGCTGGCAGAAGCTCACAATAGTCAGAGAAGGATGTCTACTCAAAGAACGTGGCTATGCATTGACCTCAAAGGCAAAATTGGAACTGAGCACACATTTGTCCCTATTTAAATCAAATTGGGGGAAATATTACAGTCAAATGGAATTGCAGGCAGGACTGGAAATATAAGCAAAGGAATGAGAATGATAAAGGAATGCAGTGTGGGGTATATGTTGTAGAAATAAGTATTACCTTTAAGGCAGTAGATAAAAGGATTTGATCAGAAACATCATGGAAGTAAGTAAGGATGGGAACTCAAAATGCTACGGGTGTATTTGTTAAATTGTATGAAAATCAATAAAAAAATATGAAGAGGGGAAAAAAACTTATTTAAATCAAATTGCCTGTGGGTTAATTTGAATGTGTGGAACACAACCACTTCAAGAGCCATACACAAAGATAACAAGTTTGGAGATGCTTGGAAATGTTTTTGCTATTGAGATGCATAAATTCAACAAGGATGTCACAGAATTCAGAGTCTGATCATTCCTGGAACAAAGCTAGATCTGGCAAAAGGGCTGTTTGGATCAGAGCTTTGTTCCCACTCTTGGCTAGCCAGATCCCCCTGGGGAGATCAAAAAGCGAACATGAAGGCAACATCCCACCCCTGATGATGTTGTTTCCCCCCCCCATTTGCACCAGGAATTCAGAGATATACTGCTTCTGAACATGGACGTTCTACTCTGCTGCCATTATTAGCTTTGGGGTACCTGTGCCATTGGTACTGGTGCACCCACAACCTCCATTGTTAAAAAAAGATGAAAGTAGAAAGGGCTAAAGTGCGAAGGACATGGTAAATAAGGCTGGATAAAACTGTCAAATTCAGTTTCTCATTTTTCAAGTTGTGAGTTTGGTTATTCACATTCCTTCATCAGTTTGCCAATTTCCTACCACCACCACAACCACCAAATGTATTCATGAGAATTCATCAGCATTTTAGTGCAGATTTTGCATTTATGCATACACATTTGCCTACTAAACACATTTTTTTATTTTCACTAATACATTTTTATGCACACTTTACTGAAGTATATTCATTTCTGCACACTTTACTTGGCTGGAGAACTGCACTGCAAAATTCAGAGAAGTGCAAATTTCAAAGGATGGTTTGCAAATTGTTTCAGAAAGTGCAAATCAGTCAGATTTGCTTTTTCACTGTGAACTGAATCAAGGTTCTTCCCCTTTCTTCATAGCAAGTACCAAATCCCCTCTCCATGCCTTCAAGTCTCAAGCAGCTGGGAGAGGCAATGCAATTTAGTTGCTCCTACACAAACACACATGCACACACAACTAGTGGGAAAGTTGGGCAAAAGTGGTGCAAAGTACAGATTTCCTAAGTGAAGAAGAACTGGCGGGGGGGGGGAGGCACTGGGAAACCAGGCAAACAGCCAAACCAAAAGACGCATAACAGTGTGTGATCTAATTAGATCACTGCCATAGAATATGCATAATTCAAAATCACATGAGGATTAGAGAAGTACAGACCTAAAAGCCAAAATTGGTGTCGGTTTGTTGTTTTTTTGGATGAGCAATGACGAGCCAGTTGATGGAGCACATTGTGACCACACCAGATTCCAATTATAGTCAATTGTGTTTACAGTTACAAATGTATTTCTCATGCTCAGATGGTTACATCATTGCAGAAATGCAAGAGCAACTAATGTCTTTTTTTCTCTTTAGGAACTAACAAGCGCAAGGAGTTCCCGGAAGCACAATGCAAACAGCGATTTGGTTTGTCAGTGCCACTCTAAAAGCAGAAGCTGCTGTGTGG
Organism: Zootoca vivipara; assembly: GCF_963506605.1. Lineage (NCBI taxonomy): Eukaryota > Metazoa > Chordata > Lepidosauria > Squamata > Lacertidae > Zootoca > Zootoca vivipara. The sequence continues at coordinate 4,135,772 of NC_083283.1, forward strand.
GGTCACCATAAGGGATTATAATGGCCCTTGGGCATCTAATAATTAAAATGCAGCGATGCAAAGTATCCAGGTAACCAGATACCTGCATCTCTCCTCTGTCAACATCAATATGATGTCATCCTCACATTGTCCCACAGACCTGGTAGGTGCCTGAATTCTCCATAAGTTGCCAGTATAGAACATAACACATAAGGAGGGCCTGCCGGATCAGGCCAATGGCCCATCTAGTCCAGCATCCCATTCTCACAGTGGCCAAACGGAGCTTGCCTCACACATGGTCACCAAGCCTCTGCTTCAATACCTCCAACAAAGGACAGCCCATCACTCTCCCCAAGCTGTGTGTTTCCCTGTGGATATGTTCTTAACGTCTTCTAAGGTTTAGCCCAAAAACTGCTTCCTTGAAGTTTCCACCCACAGTTTCCTAGTCCATGGGAGCAAGAGAGAACAGGTTTGCTCCATCTTCTGTGTGACATGCGAAAGAGCTTCTGTGCGAGACTAGCAGGGAGGTGCTGATGACATGTGGCACTATGAAACTCGCTAGGTGACCTTGGGGCAGTCATAGCCAACACACCTTGCAGGGTTGTTGTGAGGATGAAAAGGGGAGGAAGAGAACCACATACACCACCTTGAGCTCCATCATCATCATCATCATCAATTATATACCGCCCTATACCAGGGGGTCTCAGGGTGGTTCACAGAATAAAAATCAAGATATAAAACCACAAAATATATAAAAAAATAAAAAAACGACAACCCAATAACCCCCTCCCAACAAAAACCACACATTTTAAAAGGGCATGGGATGTAAATGAAATCAACCAAAAGGCTAAAATGATTTTTTTTTTTGGCCTGGCACCTAACAGTTAAAAATGAATGTTGTTTTTTTTTTTGCCTGGCACCTAAAGGTGTATAATGAAGGTGCTAGGTGAACTTCCTTGGGGAGAGCATTCCACAGATAGGGAGCCACTGGAGAGAAGGCCCTGCTCTTGTGTTGCCACCCTCCGGACCTCTCAAGGAGGAGGCACACAAAGGAGGGCCTCAGAAGATGGTAGCAGGGTCCGTGTAGGTTCATATGAAAAAAGGCAGTCCTTGAGGTACTGCAGTCCTGAGCCGTTTAAGGCTTTATAGGTCAAAGCCAGCACTTTGAATTGGGCCCGGAAACTAATTGGTAGCCAGTGCAGTCAGACCAGGATTGGTGCAAGATACCGTCTTGCCAGTGTAGTGAGCTACCTGGCTGCTGAATTCTGCACCAGCTGAAGTTTCCAAACCGTCTTCAGAGGCAGCCCTATATATAATGCATTGCAATAATTCCTTGTAGGAAAGGGGTGTGTGTGTGTGTGTATCAATGCAATAATAATGCCATATCTATAAAATAAGTGAAGCAGATGTGATCGAGAGACGATCTGATTAATCGTCTAGAGATTCTGCCTTCAGTCGAGTGCTAAATTCCAGAAAACTTTCCCCTCTTTTTGAGGATGCAGCGCAAGAGGTATCTGAGCATTGCTGCAGTCATTGAACAGTTATTGAACAAAATCCTTAATGGCATTTCTGCATGTGAGGCCGAACCTGCTCCATGCAGGGGAGGCTGGAACAAAGCGCTTTGCCTGCGAGAGGGGACTGTGGAGTTTGAAAGGCACATGAAAGCGCTCTCTCCGCTTTCACGTCAGAAGACCAAGTGGGCTGTCAACCAATATCCCTCCCAGACCTGTCAGCTACGTGACATCATGCCAGGCTCAGTTACTAATCATGACCCCTTTGCAGAGCGGAAGGGGAGCTGGGATGCCTGTGTGTTTTAAGTGGTAGATCTGAAATGGAGAATCAAAGGGGAGATCACATTCAATAAAGTGCACAAACTCAGAATGTCTCAGCTGAGAAGACCCTCTCACCAAATTGAGCCGCGAATCTGCAAACTATAAAATTCCACAGTTTGGACTCTTAAACGTTTGTCACAAGGACAGCCCTGTTGGATCAGGCCAAAGACGCATCAAGCAACTGATTTCGTCCCACTTTTTCATCTCAATGGAACACATTCACAGGTGCATGACATCCCATTACGACCATTATGGTCAAAGGCCTGGAAACGATGCCTTATGAGAAACGGCTTAGGGAGCTGGGTATGTTTACCCTGGAGAAGAGAAGGTTAAGGGGTGATATGATAGCCATGTTCAAATATATGAAAGGATGTCATATGGAGGAGGGAGAAAGATTGTTTTCTGCTGCTCCAGAGAAGCGGACACGGAGCAATGGATTCAAACTTCAAGAAAGAAGATTCCACCTAAACATTAGGAAGAACTTCCTGACAGTAAGAGCTGTTCGGCAGTGGAATTTGCTACCAAGGAGTGTGGTGGAGTCTCCTTCTTTGGAGGTCTTTAAGCAGAGGCTTGACAGGCATATGTCAAGAATGCTTTGATGGTGTTTCCTGCTTGGCAGGGGGTTGGACTGGATGGCCCTTGTGGTCTCTTCCAACTCTATGATTCTATGACCCCTTTTAATGTAAAATAGGTACTTTGCAATGCATTCCCTAGCAAAATACACATTTTGTGTGAATCTTTTGCAGAACATACTGTCCATACTCCCACCCACCCACCCCTGAAACACACAAGTAGGGTCTTCTACTTATAATAGATATTTAGCCTGGGGGATAGAAGACAGAGAGGTGGTCTGATAGCTATCTCAAATGTCACATGGAAGATGGAGCCGGCTTGTTTTCTGCTCTTCCAGAGTAGAGGACCTGAACTCATGGATTCAAATTGCAAGAAAGGAGATTCCAACTGAAGCTTAAGAAGGGTTTTTTGACAGTACGAGCCGTTTTACAGTGGAACAAGCTCCCTTGGATTCTCCTTCATTGGAAGTTTTTAAGCAGAGGTTGGATGGCCATCTGTCATGGATGCTTTAGCCGAGATTCCTACATTGCAGAGCGTTGGACTAGATGACCCATCGGGGTCCCTTCCAACTCTAAGATTCTATGATTATATTCAAGTAACTAAATTGGGCCCTCCCTCAAAGAGGGTACATGTTGTGGTGAGACCTGGAGACCGACCATCTGTGTTGTGTTTGGGTAAGATTGGTCAGCCACAACACCCAACTGGTAGGTACCTCGATGTTGGGGTTCAATCTGGCCAATGGGACGTAGTCCAAACGGATCGAGGAACCTATATATTCACATGCACATGACCCAGAGCTTCCTCTTTTGGTGCATGCATTCGGAACACCCACCCACCCACCTCTCCCTACTTTTAGGGCTTGTTGCACTTGACCCTGCTATGCCGTCGTGTGTCGTCTGTTGTTGGGACAGGGGCACGGCAGGAATTTTCCCCACTTGGCTGATTGGCTGGTGCCATTTGGGTTTCACCTGCCACGTAGCAAATCGTCACAACTTGTAAGGTTGCAGATAGGCTCTGGTTTGGGTGATAGGGATGCGGGAACGCTCTCACCATCCCTATGTGAAGGGTATTCCATTAAAGGAATCCAGGGACTCAATGGTTTGGCCAACCCTGTGAGGGGGTTGTGCCCATGCCAGAGTGCAGGGGGACATCTGGGTGGTGGACATAGCCTGTTCCCGGTTTTCCACCTATCCAGGTGTTCACCCTTTCTGACCTATGCTGGTGCCCTGCGTCAGCGCTACCTGCAACGGTGCAGGGAGCTAGTCGAACCAGAGCCTATGCCAACCACTCACGTTCTGTAATCAATAAAGCTGTGGCCTAAATTCTGCCAAAAATCAAACCAAAAATTTGAGTCAAGTGTGAATTTATTGGGGGGGGGGGGTCTCTGGGTCTGAACACGCAACAGTGCATGTGTAGCAGCAGACACAGGGCTCAGAAGCCATTGTTCAGGAGTTCCAGAGTTAGTCTGCAAATAGCTTAACTATCCAATGCGTGGAGAAATGTTCCTCTCTCCAGTCTTGCTCTTTCTCTGCTTCACAAGCCGACAGGGAAGTCTCACACTGTGAAAGACGGTAAACATTTCCCTATTTTCCCTATGCATTCCCCCCAGAATCTTATACATCTCCACCAATCACCCCCTTTCCTTGGGCTTCCTTTTTCTTCTAAGCTTAAAACCCCTGGCAACGTTCCTCGCAGAAGGAAATGGAGGCAAGCAAAGGGTTAAGTTCTTTGGGGCTGCTGTTCTTTAACCAGCTGTAATATTATGTCCTACTCTCCCCGAGGCCTGTCACAATCTGAATGACAGCACCGCCAGGAAACTGATAGATGGCATTTGCTCCTAGCAGTGAGCGGGAGGTAGTTCGAATGACTGAGAAAGCAGGCTGCAGAACCTGATATCAGCCAAGGAGAGAGAGCAAAATGCTCTCTGTCTACCAGAGAGAGGCTACAGGGGTCCAGCCAATTCCTTGCGTTGGGTTCTGCAGTTTGTTAAACAAGCAACCAGTGGACTGTTTTGCAAAGGGTGTACAAGCATCCCTTGATCCTGAGACAAGATCAGGAATTCAAATCTTCAGGAGGAATAGAAAAAGGATGGAGGGTTGAGGATAAGGGTCTAAGCAAGGCATGGAGAACCTTTCGTCTTCCAGATGTTCTGAACTACAACCCCAGCAGCCAGGGCCCAATGGCCAGGGCTGATGGGAGTTGTAGTTCAGCAGCAGCTACGGAGCCAAATATTCCTCACACATGGTCTCCCCTTTTCACTGGTCTCCTAAATGGTGAGGCGATGACTCACTATGATTCTGGCATCTTATGTCCATAAATAATGACGTTACATACCTGTACATAAAGAATTTTACCTGTATGCCGCCTTTCCATGGTTCAAACCATACTCAAGGTGACTTACAATATTTTTTTTAAAAAAAAACCATAACAAAAGTAGTCATGAACAATAAACGCATCATTAAAAAGCAAACAACCAAGCTGAACAATTTCCACATAAGTCACAAGTTCTAAAATAAAGATACAAAAAAAACCACCACCAACAACAACAACAACTATAAAATCCTGAACAACACCCCACTCCAAGTTTCTGTTCAGCAGTTGGGTAGGTCGACCCAGACAAGTAGAATGTTGATGTATGTTTTAATCTACTGATTTTATTTTGTGAATGTTGCAAATAGTTGTTTTAACTGGTTTTTATTGATAATTTGTTTTATTCCCGTTTTATTCATGCAAACTACTTTGAGGTTCGTTTGTTGTTTACGGTCATACCTAATCCACACTTCCTAAAATGATAAATGAAGTGAAACACAGCCAGCCTTTGAAATCCACATTTCTCTTTCTGAATTTTGCAAGGCTGTTTCCCAGCCAGCCAATGTGTGCAAAAATGCACATATTGGTGAAAATGGTATGCAAAACTGCATTATATTTTGGAAAATATGGGTGCAAACGTGTGTCTGTTAGGCAAAACAGCACGCGTATATTAGGATAAATTTACTCTATGATGCTGGTGAATTTTCATGAGGACTCCAGAGGGAATGTGGAGAACCGAAGTTAAAATTGGAGCAAATTAGAAACTGCGGAAAAAATGAAAGTGACAGAGTTCCCCATTCCTAGTCTGGGCTGTACCACTTCTGATTTCAGGTGAAAATGCCCTGAGAACAACCATTTCAAGTAGCAGATCAAGGAGATAGCCTGACATGGACAGTTATCCCTGCCATTTTTCATAGATGAACATTTAGTTATGCCAACCCCCCCTCAAAAAAAAAAAACCTTCCCAGCCTAAAATAGCACATTCCAGACACTCGTTGAGCACCTCGTCTAGGTCTTAATGTCTTGCCGTTCAACATCTGCAAAGTATCTGCTTCTGTATCAACAAACACGATCCTGACATTGCATGTTATAGCAGAGTCTGCTGTTGTCCCTGCTGTGGGTGCCCCAGTCTCTCCCACCCCTCCCAACACCAGCTCCACGATGAGAGCTCTAAACCCCCAAAGCACTGCAGAAAGCAGAGGCAAGGGTGATTTAACATCTTAATTGCATCAATTTCCAAAATGGACTCAGCCTTTGCCAACAAGGTTGCTGCGTTTGATTTTGCAGGAGACGGAGTTGATCTGGGCAATTCGGCAAAGCCAGGAGGGGTCCATTTGTGCCAAGTTATTCATCTTCTGTCAGCAAGTCCCAGCTGTGCCGGATCAATAGCAGCTCTTATTTCTCCATCCTCCTAATTAACGGGCTCCCAGGGGCACCTGAAGATGAACTCTTGTGTGCTCCAGACCATGCACACAACTTTATGTTTTCGTGGCTTGCTGTGGAGAGTGTCACCTGCTCCCATATTGTGCTAGCTTCATATCACGTAACAGCAGCTTGCCTTGACCACTGTATCTGGAAGTCATCCTGTCTCAGTCCAAGATGCCAGATTCAGCTCAGGGTCCATTTGAGTCTTCTTCATCCCTCTTCTGCTTATAGAATCATAGAATTATAGAGCTGGATCATCTAATCCGGGGGTCATCTAATCCAAACCCCTACAATGCAGGGATCCCAACTAAAGCATCCCTGGCAGATGGGCATCCAACCTCCGCTTAAAAATCTCCAAGGTAGGAGAGTCCACCAGCTTCTAAGGGAGTCTGTGGCACTGTCAAAGAAGCTCTTGTCCTCAGAAAGTTCTTCCAGGTGTTTAGTTGGAAATCCCTTTCTTGTGACTTGAATCCATTGGTTTGGGTCCTACAATCTGGAGCGGTAGAAAACAAGCTTGCTCCGTCTTCTCCAAGCTTGTATATGTTTGAATATGGCTACCACATCGCCTCTAGGTCTCCTCTTTGGGGGGCTAAACATACCCAAATTCACTACACTGCACTACAGACGTACCTCAGAAGTTGAACAGAATCCATTCCGGAAGTCCATTCGACTTCTGGAAAGTTTAGAAACCAAGGCGCGGCTTCCGATTGGTTTCTGCTAGCGTAGGAGTGTCGGAAACAATAGCGGAAGCCACGCCGGACATTCGGCTTCCCCAAAAACATTCGAAAACCGGAACACTCACTTCTAGTTTTTGATCATTCAGGAGCCGGGATGTTTGGCTCCCAAGGAGTTCAGGAGCCGAGTTACGAACTGTGCTTCCCAGGGGTCACTTCTTTATGAGTGCTTTCTTTTAAGGGTGCTAGTTGAGGTAGACGGAGGTTGATGGAGAAGAGCCCCATCTGCCCAAATAGGCCAGCCTCAACTGCCGCTAAACACTCATACCTGCCAAGTCTCCCAAAGAAAAAATGTGGGATTAGCAGCAGCAGCGGCACTGGAAGTTGCACCAGAAGTTGTCCGGTGGCCATCTTGGGGGTGGCTGCATGGCGGAGGCCATCTTAGGGGTGGCCATGCGGCCACCTCCAAGATGGCCACCGCCATGTGGCCACCCCTAAGATGGCCGCCGGACATGCGTAGAAGCTATTTCCGGTGCCAGTGGCAGCCATTTTCTGGTGCCCATAGATGGGCAAACCGGCACCAGAAAAATGGCTGCCAGCAGGAATGGATTTAAGGGAGATTTACAGGAGAGTAGCTCAAACGGGAGGCCGCCTGGAAATGGCAAGGAAAAACGGGGGTTTCCCGGGGAATACGGGGTACTTGGCAGCTATGTAAACACTACACACCAACAAGGGTGGTGCGGGTAGCCCTGGCAGATGGGGTAAAGAGACAGGCACCACCTGACTCTAAGCTGAAGATAACTTTCCAGAGCATAGCTTTTGATATGTGTGTGGGGGTGCATTCTTGTGTTTTTAATTCTTTCACACTGGGGTGCAGAGTCTTCTGGGAGCGCGAGATTACATCGCCACATTTCTCCACTCAATCATTTCCACCACCGCCGCCCCTCCACCAAAGGAGCGGAAAAGGCTGCTCCATTTATTTATTTATATTCCATCTGAAAGGAATCTTTATCTCCAGTGCCCGCGACTTCGGCTGAAGACGTCCTCGCTTTGCAGCAGAAGACCCATTTAAATGCAAATGTTGACTTTTTGCCTGCCTCTGGAGGGGGAGACGATGTCTAATAACATCGCAAATAATCCCTTTCAAAAAGAACAAACAAACAAAAGAAAGGTAACCAAGTGAGGCAGATAGGGGTATTCCCAGAAATCCAGCCCAAATCAAGATTTAATTGGATGGCAGTGGCCACAAGGGGAATCCCAGAGAAACCTGTGGTGTTGGGTGGAAAGAGAAGATGGAACAAATAAAGGTTCTTTTGTTGTCAGGATGATTCTGATGACGATTTCCCATGTTAATTCTCCTGAGAATACAACACAGTCTTTGCCTACCACACCAAAGATCCAACATTGCCCTTTTTATTATGCATCTGTGGTGATTTACACTCATGATGGGACTGCATAAATTATGGTACAATTCCCCTTTCCATACAGTTTGCAGATGTATAAGTTCCAGGGTGGACCCCTTGCTTTGTTTTCCAATCGGAGAACATAACTTGCATATGCAGGAGGTTGGTCCCTTCCAACACTGATTCTCTAAGAACAGAAGAAGAGATCTACTGGATCAGGCCAATGGCCCATCTAAACTAGCATTCTGCCTTTGCAGTGGCCAACGAGATGCATGTGGGAAACCAGCAATCAGAATCCCAGCACAAGAGTTCTTTCCCCTCTGGTGGTTCACAGCAACTGGGATTCAAGAAGCATTGCTGCTTCCAACTGTGGAGGTAGAGCATAGCAGTCTTGGCTAGCAACCAACAATATAGCCACTTCTGCCTTAAAAAGGAGGCGGCGATGCGGGTGCTCATGACCCTTCCACGTGCACGGGGTGTGTGGAGATCCCCACATGATTGGGGGGATTCCCAGCCACGTCACTGTCCAGGCGACCAATCTGATTGGTCTGGGGGTGTGGCCCGCTTAATTTAAGTTGCTGAACCTCGTAGCAACCCTGAGATTAAGAGTCTCTAGATAATTATCTATCAACCAACTCCTCCTTCTCTTCTCTCCACAGCAGTGGAGCATGCTCAGTATCTTTCTGTTCTGGGAAAGTTCCAGAAATCTGTCTGGAAGAGGAGGCAGAGAGAGTGGCTGCTCCACTGGAGTTTGAAGGAAGCGTGGATGTTGTTTTAAGCCTGATTTCAATAATTAAAGATTTATCCAGGTTCTTGGCTTACCACCAGATATCCTTGTGGGATGCAGCAGAAAATGCCTGCAAGGAACTGTGAGTTTTCTCCTGGTCAGAACATGACCTTGGATCACTGAAATCTCTCAAACTATTACATCTTCAGACTGTTTTTTCTCTCTTTTTACCTGTGCTGAAGATGCTGTGCAACCCTACTTGATGCAAATTCATTGAGTCACGATTCTATATTTTTATACACACGGGTCTTGCTTTCTGAACTCTTGCTATGTGAAAATTCACCTGTCCGAATCGGAGAAATGAGTACCAAAACCTTGCTATGCAGATATACAGTCACTTTGCCCACTTCCTTCCTTGCTTGCTTAGCTGGTCTGTGGCAGCCATTTTCAGGCAGAAACCATGCAGAGAGGGAGGAAGCGAGGAACCAAAGTCAAACAAATCGGGGAGCAGGAGAAATTGGACAGATCAGTTTTTCCTTTGTCTCTCTTTTTCTGGTTGGCTGGAGCCATTTCAGGAAGAAACCGTGGAGGGACAGGGGAGCGAGATTGGACAAATCACGAATTTGAAATGTTCCCATAGGGAATAATGGAAATCACCAGCTCTTTATGTGAATGCTTGGCTAACAAATGGGTTTTGCTGGGAACGCATCGTGTTCAGAAAGTGGGACCTCTCTCTGTGTGTGTTTAGTTTATAAATTACATGTTGCTTATGTCTTCTTCATTGGGTGGGTTAGTGCAACCCTGGATGTGAGGGGCACTATCCAAATCAGAACAAAGCTGTTGGTGAATACAAAATTCTACTAGTGTTTACAGAATAACTAAATCTGTTATACCATAGAATCATAGAATCAAAGAATCATAGAGTTGGAAGAGACCACAAGGGCCATCCAGTCCAACCCCCTGCCAAGCAGGAAACACCATCAAAGCATTCTTGACATATGGCTGTCAAGCCTCTGCTTAAAGACCTCCAAAGAAGGAGACTCCACCACACTCCTTGGTAGCAAATTCCACCTCCCAACAGCTCTTACTGTCAGGAAGTTCTTGTGCCTGTTTCATATTCTCTGATTGGCCCCAGGATCTTGCCTGGCTTTCTGCTTGGTTTGGAATTTGATCCATACTCCACAAGGTTTTTAGGGTGTGTGTGCACCAATCACAAGATTCAGTTTAGACCCCAAATTGGCTCTTTGATAAATTCACTTGACTGGCCTGGTCCAAATCAAAATAAGGCATTTTCCTTCTACGGCAGGGTTGGGGAGAAACACTGCAAGTTTGGCACACGCAGTCTGCAAGGTCCCACCCCCTCCTTCCGTATCTTCAAAATGTCCGCGAGCATTCATGAGGCCTCTGATTCAGTAGGGGATGATTCAGAGGGAGCCCACGTCAGCTTGGACATGGGCCAAAGCTCTTCCAATCAGTGTAATGAACGCCCCTACCTGTTCCAGCCTTCTGTTGACTGCTCTTCAGAATGTACCCATGCTTAAAATATCACACTTCTGCAGCAAGATATTCCAAACCCTGTAATATGGGTAAATTACACAAAACTGCCATAAATTGCCCAATTTCTTTCTTTTCTTTTCTGCAGAATTGACCTGATTTCGGTATTCACAGTAAAGGAGGGGAACCTTATTCAGGACACGTAACCAAACCACCAAAGTTTGGCAATGGTACTCAGCTCCTCCCCTCCCCATTTTTTTAAGACTCCACAGATTTCTGCACTGCAGGGGGTTGGCTAAATGACCATCGGGGTCCCCAGTGTGGTGTAGTGGTTAAGAGCGGTAGACTCATAATCTGGGGAACCGGGGTTCATGTCTCTGCTCCTCCACATGCAGCTGCTGGGTGACCTTGGGCTAGTCACACTTCTTTGAAGTCTCTGGAACGTGTCCAGAAGAGGGCAACCAAAATGGTCAAAGGCCTGGAAATGATGCCTTATGAGGAACGGCTTAGGGAGCTGGGTATGTTTAGCCTGGAGAAGAGAAGGTTAAGGGGTGATATGATAACCATGTTCAAATATATAAAAGGATGTCATATAGAGGAGGGAGAAAGGTTGTTTTCTGCTGCTCCAGAGAAGCGGACACGGAGCAATGGATTCAAACTTCAAGAAAGAAGATTCCACCTAAACATTAGGAAGAACTTCCTGACAGTAAGAGCTGTTCGGCAGTGGAATTTGCTGCCAAGGAGTGTGGTGGAGTCTCCTTCTTTGGAGGTCTTTAAGCAGAGGCTTGACAGCCATCTGTCAGGAATGCTTTGATGGTGTTTCCTGCTTGGCAGGGGGTTGGACTGGATGGCCCTTGTGGTCTCTTCCAACTCTATGATTCTATGATTCTATGATTCTATGATTCTCAGTCCCACTCACCTCACAGAGTGTTTGTTGTGGGGGAGGAAGGGAAAGGAGAATGTTAGCTGCTTTGAGACCCCTTCAGGTAGTGATAAAGCGGGATATCAAATCCAAACTCTTCTTCTTCTTCTTCTTCCAACTCTACAATTCTATGATTCTACTTTTTTTTACACACAACAACAACAACCACTTTTTGTAGCATTAAAGGCTAGAAACTGGAGAAGGGGACGACAGAGGACGAGATGGTTGGACAGTGTTCTTGATGCTACGAACATGAGTCTGACCAAACTGCGGGAGGCAGTGGAAGACAGGAGTGCCTGGCGTGCTATGGTCCATGGGGTCACGAAGAGTCGGACATGACTAAACGACAACAACACCATGTTGAGATTCTCAGGGATGCTGAAATCTTCCCCTGGGACTTACTTTGTTTGCAAGTTTCAGGGGGAAAGTAGCTAGAACTGCACTCCAATGTCCCAGCCGCCAGCTCCTCCAAATGGCGTGAGACAATGGAACTTCTCATTCAAGTTAGAGACATGCATCCAGTTGCTTTATCTTCAGGGTTGAGCCAAATTTTCTTATTTAAATACGTGAGGACCCAACACGAGGAAAGGATTTCCTCTGCTACGGTAGGGCACCTGTCAACTTGTGGAGGATGAATGGGAACACAATGGAAGGGACAGGGTAAGTGTAGACGAGGCCCTCCCACCCTGCCCCATCCATCATGTTTCTTTTCATCGTCCATGAGTAACAAGATGACCTTCTGTAGTAGGGAGACATCTCTATCCATGTAGAATTCCCATTATGGATGCTTGTCCTTCTACTCATGGGCGGATGGATGGGAACATGACAGGGTGCGTGTGGAGGAAGAAACACCTGAGTAGGCAGAATTTATGTACACAGGTATGTTTAATCAGGAGAAGAGAAGACTGAGAGGTGAGAAAATAGTGGTCATCAAATATCTAAAGGGCTAACACAGAGAAGATGAAGCAGGCTTGTTTTTGCTGCTGCTCGAGAGAGTAGGCCCTGATCTAAAGGACTCAAAATACAAGAAAGCAGAATTCAGATAAAATTAGGAAGGACTTTCTGACAGTTACGACTGTTCAACAGTGAGACAGACTCCCTCAGAAGGTGATGGACTCTCCTTCCTTGAAGGTTTTTTTTAGCAGAGATTGAATGATCATGTGCTGAGATTGTTTAGCAGTAATTCCTGCACTGCAGGGAGCTGGACTAGATTACTGTTGGGGGTCTCTTCCATCTCCACAGTTCTCCGATTCTATCTCAGCCTCAGAGAAAATCCTACACTTTGGAAAGCAGAGGTGCTGTCTTCCTGAATATCCCTGGCAAATATGCCCAATATGATCCGTTTTTAATCTTAGTTGATGTGAACATAGCCATTGGCTTCCATGTTGGAATACAGTGACATAGGCATAAACAAAGCTTTCCTTCTCCTATTAAGGAATGCCCAGAAAAAAATACATTCTATTTCATCAAAGCCCCATCATTTTTTATCTCCCATCTCTGCATCTCCAAGGATGCTGCTGTCTGCCTCAGTTCGTTCACTAGCCTGTCGCTGCCAGTTTTAACTAGGCTTCTTGCCTGTTTTAAACTAAATTTTGTTACCATGGTGACAATGACTTTGTGGAGGTGGAGCTTATGGGCATTCATAAAATAAAATAAATCAATTCTCTGAGCCCACGCAGCAATCAAAATCTGACTATTGGCATTCCGGTTCCTCCAAGATTTCTTCTCCTGACTGAAAAGGAAACTTGTGTTAATTACCACTACACTGGAATGATGGAATGATTCTCTCTCTCTCTCTCTCTCTCTCTCTCTCTCTCTCTCTCTCTCTCTCTCTCTCTCTCTCTCTCTCTCTCTCCCCCACCTTTCCATCAATGCACATTCAAATTAAAACAATTTTAAACTGTGTTTATGATAAATCTCATGAAGCTATGACAATAAGAATCCGCATCACAAAAGCCACTGAAATAGCAAACCAGGAGCAAGCAGTTATCCTGGGAGTAACATTTCTGACACCTTTAAAGTCTCCATCAAAATGAGCTATCTCACAATGAGCCAGGCCCCTTGTCTAGACTGAACCTCAAAACAAGTCACAATTTTAGACCCCCACCATGTCCTACCCCTCCCAGTAATAAAATACACCAACCCTTTGCTCTTGCATCAGAACATGCAGTCCGTGGTGAGAGAACTGGAGAAGAATGCTTTCTGACCCAGAAACAATAGGAGCTGGCTTATACTGAATCAGACCACTCATTCATTTAGTTCAGTGCTGTCTACACTGACTGGCAGCAGCTATCAGAAAGAGAACATTCCCAGGCCTACCTGAAGATGCCAGGATCAATAGCAGACCTTGGAGTCTCAGATTTCAGCAGTGCTCTCTGCAACACCAAAATTTGGTGCCCCCACTTCTCGCCTTCCATTCTACGCCATAGCTGTGGTGCCCTCTCTGGTTCCCCTGAGGTTCTGTGCCCAGTGCAACTGAACTAGTCGTGCTGCCCTAAATCCACTTCTGCAGGGATTGAACCTGGAACCTTCTGCATGTGAAGCACTGAGCTAGGATCTGAACCAATTCATTGGGGATCAAGAGATGTGTAGTTCCCTTGGTGCAGTAGTACAGTGGCAAATTCGGAATCTCAGGGTCCTTTCATGATAGCCACAGTCATATCCTCTTCTAAGATTATACAACCTTCTAAGGTCATGCAGTAATAACAATTAGGGATGGATTGAAATGATCAATACAGTTCTTTTGTCTAGATCAGGGTCCCCCAAACTTGGGTCTCCAGCTGTTTTGGGACTACAACTCCCATCATCCCTAGCTGGCAAGACCCGCGGTCATCAATGATGGGAATTGTACTTCGAAAAGAGCTGGAGACCCAACTTAGTGAAACCCTGGTCTAGATCTAGAATTCTCTCTGCATATACATGGGCCAGTGATTTGGACTGCTCCAGTATCTTCTCTCAGAGTGATAAGTTGTGTTTTCCTTGGAGCAGAATTTGCACACCATTCTCTTGATGCTGAAGCACCTTGTGTGGTCAGTGGTCCTAAATGCTTAGCTTTGAAGCATACAGAATGATGACTCCTTGGCGTTCTTCCTATGCACGTTCTCTAGAGTGACCCTAGGAGCCAATCCTCAGTAGCTCACTCCTTTCCTTTTATTCTGATTGGCTTCAAGCAACACAAAGGGTGAGAAAACTTCTCAGTGGCCAGAAAAGCTCCTCACGGATTGGGCAGCACTAGGACCCCTGCTGCATAAATCTTCAACCTCCACAACCCTGGTCCATGATGCTTTGGCCCTTGACAGGAACCTGTGTCTCTGAGCATGCTCAGATATGCTATTCCAACTGCTAGAGTTGGCCAGGCCATGTGGCCTGCCCGCCTGCAGCGAACCAGGATCCTGTCTGCCGCCAATGGTAAGGAAGGGATGTAGCTTGCTGAGACAGGGAGAGGGAGGAAAGGTCTGCCATCTGGGGTTTGCTAGAATTCCTTGTGAGCGCTCGCAGAAACCTTCAAGGTTTTTTGAGGCTTTGAAAAGCCCAGATGGCTCTCGAGGTGAACAGAGGGATGCTCAGCCATCCTGAGCTGTTGCTAGAAACTTTATACAAAATTACACCATGGGAAACCGAAAGGCGGAACCAATGAACTTTACTTAACTACGCACAATTGTTCTTGCAACCGATCCTGCTGCCCTAGATTCTAGCTCTCTGCTGGTGTTCCCTGAGACGCCTTCCTTTGATGCAACCTCTCGTGGAACGCTTTTGCCTTTACAATCATTACAGTGATGAGGTACATCTTTCACGCTCCATGTTCATACCTAAAATCAAGATCGATTCAAATGGTTTTTTCCTCATCTGAGCCACAGGGGAGGAGGGTGTCCGTTCCTGCAGCCTTTGCCTTAAAAATGCCACTATCTAAGATCTGAAAATATATTAGTGATAGAGTTTATGATATTTGATATGATACAGGGGCAGGCTCACATTCTTCAGATGTTTCTTTATCTAGAGGCTCAGGCAGCATTAATGGCTAGAAGCACCTTTTTTTACCGACTGCAGTGTCAGGAGTCCAGTTTTCCAGCTTGATAACACAGTTAGCGTAGGTAATTAAAAAGGAGGATTTATTGCAAAAACAAACAGATAGCTCTGGACGGCTCTGACAAAGTCTCCGGCATCTTTACTCAAGATGACCCTTCTGAAGATTTCTTCCGGCCATGACAGGAGAGAGCCAGTGTGGTGTAGTGGTTAAGAGTGGTGGACTCGTAATTTGGTGAACTGGGTTCGCTTCCCCTCTTCTCTACATGCAGCTGCTGGGAGACCTTGGGCTAGTCATACTTCTTTGAAGTCTCTCAGTCTCACTCACCTCACAGAGTGTTTGTTGTGGGGGAGGAAGGGAAAGGAGATTGTTAGCCGCTTTGAGACTCCTTAAGGGGAGTGAAAGGCGGGATATTAAGTCCAAACTCTTCTTCTTCTTCTTATTGAACTTACAACTCTTACGTTTCTTGTTTTGCTTCCTATCAAGCAGCCCTCCCATTCGCCAGCTCTTCTGACTTAGTGGATCAGCTCCAACCCCTTCCTGATTTGAGAGGCTGAGTCTATTCATGTCTATTTGTGCTTCCTGCGAGCTTTGGCTGTGCTGATGCCTGCTCTCAGCTACTGCCTTATCAGCCTGCCCCTCAAGGTCAGGAAGAGCCAAAGTCTGCAACTGCCGGCTCTCCCCTGCCTAACATCTGAGCCTCTCTGTTCCTGGCTGCTTTCTGCAACTGGCTGCAAATCTTCGCTTGGAGCTGGCTTATTCCTGACATGCAGTTGGTTCAACAGCTATGACCATTCCTGGACCAGGAAAGCCTGGACACAGTGGTTCATAAATTGGTTACTTCAGGGCTAGATTACTGCAAGGTGCTTTATGTGGGGCTTCCCCTGTGCTTGATCTGGAGGTTGCAATTAGTGCAGAATGCTGCAGCGTGATTGCTGAGAGGATGGATCCCTTATCAGCATATATAAATCTGTGCTCAGAGATCTGCGCTGGCCACCAATTTGCTTCTGGACCATGAATACTATTAGCACACAAAGCCCTTAACAGCTTGGGACCAGTTTACATGTGAGATCACCTTACCCCATACATGGCTTTTTAGCCTGGTAAAAAAAGGAGATATGATAGCCATCTTCACATATCTAAAGGGCTGTCATGTGGAGGATGGGCCAAGCTTTTTTTCCCTCCTCCAGAGGCTAAGACTCGATCCCATGGCTTCATATTACAAGCAGATTCTGACTAAACAACAGGAATAACTTTCTGACCGTAAGATAATGGAACAGACACACTCAAGTGGTGGTGGACTCTCCTTCCTTGGATGTTTTCAAGCAGAGGTTGGATAGCCATCTGTCATGTAGGATCTAGCTGAGATTTCAGCACTGGGGGTTGCAGTAGATGACCCACCAGGTCCCTTCCAGCTCTAGAATAATAGAATCTTAGAGTTGGAAGGGATCCAAGGGTCATCTAGTCCAACCCCCTGCAAAGCAGGAATCTCAGCTAAAGCATCCATGACATATGGCCAACCGACCTCTGCTTAAAAACCTCCAAGGAAGGAGAGGCCACGACTTTCTGAGGGAGACCGTCCCACTGTCGAACAGCTCTTTTTGTCAGAAAGTTTTTCGGTATGTTTAGTCGGAATCTTCTTTTTTGTAACTTGAAGCCACTGGTTCGACTCCTACCCTCCAAAGCAGGAGAAAACAAACTTGTTCCATCTTCCATGGAGCAGCCCTTGAGATATTTGCAGATGGCTATCATATCTCCACTCAGTCTCCTCTTTTCCAGCCTAAACATACCTAGCTGCTTCAAGCGCTCCTTGTAAGGCTTGGTTTCCAGACCCTTCTAAAATTCTATGATTCAGCTGCTTCGATCTGCAGAACCGGCACTGTTACAGTTGCAAAAAAAAAAAAAAAAACTCCATTCTGTATTCGTAATAACTCCATATTTTAGGGTGGCACCACTTACAGATTGGAACTCGATGCCTGTTGATATCTGCCAGGTATACCTTCACTTTTAAGGCCACTGACTTTTCCAGCACCTGCTTTTTTCGTTTCTTCTTTTAAGACAAGCCTCTTAATTCTTAAGAACAGGGGTTCCTAACCTAAGGCCCGGGGGCCAGATGCGGCCCAATCGCCTTCTCAATCCGGCCCGCGGACGGCCTGGGAATCAGCATGTTTTTACATGAGTAGAATGTGTCCTTATATTTAAAATGCACCTCTGGGTTATTTGTGGGGCATAGGAATTCATTCATTTTTCCCACCCAAAATATAGTCTGGCCCCCCACAAGGTCTGAGGGACAGTGGACCGGCCCCCTGCTGAAAAAGTTTGCTGACCCCTGCTTAAGAAAGTTGGTGTGAGTTTTAATCCATTTTAATCCATTGGTTTTAATCCCTTTAATCCGTCTATTGCTATTTTAACGTTTCCAAAGTCTTAGCTAGTTGTTGTTAGTTGTCCTATTGATCATTTTATTGTTTTGTCCTTTTTGTAAACCGCTTTGAGGGTTTGAATAGGTGTATAAATTTGATGAAACTAATAAAATAAACCAATAAATGATATTCCCTGGGATATAGCAGGTGTATGGGGCTTTATGGGAGCTGTAAACCCACCTTCCTAGAGTTTCTGGAGGTGCAGTCATGATTTCCAAGGTGGCCACATTTATCACTGAAACAGCCCTTTTCTTTCTTCCTATTTATGGTGCTCTTATCCTTTCTGTGTGTATTTGCCACTTTCCACGTAGTTCCAAATTCTTGGTCTGTACCTTTAAAACTCCTGACCTCAACTGTGGTCCTTATATCTGTTATCAAACTACATCTGATATCGCCACTTATTTTTGCCCATCACCTGGAGCCGATATCTCCACCATCGGCTTGAACATTAATGGGATGTTTGTACTCTCTGACAGCTGAGAAATCTGAGTTATCAAGCAGTTGGAAGCCATCACTAGCCCCAGGGACCTTGGTGGTATCAGAGATTAAGTCCATCACTCATTTCTTTCCACACTTCAACTTGCCAAATATAGCAAACACTGGGAGGGGGGTGGAAGCCCACTCATCCGCAGCCCTCCCTGAAGGCTGGGGGGGGGAGATGGACTGGCTCGCTCACAAAGGAAAAAGTAATTGGGGTTACACCAACAGGCAAGAGAACACTTTGTGCCATCGTTCCACTGAGACCCTAAAGCTGGCATGTGGGAGCCCGTCAAGCACAGCTGACAGGGGGTCTCCCCTCTCTTATGATGAAAGCTGTAAGTGGAATCCTAAATAGACAATATGCGGAAGAAAAGCAGGAGGTCATTGATGAGCTTCACAGCCCACGGAGGGGCTTGAACCAAGTTGCTAAAAATAATAATAATAATTGCATTTTGAAGGGCATATAGTTGGCAAATGATTGTGCTGCAGATATCTGACTATTCATGCATTCTCTAAGAACGTAAGGAGAACCTGCTAGATCAGGCCATTGGTGTAGTGGTTAAGAGTGGCAGACTCGTAATCTGGTGAACTGGGTTTGCATCTCCGCTCCTCCACATGCAGCTGCTGGGTGACCTTGGGCTAGTCACACTTATTTGAAGTCTCTCAGCCCCACTCACCTCACAGAGTGTTTGTTGTGGGGGAGGAAGGGAAAGGAGAATGTTAGCAGCTTTAAGACTCCTTTGGGTAGTGATAAAGCGGGATATCAGATCCAAACTACTCTTCTTCTTCTTCTTCTTCTTCTTCTTCTTCTTCTTCTTCTTCTTCTTCTTCTTCTTCTTCTTCTTCTTCTTCTTCCTTCTTCTTTCTCATCCATCATCCTGTTCTCACAGTGGCCAACCAGATGCCTGTGGGAAACCAGCAAACAGAGCAAACAGCTGGTATTCAGAACCATTGCTGCCTCTAACTGTAGAGGCAAAGCATAACTTTCTTGGCTAGCAGACATCAATAGCCATCTCCTCCAGGAGTTTATCTAATCCTCCTTTAAAGCCATCCAGGTTGGTGGCCATCACTGCCTCCTGTGGGAGAAAGTTCCATCGTTTGACTATGCTCTGCATGAACGAGGACTTTCTTTCATCTGTCCTGAATCTCCCAGCATTCAGCATCATTGGATGCCGTGAATTATCCGCCCCTCATCCTCTAACTGATTCCGAGGAGCATCAGCATTCATGTCTTGCTGTGTCAGACAAAATCCCTTTCATCTAGCCCCACATTGATTCACAGCAGGGGCCAGCCAGGGACCGTTTGGACGGTATCAATAATGGCAGGGGTGTCAGGGGTGGGGTAATTTATCCACTTCTGGGCCCCACCCTGAACGCAGCTCTCACCTGTGGCTTCTAGAAGCTGTCAGCATGCGGCAGCGGAAACACCCCGGGAACAGCCAGCTAAACCAGGTGAGGGTACCCAATGAGTCGCAAACCCTCAGTGAGCTGTGGACTCTCCTGGAATGCAGTCAGGCTCCAGCAGATTAAATGGACAAGGCCAAAAGTGGGTCTAACAGTTAAAAAGGCAGTTTCTACATGTGCTGTAGAGCAAAGTTGGGGGCAAATGAGGCTGGATCCTAAACCTCTGCTGCCTTGCAGGATATCTTCAGAAGAGAGAGAAAAGCTAGGGAGTAAACCCTACACAAATCTGGAGAGAAGTCCGTAAGACAGTTGGATAGTGCATTGTACTCTTCCTTCTGGCAACTGGAAGCCAATCTGGTCCCAATATACTGCTTTGTTTTCCTTTGGACCACATCAGTGAGGCTGAGAGGGGGTCTTGCCATCTGGACCTCCATACACATTGCCCAGATTTGCGCCCCTGGGAGGCCACTTGGGTGCTGATAATGCTCTCTGCTGTTTTAATAATTCTGCACAGCCCTGCTCTGTCCTGGGAAGTACAGCTTCCGTACCACACACATAAACCGTACGTGAGCACGCTCTGTATGGCACAGTGATAGAAGGCAAGCAGCAGCTTTTGTGGAAGATGGTTTTTCCTTAAAATTCTCAAAAAATACAGTCTCTGCTGCGCCTTCTTCACAAGCCCCCTCGCATTAACACTCCAGGACAGATCCTCCTGTAACTTGGCATCTTCATCAGCACACTGTTAAACTATGGATCTCAGTGATGGCAACCAACTTGGATGGCTTGAAAAGAACACTAGACAAATTCAGGGAGGAGAAGGCTACCTGTGACCACCAGCCATGATGGCTATGCTCTGCCTCCATGGTCAGAGGCAGGAATGTTTCTGAATGACAGTTGCTAGGAATCACACGCGGGGAGACTGCTCTTGCACTGACCTGGTTTGGTTGGAAAATGCAGGTAAACAGTTTTTGAATTGGTGAAAATGTGACTGCTCACTTTCAGTCTTCAGGGCTGCAGCCCTGAAGACCACCTCCACAAGAACCAGGCATCTGTGTAACTGGAGGAAAATGGCACGACTGGGTTCAGGTCAAGGAGAAAACTGGATGATGAGTAGAAGGGAAGGAAACCAGGCCTTACCATGAAGGTAACCTAGATGGCCTTTGTCAGCAGTCAACTTGAAAAGGCTGTGTCTAGAGCTTTGCCTTTCGAACTTCTCTTGGAAACGGAGCACCATCTGCTTTGCAAAACACAAATTGGAGGGGGGTGGGAGGGAGAGGGAAGAAAGGTCAACTATTCCTCCTCCAGGCAGGAAGCCGAGAGACGGCTCCGTTGCCACCATGGGTCCCTGCCATCTTTCGTTCTCCTGATTGTTTCTGTTTATAAATATTAGATGCTGCCACGCAAAGGAGAGAAGGCGCTCAGGGTTGGGCGCGGGGAGGGGGCAGCCGCTGAGCTGGAAGAGGAAGTCGGGATTAAGATGGAAAGAGAAAGCTCACCCAGGGCCAGGGACCTCTCCTAACCTTATCACACGAGGAATGCAAACTCCGGTTGGTCACTTTTGCCGCTTGCCACGGGCCTCACTGCAAAGTGTTGTGGCCAACGTGTCAATTCCGCGGACCTTTATTCTTTCTGACAATGGTGATGGCCTGGGCAAGACACTTGACCATCCCAGGACTCAGCCTGCTTTTGAACTCTCTGGGCAGCAAAGTTGGGTTCTGATGCCGATGACACATTTTTAAAAATAATCTGGCTCTTTTCCTGTTCCACTCAAGCAGCAAGTTCTGTAAACAGGTCTAAACTTCACTTAGAAAAAAACTAATAATAAACAAATAAACTATCCACTGTCACACACAATGGTCTCCTTCACTTTTTTAAAAGAAATATTTTAATTCTATGGTAGGGGTGGATGAATAAGTAAGTTTAAATTTTTCTCAGTTTCTCATTTTTCCAATCTTAGATTCCAGTTCCCCATGTTTCTATATTGTTGCAAGTTTCTCATAATGGACACATCTTTGCAAAGGGATTTCGCCTAATACAGTATAATACAGTGGTACCTCGGTTTATGAACACAATTGGTTCCGGAAGTCTGTTCATAAACTGAAGCGTTCATAAACTGAAGCGAACTTTCCCATTGAAAGTAATGGAAAGTGGATTAATCCGTTCCAGACGGTCCGCGGAGTAACCATTCATAAACTGAAGCGAACTTTTCCATTGAAAGTAATGGAAAGTGGATTAATCCGTTCCAGACGGGTCCGCAAAGTACTGAAACTGAAGCGTTCATAAACTGAAACATGGGTGTAATTGGTTCCGGAAGTCTGTTCATAAACTGAAGCGTTCATAAACTGAAGCGAACTTTCCCATTAAAAGTAATGGAAAGTGAATTAATCCGTTCCAGATGGGTCCGCGGCGTTCATAAACCGAAAATTCATAAACCGAGGTGTTCATAAACCGAGGTTCCACTGTATATATTTTTGCATGCTATTCTCACAAGTATACTCATTTTAATGCACACTCTACCTTACCATGTGCATTTCTGTACACATTACCCACCGTTGCAAAAACTTGGATGCCCGTGTTTTCTTTCGCATACTCCTTTGGAAAGTGTGGATTACTTTTTAAACACAAACTGAATCAAGCTCTTAATCCAGGGTCATCCAGGTAATGACCCTACAGAGACACCTGAAGCAGCCTGAATTATTTTAGTGATGTCTGTGAAGCATTTTGCTTAACAATTTAACCCAGGCCCAAAGCTCTCCTTGATCTCCAGCTCTCCTTTTCAATAGGAGGTGCCAACCAGCTCTCCTTTTCAATATGAAGTCAGGTGAGGACTACTGTTTCCAGCAGTGCTTGGTGAACCTCTGCGTCCTCTTTCCATTAACATTTAATTATGTATCAGTCCGAAGACTCAGGCAATTAACGAGATCTATAAACAACACAAACAAACGGAATGCGCCGCCATCTCAGCTCACAACGAGGGCCAGGTCCCAAGGAAACCACATTTGCACCCGGTCCACATTAATGCATGTTCTTCTGGAGAGACAATTCTGTTTTCTGCTTAGGAGACATGTGGAGGTCTTCACTTATGCTTGCTAAAAGAAAGGTCACCACATGCATTTCCATATAAAAGCAAAGCAGAGCCTCAACTCTTGCAGAAAGATCAGCTGTTCAGAATAATTCCTTGAGGAGGAGGAGGAGGAGGATGGGAATTCCGGCTGCTAAAGAGGGAGGGCTCTGTTAGCATTTTGGCACCCGGGGGCCAGTTGTTAGACTGCCCCCAGAGCTAACAAAACCACTGCACACATTCCCGGCTACTGGCGAGTCCAGGGGTGCGATAATTATGTGATTGCTCCCCAAGCGTGAAGAACAACACAAACAGAAACATAAGTAGTGGCTATCTACTTTATTATAGAGAGTGTGTCTCAGTCTGCTAGCTCAGACATACAGAGCTGCATAAAGCCGTCCGGCATAGTAGAAGCCGGAAGAGAGAATGTAAAGTACAGTGAAAAACATCACATGAGGAGAAAGAGATAAGATACATTCCTTTCTCCCGGGAACCAGACACACATCATACTAGCCTCGCTGCTTGAGTAGCTCGGCAGTGAACAAGAATCGCAACATTCTGCACCAACTGCAGCCTCGGGATCAGGAGCAAGGGAAGCTCCACAAGGAGCGCATTGCAGTAATCCAGTCGCAGAGCAACCAGCGCATGAACTGCCGTGCCCCCATTCCATCCATCTTGCAAATGTTGACTGAGGAAGCACATTAGCTCTTTCTCTTCCCAGCTCCCTCCCCCCCCACACACACTTCCAAGAGCAAACACAAAATGTGTGGAGCCTCTGGCAAGTCCCTTTTATTGTCTAACACAGAGTTCATGCAATAAAGTCCGTTAATTAAAACATGAATATTTAAAATGGCTTTCAAGAGTGGCAGTCTTATCTCGCCGGCGGGGGGGGGAGGAGTGAGGTTGGGTGTTAAAAAGGAGGCGAGGGGAGAGGGAAATAAGACTGCAATACGCTGGGGAGGGGGCAAGCGGCAGGCTACTTTATTTTTGCAAGAAGATCATTCAATTATTTAATTGTGGAATGAGTGTGGGTTTTATTCTCTCTCTCTCCCCTCCCCTTTTCCAAATGGCACTAGATGTTCCATTTGGGGGAGGGAGAGAGGGAGGGGAAGAGGAGGACATGAGGGAGATATAGCAGGGAGGGGAGCATGTGGAATTTTAATTAAAATATTTTTTTATGGTGGCAGGATTATCGTATTCAACAGAGTGGCACTTTCAATGTTGCATATGGGACTTCCACAGGACTGGTGTGCTCAGATAGCAGAGTCGGCATGGATTATGGACAGAGGCAACCGTCGCTTCTTCCACATTGCTCAAGGAAGCATGCACAGAGTTGTCACTTTAGCCTCACAACAACCCTGGGAGGTAGGCTGAGCTGAGGGGAAGGCAACTTGCCCACATGAGCTGCATAGATGAGGAGGAATCTAAGCACATCACTCTCTCTGATTAGAAGGTAGACCTGTTAGTAGGGGTTTGTGGAGAAATTTGATTCAGTTCACATGCAAAGGTGAACCTAGCTTATTCACAATTACTTGTGCAATATGCAAACAGAAGCACAACCACTTTTTCACTTCCCAGAATTTTGCAATGCCTATTGGCCAATCAAGAAATGAATACAGAAAATGCACATAGGAATAAAGCATGCACGAAATGCATAGAGCTGATGGGAATTGTAGTTAGAATCTAACAGAGGATTCTGTCGCTGAACTAGTCAGACAAGCTCCTTTGTAAGATAATTCATATCTGACCACCTAAGTCTCCTCATCAGAATCCCAAAAGGATGAGCCAGGGTTGCTAGGACCCCCTCAACTAGCTGCTAGGTTGAAGGACAATAACCAGAGTAGTGTGGTTGAGAGTGAGCAGAAAACAGGCTGGAAGCTGGAGACACAGAGGCATGCTTGATATGTGCTGGATCCAAGGCACAGGACCCAAGGCACTGGATCCAAGGCTAATGGAAAAGCAAGATCTGCCGGGGCGTTAATGGCGAAAGATTGTACATATCACTTGGGAAGACAGGTGAAATAATACCAGTGTACTGGAAGAAGCAAAGATCACCAGTGTTGAAGCAATGATTCTTCAACATCAACTTTGTTGGACTGGTCATGTTGTGATGCCTGATGATCGTCTTCCAAAGCAACTACTCTATTCCAAACTTTAAAATGGAAAGCGCAATGCTGTGGTCAACAAAAGAGGTTTAAAGACTCTCTCAAGGCAAATCTTTGCTTGAACTCAGGACGAAAAGGAGAAACGTGCTAAGAGGAAGGCACGCTTGGCAAATCCACACCGTGATCAACTCCCGCCCAGAAACCAATGTCCCCACTGTGGAAGGACGTGTGGGTCCAGAATTGGCCTCCATTGTCACTCACAGACTCACTGTTAAAACTGTGTTTATGGAAGACAATCTTACTCAGCTACAAGTGATCGCCAAAGAAGAAGAATGGTGCAAACCCACACCTTGTGCTCAGGATGTATATATGTGTAAATAAAACTGACATATGCTAAAGACACCACAGTCTCCACTAACCCTCATTCCAAGAAAACCAAAACCTTTTTGATGTGTTGTCTATTGTTCACGACTGCTTCTGTTATGTTTATAGTTGTGTGATTGCTTTCTAGGCCACCTTGAGCATGGTTTGAACTGTGAAAAGGTGTCATACAAATAAAATAATTGATTGAATCCTCAGTAAGCCCCTGGAACCCCCTGAAATCTCTCACTGTACAGAGATTGGGGTGGTGTATAACAATACATTTGCATGTATCAGTTGGCTTGTGTGATATCTGAGGAAGGACCATACAGCTCAGTGGTAAAGTATCTACACCTTGCCTGAAGAAAGTTCCAAGTTCAGTCCCTGGGAGCATCTCCAGGCAGGACTGGGCATGATCCTGACTAAAGTGGAATTTGCTGCCAAGGAGTGTGGTGGAGTCTCCTTCTTTGGAGGTCTTTAAGCAGAGGCTTGACAGCCATCTGTCAGGAATGCTTTGATGGTGTTTCCTGCTTGGCAGGGGGTTGGACTGGATGGCCCTTGTGGTCTCTTCCAACTCTATGATTCTATGATTCTATTATCTCTATGCACAAAAATGGTGATTACCAACAATGGAAGAACAGCTTTTGAAATTAACTGACTTAGCTGAGATGGCGAAATTGACATGTTTAATGGGAGAAAAGTCATTGTTAACATTTGTTAAAGATTAGAAACCTCTTATAGACTGTTTACATGAAAAAGAAAAAGAAATGATGATATTTGGATTTGAGGATTGGAGATAATGTTTGTTTATAGAAAGTAGCTTCGTTGAGTGCTACCTATTGAAGTGGATGAAATGAATATCATTTATATATAGCGAACAAATGAAGAATCGGAAGTTATTTAATTTCTGAATTTTATTTTTCTCTCTTTCTCTTTTAACTTCCTTTCTATTCTTCCTTCCTTCCTTCCTTTCTCTTTTTCTACTCCTTCCCTCCCCCCTTTCTTCCTTTATATTTTATTATATTCAGATCAAAGTTTTAGTTCGGATAAAAAAGAGAAAATATATTAAATTTTGTATTTTTCTCTATAAACATTTATAAAACTTATTAAAAATAAAAACTGTAGAGAGCCACTTACAGTCAGTGTAAACAATAATGGGCTAGAACGGGCTAGATGGTCAGATTCAGCATATTTTAGTGTTCTATGATCCTGTATTGAATGCAGGAATAACTATTGGCCATCGCTGATTGCAGAGGAGCCTCGAGTTACGTACCGCTCAGGATACATAACCTTCAGGTTAGGAACCCAGCAAGCGCGGAATGCCTGCAGATGCACTCAGTCTCGCCACGCGTGTGTGCAGAAGCGGTGCCTCTGCCTACGGACTTTTCGGGTTGCGGACAGACCCCCAGAATGAATTTAATTTGTATCCGGAGGGTTGACTGTATAATAATTGTTTTATGAAGCGGCTGTTTTAAAGTTGCATATTCAGTAAAAATATATATATATATTAAAAACCTAGATGGTTTTTTCAAGCCCTGGGTCTAGCATGGCAGAGTTTTCCACCAGTTTGGAATTTCTGAGTAATCATTAGAAATAACTGTGCCTGTAAAGCAGAAGGAGAAACAACGAAATGCAAGGTACATTTATCAGCACAACCCTATCACACATTTCTATTATAAAGCAATTCCTGTAATAAGCCTTTAGCCCAGTTTAATGGGCATGCAATGGAAGGCTAGGATTTGCAGCGACAAAAGGAGGGATCTCTGATTTGATATCAGGAAGTGAGATAGCAAGGAAAGGTGATGGTCAGGGCCTCCTGCCAGCTGCGAGCATGTATGAATTCTGACTGCACTGGCAGGCACAGCTTTGCTTTGTAAATTTGCCCAGGTCAGAGACCTGGCACTCAGCGCTGGTTTGGACACCAGTCGCCCTGTCAGCTTCCAGCTTGTAAACAGCCAAAGCCCTGCGGATTATTTTGATGACAGCAAACTGGTGGTTCCCGAGGAAGAAGGATCGGAGTTCTGTGGATGCTAGTCTATCCGAGCATTTATGGGAACGCCTGTCACAAGCTGCCCAAGAACAGGATCTGCAGGACTGATCCTGGCTAGAGGGTAGAGGAGGCCAGCCTGGAAGCCACAAGGAAGTGGGTGATTTCTAGCGGGGTCAACGGCCACAGAGCAAAACTGAATTCTTAACCAAAGGAAGCAAACTCATTCACACCACTCTTGTTGCTTTGAGAACGTCCTGCTAGTCCTTCATTGCAGGGGGTTAGGTTTGATGACCCTTTGGGTCCTTCCAACCCTACAATTCTATAATTCTATCATTTTAAAATATATATATATATGGTTTTTCAAATTAAAAGTTTACAATCACAAACATACAACATAGACCATAAAAACAAGATTCCACAGAATCTCCTGGACTTCCCTCCTTCCCTTTGTGGGTCCTATCGTTAATCATTTCCTCCTGCATCTTTTAGAATAATCCAAATCTTTTACATCTCCATTATATCCAAAATTCACCATTAAACTACAAGTGTTATTCCAATCCTACTAACGATTTTAGCTGTTTACAATGGTTTTTAATATAAAATTTCCCCATTCCTTATTGAAATTTTGGTCTTCCTGATTTCTGATTCTTTCGGTCATTCTTGCCATTTCGTCATAATCCATCCACTTCATCTGCCATTCTTCTCTGGTCGGGCCTTGGTCCTCTTTCCATCTATGATTCTGCCTTAACTCCGTTCACCGGCCTCTCATCTCACTCTTCATCCAGAAACCTCCTGCAGACATATGGTCGATCAGGGTCGGGGAACCTTTATTCAGCCCAAAGGCTGCATTGCCCTCTCGGCAACCTTAGGGGAGGGTGTCACATGACAGGGGTGGGAGGAGCCAGCGGCAGAACTGAGCAAACAATGAATGCTTCTCAAAAGCCACCCAACTGATGGAGTTGCAGGCTGGGGGGAGGTATAGGTGAGTGAAACCAGCAGAGGCAGCAGTCCCTAGTCCTACATAAGAAAATACGAAGAACCCACTAGATCAAGCCAAAGCGCCATCTAATAACTCGTTCTGCTCTCACATTCGCCAACCAGATCCCTGCGGGGAATCCAAGTACAAGAGCTCTCCCCCCCATTGGCAATTCCCAGAAACTGGTATTCAGAGGCATACTGCCTCCAACAGTGGAGGGCGAACACAGTGGTACCTCCGGTTGCAGATGGGATCCATTCCAGAGCTTCAGTCGGATCCTGAGGTTTCTGCAACCGGAGGGGCCGCTTCTGCACATGCACACGCAGTGGTAGAGCACCATGTTGGGTTTCTTTAAGATGGCTTCACTCGGTGGTTGTCAGGATGTTGTCAGCAGCTCCTGGCTGGTTGCCCAGGAAAGCATAAAGACAAAGAAAGGTTTCTTGTGGTCCTTTTTTTAATTCAAACTTCACAGAGAGAGGCCCAGCCTCTTGGATGATGGCGTAGTCCCGAGTGAATCACCACCCCCTGTCTCTCCCAGTTCCTCATTCCTCATTCTCGTCATCTCCTCTAGAGGTGCTGCTAAGCCCCCCTCTGTCTTTGAGCTCTTTGCTCTCCTACATTTAAGGCTCACCGGGTTCTGGGAGATGGAGGGTCTGGAATGTTTTCTAATGACAACGTGTCAGCCGGGTGTTGTTCTGGCTCTCTCATGATTTCCCAGCTTTTCCCCTCATCTGCCTCTGAGCTGAGACCTCCCTCAAACCCCTGTTGCAAATCTATACTGTCTTCCTCCTCCTCCTCCTCCCTGGAAGGGTCAGGATGGGGAGGCGGTCTCCCCCATCCCTCCTCTGCCCAGCCTCTGACAGTATCCATTGATAGTCTAATCCACTAGAAATAGCTAGGGTTAGTTCTGACCACTTTGATCTGCAGAACTGACACTGTTACAGGTCCCGCAAAATACCCGTTCTGCATTTGTAAGAACTCAATCTTTCAGTGTGGCGGCAATGAAACTTTGGAACTCCCTGCCTATTGATATCAGGCAGGCGCCTTCAGTGTGCTCTTTTTGGCAACTGCTAAAAACATTTTTTGCACAGATGAGCCTACCCAGATGTTCAGAAAGTTTGTGGTAAGTTTTAATCTGAAGAAGTGTGCATGCACATGAAAGCTCGTACCATTGATAAACTTACAGTAGTTGGTCTCTAAGGTGCTACTGGAAGGATTTTTCTTTCCTAGGTTAACTTTTTGTTATTGATTGTTATTAATTCTTCTTATTGGTAATTTTACTGCCCCCCCCCCATTTTTGTAGACCACTTTGAGGTTTTCTTTTACAATCAAGCAGTGTATACGTTTAACGAAATAAATCAGTAGTTTCCCATTGATTTTTCTTCACTTAGCCATCCCTTCTCTCCCTCTAGCTCTATTCTCCTCGATTATGCCTTCTTTTTTAAGTGGGGGGGACTACTGTATATTCCTGCATATAAGACTACTTTTTAACCCAGGAAAATCTTCTCAAAAGTCTGGGGTCGTCTTATATGCTGGATCGTATTTCTTATACGGCGAGTATATCCCAAACTCTATATTTTAACTGGAAAAGTTGGGGGGTCGTATTATACGCGCAGTTGTCTTATACGCCAGAATATACAGTACTTATGGAGAATTGCCCACTCCAGTCATTCTGATGACGGTACATTGGTAAGTTCCCAAGCAAACCAGCTGAGCCAGATCGAGTTGCTTTATTGCTAACTTGGTAGCCATCCATACCCTAAGTCAGTAAGCATTCATTTAGCTGGATGGGTCACGTGGGGGCCACAACGACTATCTTACTTAATGAAGTGTGCTACCATGCAGAATTGTTATGGCATGGTTTTGAACTCTGAGCAAAACACAGAGGCCCGGCAACGTATATGTAATTGCGGCATGCAGTGTTCAGAGCATGTCCCATCCCATTAGGGCTGCATTAGGAAGCCATTAAGACTTAGAACGCTGATGAGCAGGATATGTAAATAGGTCGGGCCTGTGTCCTGCGCATAGAAACTAAAAATAAGATGTGTGGGCAGGCACAGAGGAGCGGGGGGGGGGAGTCCCTTTTGGATTAATAAATCAGAGCACTGTGGGGCTCAATATGGCATCACCCGGGTCAAGGGAGACATCACAGCCCACCTGGACTGATTTTCCCCGTGGAGAGCTGTGGAAGAGCATTTTAAGGAGAAGCTACTTGATTTGCACTTTTCGAGCCAATACGCAACCCAAAACAAAACTGTCCTTTGAAAGCCACACTTCTTCAGATTTTGTATTTCAGCTCTTGCGGCAAGTAACATGCTCAAAAATTCCTATATCAGGGGAAAGCTGCGCATGAAAATGTGTACATTATGATGTGCAAAAATGCATCAAAATAGGGAAAATGCAAAAAAAAAATGTGCATATTGGGCAAAACAGCATACACAAATGTGTGTATTAGAAGAAATTCACACTAAGATGAATCTTCACAAGGGCTTTTTGAGAACATGGAAACTGATGTGGAGATGCGGGGAACTGAACTTAAAAGTGGAACAAATTAAAAAGGTAAAGGTACCCCTGACCATTAGGTCCAATCGCGGACGACTCTGGGGTTGCACGCTCATCTCGCTCTATAGGCCGAGGGAGCCTGCGTTTGTCTGCAAACAGCTTCCGGGTCATGTGGCCAGCATGACAAAGCCGCTTCTGGCGAACCAGAGCAGTGCACGGAAACACCGTTTACCTTCCCACCAGAGTGGTACCTATTTATCTATTTGCACTTTTACGTGCTTTCGAACTGCTAGGTTGGCAGGAGCTGGGACTGAACAACGGGAGCTCACCCTGTCGCGGGGATTCGAACCGCCGACCTTCTGATCGGCAAGCCCTAGGCTCTGTGGTTTAGACCACAAATTAGAAACAGAGAAACTGAAAGATTTATCCATCCTGCCGTCTGAGCTGTACCACTTCATAGCGCAGGTGGGGTCGCACCTGATGAAATGTTCCATTGCGGAAAACCAGTTCTACATACAGAAGACGAAAGATCAAGGTGTTGGCTAGGCTTGGCCATGTATCCCTGCCATCTTGCATTGAGTATTCAGCCATGCTGGGACCCCACCCCCGGAAGCCTAAAGTGGCACATTCCAGACACTCTTTCAGCACCTCTTCTAGGCCTAATGCATACATTGGGGGAAATAACAACAGCAGCAAAAGGCATTATATGTAGGTAAATTACTTGTCAAAAAATGTGTATATCAATCAAAACAGCGTACACAAATTCCAAGTCCTGAAGGCCAGGTTGAGACATCTTGAGGGTCGCATGTGTCCTGCAGGCCTGCAGGTCTCCACCCTTTTCATCGGTAAAAGATCTGGAGATTGGCTCCTTTAAAATAATGGAAGTGGAAAATTCAGGGCAGGGGCCTCAGAAGATCGTTTTGGGGTGGGTGGGTGATGTCTCCCATCTACAGTACATCCCCTGCCCCCATGGCCCCAGCTCTGCTAGCATTAAACCACCGCTCTAAAGACTGTGCACTGATTTCTCTCCACTCTCATTTCCACCCCGGTATCCTGCTGCAAAAGCACCTGGGAGGAATTGTCTCCATTGCCCGAGTCCGAGAGGGTGTTAAATAACACTGAACTTGGAAAGAATGACACCAAACCGAGCAGTTAAGCTGTTTGCCGTGGCGCTGCTCATTAAATTACACATAAAAGTCCCCTCATAGCAATAATGGAAGTAGTTGCCTGTGAAACTCCCTAGCGAAATTGGGTGTAAATTCCACCTCTCGTCTCCGTGGAGAACCAATGGGACAGTCGGCAGGTAACTGCTGATATTTCCGCATTGTTATCATGTTCATAAGCTATTGAGCAGGGAACAGAAGCAAGGCCTTTCGTTTTCTTCCTTCCTGCCCCCTCCTTTATATCTCACAAAAAGGAAATATATTTTATTAAAATGCTGGAAAGGCAGCTCAGATTGGAAAAACATTTTTTAGGAGACATCTGAAGGCAGCCCTGTTTAGGGAAGCTTTTAATGTTTAATAGATTATTGTATTTTAATACTTTGGCCACCTCATGAGAAGAGAAGACTCCCTGGAAAAGACTCTGATGTTGGGAAAGATTGAGGGCACTAGGAGAAGGGGGTGACAGAGGACGAGATGGTTGGACAGTGTAAGACAGGAGTGCCTGGCGTGCTCTGGTCCATGGGGTCACAAAGAGTCAGACACGACTAAACGACTAAACAACAACAACAACAATTTTAATGTTCTATTGGAAGCCGCTCAGAGTGGCTGGGGAAACCCAGCCAGATGGGCGGGGTATAAATAATAAATTATTATTATTATTATTATTATTATTATTATTATTATTATTATTATTATTATTCTGCCTTCTCTCACTGTGAGGTGGTGCCCATGTTAATAATAATAATAATAATAATAATAATAATAATAATAATAATAATAATAATTTATTTATACCCCGCCCATCTGGCCGGGTTCCCCCAGCCACTCTGGGCGGCTTCCAACAAAATATTAAAATACAGAAATCCATCAAACATTAAAAGCTTCCCTAAACAGGGCTGCCTGCCTTGAGATGCCTTCTAAAGGTCTGGTAGTTGTTGTTCTCTTTGACCTCTGGTGGGAGGGCATTCCACAGGGTGGGTGCCACTACCGAGAAGGAAGTGGCACCCACATTATCATAATGCAATTATTTACTACGTATGCTCATTGTAGACCTGGCATGAAGAACCTGTGGCCAAATTTGTCATTTTCAGTTTCAGCTGCTCATTTTTCCAATCTGAGCTTTAGTTTCCCACATTTCCACATCAGCTTTTTGAGGGTTTTCCTTTTTTTAACATATGCATGAAAACCCGTCAGATTTTTACTGCAAATTTCTCCCAATATACACATTTGTATGCAATTCTCCTTAATATACACATTTTTGCGAAGCAAGTCTCCCTAACAGGGCTTATTTTGTATGCTACTTTCACTGTTTTCATGTGTGGGTGTGTATACACATCACCCCAGCCTATGTCCACATTACTTGGCCAGAGAATTCACTGCAAAAATTCAGAGAGGTGCAAAATTTGAAGGAGGGCTGTGCTTCAGTCCTTGTACCATTTCAGAAAGTGCAAATTAGTTCGGTTCACCTTTCAAGGTGGACTGAATTGAAATCTTGTCTCTTGGAGAAGGCGATGGGTGAGCAGAATTAGGGCAGGTCGGCTGATTGAGGTGGGCTGTGCCAGGTTTACCACTCAACAAGTTAAGCAGCCCCAAACATGGGAATTTAAGCGGCTGACTTGTGCAAAGTCAGGTCATTAGTCCATCTAGTTGAATGTTGTCTGCACAGATTGAAAATGGCTCTTTGCTCTCTTCAAACAGGGCTCTTTCCCAACCCTACCTGAAAATGGCGGGGACTGAGCCCAAGAGCTTCAGCGTACAGATTCCTCTAAAATAAAGTAACAACAACAACAAGAACAACAACAACAACAACAATTTATTCTTTATACCCCACCCATCCTGCTGGGTTTCCCCAGCCACTCTGGGCGGCTCCCAACAGAACACTAATAACATGATAAAACATCAAACATTAAAAACTTCCCTAAACAGGGCTGCCTTCAGATGTCTTCTAAAAGTCAGATAGTTGTTTATTTCCTTGACATCTGGTGGGAGGGCATTCCACGGGAAGGGAGCCACTGCCGAGAAGGCCCTCTGCCTGGTTCTCTGTAACCTCACTTCTCTCAGGGAGGGAACTGCTAGAAGGCCCTCAGAGCTGGACCTCAGTGTCTGAACGATGGGGGTGGAGATGCCTCAACAGGGATACTGGGCTGAGGCCATTTAGGGCTTTAAAGGTCAGCACCAACACTTTGAATTGTGCTCATAAATGTACTGGGAACCAATATAGGTCTTTCAGGACCGGTGTTATATGTTCACAGCGGCAGCTCCCAGTCACCAGTCTAGCTGCCGCATTCTGGATTAGATATAGTTTCTGGGTCACCTTCAGCTTGCAATGCATGTTCTCAAGCACTGATTCATCCAGAAATAAAATAAGATTCCAGTCCTCATGGAATCTTTTCCCTACATCTTGTGATAGTGAATCCTATGAATTGTGTGGGGGAAAAATATCTCATCTGTCCTGAATCTCCCACTATTTACTCTTTTTTTGGGGGGGGGGAGTGTGATTATAAGCTTCTGTGGGGAGCTCCTCCTGATGACTGGCAGCCATGGCAAGAGCTCCATGGAAGGCAGCAAGTTCCCCTTCCCCCAAATTCCCACCCTATTTCACCTGAAGCAAACGTTTGAGACAACTCGGCCGAATTCTGAGGGAAGCAAAGAGTGCTGAGAAGAGTAGCATAATTTCCTTTTGGGGGTGGAATGTGGGTCCTCAGGCCTTGTTCAGAGTCTAATGGTAGGCTAGCTCCTCTAGAATAAAGATGGACTTCAATGTGTCCATAGGAAACCTAAGGAGATGCCATACATGAGTCAGGACGTGGGTCCAGCCAGCCCAGTGCTATCTACACTGACTATGATTCTCCAGAATCTCTCCCATTCCCACCAGGAGATGCTAGAGCAGCCATGGGCAAACTTGGCCCTCCAGATGTTTTGAGACTACAATTCCCATCATCCCTGACCACTGGTCCTGTTAGCTGGGGATGATGGGAGTTGTAGTCCCAAAACATCTGGAGGGCCGAGTTTGCCTAAACCTGTGCTAGAGACTGAAACTGGGACAAGAAGCAGAAGAAGGAGAGAAGAACAGAGATAGGGAACAGGAAGCAGAAGTCCATCTCACTCAGGATTATCCACAATGCAACTCTCTGAGGTTTGGTGGTGCCAGGGTATAAATCTAGGACTTTCTGCGGGCACAGATGAGCACAGACACCCCGATCATGTGCTCTGATTGTAAAGGGAACTTGAAGGTTCCTGCTAAGATTTCAGAATGTCGAGGAAGAGCTAGCTAGGGAATAGGGGATTTATCTTTCCCTCCCGATACTGGAAGGCTCACACCAACCCCATGCAAAATATATGAGAGTAGCTCTGGCATCTGGCTGGGCAGAGTCCCCTGACTTCCCAGCCTTCTGCTGCATCTGCACTGCGCTCGGATAATGGCTTGTTTTACTGACACTCTGCGGAGAGCCCGGCCACCCCACTCCCGACACACCATCTGCTTTCAGATCCAGAGACGGGAGCCGAGGAAGGGAGAGGAAGGGGGCACCTGGAAAAGAAAGCGCAGCCCTCCCGTTCTCCATATTTGCACACCGGGGATTCCTTAATACAGATCCTTCTATATTCAGAGCTGTTTGGTTTGACATTCTTTCTTGGCTTGATCTATTTTAGTGGTTCCCAAACTTTTTGGGCCACCCCCAACTTTGGAGCCCAGTTCTTCCTGCCCCATCAACTTAAAAGCATTCTTCAGAACAGCAGCTAGCACAACCAACTAAGTATGATAACAACACAATAAAATTCGAAGGAGCAACAATTAATTGCACATGTATTCAAAACCCAGTTAAAACTCTTTAGTTGAATTTATTCAACAAAACTGATGAATCTGATCCAATGATGCCAGCTTTCAAAGTCTGATCGTCACCTCCAGATCCCCCTGCCACCCCCTGCCTCTTAACACCCCACTGCGTAATTCCAATGAATGACATATATTGTGGATCCTTTGCCTTGTGATGCACTCACAAAAACACCTTCTGCTTTAATCTTTTAGCATTGTAACTTTTGTATGCTTTAAAGTAGGGCTGTGATTCTGCCCCGCCCCCTCGATTTTACTGTTCTACCATTTCATAAAATGCTTGCAGGTTTTCAACGATCAAGAGGTGTATAAATTTTAAGGAAAAAAATAAATAAGATAAACAAGGAGGGGCAGCAACTGCAGGAAATAAACACCCAGGTACATATTTCCAAAATGTATGTGTAATACCTTTCAATACCAGTTCCTGGAAATCACAGGAGGGGAGAATGTTCCTCTTGTGCTTGGGTTTCCCACAGGCATTTGAGTGGCCACTAAGAAGCGGATAATGAACTAGATGAGCCATTGGCCTGATCCCGGAGGTTCAGAAGGAGACACATAACAAGCAGCGGTGCAGGCTGGTCCATTGCAGAAAGGGGGATACCACCCGCCAACCTCAGTATGTCCACAGCCAGCCTCCACCTGTCTGTCTTCCTACCTACAACAACCAGTCTAGGGGGTGGCACTGTCAATTAGCTGCCCCCTCCTTGGTATCAAGGCTCATCCATACTCAGCTCTTTGCACAGCACTTTCTAGGTCCGGGGTTCCCAAACATGGGTCTCCAGCTGTTTTTGGACTACAACTCCCATCATCCCTAGCTAGGAGGACCAGTGGCCGGGGGTGATGGGAATTGTAGTTCCCAAATAGCTGGAGACCCAAGTTTGGGAAATACCACTTTAAAGTGCTGTGTCCGAGCTTCCCCTGCGGAAACTCACTCTTTAATGCGGAATTGGAACAAATAGCAATCTGAATTTTCTGCAGATTGCTGTTTTCTCCGATTTAGTGGTAAAGACGAGGTTTTCGTGGGGAAAAGTGCCCACGAAAAAAAATGTCCCAGATACAGTGGACCTGGGCTTGGAAATGTGCCATACAAGCACGTCTGGATGAGTCTGGATGAGCTCTTTGTGTTGCACTTGTAGAAATCAGCAGGGGGGGGGGAAGGTGAAACTAGACTTTGCTGCCTCCCCATCATTGGTCTCCACCAATTTTGGCCTCCCTGCCTTCTGCCCTGCCAGTCCCAATGGGCATCAGCCGGGCCCCCGCACTGCCATACAGTTTTCCTGCATGGCTGCTAGTGGTACTTAAGTACAGAAACCGTTTTGCCTGCCATTGGCTCTGGCTGCACCTTTCATTGACTCTGGCGCCACCTAGTGATGGGCTCCCTGCCCTCCACCCTATCAGCCCCAGCCACTACTAAATTAAAGCTGCCATTTTCAGACAACAGATTTAATTGCTTTTAAGTCCTTAGGGCCCACCCAAAAGATAATGGGGAGGGCTGGGGACATGTTGGGGCAACTGAGAAGGAGGAAACCGCCCTACGCGCAGGCAAGGCAATTTCAGCTCCTTTTCCTGCTTCCAGCAGCTAAAACTTACATCCCATCAACTTGCTATTTCTGTGTTAATAACACGCTGTTGTGATGTCACAGCAAAAATCCAAAAAGCCTTTTAAAGCATCTCAACAGATAATGGCCGGCCAAGCAGCTCTCCAGGCTACTGTTTATCTCTCAGATAAGCTGCATGTACAGCCAAAAGTCAACATCTCTGCTAACTGAGAGATGCACACCAGGCCCCACCATCTCGCGGAGCCAGCAGCAGCCTCCCTAAAGGGCCTTCTCATCCATTCAAACAAACACCACCTGCTGCTTTTGTGTACTGCAGGCACAAAAACATTTACCCCCCAAAGCTGGCATCAAGTCTTGCCTTAAGGTCTGGAAGAGACCTGCGCCAGCACAGAGGCAATCAGAACATCCTGTTAGAGATGCTACCGTGGAGCAGCAGCTAAAGCGAGATTAGGATGCTCAGGAAAAGACTTTGCTAGGAGGAGAGAGAGAGAGAGAGAGAGAGAGACCTTTGTAGAATTCTCTGTTGGAAGGAGATTCAGTCCAACAAGGAGGATAATGCATAAAGTTTTGCTTTGGCTTCATTTTTGGAGGGTTTCTAAAAATTGTTTTTAATTATTTTAACTGTTTTCAATTTGTGTAGGGTTTTTTGTTGTTGTCAATGAGAGATGTGTCTAGGAAGAGAGGAGCTAACGAGAGCAGAACAGGGCTAGGGCTAGGGCAGGCATCCCCAAACTTCGGCCCTCCAGATGTTTTGGACTACAGTTCCCATCTTCCCCAACCACTGTTCCTGTTAGCTAGGGATCATGGGAGTTGTGGGCCAAAACATCTGGAGGGCCTGGGCTAGGGCTAGAAGAGTGGTTAAGGGTAGGAGGAGGTACAGTGGGGGAGGTGGGGCAGGCCGGATAAGGGGCACATAACACAGGCACTTGGTGAATGTGTCACATGCCAACTCCTCCTCCAATGTGGGGAATTTCAGGTGCCCTGTCAGCCAGTCCTTGGGTTTGCAGGTGCTGTTGCTGAATGCCAGGTCGGCTCTGAGTAAGACCTCTCTCATCCATGATCCAGTTATGGATGAGGAGGCTGATCTGGTCTGTATCAATGAGACCAGGGTGGGTGAGCAGGGTGGAGTTGGTCTTTACCCAACTGTGGAGCATCAGCAGCGTAGACTCGAGGGTCAGGGAGGGGAAGTTGCTGTGGTCTTTAGAAATTCTCTCTCTCTCTCTCTCTCTCTCTCTCTCTCTCTCTCTCTCTTTCCTTCTGGGACGGATCTAGAGTGTGTGTTCCTGGCATTGGGCATTTGAGACAGATTGGGGGTTCTGCTGGCTCAGAAGCGGTGCTGAGGACTCCCAGATTGCTGGTTTTGAGGGACATCAACATCCATGCCCAGGTGACTGGCTCTGTGTTGACTAAAGACTCCATGGTTGCCATGATGATCATGGGCAAGGGTCAGCAAATGTTTTAAGCAGGGGGCCGGTCCACTGTCCCTCAGACCTTGTGGGGGGACTATATATTTTTTGGGGGGTGAACAAATTCCTATGCCCCACAAATAACCCAGAAATGCATTTTAAATAATAGGACACTGTTTTTACATGAATAGAATGTGTGCTTTAATTTAAAATGCATCTCTGGGTTATTTGTGGGGCAAAGGAATGATGAAAAAGTTTGCTGACCCCTGATATAGAATAAGGTTACCAGATCTTTTTCAATGACTCCAGGGAAACTTGTATTGTTCACTACGTACATGTGAAAGCTGAGAAAGCTGTAAATCCGGGGACTGTCCCTGGGAAAGGGGGGTGCCTGGTAACCTTAATATAGAAGAATGCATAAAATGAGGAAATTCTGCATGGAAAACGGTATGGGAGGCAATACATGCTAACCTCAGTGGAAAAAATAAAATGAATTCTGGAATTTAAACTCTCCCCCTCACTATAGTAGTAAAGGTAAAGGTAAAGGGACCCCTGACCATTAGGTCCAGTCGTGACCGACTCTGGGGTTGCGGCGCTCATCTCATGCTATTGGCCGAGAGAGCCGGTGTACAGCTTCCAGGTCATGTGGCCAGCATGACAAAGCTGCTGCTGGCGAACCAGAACAGTGCACGGAAACACCAGTTACCTTCCCGCAATAGCTTAAAATTTAAAGACTTTGAATCATAGAATCATAGAGTTGGAAGAGACCACAAGGGCCATCCAGTCCAACCCCCTGCCAAGCAGGAAACACCATCAAAGCATTCCTGACAGATGGCTGTCAAGCCTCCGCTTAAAGACCTCCAAAGAAGGAGACTCCACCACACTCCTTGGTAGCAAATTCCACTGCCAAACATCTCTTACTGTCAGGAAGTTCAGTGCTAAAACACCCAAATCTAGATCATCCACCCAGCAAGCTGCAAAGCTCATTCGGTGCATCTTCTACACAACTCCAGTCTTTCTTTCCAAAACGTCAACACAGCTGGAGAACATAGCTGCCAAGTTATCCCTTTTTTAAGGGATTTTCCCTTATGCTGAATAGGCTTCCTCACGAGAAAAGGGAAAACTTGGCGGCTATGCTGGAGAAGGCTCCCATGGGATTGTGTTGCCCTATTCAGCTGCCTAATTGGCCTCTATGGTTTGGCCAGCCCTGAGACCATAGGCAAATTTAGAGCAGCCATTTCTAATGGCATGTCTGCAGAGCAAGAGTTAACCCATTTCGAAGAACTGATTTTCTGTAGGAGGTAAGACAGCTTTCACCAACCAAGTGCCTTCCAGATGCTTGGGACTTCAACTTCCATCAGCCCCGGCCAGCATGTCTGGAGGACACATCTGGAGGATGGAGTTAGCAAAGGCTGAACCAATGATTGTTCTTAGTAGTAGTATTTATTAATTAATTGAATTTGTTATTTGTTTTTTAATGCCAAGGCAACTCAAAGTGACTTACGGAAACAAGCAAAACCCCCGCATACATAGATTAAAACCAAGAAATAAATAAAAATGGTTTAAGGCATCCCTCCCACTCAAAAAGGCACAGATAGTTAAAGGCTAAAGACCTGGTTAATGGGGATTGCTTTTGCTTGGCAACTAAAGACATATAACAACATTGCCAGGCAAGCCTCCCTGGCGAGAGCATTCCACAGACGGGGAGCAACCATGGAAAAGGCCTGCTGCTAACTTCCTTAGAATTCTTAACATCCCTTACTACAACCCCCAAAGACAGACAGCAAAACCACTTTGAAATCGGCCTCCAGTTTTTGATGTCTTCAACGACGGCAAGCCAAGATCACTTTAAATCAAAGGAAATTGAAACTGTGGTATTGACTGTGCCAATCAATGAATGGGTGGAGGGGGAAAATGTTCCCCAGTACCTGAGCCATAAGCTCTGATCAACTTCTGCACCGCTGAGC
This sequence comes from Zootoca vivipara, assembly GCF_963506605.1. Taxonomy (NCBI): domain Eukaryota; kingdom Metazoa; phylum Chordata; class Lepidosauria; order Squamata; family Lacertidae; genus Zootoca; species Zootoca vivipara. The sequence continues at coordinate 4,176,359 of NC_083283.1, forward strand.
ATCAGGACGACATACACTTACCCAAGAAATCCAGCCCGCTGCTGTCCTTTGGGCTGCTCACACAATTCTCCAAGTAAATCCCATCTTTGAAACAATCGTCCCTCTTTTTGGCGAAGCCCAGGATATCGCTGGGCTGGTCTAGCACCTCTCCGCTGGAGCAAACGCAGGGGGTCTGCATTATGCCACAGGGGTGGGAGCTGCTGCTGGTGGTCAAGCAAGTATCCAACCATTTGCACAGCATCTGGCAGGCAGCCTTGCTGGGGCTCCTGTTCCCGACCACAAGGTATTCCACCGAGAAATCCCTTTCCTGGACCTTGGCCGGCTTCCACCGGACATGCCCGCTTTCTAGCGCGGACGCGGTCTGCTTCATCTGGAGGAACTGCTTGCTGGACTGGAGGAAGGCATAGCGGGTGGAGCTGTCGCAGAGGTTCAGCACATCGTCAAAGCTCTCCATGCCCAAGTACGTCCGTGTGGACTCCAAGAAGGAGTCAAACTGGTAGGTCCGTATCTGCTGGTGGTCGCATCCACCTGTGGGCTTCAAGACCTTCATGTACAAGGTGTACCTCCTGGGGTCAGGATTCTGGATAATCCAAGAGCAGCGGGAGGAGTTCAACGGGAAGACGGCAAACGAGGAGAAATAGCCAAAGAACTTGCCCTGGACCAGAGTGGTGCACGGAGACTGCCCAAGGTCGAGCGCCACTACGGTCCACACAAAGAAAAGTGGCAATAATAAAAGCAGGTTCAAGGTATATCCAGTGCTCCTCCTCATCCTAGGTCCCTCGTCCTTTGGAACTCAAAGCAATGGCCAGGCAGAGGGCAGATCTTGGACATAACAGGAGGAAATGAGAGAGTTCTCGCCCCGGGCTCTACATGAGATCAATCCAGCCGTCCCATGTTTGGATTCGGGCTCCTCCTTCTGGCCGAGGCAAGCAACACCTGGGGGAGAGAAGGAGAGAGAAACATGCTCTCGTTAATTCCAGGATGCGACGCTGGGAAACGCAGCAATGCCCAGGCTTTCCTTGAGAGAGGATCTAGCAGGGCACCGATGTCTCCACAAGGCCATCTGGAGGCTCCGTCTGGCAGATCAAGGACACATCTGCTTGTGGCAGGCACTCCCACTCCCAAATGCACAAGGCGCGCATGACACAAGCAACTGTCTTCATTTTGGGATTTCGGGTTTTTTTGCTGAGAAGTGAAAGCCAACTTCTCTCCTCCCCCCCCAACGTCTTTTAAATGCTGGCACAGAACTTCTCCTCAACCCTGCCTGTGGAGAGACACAAAAAGCTCCAATTGGATAGCCTACCCCCTTCCGAGCACACACTCTGTACGGACATTATATATATATATATATATATATATATATATATATATATATATATATCATCAAACACACACCCTCCTTCTCAGTTCACAATCCCTGAGATGCTGGAAGTGCTGTGGAGGAATCCGGGTTAGCTGTGAACTAGAATTTGCCACGGTTCACTGCAACAGCATAGGATTGATCAGAAGCCCCCGGAAAATGGAAAGGTTTGTGCTGAAAAGACCACAAAGCACCCCTGCCTTAAAACCTGGGAATACATGTTCCATAATTGGGCTGCCATGGTTTAGATTAGAAGGTCCTGGTTTTACTGAGCTGTTTCATGTATTCACTGAATTTGCAGCTTCTGAAAACAAAGCACAAATGTGCTTTTTCGAAAATAAAACAACAGCAACAACCGCCAAAGTTCCATGACATGAGATTTGTTTCCTGTGCCTCATTATCTCTACACCAGCTCATCTCTCGTGTTATGTCTGTGAGAATAAACATTGGTTTCCCTGAACTAACTTGAAAAGCATTTCTTTGCAGTATGTGTACATATACGGAGGATATATGCCATCTAAATCCATCAGGCTGTGTTATTATCCGGGGGGGGGGAGGGGTTGCAAAGAGGCAAAGAGGTAGCAGGGGGTACCGGAGACATAAATGGCCATTTGGGCTTGGAAAAGCTGGTATCACTGGATCCAGTTCAACAATTTTGTTAAAATAAATTAAGCTAAATAGTTGTAATTGGACTTTGAATAAATGTGCAGTTGATTCTTAGTGTTTCGAATTCTATTGGGTTATTACCCTCCTTGGTGGCTTTTGAAATCCACTATTTCAAATAACTTTTTTTTTATATAGCCTGGGTGAGTGTCTGGAACCAAAAGCTCCATTATGAAGGAAATCAGCCCTGAGTGCTCACTGGAAGGACAGATCGTGAAGCTGAGGCTCCAATACTTTGGCCACCTCATGAGAAGAGAAGAATCCTTGGAAAAGACCCTGATGTTGGGAAAGATTCAGGGCACAAGGAGAAGGGGACGACAGAGGACGAGATGGTTGGACAGTGTTCTCGAAGCTACAAACATGAGTCTGGCGAAACTGCGGAAGGCAGTGGAAGACAGGAGTGCCTAGCGTGCTATGGTCCATGGGGTCACAAAGAGTCGGACATGACTAAACGACTGAACAACAAATTTATAAAGAAGAAGACGAAAGGCCGTAGATAAATCTAATAAATAAAGATGTGAATAAATCCTACTGGATTAAATCAAAGACACATCTAGTATAGCGGCTTGTTTTTGCAGCAGCCGGCCGGTTACCTGCAAGCAGGACTTCAGCGGAAGTATGGTCTCCCCAGAGGCATAGCTAGCCGCTCGGGTGCCTGGTGCAGCGCACGCAACTGGGGGCAGGGCGAGCCGCCCATGGGGGCGGGGCGCTTTGCATGGAGCCTCTCTGCTGCCTCCCCCTCAGCTGTAGGGCGGCTGAGGGAGAGGCGGAGGGCAGGCGCAAGCCCCACGCTGCATGGAGCCTGCAGGCGCCCCAGCCACCACGTCACTCCCAGGAGAGATGTGTGGCTCTGGCACGCTGCAGGCTCCACGGTAAGTGCCGTCCCCTGCGGTGTGGCACCAAGTGCCAGCAGCGTTTCGTTATGTTCGTTGCCTGAACTAAAAACTTTCGTGAGCCCAATTTTTTTAATTTTTTTTTTAAAAAAACTAATATTTTGTCATTTTGTCACCCCCCCAGTGATGACACCTGGGGCGGCCTGCACCCCACACACCCCCTTCCTCTACCCCTGGGTCTCCCTGCTTCTAATTTCCAGCTGCTGACATTCAGAGGCATGCCATCTCCAATGACCAGTCGAGGTGGCACTAGAAACTGCAAGGTCTCTCTAAAACAGTGTCAGATTGATTTGTCTTCACTCACCGCCTCTTACATCAATATCCCATCCATCCCCAAACTATGAGTCACCCGAGTTGCTGATCAATGGCTGATACCTACTGTTTATCTTCCAAGCAGGCGGGTCTGCCTGTTTTCCCATCAGTGAACACTAAACTCTCAACTCCAGACAAAGGCCTATCCAATACGTGGCTTCGCTAAACCCCCTTGTGAAATTCCACTCGCCTTATCAAAACACATTGCGGAACCAGCTTTAAAAGGTTAATACATTCGTGGCTGGGTATCTGCTGAGGACCTGCTCCTCCTCTTCGCTATCGCAACCTGCTTGGTCTTCACCTGCCTCTTGCTTTCATCCAGATGGCAGTGGCGGCGACGCGGAGAAAGCAGTCGACACCGCAACCTGCTTGCTCGCTGACTCTTTGTCTTGCAAGCAAACAGGTGGAAACAAGGGCAAGGTAGGAGAAAAAGGAGAAGCTGGCTATAACAGCCATGAGGATGGATGGTAATTGTGGGGTCCGCTAATCGGGCCCAAACTGCCTTGGTCACTGAAAAGCCAATAAATGCCATAGACAGAGGAGATTTCCATAATCACTCATTTATTCAGCTGAGTAAAACAGAGCAGGTGAGCCCCCAATAGCCTTTGGTCATACTTTTTTATATAGGCATCCCCCCCTCCCTTTCACCCTTTCAAGGTTCCTTGCACTGATCGAAGCAGGACACCCTGCCTGGAGGCCTTGAAGGAAAGAGTTGCCTGGCAGAGGGAGGTTTTCCTGAAACCCACTTAGCAACGTTATCTGGTATTTGTGGCTCACCCTCCTGAATTCTAAAACAGGCAGTTTTTTTTACAGAAGCAAAACAGCATCAGTTAGGCCATGGGTAGGCAAACTAATGCCCGGGGGCCAGATCTGGCCCAATCGCCTTCTAAATACGGCTTGCGGACGGTCCGGGAATCAGTGTGTTTTACATGAGTGGACTGTGTCCTTTTATACAAAATGCACCTCGGGGTTATTTGCGGGGCCTGCCTGGTGTTTTTACATGAGTAGAATGTGTGCTTTTATTTAAAATGCATCTCTGGGTTATTTGTGGGGCATAGGAATTCATTCAATTTCCCACCCACCCCCAAGGTCTGAGGGACAGTGGACCAGCCCCCTGCTGAAAAAGTTTGCTGACCCCTGAGTTAGGCTAACCAAAAAACAGGACAAGAACAGGCCTCTGTTGCTTTTTCTGAGACCCCACAGTAAGGTGCTTCCCCAAGGCTCCCCCAAACCCTTGCCTATCCCAAAGCTTTTGCCATCTGTTTAGTCCTTCCTCTGCCTGCAGGACACAATGCCAGGATCATGAGCGACATCTTTCCTCACTGCAGCAGGAAGGAAAATGTTCTGTCCTCATCATTTTCCTTTGCAAGTGCAATTCAGCTTATGATTTGTGAATGTGGAAGACCCCCCCCCACACCCTGCAAGCCTACTGCTGTTGCTGTCTCAGCAAGACAAGCATGCTGATTCCAGTATTCAGAAAAAGGGGATGCCTGGATGGGCCCTTCTTTTGCCACCCACCGGCCTCGCCACTCTCCCCGCCACGCACCTCTTAAAAGTCAGCAAACTTTAACTAAACATCCCTGCTAATAGGCTGCTGTGTTCCGGCTGCTAGGCCTTGTGATTGATTTCCCCGAAACAGGGTCCCATCTGGAAAAGGCTCTACCACAAAGGAGGTAAACATTTCATTCCCACCGCTCCAACTGATCCCTGCTGTAGTGAAACATTTTTAAAGGAGAATTAAACACACAAACATCAAAATGAAGGAAATGAAGAGCCCCGTAGCAAAGCAACAAACAAACAAACAAACAAAAACAAACACCTGGATCTCCAACACAGTTGGCAATGAACTCTGCAGAGCATTAGATCAGCAGCAGAGGGCCGAGAGGGTGACATTTAATCCCCCCAATATCTTGGGGCTCCATGGCCTCTTTCCTACCACCCTACCGCCTCAATGATTCCTATTGTAACTAACTCAGAACAGTGAAGTCTGCCCTTGCAGGACAACCATGGTAGTGACTGTTATGAAAATTATGAGATTTTTGTTCCTTTGGGGTAGCAAGTAGGGGCTGGACACACTTTCAGATTGCAAGTCTGGTTGAAAAAGATTTGGACTTCATCCTCCCTCCCTCCGTCCCTCCGTCCCTTCCTCTTTCTTTCAAAGAAGTATGTTTCCTGGAGGGGGGGGGGGATACCCTGGGTGTACCTGACTACAATATGGCAGGGTTAATTCACTCTGGAGGGGCTCTTATGCCTGCAAATTTCATTCACTTCTGTGAACAGGAAAAATATTATGGCTGTTTTTGGATTTCTCATTATAGCCAATAAGGGGAAAACAGGGCTTCCTTTCGAATGGAATGGGTCTAGGAAGCAACCCTTTGCACAAGAAGTTGGCATAAAGCAAGTTGGTGTATGTCTGTGTTTCCCAAACTTGGGTCTCCAGCTGTTTTTGGACTACAACTCCCATCATCCCCAGCTAGGAGGACCAGTGGTCAGGGATGATGAGAATTGTAGTTCCCAAACAGCTGGAGACCCAAGTTTGAGAAACACTGGTGTAAGTTAAAACTGGTGTGAAGTTACAACAGATCCAAAATTTGTTCAGCAGCTGGGCTGTTGCTGTTTATAAGGTAAAGGTAAAGGGACCCATGACCATTAGGTCCAGTCGTGACCGACTCTGGGGTTGCGCGCTCATCTCGCATTATTGGCCGAGGGAGCCGGCGTACAGCTTCCAGGTCATGTGGTGAACCAGAGCAGCACATGGAAACGCCGTTTACCTTCCCGCTGTAGCGGTTCCTATTTATCTACTTGCACTTTGACGTGCTTTCGAACTGCTAGGTTGGCAGGAGCTGGGACCAAGCAACGGGAGCTCACCCCGTCACAGGGATTCGAACCGCTGACCTTCTGATCAGCAAGCCCTAGGCTCAGTGGTTTAACCACAGCGCCACCTGGGTCCCATGTTGCTGTTTATACTAACCTTTAAAATAGTCTTCTAGGCCAGGTTGCATGACAGAGAGGAACAGGCTTAGGATCCAGCCTAAGTCAGTCGCCCGCTTGGCTGGTTCCACTCCCACATCACCCCTTTTTGGAGACATACAGGTGCCTTGGCTGAGCAACTGGCATCTGTTGATCTTCAGCTCAGCTGTGGTTGGGGGCTTAATGCCAGCTGAGCCCAGCTGAGCTGAGAATCACCTGGCTGAGCCGGTGATCCGTTGCATGCTCAGATACTCATCCTGGTGAATCTTGCCATAGGATGCCACTCCCCATTCCCACGAAATTCTGTCCCAAACAAATAAATTGGAAAAACTCAAAGTGGCTACGAAACAGATTGTCCTGATTCTCAACGCTAGAAGTCAAATCTTTCGGTTGGTGCAAACCATTAGAATTTAGGGCAGGGACCTGCGGCCTTCCAGATGTTTTGGCCTACAACTCCCATGATCCCTAGCTAACAGGACCAGTAGTCAGGGATGATGGGAATTGTAGTCCAAAACATCTGGAGGGCCGAAGGTTGGGGGTGCCTGATTTAGGAAATAAAGAACTACACAACTTTTAGGAGACATCTGAAGGCAGCCCTATAACGGGAAGTTTTTAATGTCTGACATTTTACTTTGCTTTTATATGTGCTGTAAGTCCCAGCAAAGGAAGAAAGGATACAAAAACTTATGGAATATGCAGAAATGGTGAAACCTACCGGAGGAATAAGAAATCAAGATAACATTTTTTAAAAAAATAAAAGAATAGAAATGGTTTATTGAATATTTACAGATAAATTGCGAACAGGTAAAAACATTGGCAGGATTATTGTAATAACCTGCAGTTTCATAAGAGTACACATTTAAAGAAGATGAACAAATGAGCAAATTAAGTTAATTTGGATATGCAGGAGGTATTAAAAATAAATTTAAGAAACCGCAGAAAGAGGGGGAAGGAAGTCAAGTTCTGAAATGTCAAAATGATTGTAAAATTAGTGAAATGTATAAAATTAGTGAAATGTATAAACTTGAAAAGTATAAATAAAACTTGGTTTTTGTTGCTGTTTTTTTTTTTTTAAAAGAGAAAGCTGTGAGCCTGTAGGTGGACCACAATTCTCGTCATCCCTGGGATTTTGCCCTGCATAAGGTTGATGATGATGATGCTGCGCTACAGCTCCCTAGATGTCTCAGGCCCCAAATATATGAAAGGCTGCCTTCTTCCCTACAGAAGCTCTTGGGAGCTGAGCTAGGAAGAAGAAGCCCTATTGGTAGTTCCTCCACCTTCAGAGCCTCAATTGGTGGCAGCCTGAGAGAGGACCTTCTCTGTGGTGGCCCCTAAGCTGTGGAACTCCCTCCCCACAGAGTTGCATCTGGCACCTCCATTATACAGCTTCCAGAGGATGCTGAAGACATATCTATTTACCCTGGCTTTTGCCACTTGCGGTGCATGTTTCTAGCACCCACCTTATTTTTATGGTTGTAAGTTGTTTTAAGTTGCTTTTAAATGTGGTTTTGATGCTGTAACCCACCTTGGGACTTTAGGGCAAAGGGTGGGTATTAAATTAATCAATAATAATAATGATGTCATTCCCTTACACCCTCCCTGAATGTTGCATATGGACAACTCGGGGAGGGGGGGGTGAGATGTCAATATAAGTGCCATTTTGAGTTCATGCTGAACAAATCTTGAAAATACATTTCAAAAGAGAGGAGAAATAAAAATAAATAGACTTAACATGCAGCTTTAATTGAACTGTGGCAATGTGAACAATACCTTTAATTTGAGGGAAATGAGCTGAATTCTTGAAAATATAAACATGTCATCATTGGAACTAATTTTAGGAAGCATTCAAATGTTTGTTCAAGTCTGCAGCAATCATCATATTTCACACAATTCTGGGGGTATAAAACCAAGTTCTGCATAAGACCTAAGCAAATTTCATAAAGGGCAGTGCTTATTTATTTATCTGAAGCATTTTTACCACCCTCTTTGGCTACAAGGGCTTCCAGAAATTTTGTAAGGCTAGAAAGCCTTACAAAAAAAAAAAATCAGCATTAGGACAGCGGCCAATGTTTTGCCCCAGGTTACTTAGCCATTGAGCCACCTGGGACGATCTTGGGTGCCCTCATTGTCTGAGAACCTCAGTTTCTCATCTGTGAAATAGGAGGTCGGAGTTTGCCCTGAGCTGACTGGGTTTCATTTAAAAACTGCCCATACTTTACTAGTTAGATTTCTCTCCAGTAGAGGGCAGTAGCAACTTGCATCCAATGCACGCCCAAAACGTTCACAATTTACGACAGCATCAGATACTGAGTTTTCCATGTGGAAAGGGCACATTTTAAAAAACTGTGTGCAGAACTTAATATGCAACTGTCACATGCGCAACAACTGCACAGAAGCTGCAATACACCATGTACATGTGGGGACATCAATCACATTTATAAGCAGACATGACAGGTCTCTGATCTGTATTACCTGCCATTGTTTGCTCTGCCTGATGGTAGGTCTTTTGGGGTCTCAGGCAAGGAGCTATTTCCCATTAAAGGACCTCAGGCAATAGGGCTGAGAGTGTGAATGGGAGAGCATGAGACCATCATACACACAACGAATAAGGGATACCTCTGAGCTAAGTGTCCTCCTCCACCTATCGTATAATAGTTACAGGTAGGTAGCCATGTTGGTCTGACGGAGTCAAAATAAAAATAAAAAATCCTCCCAGTAGCACCTTAGAGACCAACTAAGTTTGTCATAGGTATGAGCTTTCGTGTGCATGCACACTTCAAACTTAGTTGGTCTCTAAGATGCTAGTGGAAGGATTTTTTATTTTTATTTTGACTATCGTATAATAGTGTTTGTGGGATCAGTCTTCAGAGTGTCCTGAGCCCCTGAGCCTGAATCCAGCCAGGGTGAAAAATCAAATGGAGGATTTGATTGTTGAACTAGTCAAACAGGTTCCTTAGGCTGTAGACTTGCTACCTAAGTACTGCCACTAGTCCCTTTGTCTAGGACAGTGGTTCTCAAACTTTCAGCATTAAAATTTGCTTATGCCACACCTAGTTTTTTTTCTTGGTATCAAATGCACTGGAAAACAAAAAGAAACGACCCCCAGCAGTGTTTGACTTGCAACATAGAACACAACTACAGTGGTACCTCAGTTCCCGAACAGTTCTTGGACGCCGAAAACCCGGAAGTAAATGCTTCCATTTTTGAACGTTTTTCAGAACTTGAACGTGTGACATGGCTTCCGCTGAGTGCAAGAATCTCTTGCAACCAATGGGAAGATGTGCCCCGGTTTTTGAATGTTTCGGAAGCCGAATGGGCTTCTGGAACGGATTCCGTTCGAGAACCGAGGTACCACTGTACTTTATAATACGATCACAGGATATCCAGAAAGTTTAAAACAACGCAGCTACATAAGAACACGAATCCTTCCCAAAATATAATTATAAACAAGCCTTTTATATGCAGTATGTACCTTACAAAGTCAATGAGAGGTATGAGCTTGCTTTTGCCGACTAATCTCATTTAAAGATCGGTCTAATTTGAGACAAACTCTCATCTCTTCACCAGCACAAAGAAGCCTTTTTTTCCTGATCTTTCATGTTTGTCAGAGTTGAAAATCCCCGCTCACAACAATATGTCATTGAGAACTGTAGAAGAATAGCCAATGATCCTGCAGAGAGGCATAGATACTGTTTCTGGTTTTATACCCATTTTTAAATATACTATACGAAGGACAGATCCTGAAGTTCAGGCTCCAATACTTGGGCCACCTCATGAGAAGAGAAGACTCCCTGGAAAAGACCCTGATGTTGGGAAAGATTGAGGGCACTAGGAGAAGGGGACAACAGAGGACAAGATGGTTGGACAGTGTTCTCGAAGCTACCAACATGAGTTTGACCAAACTGCAGGAGGCAGTGGAAGACAGGAGTGCCTGGCGTGCTCTGGTCCATGGGGTCATGAAAAGTCAGACACGACTAAACGACCAAACAACAACATTTTTCTAGAAAAAGAGGTACCCAAACCTCATCATGAACTTCTCCCTTGTTTTCGTAGAATGACAATGGCGCCTACCCAAGAGGTGCCGGAGCTAAACTCCAGTGAGCTCTGGCTTGGTTGCAGAGAAGGTGGGTTGGCTTTGCTCTGTCAGTGCAAGTATTTCAGCTTGTCAGATTGAATAATTCCTCTCTCTCCACCCCCTGCATGCTCTTCTGTAGATTTCCCTCCCCTCCCCCAGCCAATTTCAGGGGGTGTTGCACCGGGAGGCAGGAGATCTTGTTGCACTAGCAGAAGTCCTTTCGCAGGGCTTCCACAGGCCTGGAGGCAGACATGTATACCTGAAGGAGGGTCTCCACCCCTATCGTTCAGCCCGGACACTGAGGTCCAATTCCGAGGGTCTTCTGGCTGTTCCTTCACTGCAGGAGGTGAAGTTACCGGGATCCAGGCAGAAGGCCTTCCCGGTAGTGGTACCCTCCCTGTGGAATGCCCTCCCATCTAATATCAAGGAGATAAAGAACTACAGAACTTTTAGAACACATCTGAAGGCAGCCCTGCATAGGGAAGTTTTTAAAGTTTGAGATTTTATTCTTATTTTTATATTTTGCTGGAAGCCACCCAGAGTAGCTGGGGAAACCCCACCAGATGGGCAGGCTATAAATATTATTAATAATAATAATCCACAGCAGTGACCGGAGGAGGAATGTCTGCTGGGAATAGTGCAGAGAGAAGCAATGCCATGGCTCATCTGCAGCAGGACACCTTCATCTGCCCCAGCTGCAACAAAACATGTCTCTCCTATATCAGTCTCTACAACCACAGCAGGTACTGCAACCTTCCAACAGTTTGATTTCATGCCCAAATATGCACTCTTCCATTGTCTCATGAGATGGATGGATGCCAATAAGGCCGCCAATGAGACTCCCACCCTATGCTTTATTTCCTGCCAAATGCCAGCAGATGATTCCCTGATGCTCAGGCCCTCCAGTGCCCTCCATCAGGCCCCCGGGATTTATCCCTGGCCACCACACCTTTCACTGCCCCTGTTCTACAGCCTCCTCTCTTGATTTTACCAAGCTGGAAGGTAACTTTGGAGCAGCGTTCCTAATCCAACTTGTTGGCCTGGAGGGAGAGTGGGGTGTGAGTATCTACACTCACTTTTGCCATGCCCACCTTTGGTATATGGCCCCCGGAATGTTGCCCTGGAAAGAATGTGGCCCCCAGCAGGGAAAAACTTTCTCTAATGGAATAAATCACTCCACCGGGCACTTGCCATGGACTGCCATTTAAATGAACAAGCAAGCGCTTTCTCAAGGAAGGGCAAAATTAAAAATAATAAATGAATAAAGGCCGGCTTATTTGGTAGAAACCATTCTGAAAAGCCCGTAAGTTGTGCTGACTTAGCTGTAGGATTTATTATGGTCTTGTTAAATTACTGGACATCTATGATTTCATCCTTCCTTTGCTTCCCCTCCGCTCCGGCAGACACGCCATTTGGATAACCTTGGTGGCTGCCTTAGGGCACCCTACATATGCGCACAGCACCTCTGAAATGTCACTCTTTGGCTGTCGAGCTGAGTTATGGATGGCTCCCCTATTTTCTTTCCAGCCTGCCATCTGTCTTCCCTTTCTGGAGGCAATGAACGCCTGTTGACCGTTCCTCGCAATAACTCACCTGTCCGTAGCAACGGCAGTTGTTATTAATGGGGCAGGAAGGCAAGGTGGGGTGAGGAGAACAAAACCTGTTTTGGGGGAACCAGAGGGCCAGAGAGAGAAGAAGGAGCTTCGTCTTGTTGAGAATGAGAAGACCTCCGGGCTGGATTAAGAGTTAGGCTCTGCCTAATCTAGAACAGGGATACGACTCAGCAGTCCTTTCAGGCGAGTCACACCATGCATTTGAAGCTCCCTGATACCGCTTTTAAAAAGTCATGGATTTCCCCAAAGAATTATGGGAAATGTAGTTTCTTAAGGGTGTCAAGAGTTGCTAGGAGGCTATTTTTCTACTCCCAGTGGCCTGCCAGGGAGAGTCAGGTCACCCTCCCAGAGCTCTGAACTGCTTGTTTACAGAGACTTTCCCAAATTCCCTCTCTGTTCACCATCCCACCCTCTCTCACCTTTTCACCCTCCCTGTGACCAGCCCCCCCCACTCACATGAAATGAAGCTGAGGGCCACATGTGGCCCTCGGGTTACAGCTGCCCAGCCCCTGCTCTTCTCTCTTTGACCCACCAAAACTTCCCAGCTACCAATGACCTGAAAGCTAAACAAGCCACAGTCTCCCACATACCTAATGCCACAAAAAACCCCATCTTTGCTCTACTCAATAAATCCTTTTTCTGCAACTATGAATTGGGATTTCTATTTCATTTATTTATTTATTGCATTTATATCCCAACTTTCCTCCATGGAGCAAAAGGAGGCATGCATACCGGTATTTCTCCTCATTTTACCCTCATAACAACCCCGAGAAGTAGGCTAGGCTGAGAGGCAGTGACTGGCCCAAAGTTCTTAAGGGAGCTTCATGGCTGAGTGGGGATTTGAACCGTGGTCTTCCAGGCCCTAATCCGATGCTCCATCCAGTTCAACAAGCATACCCTCAAACATTTCTCCAATGAAAATAGGGACACCCTATTCGAAGAAGAAGGAGGAGGAGGAGGAGGAGGAGGAGGAGGAGGAGGAGGAGGAGGAGAAGAAGAAGAAGAAGAAGAAGAAGAAGAAGAAGAAGAAGAAGAAGAAGAAGAAGAAGAAGAAGAAGAAGAAGAAGAAGAAGAAGAAGAAGAAGAAGAAGAATTTATTATTTATACCCCACCCATCTGACTGGGTTGCCCCAGCCACTCTGGGCGGCTTCCAACATACATAAAAACATAATAAAACATTAAACATTAAAAAACCCTTCCTTATACAGAGCTGCTTTCAGATGTCTTCGAAAGGTTGTATAGTTACTTATCTCCTTGGCAAGGGAGTCACATAACTCCATGCCCTCCAATCTTTCTCCAACGGAAACAGGGACATCCTAAGAAAAAGCATGGGACCCAGGGGACACTGTGGGTTAAACCACAGAAACTAGGGTGTGCCAATCAGAAGGTCAGTGGTTCGAATCCCCGCAACAGGGTGAGCTCCCGTTGCTTGGTCCCAGCTCCTGCCAACCTAGCAGTTCGAAAGCACATCAAAGTGCAAGTAGATAAATAGGTACCACTACAGCGGAAAGGTAAACACCGTTTCCGTGCGCTGCTCTAGTTCGCCAGAAGCGGCTTTGTCATGCTGGCCACATGACCTGGAAGCTGTACATCGGCTCCCTTGGCCAATAACGCGAGATGAGCGCCGCATCCCCAGAGTGGGTCACAACTGGACCTAATGGTCAGGGGTCCCTTTACCTTTAAGGAAAAGCAGGATATTCCAGGATCAAATAAGAAACTGGGACAGCTTCTATAAATCCAGGACTGTCCCTGGAAAATAGTGACACTTGGAGGGTCTGCACCAAGCTTGCAGGGCGGTTTGGAAGAAAGTTTATTCTAAGGAAATTATTCCCTCCCTCCCTCCCTCCCTCCCTCCCTCCCCCTTCCTTCCTTCCTTCCTTCCTTCCTTCCTTCCTTCCTTCCTTCCTTCCTTCCTTCCTTCCTTCCTTCCTTCCTTCCTTCCTTTGCAGCATTCTTTCCTCTAATCAGAAGGGTGTGTGATTCTTTAAAAACACACACACAACTAAGGGTCTTCCAGCTTTGCCTCAAACAAACTGTAGCCTAGTGAACCCAGGGAAGCAAACGCGATTGCAGGCAGAGGAGTTGCATCAAGCTACGGTTGAACTAAGCCAGAGCTCTCTTTTCACCCTGCTGTCTTCCTCCTTGCAAAACCGAGCCAGTCACCAATGTGAGAAAAGCACCACTGGAGCTCATCAGTGCCACAGAGGCCATATGCATGCATAAATGTAGTCCAATGACAAGCCAGAGAAAGGTGGGGCAGTCATTTCACCAAGGAGAGGGAACGGGAAGAGGGAGGCACACGACCACTGCTGGAGGGCTAAGGAAGAGGTTAAAAAACAAACGATGGCTGAACCTCACTGATGGAGAGCTGAGCACATGGACCAGAGGCAGAATGCAAGAGATGGGATTTTGCTGCCTTCCTCCCCCCCCCCCGCGAGGCCAGAGAGCCTTTTGAGTCTAATCTAGCCCCTAGAGTCAATGAGAGTGGACAGCTCTGGCCTCCAGCCTCATTTCAGCTTCAGTTGGCGACGAGGGGAATGGGGAGGGGAAAAGAATAAAAAGCCAGGCAGTCAAAATGCAGATGTTAGTAATGGAGCTGATCAGCAGGAACGAGGGCAAGGGAGCAGAGGGAGGGGGCCTGAACATCCATGAGGCAAAACAACCATGTTAAAAAGACAACAGAACTCTTCACCTTCTGGCATCTTCTTTGTGGGGTCTGCTGCAGGCTGGGTAGGATTCTAAGAGCGTACGAATGGCCAAAGTTGGCTGCTAGCCATGATGGCTCAGCTCTGCCTCCACAGTTGGAGGTAGCCATGCTTCTGAATATCAGTTGCTGGAAGCTGCAAGAGGGGAGAGGGCTCTTGTGCTCAGAGGACACCTAGTGAGCTTCATTTTTGAGTGGGGATTCGAACCCAGGTCTGCTGGGGCTTAGTCCAACACTCTAGGAGGCTTCTCATTGCAATCCCTTTAGTGGCAGTCCTCTCTAACTCACCCAGTTTCTTGGGAGTGAGGTAGATTTTGCCCTCATAGCAACATTTCATAGAATTATAGATTTGTAGATTTGGGCTGGTCCAACCCCTGAAATGCAAGATTAGCAACTCAAAACTCCCTGGAGGATGACCACTCGACCTCTGCTTGAAAATCTCCAGTGAAGGACAGTCCCCCACCTTCCAAGGTAGTCTGTTCTGGTTCTTAGTCTGGATCTCCTTTCTTGTAATTTGAACCCATTGGTTCAGGTCCTACTCTCTGAAGCAGCAGGAAACAAGTGTTTTTGTTTTGTTTCCCCCCATGATTAAGAGACTGAATTATTACCCTCCTGTTGTCAGAGATAAACTGTCTCCCAACCTGCTCACACCAGTTATTCCAGAGGTTGCCAATGCACCATCCCTCCATGGAATCTGGAATAACTATACTCTCTAGAGATGGAGTACCCCTTGCTTGTCTCCAGAGCAAGACGTTCAATCCCGCTCATGATGGTTGGCAACTGTCAAGCCTTTTGTGGATTTCCATCCCTGCGGTAGTTGTTTCTTAGCAACTCTGCCTCCAGCAAATACAAAATGTCTCTGCCTTTAGCTTGCTATTTTGAGCAGAAACTGTGCCATTTCAGGTTGGTGCTGGCTGTATAGACAATGCCTGGAAGCTGCCCATAAGCCTCGGCATTGAGCAATGATCGGATGGTACCATAGGCTCGAAGCAGGGACACTTTTAGCAAACATTTTAATTGGGATCAAAATGCAGCCTCATCTTTTAGTGATTTGCGAGAAAGTGATAATCTAGAGACAAAGCAAATTATTTCCATGCATAGACTATTTCTCCCTTCCCATCCCTCAGTAGCTGGGATTACGTATGTGACCAGTGCTGGAAGCATCACCAACTTGCCATCACTCTAAATCTGCCCCAGTAATTTAAGCGCATAACCAAATTTGCTTGGCTAACTAATGCTGTGATGTTGCATCTGCTGCATCATTCCTGATTGTTGGGGACAATTGGGGAAAAAAGAGAAAAGAGGCCTATAGGGAAGCAGGAACAGAACAATGACAATGAACAGACACCAAAAAGAACAAACAACTATAGAGTCATAGAATTGTATAGCTGGAAGCTCCTCCAAGGGACATCTAGTATAACCTCCTGCAATGCAGGAATCACAGGTGAGGAACCTCCAACAGATGGTCATCCAACCTCTGTTAAAAAACCTCCATTGAAGGGGAGTCCACCACTATCTGAGGGTGTCCATTCCAGCTCTTATTATCAGATTCCTAATGTCTAACTGGAATCTCCTTTCTTGTAGTTTGGATCTATTGGTTTGGGGCACCCTCTCTGAAGCAGCAGGAAGCAAGCTTGCTCCATGTCACACGGTTTATTCACCAGCAACAACTTCATCAACTTCATTGGACTGGTCATGTTGTGCGGATGCCTGATTATCATCTTCAAAAGCAACTACACTGTTCCAAACTTAAAAATGGAAAGTGTAATGCTGGTGGTCAACAAAAGAGGTTTAAATACTCTCTCAAGGCAAATCTTTAAAATTGTAGTATAGACACTGGCTACTGGGAAACACTAGCCTGCAAGCGCTCCAGTTGGAGAACAGCCTTTCCCAAAGGTGTCATGGGCTTTGAAGAAACTCGATCTCAGGACGCAAGGGAGAAACGTGCTAAGATGAAGGCACGCTTTGGAAATCCACACCGTGATCAACTCCCAACCTATGTCCCCAGTGTGGAAGGGCATGTGGCTCCAGAATTGGCCTACACAGTCACTTACGGACTCATTGTTAAAATTGTGTTTATGGAAGACAATCTTACTCAGCTACGAGGGATCACCAAAGAAGAAGAAGAAGAAAGAATTCACCAGCTTCTGGTCATTCCTACAGAGTACCAGGCTTCACCACAGTGAAGAGACAAGACAATTTTCTAAAGGCCTCCAGTATGGTTGTATAGTTGAAGCTAAGGAGGTGGGGGCACTGCAAAGGAAGCCATCTGCCAGTCCAGGTTGTGGGAAGAAGGGTGGAATACAAAGGAAATATAAGAGATCAACAAATCATTAAATGGGTTCTTCATTATATGCCAACATATGTATTGTCGGTTATGATCAGTGTTGAACTGACAACTCTCAGAAGACTTTTTCTTTTTCTCACCATGTCCCCACAAGAAAAGACCGCTTTGCAGAATATTCTCCCTCCTGTTCTTTAGTTGTGTGTGGCAGCCTCCATTTTCTTCCCACAGTGGCTCAGAATCGCAGGGCATCCCATGGGGCGGGGGGGGGGTGCACAATGGAGGCCAGGTTGCCGACACAGTTGCTGCTGTTGACACTTACAAGGGAAGCAACAGAACCAGGGGAAGAGGAATTGCTGCCATGACTAACAGTGACGGAGCCCCACTCCCAAGGAGCTGTTGGAAAACTTCTCCTCCCCCTGGAAATGTCCAATGAACACCTCCCTTTCTCTCTCACACACACACACACTCACACACACACACACACACACACACACAATTTTTCTCTCCACAAATGATGGTGCTTCCAATTTATTTGCTGTTTCTGGGTGGAATTCAATATCATGCCAGGCAATTCAGGTTGCAATTTTAGTCTGTTGGGAAGTCTTGCGCAACAAGCCCACTCCCCCCAAAAAAAATAATCGGACTTTTTTGCAATAAGGAAAGCAAGGAAGGGGATGCAGTAAAAATGGTAGGACACTTGCTTTGATGCAACGTCATCTAGCTTCCTGCAAAAATCAGAACGAATCGTCATTAAGTATCCAGCATCGTATAATCTCATTGCAAACAAAATCATTATAATACTCACTCAACAGGCCGTTAGGAAGCATCCTGGGTTTCAGAACATTAAGAGACCCATTGTACACAGCTCTTAATGCTACATGTATTCTGCAGGAAATCAAAGGAGTCTGCCAGCAGGAGTCTCCAAGTGCCACTGAGTGACCTCTTGGTACAATAGCCCTGATGAACAAGTGTTTTCGCATACAGTGCAGTAATTTTAATGCTGGCCTACCCAATCCTAGGCCCACCAGAAGCTCAGCAAACTTATTATTTTGACTGATTGTCTTGGAGTGTAGGGAAAAAATGGGAAGGTCATCCAATTAGCAGCCCACTATGGAAAGTGTTTGATTTGGTAGGTCCTGTTGCACAGTCTTGCTTTAAGTGCCTGTGGTTTCTAAGGCAGACTGCAAAACTAGAAATTATTATCTATTTTGCAGAATTAATTGGTTCCCCAACTCATCCTCCTGTCTCCTATTTTCTCCTCACCCATTCAGTTCGATCTGCATTGCACATCTCCACTCAGAAGTGCCTTGTGTGGCCTGGAAGGAGCCTATGCAAAGAGACAGATTCTCACCCGATCGAATGTCGTCCCTGTACATTTGTCCAACTCACTTTTAATTTTAAGAAAACTGGGGGGAAACATACTCAAAGAGAATTTCCTGCTGAGCAGCAACTGCCAAGAGCAACTGTTTTGGTGAATCATGCATAATTCAGAAAGTAAATGTTGGTTGATGTTGTTTTATTTTTTAAAAAACTCTGCCTTTGGCAGATCAAGCATTCAAAAATATTCCCCAGGAAGAGGAGCTATTTTAGTTCAGATTATCTAAACAGCAGATCACTTGGAGGATTCGGTTGCCTAATGCATTAAGAAGGCAAAGCTGAAGCAAACTAAACAGATTTTGGGAGTTGCTTTTACACGCCATGCAAGTTTATTCAGATCTCTGCAATTCTCTAGCCAGTTACGAACATCAAGCAAACCATGGGGGTGTTAGATTAATTGCTACGATTAGCCAAATAATGGGTTGCTTGCAGACTCCACATGCACATAGACTATGAGCGCATAGTAAGATGCCTTACACCAAGTCAGGTCTCTGCTCCATCTAGCTCAACATTCACTGGCTCCCCAAGGTTTCAGACAGGGACATTCCCAGCCCTATCTCAACATGCCAGTGATTGAACCTGGGAAATTCTGCATGCAAGGTGAATGTTGTACCATGAATTTATATGAAGTCACAGCATGAGTCTATCTAACCTTACAGTGTCTACTCCAGATTTCTTCAATTTGGTGTCTTCCAGATGTTTTAGACTATGACTCACATCATCCCTCAGCACTGACCATCCTGGCAGAGCCTGTGGCAAGTTTTCTAGTTATTACTCTTCTCCCTTGCCTGCACAATTCTGGTCAAATTCCTAGTTTTGTTTCATGCGCATCCTTCATAGATGGGTGCTGCCTTCATTTGCCCCTCCAGCAGCACTGGCCTATTAATTGACTCTGCAATCCTTTATTGGGTTTATATGCATTCAATGCATCTTAAAAAGCAGAGACATCACCTTGCCGACAAAGGTCCGTATAGTTAAAGCTTTGGTTTTCCCAGTAGTGATGTATGGAAGTGAGAGCTGGACCATAAAGAAGGCTGATCGCCAAAGAATTGATGCTTTTGAATTATTGTGCTGGAGGAGACTCTTGAGAGTCCCATGGACTGCAAGAAGATCAAACCTATCCATTCTGAAGGAAATCAGCCCTGAGTGCTCACTGGAAGGACAGATACTGAAGCTGAGGATCCAATACTTTGGCCACCTCATGAGAAGAGAAGACTCCCTGGAAAAGACCCTGATGTTGGGAAATATTGAGGGCACAAGGAGAAGGGGACGAAAGAGGATGAGATGGTTGGACAGTGTTCTCGAAGCTACGAACATGAGTTTGACCAAACTGCGGGAGGCAGTGGAAGACAGGAGTGCCTGGCGTGCTATGGTCCATGGGGTCACGAAGAGTCGGACACGACTAAACGACTAAACAACAACAATGCATTCAATTCTCATGGTTTCTCATACGCTCTACATGGGGCTATCTTTGAAGGAAATTACAACTAATCCAGAATGTGGCTGAAGGACTGGTGACTAAGATCAGCCACCGGGACCATATAACACTGGTCCTAAAGGATCTACATTTCCAATCACCATTCAAAGGATTGGTACTGACCTTTAAAGCCCCAAACAGCCTCAGCCTTGTATACCTGAATGAGTATCTCCACTCCCATTGCTCAGCCTGGCCCCTGATATCCAGCTCCGAGGGCCTTCTGGTGGTTCCCTCCCCGTGAGAAGCAAAGTTACAGGGAACCAGGCAGATGGCCTTCTTAGTAGTGGTGTCCTCCCTGTGGAATGCCCTCCTGTCAGAAGTCAAGGAGATAAACAACTATCTGACTTCTAGAAGACATCTGAAGGCAGCCCTGTATAGGGAAGTTTCATAATTGTTGGAAGATACCCAGAGTGGCTGGGGCAACCCAATCAGATAGGTGGCATATAAAAAATTGTTGTTATTATTAAAATCTGGGAATTGTGAGGGTGCTGAGAATTCTACCAGTGATTCTTATGTGTTCTCAAAAAGGTAACAATAATAAATGTCGTGCTAGTGTCCTGTACAAATGATTTAAGAACCCAGAGGATTGCCTCTATCTTCTGTAGCCTTCACCAATCTGACTACAACTCCCATCAACCCCTGCCAACATTGGCTAAGACTGTTCCAAAACGTCTGAAGGTCATCATGTTGCTGGAAGCTGATCTAGTCCTAGTTCCTTGCTGGTACTGCACTCCCTTATCCCCAACAATCCAGCCAATGAGAGTTGCTTGGATGCACGAGAACAATCCTGCAGGAATTGATTGAGCTTTATTGCACCTCCATGTCTGATACCCAAGCAAAAAGCTTCTTCAGATCCTCAGGAAGCCAATAAAAGCCTTGAGGATGTTAATTGCAGCCTCATAACCACTAAACACATCATCCCACCTGAAGAATTACAGACTGATGACTCCACTTATATGTGTCCAAGCAGTTCGTGTCATCCCCAGCCTCACCCCACTCCTTCTGAACTGGGCCATCAGCATTTTTCAGAAAAACACAGAAAAGAATTGGTGATGCTTGGGTAGAAAAACAGAAGATCATTATCTTATAGGAGATAAGTTGAACGGCATGTTGTCATGGCTACAGAGTTGTCCTGGCACCAACAATAAGAACACGGGACTTTATTGTACTGCCATTAGCGTTTAACATTTTCTTTTCTGGTTGCAGATAAATTGGAAAGAGATGAAGGAAAAGACAGTGTTTCCCAGTGTGCTTTAATCACCTGTCTAATGACTCGCAGTTGCGTTCATGCAATCGTGCTATTTTTGTTCTGAATTTTTAACCCACAATAAAGACTTCTCTTTCTCTCCACCACCACCACCCACACCTTATTTTGGATCATCACTAGCATGGTTGAAAATCACTTATCCAGGTGCTGTAGAGAATGCCAGCAACGTTACTATCAACGTTTGTGATGCCCATTTGGAGGGCTTCAAAAGAAGATGAGGCAAATCCACAGAGGATAAGACTATCAAGGCGCTGAGCCTCGGGGCTGCTGCAGGGGACGCCACAACTACTATTTGGAATGGAGTGTGAGAGGCAGGGGCGTACTGAATTTTGGCTTCACGCAGGGTGCTGCTGAAATTTAAGACTCCAAGGTTCACCACTGATACTGTCAACCGATGAGGATGGAAGGCAGTAGTCATGGTCAAAGAGGTCGTAAGGAAGTGGATGGTCAAAAGGGTTACTTTTGCTACTGCCTTCCATAAGAACACAAGGAGAGACCTGCTGGATCAGGACAGAGGCCCATGTCAGACAGCATCATGTTTTCAGTGGCCAACTGGGGGCCTTGTGAAGCCCTCAAGCAGAACATGAGCACAACACCAACTCTGCGCTTGTGAGTCCCAGAAACTGGTATTCTCTCTCTCTCTCTCTCTCTCTCTCTCTCTCTCTCTCTCTCTCTCTCTCTCTCATTCGTGTGTGTGTGTGTGTGTGTGTGTGTATGAATGGGATATTATTTTTAGATTTTCAGATTTACAATCAATCACAAAGAGAACAAATAAGACAAAATCTATAAATCCCCTTTGACTTCCCTCCTCCCCTTTCATGGATCCTTATGTTAAATAATAATAATAATAATAATAATAATAATAATAATAATAATTTATTCTTTATACCCCGCCCATCTGGCTGGGTTTCCCCAACCACTCTTAAACATTAAAAGCTTCCCTAAACAGGGCTGCCTTCAGATGTCCTCTAAAAGTCTGGTACGTAGTTGTTTTTCTCTTTGACATCTGGTGGGAGGGCGTTCCACAGGGCGGATGCCACTACCGAGAAGGCCCTCTGCCTGGTTCCCTGTAACTTGCCAAGTTTTTCTTCTGCATCTTCTCTCTTAATCCAATTTTATAAAACCATAGCCCAACTTTTAGCTCCTGGTGTCATTCCAACCCCACTAATAATTTTAGTTGTTTACAATGGTTTTTTTTTTGATAAATTACATATTTTCCTCATTGAATTTTTTTGTCTTCCTGATTTCTAATGGTCAATTTTGTCATTTCTGCATAGTTCATCAGTTTGTTCTGCCATTCTTTCCTGGTAGGGACTGTGCTTTCTTCCATCTCTGGACTAGTTGCATACATAAACAGTCTCTTCTGGTCATTTGGAATTTTGACACCTACAAGTCCTAAAAGAAAAGCTTCTGGTTTCTTAGAAAACGTTGTTTTTAGCATCCCCCCCCCAATTCATTATCTATCATCTCCCAGAATTCTTTTACTACTTTCCAAGTCCACTCAGAAACTGGTATTCAAGCCATACTACCTCTGACAGTGGAGGAAGGACATAGCTACTACGTATGACGAGTAGCCATTGATAAGGTCCTGTAGCACCATAATGCTGGTCTTCGATGGTGACAGCACGGACACTAGCCAGTATGTGCCTATAAGTCCTGCAAATCCACATTCCACATACCCTTTCGCTATATGTGCAGATGATCTGGCCAGCTAAAGAATCAAACTTAGGGATCCAAAAATACCTTAATTGCACTGAAAGCAATTGTGGAGGGGAAGGGTTTAATACCACATTTAATACCATCCAGAGTGATTTCCACTGTCATTGGAAGTTTTTCAGTGGGTGTGAACACCCTAGTGGAGAATAGAACACCCAAGGTGGTCCTTTGGAGTGTGGATAAATATTAATAAGAAATATTTCTGGGTTGGGGGATAAAGACAGTGGTTTGAATTCTGGGGAAACAGAAGAACAACTTTCAGAGATGGAGTTCTAGAGCCACAGGAACATAGGATTAAATCTGCACACATTTAATTGCCTCTGAAAACAAGTTTCTGGAAAGGCCCCAGAAATTGCAGTCCCCTCTCGGCCTTCCACACAGTGTGACACTGCAATGCAGCACCAGAGAGAGAGAGAGAGAAAGAGACAAATGAAGCGCCTTCTGAATGAAACATTAGGAGGAGCTTCAGCTGACTACAGTGGGCATCCTTAGGAAAGAAGCAGAAGCCTTACTCTTCAATTGGTGGGTGAGTGTGATCAAGCTGTTTCTGTGTCTTCGGTGTGCAGATGCAGGATCATATGACTAAAGGCTATGAAGGAAGCCATGAAGGAAGTGAGGCAGTTACTGTATACTTCTGAATACCAATTGCTCGGGGGGGGGGGACAAAAGGGGAAAGCACTCAGATTCTGCTAGGGGGCTTTCCAAGCATCTGGTTGGTCACAGGATGCCGCCTATTTGGCCTGATCCAGCAGATCTCATCTTACGTTCTTGATGCTCCTCCATACGGGAAACAAAACCAAAGCAACAATTGTGTACAGAGAAATCTGGCATGTTTTACTGATTTGTTCTAGTCAAGTCTTCTCCCCAATACAGTATTTTTTTTCCTGAGTGCAGGAATCTCCTCCCTCCCAGTAGCACCATGCTGTCATATGAGCCCCCACCAGTAGTCTGAAGTGGTATAGCCCTAAGCCCTGAAAGAGGTTGGTCACCTCAGGGAGAATGAGGCGCATTGCTTCAGCCCGACTGATCAGATAAAAACAGCGGCTGAGAGCTGCTTCTGCAGGACTGAATCTGCTACTGGGCAGATGAAATATCTGTTCTCAGCCAGCCCAGTTTTGTACACAGCTGCCTATCTGCTGTAGATATCAGAGACGATGAGTTGGGCAGTGGCAGGAAACATTCAAAAATGGGGACCACAGCAATCATACCCTAGTTCTTTGCCGTGCTCCGGGCACAAAACTGTTAGGGCGTCAAAATTTCAACACCTGGTGCTGCTTCAATACAGCTGTGTGCTTTTGTCACTGGGCTCCATTGAAAATGGCTTCTCCATGCAAATTAGGAAGTGACCTCTCCAGACTGTGGAATGACTCTTCTTTTCTTATCTCTGCAGTAGCAATTCTATGGGTGGTGCAGACACCATTGGGCAGTAGAATGTGCACACAAACTCTGTCTGTTTCCCTTCCACAATCCCCTCTGTACAGCCCCGGACACTGGCAACCCCCGCTATGCTACTGCATGCGGATGGTTGGTTATGCATTGGCAAATACTTGCTTTTGTCTGTCCTGAGGCTACTGCCAATCAACTCTCCATAGGGTAATCCCAAGTTATACCAGTTGTTGGTTTCCCACAGGTCGCTGGGCTAAATGGGCTTTTGGCTTGATCCAGCAAACACTTCTTATGTTTTTATGTTCATATATTATTACAGAAAGGGAGAAGGGGAGTTTGCTCTCTGCACAAAGTATATTAGGTCCTTCTTGGACTTTTTAAACACTTATTTCTGCACAAGCCAGTTCATCTGCCATTTCATCCCAAATGTTGCCACCCCAAATCATTTTCTGAGGTTTACCACCTCAGAGTGAACTAGACACATACCTTTACCTTACAAAAAGTTTGTGTGGTGTGACAAAGGTAACGACTGAGCATCCCAGTTTGGGTGCTCTTTGTCTTCAAAATTCAATGCAGCCACAATCAAAATGCAATCAGAAGCTTAGGAGGAACTAATCCAAGGTCAGGAGAGGGGGTTTTATATATAGAGCTGGGAGGGGGAAACGGATCTAATTGACTTAAAATCTGCTGGATGCTGTTCACCTCTCAGAGGGTATGGTGTACAGGCATGCAAGCATGAGGGAAAGTAAAGAAAGGCACTTAAGCATACGCATCACCTACAAGACATCAACAAGACGTTTTGTGCACATGCCTAAGGAAGAAAGCAAATGCAGAAAACTCTGCTGTATTCCCCGCCCCCTCTCCTTCCAAATGTGCAATAATTAAGTCACGTTCCAGCTAGGGATGGGCAAATTGGTCACTTTCAACTTCTCTCTGATTCTTATCTTTCCACTCTTAGCCACAATTCAGTTTCCTTAAAAATTAAATTTAAAAAAGGTCCTCACAAAAATTAGTCAGTATTTTAGGATGCATTTCTGTATGCAATTCTGCAGGCTCTTTCCTCACCTATAACGTAGTGAAGGCTGGCCCACCCATGAGGCAAGGTGAGGCAATCGCCTCAGGCAGCAGGCTCCACAGGGGCAGCAGATTCCAATGTATATCTTTATTTCCCTCCATTGTTCCTGATGTAAAGCTCCACTCACCCCTTCTTCCCTGGTGAGGAGGGAAGTACCATTTTGTGCTTAATCTCAGGTGCCAAAATGTCTTTGGCAGTCCTGTCTGTAAATTATAAAGCATTTTTGTGATATCTATCTATCTATCTATCTATCTATCTATCTATCTATCTATCTATCTATTATTTATTATTTATACCCCGCCCATCTGGCCGGGTTTCCCCTGCCACTCTGGGTGGCTTCCAACAAATGACAAAATACATTAAAATATCACAGATTAAAAATTTCCCTAAACAGGGCTGCCTTTAGGTGTTTTCTAAATGTCAGGTAGTTATTTATCTCCCTGACCTCTGATGCGAGGGCGTTCCACATGGCAGGTGCCACTACCGAGAAGGCCCTCTGCTTGGTTCCCTGTAACTTTGCTTCTCGCAGTGAGGGAACCGCCAGAAGGCCCTCGGTGCTGGATCTCAGTGTCCAGGCTGAGCAATGGGGGTGGAGACGCTCCTTCAGGTATATAGGACCGAGGCCATTTAGGGCTTTAAAGGTCAGCACCAACACTTTGAATTGTGCTCGGAAACGTACTGGGAGCCAATGTAGGTCTCTTAGGACCGGTGTTATGTGGTCTCAGCGGCCACTCCCAGTCACCAGTCTAGCTGCCGCATTCTGGATTAATTGCAGTTTCCGGGTCACCTTCAAAGGTAGCCCCACGTAGAGCGCATTGCAGTAGTCCAAGCGGGAGATAACTAGAGCATGCACCACTCTGGTGAGACAGTCTGCGGGAAGGTAGGGACTCAGCCTGCGTACCAGATGGAGCTGGTAGACAGCTGCCCTGGACACAGAATCTATCTATCATCTATCTATCTATATCATCTATCTAGCTGTCTATCTGCCTATCCGTTGGTAAAGCATAAGACTCTTAATCTCAGTGTCATGTGTTCGAGCCCCACATTGGACAAAAAATTCTTCAATTGGAGGGGGCTGGACTAGATGACCCTTGGGCTCCCTTCCAACTCTACAATTCTATCATTCTATTACCTCTCTATCTATCTATGTATATATCTATGTGCACGTTCTGCAAATTTCTCTCTAATATATGTGGTGGTTATCTGGAGTCTCCAACAGAGAACTTTCCCAGCTCTCTTAACTGTTGATAGACGAGAGCGAATATAGGACCATCTGCATATAACACATGCACTGCATATAACTACCACTGAAATCACAGTCCTTCCTTTCTGAGCCCCTAACATAGCGAAGGCGAAGTGGCAAATCACCAGCCATGCCCTTGGATTTCTGTTCAAAATGCAACCATTTCCCTTGTTGGGAGAGCAGAGCCACCGTGTTTTTATAAAACTGCCTCCAAGGGGTGAAAAGTACTGCTCATATCCAAACATATGTCTCCTGAGCTGTTTACTTCCACGGCTCCCACAGAGCTGTTGAACGCAGGCCTGAACCTCTTTGCCAAGCTTATGAACTCTGACAAGTTTGCAGCCCTGAGCAGAATCTTCCATACTGTTTACTTGCATACGGCCATAATTGGATGTGATGCGTCTGCACAGATGGCTCTTTGGAAAAGTTCTGGGTGCAGAGCATAAAACAAATTCTCGCTAGATTTATCATGGCTATTATTATTATTATTATTATTATTATTATTATTACTGTTGTTATTATTATCATGAACAACAAATACATCTATATTAAAAGCATGAATCAAAGCTTGCAACTTAACTGCTGAGCGAATTCTCTAGATATGAACTCTAAAACAGATGCATTCCACAATTATGTACACTTTACTCACTGAAACTGAACTAGGGCATGACTGAATCTCAGGAAGGGACAATGAAAGGAAATGGGTAGAAGGGAAGTGTTATGTACTGAGCTGAATCCTAGAACAATAGGATTCAGAATCAGCGGGAGCTACCCAATCCAACTCCAGGTGGAAGTGAATCCTCAACCTGATTGGCCTGCTGGAGCAGCCAATCAGGCGGCTGGCAGAAGTGAATCTGCTACCTGATTGGCCTGTAGGAGCAGCCAATCAGGCTGCAGGCAGAAGTCAATCCACAATATAATTGGCCCACAGGTGTAGCCCTGAAGTAGCCAATCACGCAAGGCCCATTGTGTAAATAATGTATATAAGCAGACGGTTTGGGGAAAAGAGCCATTCGTCTTCTCTTCTCCTCCTTGATGACTATGAGCTGAATAAAGAGCATGAAATTCACTCTTGACTCCGAGTATATTTCACTGGCGACGAAGGTGGGATCCTGCTGAGCTGACCGCCACCACGCACTGCACCGCAGCACCGCCACCTGCTGCACCGCTGCATCGCACCGTGCATCCAGGCTTCAGCTCCAGGACCCAAGGAACCCAGAATGGCAACCGACAGCAGCTTCTCGCCATTCAAACCAGCATCAGGAGACTGGGAATGGTACGCCGCCCGTTTCAACTTCCTCCTGCAAGCGAAAGAAGTCACCAACGATGCCATGAAGAGGGCAACATTCTTCAGCGTCTGTGGAGAGGAGACGTTTGAAATCGCCCGGGCTCTCCTTGCACCTAGAGATGTCGCTACCGTCTCTTACAAAACAATAATGGAACGGCTGAAGGAGCACTTCTCACCACAGCCCTCGGTGGTAGCTTGCCGAAATGCCTTCTACGCAAAGCGGCAAGCCCCGGGGGGAACCATAACTGGGTTTGTGACCTCCCTCCGCCAAGCCGCCCGGTTATGCAACTTCTCAGAATTGGAGAACATGCTTCGTGACCGCCTCGTCGGTGGCCTGAGGGACGAGATGTTGCAACGACGCCTCTACGCCAAAAAAGACCTCACGTTCCAGATTGCTGTGGAGGAAGCCCTGGCAACCGAAGCCGCCGAGAGGTCAACGCAAGAGGCACGACCGGCCCCGCCATCCCAACCGAGGGTCTACCACGAAGACCTCACCGACGAATCCGAATCTGACAGGGAGGAAGTACACCGAGTACAGCGGCGCACTCAAGCAGCACACACACCACAGCAGCCTCGACGAGAAGGAGGGAACTGTGCAAGCTGCGGGGAGAACCACGAGAGGAGGACCTGTCGTTTCCGCAACGCAGAGTGCCGGCAGTGCAGAAAATTGGGACACATCGCCCGGGTGTGTCGGGCTCGACTCACCCGTCGACAAGCATCAGATGACCGACCCAGGAGCCCCAGGTCACACGGCACCATGCACCAAGGCAACTCGACGGAGATCACGGACTACCAGGTATTCCAGTTGCCCCATCCCAGCACAGAGAAAATTTATATAGAGGTACAGATAGAGGGAGCCCCATGCCGCATGGAGCTGGACACGGGTTCAACTCTATCCATAATCTCGGCCCAAACATTAAGGGAACTGTGCCCTAATGGGGGTCCCAAACTAAGGCCGGCCCCATTCACCCTCCGGGACTTCCAGAAACGTAAGGTCCCTACTATGGGGGTGGGGACCTTCAGGGTGCAATATCGAGGGCGAAAGCAACAATTGGACTTGCTGGTAGTTAAGGGCCCCTACGTTAGCTTACTGGGACTGGCATGGTTTGGACCTCTGGGGCTAGCCGTTACCGGGGTGAACCGCACTAGCTTACAAGTGGATGTGGACGCCATATGCAAAGAGTTTCCAGGGGTTTTCGATGGGGCATTGGGACGATATACAGGACCCCCCATTGCCCTACAGCTAGACCCCGCTGTACGACCCATCAGGCACAAGGCCCGCCGGGTCCCGTTCGCCCTGAAACCCCGCATAGACGAGGAATTGGACCGGCTCGTGGAGCAAGGAGTGCTGGAGCCGGTGCCCAACGCCCCCTGGGAAACTCCAATTGTCACACCCGTCAAGCCTAATGGTTCGGTCCGCATCTGTGCAGACTACAAATGCACCATAAACAAGGCTCTCACGGCCCATGCATACCCAGTGCCAGTGGTCAGCCATGTCCTCGCCACCCTGGCTGGGTCAAAAATCTTTGGCAAACTGGACTTGGCCCAAGCGTATCAACAGTTGCCTGTGGACGAAGCCACAGCAGAGGCTCAGACGATTGTGACGCACAGAGGGGCATTCAGAGTTAAGCGGCTGCAATTTGGCGTTAGCGTGGCACCAGGCATATTCCAGAATCTAATGGACTCTCTCCTTAAAGGGATTCCTGGCGTCACCCCCTTCTTCGATGATGTACTGATCGCCGGGCCCACACCAGAGGAATTTGAGGACCGCCTCCGCTCCGTCCTGCACCGTTTCCAGACGGCGGGCCTCAAGGTGAAGCGGGAAAAGTGTTTACTGGGAGTGCCGCAGGTGGACTTTCTGGGATTTAAGGTGGACGCAGAAGGGGTCCATCCAACCGGTGACAAGGTACGGGCCATTTGTGAGGCCCCAGCGCCCAAGAGCAAGCCCGAACTTCAGTCATTCTTGGGACTATTGAACTTTTACCATGCCTTCCTTCCCCATAAGGCAGCGGTAGCGGAGCCCCTACACAGACTCCTAGATAAAAGGGCCCCTTTGGGTGTGGGGCCAGCGACAAAGGGCCGCATTCCAGGCAGTCAAGGACTTGCTCGTCTCGAACTCGGTCTTAGCACACTTCGACGAGAAGCTGCCAGTGGTGCTGGCATGCGACGCCTCTCCCTATGGCATCGGCGCTGTCCTGGGACACCAACTCCCGGATGGAAGAGAGGTGCCGGTGGCATACTTCTCCCAGACGCTTGCTGCAGCCGAACGAAACTACTCACAGATTGACAAGGAGGGTCTGGCAATCGTGAAGGGCGAAAAAAAATTCCATGATTTCTTGTACGGGCGGCCCTTTACCATAGTGACTGACCACAAGCCGTTGCTTGGCCTGTTTGCTCCTGAGAAGCAGACCCCCCAAGTGTTGTCTCCACGTGTCCTCAGGTGGTCAATTTTCCTTGCCGGCTACCAGTATGCACTAATCCACTGCCCTGGGAAGGCGATGGGCCACGCAGACGCCCTCAGCAGGCTACCACTACCAGAAACAGGCCCCGACCCAGCGCCTGCGCAAGAGGTTATGACCCTGGAGCTGCTTCCCGACCGACCCATTCAGGCACAAGAAGTTGCGCACCATTCCACAAAAGATAGGGTCATCTCCCGGGTCCTGGACTGGGTGTGGCGAGGATGGCCCAGCAGCAGCCCCGGGCCAGAATTCACTGGATACACAAACCGCAAACATGAACTGTCGGCCCACAAGGGGTGCCTGTTATGGGGAAGCAGGGTTGTTGTTCCCCAGCCCCTCCGCAAAAGGGTCCTCACAGCCCTACATGAGACACACCCAGGGGTAGTGAGGATGAAGGCCCTTGCCAGGAGTTATGTGTGGTGGCCGGGGATTGACAGAGAGATAGAGGCCTGGGTCCAACACTGCCAGACCTGCCAAGAATCCCGCCCGGATCCCCCAAGGGCCCCAGTCCAGCCCTGGGAGTCCGCCCGACATCCATGGTCACGCTTGCACGTGGACTTCGCTGGCCCCTTCCAGGGAAAAACATTCTTCATAGTGGTGGATTCCTACACCAAATGGCTGGAGGTCGCACTGGTACCATCCACTTCTACGGCGGCGGCCATCCGGGTACTACGTAAGCTGTTTGCGACCCACGGGCTCCCTGACACCCTCGTCTCGGACAATGGAACCGCATTCACGTCAGAGGAGTTCCAGACCTTCACAGCGCAGAACGCCATCCGCCACATCCGCTCAGCACCATTCCACCCTGCCACCAATGGCCAAGCGGAGCGCATGGTGC
This sequence comes from Zootoca vivipara, assembly GCF_963506605.1. Classification (NCBI taxonomy): domain Eukaryota; kingdom Metazoa; phylum Chordata; class Lepidosauria; order Squamata; family Lacertidae; genus Zootoca; species Zootoca vivipara. Next base: position 4,207,362 of record NC_083283.1, read on the forward strand.
GGACCACCAAGGACAGCCTCCGCCGCATGACACAAGGGGACTGGGAATACCGCCTTGCCGCATATCTTCTAGCACAGCACAGCACCCCAAGCACAACGACGGGCCGGAGCCCAGCTGAATTACTAATGGGCCGGCGCCTTGCAACTAGACTGGACCGACTTCACCCCGACAGAGCTCAGGATGAGGTAGTGGTGGGGAAAGGCAGGAACCCCCGGACATTTGTGGCCCAGGACCCAGTGTATGCAAAGAATTTTGGGGCAGGCCCAGCATGGGTACCCGCCACAGTCACCAAGGTGACCGGTCCCGTGTCGTACGAGGTACTAACGGAAGGGGGGCAATGTTGGCGCCGCCACTGCGACCAGCTACGGCGACGATTCCCAGGAGGAACCCGGGAGGAGAGCGGGACAGAGGGGTCCCAAGGGGACAGCAGGGCAGTGAGGCCTGTAGAGCGAGAGGGGTGGGCAGGGGAAGCAGAAGCAGTAGGCACAGAGGGGCGCCCCGAGGCTGGAAGGACACCGGAACCAGAGCTACAACCTAGTGGTTCAGTGGCGCCAGACCAGACAGCCCTGGCACAGCCAGCAGCCTCGGAACACGAGCCAGAACCAGAACCCCTGACCAAGGAACACCCCAGGCCACAACGCACACGGAGGCGGCCAGCAGACCTTGGGGACTACGAATGCAACTTCCCGGGCAAGACTGGAACTTAGAAGGGGAGGGGTGTTATGTACTGAGCTGAATCCTAGAACAATAGGATTCAGAATCAGCGGGAGCTACCCAATCCAACTCCAGGTGGAAGTGAATCCTCAACCTGATTGGCCTGCTGGAGCAGCCAATCAGGCGGCTGGCAGAAGTGAATCTGCTACCTGATTGGCCTGTAGGAGCAGCCAATCAGCCTGCAGGCAGAAGTCAATCCACAATATAATTGGCCCACAGGTGTAGCCCTGAAGTAGCCAATCACACAAGGCCCATTGTGTAAATAATGTATATAAGCAGACGGTTTGGGGGAAAAGAGTCATTCGTCTTCTCTTCTCCTCCTTGATGACTATGAGCTGAATAAAGAGCATGAAATTCACTCTTGACTCCGAGTATATTTCAGGAAGGAAGGAGGAACAATATTCTTACTTCTTTCTTTAATATAGAGGTGCATTATTCATGATAAGACATAAGAATGCAATACAAGCTTGCTGAATTAGGCCAGTGGCCCATCTAGTCCAGCATTTTGCTTTCACGGTAGCCAACCAGGTGCCAGTGGGAAGCTTACGGGTAGGATTTGAGCACAAGAGCCCTCTCCCATCCCATGGTTTCCAACAACTGGTATTCAGAATCATTGCTTTCTCCAACTGTGGAGGGAGAACATAGTCATCAGGGTTGGTGTCTATTGAGAGCCTTATGTGCAGGCAGAGCATAGACATAATGGCTACTAACCATCAACAGTTCTCTCCTCTGTGAATTTGTCTAATCCTCTTTCTAAGTCATCCAAATTAGAGGCCATCACTGCCTCCTGCAGGAGGGAGTTCTGTAGTTTCACTATGTGCTGCACGAAGAAGTTCTTACTTGTGTCCAGATGGGCCTTTGGCCTGTTCCAGAAGCCAGGCTCCTATTTGGCCCATAGCAATGGAGAACTTCCCTGGAAAAGACCCTGATGTTGGGAAAGATTGAGGACACAAGGAGAAGGGGACAACAGAGGATGTGATGGTTGGACAGTGTTCTCGAAGCTACTAACATGAGTTTGACCAAACTGCGGGAGGCAGTGGAAGACAGGAGTGCCTGGCATGCTCTGGTCCATGGGGTCACGAAGAGTCGGACACAACTAAACAACAACAAAACAACAAATGGAGAATCATAGAATCATAGAGTTGGAAGAGACCACAAAGGCCATCCAGTCCAACCCCCTGCCGAGCAGGAAACACCATCTATAGCCTGAGAACCTGTAGCCCTCCAGATGTTTTTGGACTCCAGCTGCCATCAGCCTCAACCAGAATGGCAAATGGGCAGGTGTGATGAGGTCTTAAAGCCCAACAACATCTGGAGATTCTCAACCCATGCAAGATTTGAGAATGTGAAGGAGCAGGCTACCCCAGGTATGATGAGCACCATCACAGAAAACAAAGCATTGGGAACGAGATGAGGAGATTCAAGGTGTGGAATTAAACATGGTGTCAAGGGGGGGGATGCATGCTCGGAATGTGGTCCACTTACACAATGGGATTTTAATTCCCTCCCCCATGTGCCCCTTTGCACCCTCTAAACCTGGTATTGGGGTTCCTGAAGTCTCCAGAGCACATTTAGGGGGTGTGGGGTGCATGGGGGTAGGAAAGGGGTGAAATCCTTTTGCATGAGTGGACCTTGTTCTACAAACAACAACAACAAAAACAACAACAACAACAACAACAACTCCTAGAAGTCTAGCTTTGTGAATAATGTAATGTGAACTATTATTCTGCATGTAGCGTCACAGACCTTGGATGACCAATCAGAATGGAAGCAGAATATTTGTCTGCCTTGAAGTGCATTTTGGACAACAATAACAGCTCATTTCTGCAATTGTTTTTATTATCAAGGCAAAGAAATATTAAATATGAAAACATATAAATGTCACCTATTTTCAACCTTTTAATTTCTTAAAAATGCATTTTCAATTTCTTATTCTAAAATCGAATCAGTGGTGGGTAAAAAGCTCCTAATTTCCCCCCAATTATCTGCCGCTTTGACCACCACCCCATGATCAAGAACAATCTTCAGATAATGTATGCAAACAAGATGCATGACAGAAACTATAGAAATGTATCCCAGAGAGTTCACAGCTCAGCTTCCTAGACACATCAAGAAACAGATCCGATCTCAGCCCTCCTTTTCTCCCTTTTTTAAATACCAACATCCAAAAAAGAAAGGTTTAGCTATTCAGCACCCCTAATGGCAGGCTTGCTAATTAATGCCTCAGAGCAAAGCTGAAAGTGACTAATGATGTAACATACAGATCAATACCCACATAAAGGAGTGATTATCAGCCACCTAATCAACCTACAGTCTCTTCCCAACCCTTTTCCTTTCTCTCTTGGGGTATTGGTGGAGCCAGGTAACTGTGGGGAGAAATTAATCACTGGCAGTCCATAAATAGAGAAGAAACTTGGAAATCCGAGTCTCAAGTGGGTTGTTGTACCCACCACTATTCAGACTCCAAGTAGACCTATTGAAATTACTGAGCGCGAGTAACGGTGCAGCCCTAACCATGCCTACCCAGAAAATCCTATGGAAGTCAGTAGGGCTGATTCCCAGGTAAAAGGGATTAGGATTTCATTTTTGAATCATAGAATTGTAGAGTTGGAAGGGACTATGAGGGTCATCTAGGGTCCTCTAATGAAAAAATATTTTGCCCAACTTGGGGCTCAAACCCACATCCTTGAGATTATGAACCTATGCAGATGTGCATGTACCTCAGAAATTAGCATGAAGAGTGGTGATGAGGTCAGGATTATGCCTACCTCCAATCACCTTGAGTGAGTCACCTTGCCTCAGGTACCAAAAGGTCTCCAGCTGGCCCTGCCCCCAGTTTCTACCTCTCCAAGGTGCCATTTGCATAGGAATGACCCATGTAATTTGTCTGAGATGCCCCATGTACAATCTGTAGCCCACAAGCATGAAGGATGCAGGTCATATATAAGGGGTGTGGGGACTTGGAAATTCTTATAGATTGAACACTTATTTCAACACTCTGTAAGCATCTGCAAAGGGCCCAAATTACTCCCCCTTCTAAATGGTGGTGCACAGAAATCCTTGCGTTGCCATGACAAAATGCACTCTAACTTTTACATTTAGTCCATGTTTTCTCCAAGGAGCTCCAGATTGCATAAATGGTTATTTCCTCCCTCTTTTTATCCCCACAACAACCTGGAGGGTTCGGTTTCTAAGGTCACCCAAGGAGATTCATGGCTGAGTAGGGATTTGAACCCTGGTCTTTCAGTTCCTAGTCCAACACTCTAACCACTAAACCACAGTGGCTCTCAGTTAATCAATACCGCTTTGTATTACACTTTCATCCTCCTCAAGGAGCTCAAGCTGATGTACGCAGAGAATTCCCCATGCCTATTAAGGTCATCTCTTTTTTTAATCTTGCATGCCATTCTCCGTCCCTTAGTACAGCAACTCTTGACACATTTTACTCACCATGATGCAAGGACACATGTTCAATATCACTGTTGAAAATACCACAATCAATTGAACAATCAACATTTTCTTGCCCTTTAATAGCACCACAAAATTTGCCACCTGAGCAAACTGCTCCACTCTCCTTCATAGCAGAGCTGGTCTTTACAGGTCTTGCCCAGACATGATCAGCAGTTCAAACCAAGCAGACCTGAATGAACATGTTTGACACTGCACTGCATCCCTAGACTGCCTCCATCACTTTGCACCTTGCCCACAGATTAACTGGGTCTCATAATTTGGGATTTCAGCAGTTGGGAACTCAGCCACGAAGCTTGCTGGTTGACCCATGAGTCAAGCTCTCTCTCAGACTTATTTACCACCCTCCCCGGAAGCCTTGGTGATCCAAACAGGATATTCCCAAGTGCACCACCTTGAACTCCTTGGGGGGAGGACAGCTAGATGTGACACGTCACCCGATGATGGATTCTGACTTGCCCCTATAACTGAGCTGAGAGAGCTCTGTCTCCATGGAAGCCCCTTGAAAACATTGCCAGCGTCGGAACTCTAATATTTATTTTAAATGGCTAATTAATGGCTTCCTCGGTTGAAAGCAAGACAGTTAATCAATTAAAAAACCTTTGCTGTGTTGACTGGGTGAGTCACAACCTGTTCTTCACAGCTATTTGTTCAGGTTTCCTTTTTTAAAAAAAATCCAATGAAGATCATAGAATCATAGAGTTGGAAGAGACCACAAGGGCCATCCAGTCCAACCCCCTGCCAAGCAGGAAACACCATCAAAGCATTCCTGACAGATGGTTGTCAAGATGAAGCTACAGTTCCAAGGAGCCATGTAGAAATTCATAATTTTTTGTTCAGGAGGTACCAAACTCATAAAGCCCTTGAAAGTGTAATGTGGGCGGGGAGGGAGTTGCAGTTAGGCAGAACCAAGGAATTTTCTCCCATTTGTTCCTCCACCCAGCAAAAGGGTTGACTGACAGCTTATACAGCCGGAGGGGGGAGAATAAGGGTCAAAGCTCAAGTATTTGAGCACATGCTTTGAATGCAGAAGATCCCATTGGAAGGGGATCATGGTAAGCCTATTTAAGTATGTGTAATGACAGCATTCAACGGATCAATGGCAGGGTTAGTGCCACTATAAGGGACAAACATTAAATCAGAGTGAATATTTAAATATCTAAGCTCAATAAAAGCATATTCTAAAAAAGTGTACTGAATGACACATTTGATGATTCATATTAAACATGGCACTGAAGCATGGTGCTCCTGTTTCAGGAATTCTAATCTCGCTATATGCTGCTAAGAAATGAATTTAGCTAACCAGATAGTGCACGATCTCCCTGCAAGTCCTAAGAACCAAGATGATCAAGAGTCTGGAAACCAAACCGTATAAGGAATAGTTGAAGGAGCTGCGTATGCTTAGCCTGGAAAAGAGGAGACTTAGAGGAGATGTTATTGTCCTCTTCAAGTATCTCAAGGGCTGTCACATGGAAGACGGAGCAAGCTTATGTTCTCCTGCTCTGGAGGGTAGGACCCGAACCAATGGATTCAAATTACAAGAAAGGAGATTCTAGCTAAACATCAGGGAGAACTTCCTGAGAATAATAACTGTTTGACAGTAGAGCAGATCCCATTGCAAAGTTGTGGATTCTCCTTCCTTTTAGGTTTTTAAGCAGAGGTTGGATGGCCATCTGTCATGGATGCTTTAGCTGAGATTGCTGCATTGCAGGGGGTTGGACTAGATGACCCTCAGAGTCCCTCCCAACTCTACAATTCTATGGTTCTAAGAATTGTATCAAACCTTTCAATTTTTTTTGACCTGGTGACATCATTTAATCAAACCTTCTTCTGAGTTGCAGTATTTAAAAAATAAATAAAAGTAAAGTGAATCAATGTATTGAATCGTGCCATGAACAACAGACCATGTGGCTTGTGCAGCCCACCCCTGGCTCTTCCCACTAACCTTTCCAAAGAAATCGAGTGAGCAACCCTTTGCCTACTCTGTTGCTGCACAAAATCCAGTGTCAACATAATGGTCATAGGACTCTAAAGCAGCATACTGTAGTTATAACTGAAAATTTAGAGATTCCTTCCTTGGTTGCAGATCTGAGGAATTCCAAAGTAAGCTTAAACATAGGTTCACTTTAAAGATAGCAAGATTTCGCAGCAGGGAGTTGGTATACCCCTGGTTTTTTTGGGGAGTAATGCTTTCCTTAACTTGCAAGACACATCATCTTTCACAGTGGTAAATGCTGCTGCCTGTTTGTTGGAAGGCAAAACATAAATTCCTTTAATTCAGAAGAAAAAAGAACAAGAGTGAGGAAAACAAACCCAGCCTTAGGAACCGAAGCTCTGTTTTCTGCTTCCCTTTGTCCCCCTGCTAATCAATTTTCTTTCATTGCCTGCTCTTCCCCCATTCATTCTCACAACCTTTTATAAATGTCCAACCTTGCTTCCCTTCCTTGCCAAGCTTTGCAGCCCTCCATTCCAACCCTTATTAATTAACTGCTTAATAACCTCCAATTATTCCCTAAGCACATGAATGGCCCTGGCTTTTCCCTTCTGGGATGGAAGCATCTTTCAGCCAAGAGCTGGTGGTGTCCCAAATCACTGAAGAAGCAGGGAGGGTTATAGACTCCTTCCAGAGTTGAATTTGGTCTTGGCATCCTGTGAGGAACATGAGTAACAGGCTTTTGGGTGGGAAGACCCATTTATGGTTGCCAAGAAACCATAAAACACAGTCACCAATCAGGGTTAGGGTCAGGTTAGAGAAGGGAGCATAGTCTACAGGCACAGAACAACAAAGACTCTCCTGTACCACCTTCTCAATCTTTCTTAGATCACAGAATGATAGAATGATATGAAACATATGAAACATGGACCACTTATAAACGCCATCTCCAACTCCTCGAAAGATTCCATCAACGGTGTCTCCAAAAAAATTTACACATCATTTGGGAAGACAGGCAAACTACCGTAATATCAGTATACTGGAAGAAGCAAAGATCACCAGGGTTGAAGCAATGATTCTTCAACATCAACTTCGTTGGACTGGTCATGTTGTGCGGATGTCTGATGATCGTCTTCCAAAGCAACTACAGTGGTACCTCTGCTTACGAATAACTCTACTTACGAATGTTTCTACTTACGAATGGAGCTCTGTCCGCCATCTTGGATGCGGTTTAGATAGGATTTTTTCTACTTATGGATTTTTAGATAGGGTTGCTTCGACTTACAAATTTTTTCTCCCAATGAATTCCTATGGGATTCGACTTACGAATGGAACGCATTAAATTAGTAAGCAGAGGTACCACCGTACTCTATTCCGAACCTAAAAATGGAAAGCGTCATGCTGGTGGTCAACAAAAGAGGTTTAAAGACTGTCTCAAAGCAAATCTTAAAAAATGTAGTATAAACACTGACAACTGGGAAACACTGGCCTGCGAGCACTCCAGTTGGAGAATAGCCTTTACCAAAGGTGTCATGGGCTTTGAAGACACTTGATCTCAGGATGCAAAGGAGAAATGTACTAAGAGGAAGGCACACTTGGCAAATCCACACTGTGATCAACCAATGTCCCCACTGTGGAAGGACGCGTGGATCCAGAATTGGCCTCCACTTATGGACTCATTGTTAAAACCGTGTTTATGGAAGACAATCTTACCTGGCTACGAATGATCGCCAAAGAGAGAAGAGAATGATAAGAGTTGGAAGGGACCCCAAGGGTCATCCTACCCTCTGCAATGCAGGAACATTTTTGCCCAACGCAGGGCCCAAACCCACCATGAAGAGTCTCAGGTATTTCTAAATTCCCTTTGCTCCTCTTCCACCACAGATACTAAGATACTAAGAATAGATACTAAGAATAGTTCTCACCTATAACACAGCCAATTGAGAAGCATATGGTGCAGTGCAACCATTTATTAAAACGGAAATAATAAATATGGGTTTTATGTGAAGCATATGGTTTCAGTTTTGTATTGTTTGCTGCCTTTTCTCATATAAAACAACAGCAAATAACAAGCGCTGACAAGGAGGGGCATTGCTAGCCAGTAGGCTTGGACTCTACTTTGGATGAGTCTCTAAACTCCTTTTCCTCTCCCTTTCTTTTTAAAAATGTTAATCTAAGGCAGGCACCCCCAAACTTCGGCCCTCCAGATGTTTTGGACAACAATTCCCATCTTCCCCAACCACTAGTCCTGTTAGCTAGGGATCATGGGAGTTGTAGGCCAAAACATCTGGAGGGCCGAAGTTTGGGGATGCCTGGTCTAGTCCCACATTGTCATCTACTGATACAAGGCATCTATACATTAGCATATACAATGATTATGCAGATTTGTGTTGTGGGCTTTTCTCTCTAAGTACCAAGCATCACCTCTGGAAACAAGCTTGGGGAATTTAGGTTGAAAGAGTCCCATGAGCTTCACTAAACGAAGAAGCAAGAATGGCCTGATCATAGAGGGAAGACACATCTTCCTCCTCCACCAACTTCTCCTCCTCCTCCTCCTCTCCCCTACAGAAAGCCTGCATTGATTTTTCATGAAGGCGCTGATGGGGGGGGGGGGGAAGACCCTGCCTAATAGGAGTAGATATAATGAAAGCCAGAGGTCATTTGGTCACATACACACAAAATTCTGCCAGCCACAGGAATTCGTGCCGGCTCCTCCGAGTCCCTCGTGAGATTAGGTTATTACTTATTCACTTATCAGTCTATTTAATCATGACTACGAACAATGCCCTGGTTTGACCCCCTCTGGGTTGCTGCGTGATTTTTCAGTTCTTTCTTTCCATTCGTGCAGTTGTTCTTGGATAGTTTTGAAAAACCAACAGAAATTAACCTTTGGGTTACTCCATTTTTAGCCCAATTTGAACTGGAGTCCTACAGTGGTACCTCGGAGGTCAAATGGAATCCATTCCGGAAGTCCGTTCAACTTCCAAAACTTTTGGAAACCAAGGCATGCATGGCTTCCGATTCGCTGCAGGAAGCTCCTGCAGCCACTCAGAAGCCATGGAAGCTGTGTCAGACATTCGGGTTCCAAAGAACATTTCAAACTGGAACACTTACTTCTGGGTTTGCTGTGTTCGGGAGCCAAAATGTTTGACTCGCAAGGCGTTTGCCAACCAAGGTATGACTGTATTTGGACGTAAGCAGATTTACTGGGTATGTTTTGGTTAGCACTGGTAGGATGCTCTTTCCATCTCATCAATTTATTACCTGCCTGAAAATCCATACAAATGTTTTAAGTTTCTCATATTGATTTGACAAGGGCTCAATTTACACCAGGGTTTAACTCCAGATTCTCTAGTCAGTGCCAAGGCACAATTACAGAACGTCTGATGGTAGCAATAAAGACACGAACCCTTTTAACCAGACATAGGCAAACTTGGCCCTCCAGATGTTTTGGGACTACAACTCCCACCATCCCTAGCTAACAGGACCAGTGGTCAGGGATGATGGGAGTTGTAGTCCCAAAACATCTGGAGGGCTGAGTTTGTCTATGCCTGCTTTTAAGCATGTACAGAGTACCTTTCCTTCACCACAGTCGAGCCATGATGACCCCCAATTTTCTGGGATTAAGGGAGTCCTATAGCTCTCTTCAGGATAAGGAGAAGATGTGAGCAGTGATACACAAAGTTTTTTTCCCCTTCTGGAGGAAATGAGGGAGACTTTGTATTGGCTTTTTCACCTGCTTCACCCCAATATATTTCCATTTTCCCCTTGATACAATGTTATTAGAAGATTGGGTGATAGGGGGTCTGGTTTTTTTTTTCCCAGGGGCCAAAATGGGTGTTGCAATCAAAGCCTTGACGTTGACTCAGTTTGAGATTGGAACTCTTTCTGACCCATAAAATACATGGGGAATCTGTGAGAATATAGCCTCTGTTTGCATAGCCACAACCTTTTCATTGCATAACATCATGCTGAATTCAACTGGCATGTGTCATAGAAACACAGGCTTTAAAGAGTGTGGCAAAGAGAGAGAGACTGTTAGAAAATGGTCTCTGTATAGATAGATAGATAGATGATAGATAGATGATAGATAGATAGATAGATAGATAGATAGATAGATAGATAGATAGATAGATATAGATAGATAGATAGATAGATAGATAGATAGATAGATAGATGATACAGTATGTCCCAGAGCTCAGTGCTGGCATTGAAAATAGATTCCAAGGTTGCATTTGCTGGTGCAAATTAAGCTGTGATTTAAGCCAATTTAGCTCAAAGGGACCTACCCAACGGAACGAAATGGGTTTAAATGTGCAATTTCCTCTTAAACTGTAGTAGATTAAAAATGCCAGGGAGGGGGAGAAAACCTCATCAACAACCACCTCACCTCAAAACCTTGAAGGGATGCCTGAAAAGTATCCTTCTAAAAACTAACGAAGGAGCAGAGCACAGACAAAAGCCACTTGATCAGTTTTATCGCTTGAGGTTTCTCAATAATTTATTGCTGCTGCTTTCCTATCCTCCCTAGAAGTGCAGGACAGCAGATGTATACAGTATCAGGTGTCTATAATGTGGTATCAAATTTATGTCACCAACTGAGATAAAAACTTATGCCAAGAAGGGAGTCAAATGAGAAAAATCCAACCCCTCCCCAATCCCCCGGCTTCCGCTTCAGATTGAAACCTCTAGGACGTCAGCCAAGGAGAGAAATCTGCTTGCTTGGAAAAATAATACCATAGGCAGATCAGAAGACAAGTTTGAATGATGTCAGTCATCATCGGAGCTTATGCCTACGGATGCGCAGATGGCTAAGAAACTGATTGGCGTTCTTCGCTTCCCTCAAAATTCAATAGACGCTTTGCCAAAGCAGGACATTCCTACCAACCCTAGAGGTTTGTGGCTTGAATCTTGCAAGCAAGACACAATGGTTGTCCAACAGGGGACAGACTTACTTCCAGGACAAGCTTGGTGTAACAGCAAGGGAGCTGTCCCACCAAGGAGCAAGAGTTAGAACAAGAGATTTTTGTGTGCTTTCCAGTCCGCTGTGGGGCAGTGTGAGGAGGCGCACGGCTGCCCAGAGGACTCCCAAGGAGAGGGGAGAGGGGAGGAGGCGGAGGGAACACTCCACAAGTTTGAAAAAGGGTGAGAGGTTGCCAGCTCTGCAGGCAAGGGACAACACAACTGGGTTTTTGAGCCCCACAGAGGTGCCACAGAAGGAACATAGTTGGTCAAGGGAGCAAAGGACCCAAAAAGGTTGGAAACCTCTGCTTTAGAGTTTCTCTCCCTCTCTCATAACACTAGATATTCAATTAAGAGGAAGATGGGAAGATTCAGGACACTTTGAAGGGTGTATTTCTTTAGGCAGCACGGAGTTAAACTATAGATCTCACTCCTATAGGAGGTAGTTATGGCCACTGGCTTGGATGGCTTTAAAAGAGTTAGATAAATTCGGGCCAATACGGTATATAAACACATAATAAAACATTCAACATGTTTTAAAAAATGTTGGAGCACAGGGGTCAGATAACTCCATACCCTTCACCATTTCTCCAATGAAATAGGGACATCCTGAGGAAAAGTGGGACATTCTGGGTTCAAATCAGAAATCAGGACAGCTTCTCTAAATCAGGGATGTCCCCAGAAAATAGGGACGCTTGGACGGTCTGGTCTCACAAACTCCCACAAGCTTTGCTCTAGCTCTGGGCTTGTGTTCACCACACAAGGTCACCCTGAGTGGGGATTCAATCCTGGTTTTCCCTAGTCCAAGCGTGAGACTGCAGTGATTAGATGGTACAGACTCTACCCAGAGGGCCATGCAAAACACAATGTTTCTTGTTAAAGGCCTCGCTCCTTGACCCTGACAGCAATTGCTACAGCAAACTGGTTTGCACATGGCAAGAAGGCCATCTGAATGTGCCTGGGAGTGGTCCAAATGGATGTCGCCCTGTCTGCATCTGCGGGTGTGAAAGTTCCCCCAGACAGGGCTGAAGTCAAATATTTTTGCAGCGAGGGCTGCCTTTTGCTGGGCTCCTTTAATGGGCATGATGAATTAACCACCTGAGGGTACAATCTGAGGAAGTGACCTTTCAGAGAGAGAGAGAGAGAGGGATGAGCACACACAGAGAAACCCCCCCCCCCTTCACCCAGCTTGGATTTATTCTGTGATCTGCAGAGAGGACCAAGGAAAACATTGTTATAAATTCAGGCCGGAGACTGTGATAGGGAGAGAAAGCTGCAGACTTTGGGCCTTATTGGCCCAGAGCGTTTGCTGATGCTCCGAATGATGTCAAAGGGCTGTCATGGCAACGGAACCCCGCCAAGCCCAGATGGGAGTCAGCACGGCTGATGAGGATGGGGGAATGTCTCAGATTCCACAGCACCAGCATCAAAGGTTTAGTGACCAGCACTTCAGAGTTAACACAAAGAAAGAAACAAACACACGCACACAGCAATCCAATCCAATCCAATCCAATTCAGATTCAGATTCAGATTCAGATTCTAGATTCTCAAAATTGAAAGTGGAGAAACCTAGCTGTGGACTTGGTGCTATTTAAACCAAGTAGCAGACTGATCTTTAACCCATGAAATAACTAAAAAACACACACAGCCCAATTCTAAGGAAGAAAGGCTGGATCAGATGTAGGGATGGCGAAGAATTTCTGTTCAGTTTGCATTTAAAGGCAAACTCACCAGATTTGCAGTTTCAGAAACAATTCAAGAATTGAAACAAAGTTGCTCTTTGAAATTTGCACTTCTTTAAATTTTGCAGTGAACTTATCCAGCCAAGTAATGGGTACAAAAAAAATGCATATTCTGAGGTGAAGTGTGCATAAAAATGCTATCGCTCTTCCTATGTACAGTATTTTCTATTATACCAAGATTTGAATACAACAAACCTCTTCAACCCAAGCCCAACAGACAGCACTCTTTGCAGTAATTATCATGGTCAACTGAACCAACTTTATCCTAAGTTAGACCGTTGGTCCATCTAGCCAAGCATGGCATCCTCTACCTAGCACTCTCAGGTCCCTTTTAAGTGGAGATTCTGTAGATCGAACTTGGGACCTTGTGCTCCCCCATGGAGCCACCACCCCTCTGAACATATTGGAAGATAGGAAGAGCCTGCAGGATTTCCAGCAACTGGTATTCAGGAGCATTGTTGCCCCTAGCTGTGGAGAACATAGGACTAGGGAGAAGACAAAACCTTTGCCCAATTACAAGCACTGCACCAACAAATCATAATCATTCAACAGGGCCAAGAAGGCTATTTTCCGTGCCCTTGGAGTCTCCTTGAAATTTCCTCCCAGCCCGACCTTTCCAGAAGAGTGACCCAGTAACACCATTCACTCTCGCCAGCATACAAACACATACACTGACTCGTCACCTCCCAAATGGGCTTGCAATTCAGTCACGGTTGCTTGGGTACAAAAGGATCTCTGTCAGTTCCATTCAGGCAGGAACAAGTGGCTTCAATAGCTCAGGGTCCATTCGAGGCCCAGAAACAGTGCAGTCTTGTGTTAAGGGTGAATGAGGGGAATGGAGAGGGGGGAAGGAGGGGATCAGAGGAGGAGATGTTGATTCGGTTAATTATTGACTCATTCTTCAAAGCAGAGAAGAACAAGCAGCAGTGGGGGAGGAGGAAAAGGGGAAGGGTTCGTACAAAGCTGAGCTTTGCCTGGAAGCACAAAACTAAGAAGCTTCATCTTTAAAATTATCCGCAAGAGGTGAACAGAAGAGAAGGGAACTGCAGCCTTTAAATGGCCACCTGAAACTTGTGTGAATTAATGGCAGTGGGGTGAAGATTGCAGGCTTACCAGATTTATACAGAGCTTTGGGGAAATTGTATCTCTGTCAGATTTCAATATGTTGGTTTTCCAAGCAATCCAGCAACTTGCCAGAGGATGAGGCTGTGGATAGACCTTTGGAAATAGTGGTGATGCTATCTTGTCGTGTTAAGGTAAGAAGATCCTGTTGGCCCAGACCAATGACCCATTTGGTCCAGGATCCTGTTCTCACACAGTGGCCAATCAGATGCCTATTTTGGGAAACCCACAAACAGCTTTTGACCGCAATAGTCCTCTCCCTTCCTGGAGTTTCCAGCAACCGGTACTCAGAAGCATTGCTGCCTCCAACTGAGGAGGCAGAGCCTAGCCACCATGACTAGTAGCCATCAGTAGCCCTCTTCTCCATAAATTTGCCTAAATTGAAAGCCGTCCAAGTTGGCAGCCATCAATGCCTCATGCCTATCAAAGTCACTGAAGTGGTGGTATCTCATCTCCACACACACACACCATCTCAACTAATTTTGCCTTGAAATATTCATTTTAGCTCTAACTTCTTACTTCTTACTTTGTAGGTGTATGCCTGAGATGTACTCTTTGGTGAGAGAACCCCATCAGAGATTTGAAATCACAACATATGCAGCAAAGTAAAACATGTAAGTGTAGGCTGCTCGACCTTTAAAATATGTCTTTCCAAGTGAGTTCCAAAATACTCTCCTTTTCCCCCAGCATAGGGAAAGACCCATTTAATAAGTTAAAAATAGTTTACTTACAAACTCTCCAAAGGTCAGGCCCATGTGCTTTTCAATCAGTCCGAAAGGTTGCACATGGAGTAAAATTTAGTTTACTTCCAAAGTAGGGTTGCCAGACTCAATAGAGGACAGGACGTCTGTGCCTTTAATTGCCCTGCTCTCTTTTAAGTCTGGAAACCTTAAAGAGAAACCAACAGACCCTTTGCTTGGAAATTAAACAAAGGGTCTGCTGGTTTCTCTTTAAGGTTTCCAGACTCAAAAGAGAGCAGGGCAATTAAAGGCACAGAAGTCCTGTCCTCTATTGAGTCTGGCAACCCTATTCCAAAGTGGTTAAAGTTCCTAAATTATTGGTATAGGAACTCAAAAACCTGGGAAGGAACAAAAACTTGATTACCAAGTTCCTCCCAAGGTGAGGGGAAGTGGACTTAGGCTAAGCCGGGGAGGACAGCTTACTTTGTGGTATTAACCCCTTCATGCATTAATTAGACTTAAGCATGTTGGTTATGTGAGGCTGGTTATCCCACAACAAATACAATACTGCTAGTTCAACATGCTTCTGAGATAGCAAACCCCTGTCTGTATCAACAAGGAATCCCAACATCTGGAATTGGCATGGCATATATTGGAAGCAGCACAGAATTCACAGCAGCATGGGATTTTCTGCATTGGAGGCAGAAGGGAAAGCATTTTTGCAGGGAAATGGAACTAAACACTGGAATTCCAAATGTAATTCAATTAATTTGGAAGGAAATTGTGTTACTTTCTTGTGAGACTGTTTGAAAAATGGGAAGAGCCTTAGAAATTAATTTAAAATGCATATTGTATTTTATTTTGTTATACTACTTTAGGATTTGCCACCCTGGGCTCCTTTGGGAGGAAGGGTGGGATATAAATGAATAATAATAATAATAATAATAATAATAATAATAATATAAGGATTTTCTCTCTGCTTCATAATACAGATTACATTTTCAGTTGCAAATTGTGCATGACTAGAAAGCTAGAAAATCCTGGCAGTTTCTGCTACTTCCTATGTAGCAAAACTCTTAGATCAGTCATAGGTCACTGTGAATTCACCCGTCAGAGGCAGCAGTCCTGCTGCTGTTTATAGCATTATTTATCCTGGGATGAAGGTGGTAGAGCCAACAGCCTCTGTTTTTGCCAAAGGCTGCTGACACTCACTTCACCTTCTAGACCTGGCTTTTTCCACACAATATTTCCCCACCAAATACAACACACTGTATATTGGCATTGCATTTGGAATGCTTGAGGAATTCAATATTTATGAATGCTAACATGATGGATGCTAACACGATTTGACCAAACTGCGGGAGGCAGCGGAAGACAGGAGTGCCTGGCGTGCTCTGGTCCATGGGGTCACAAAGAGTCGGACACGACTAAACGACTAAACAACAACAACAACAACATGATGAATGGGGGGAGGAGTTGAACTTGATGGCCCAATGGGCAACTTTCTGCATTCATCGATGTTCAACATAGGTAAAGGTAAAGGGACCCCTGACCATTAG
Organism: Zootoca vivipara; assembly: GCF_963506605.1. Lineage (NCBI taxonomy): Eukaryota > Metazoa > Chordata > Lepidosauria > Squamata > Lacertidae > Zootoca > Zootoca vivipara. The sequence goes on from NC_083283.1 coordinate 4,223,542, forward strand.
GTCCAGTCGTGACCGACTCTGGGGTTGCGTGCTCATCTCGCATTATTGGCCGAGGGAGCCGGCATATAGCTTCCAGGTCATGTGGCCAGCATGACAAAGCCGCTTCCGGCAGACCAGAGCAGTGCACGGAAACGCCAATTACCTTCCTGCCGGAGCAGTCCCTCTTTATCTACTTGCACTTTTTGGCCTGCTTTGGAGTTGCTAGGTTGGCAGGAGCTGGGACCAAGCAACAGGAGCTCACCCCATTGTGGGGATTTGAACAGCCAACCTTCTGATCCCTTCTGATTGGCAAGCCCAAGAGGCTCAGTGATTTAGCTCAGGGATAATGGGTGTTGTAAGTGGGAAAATGAGAAAATCCCCCACCCATTCTAGGCTACAGAAGGCTGTCTCCTCACTCTGTCAAGCCAGGTGTACATTTGTTAATTCTATCACCTTAAGAGAGATAGCTAGGCAAAGGATTTTGAGGACCTGGAAATGGGAGATGCTTCTATAAGACTGGTTGATTGCTTATATATCCCATATTCTCTTCCATGAAGCTCAAGGTGGCATACATGGTTCTCTCCACCTAGTTTAATCCCCACAACAACCCTGTGAGGAAGGTTAGGCTGAGAAGAAGTGACTGGTCCAAGGTCACCCAGTTAGTTTCATGCCCAAGTGAAGTTTTGAACCCTGGTCTCCCAGATCCTAGTCCAATACTGAGTCTAACCCAGGCACAGGCAGACTCGGCCCTCCATATGTTTTGAGACTACAATTCCTATCATCCCTGACCTCTGGTCCTGTTAGTTAGGGATCATGGGAGTTGTAAGCCAAAAACATCTGGAGCAGGCATAGGCAAACTCAGCCCTGCAGATGGTTTGGGACTACAACTTCCATCATCCCTAGCTAACAGGACCAGTGATCAGGGATTGTGGGAATTGTAGTCGCAAAACATCTGGACGGCCGAGTTTGCCTATGCCTGCTCTAACCACTACACCACACCCCTTTCTCTGCAATTGCCTTTCTTCAGTCACTTTTCAAATGGAGAATCCAGCTGACGCCATTTGCACACTGTTGCATTCTTGCATTTTTGTTATCCTGGGCTTCTCCAGACCTGATTCGTTGTTCCCATCCAGGAATGCCATTATGTGCAGCTCTGACAAGGGGTGAGATATTCAAAATAAATAAATTCCAGCCCCTTCCCCAAAACAAAAATTCTGCGATGAACTTAATGAGGTGGTGGTGAGGAGAAGCCATCAAACTTAAACCATTTTTGAGTGGGTTTCAAATGTGGCTTCAACATGCAATACCTCTGCTGTGTTCAGAGCCACGGTGCCTTGAAAAGCAGAGAGTCTGTCAAAGTGGTTTGTCAGTGATGGATACTGTACCCTGCTGAGTCACTCTGGCAAGTTCCTCAACTATTCATTGCTCCAAATAACTGTGATTCAGCCTCCCATTTGGCAAAAGAGGCATCGCCGTATTAAGATTAAACATTCGCTCTGCCACACCATAAAAATGAAGGGGTCAAGTATCAGGGGGTGAGATGGAAGAGCAGAAGCCTAACCTGTGGGTGGTCACAGGTGCCTGATTCTAACACACTGGGTGTGAGCACTCCAGCCCATAGTACCCAGCTGTGCTGCTCTGGCTATTGATAAATGGACACCACATGGAAAAGATCAGGACATTTCCTGGTGGGAGGGGCCATGGCTCTGTTGCAGAGCTATTGCTTTCTATGGAGAAGGTCCCAGGTTCAATCCTGAGCCTTTCAAGGTAAGCCTGTGAGGGAGAACCTTAGTAGACAGTACTAAGCTAGATAGACCATTGGTCCAACACAGCATAAGGGAGCTTCCTGTATTCCTGGATGGGGCCATGGGGCAAATACAGTATATTCCTGCGTATAAGACTACTTTTTAACCCAGGAAAATCTTCTCAAAAGTCGGGGGTCATCTTATATGCCGGGTCGTATTTCTTATACGGCGAGTATATCCCAAACTCTATATTTTAACTGGAAAAGTTGGGGGTCGTCTTATATGCCCAGTCGTCTCATATGCCGGAATATACAGTATCGGTATCTTCTAAGTGTACAAATTGATTCTAGGTGGGTAATGAATCCAGGAGATCATGTGTGATCTGAGTTCATGGCTAAGATATTAATTTGGAGAAATAAATTAGTTTAGGGTGGCTTTAGTTAAATATTATTTGTGGTGTAATGAACTGGGGGAGAGTAAAAGGGGAGTTGAGCTGATCTGGAGCCATTGGAAGATGAATATGAGCTGTGCCATTTGATTTATAAATTTGCATCTACACTACCATATATAAATTGTATGCAAATCTCTGCCTCTGGGCCCATGCGTAAAAACTTTTAAAATATCTGTGGGAGGGTCCAACTGTATAATTCTATGATCACTAGAGTTAGAACCACATTGTTGTTGTTGTTGTTTGTTTAAGATTTCTTTCTATTCTTCTTTTGCACTCCGGTTTTTTTTTTTACGATTCTGCCTGAGAAGCCGCACATTTGACATCAAGTCCGTGTACGCAGGTCCACGCTGAGCCAAGGAAGCCTTGCCAGGCCCTGAACAAAGTGAGTAATGTTCACCAAAGGTAGAGTTGGTATCATTATCCAGGCTTGGTCATTAAACTTGGTTCTCCTTCACCTTAAGGGGATCTGAGCTACTGACATTTTAATTAAGTAGTTTCCCCCTTATCTCTCCAGTCAGGGAGGCAGAACAGTCTTGACTCCCCAACACCCAACCACACAAACCTTGTTTCTATCATGCATGATTGACATTCGTCTTCCTCCGCTTTGCCCAGCAGCAACACTGGTTTGAGAAGTGACATAATAAACTGTGTTTGGGCTGGGCTCCAAATGAAGAGAAAAATTGCTTTCTTTCTCCTGTGCAAAAAGAGATCTATGGAATGGACACCTTTTCCTGCTAGCATGCTGTCACTGGCCCATTGTGGGCCAGGACTGAGAATCAAACTACATACTCCTCAGGATTCTGTAATCCTTTCCCTTTGTGTCGTTATTGGTCTTGGGGGATAAATTCGGTTTGGTTCACATTTAAAGAGAAACCCACCTAACCTTCATTCCTGAAACAATCTATGAAATGAAACACAGCCTTCCTTTGAATTTTGCACTTCTCTGAATTTTGCAATGCAGTTGTCCAAGCAAGTAGCGTCTACAAAATGCAAGTCTACATAACAGCATGCAGCACTAGATTAAGGTATGTTTAACTTTTCAAGTATTATTGAAAATCGCAGGGGGGATTGCATTGTATTAGGCAAAATTTCATAATAAACAATTATAACATCCTGGAAAAGACCGTGATATTGGGAAAGATGTAGGGCACAAGGAGAAGGGGATGACAGAGGACAAGATGGTTGGACAATGTTCTCGAAGCTATGAACATGAGTCCGACCAAACTGCGGGAGGCAGTGGAAGACAGGAGTGCCTGGCGTGCTATGGTCCATGGGGTCATGAAGAGTCGGACACGACTAAACGACTAAACAACAACAACAACAACAACAACAACAACAACAACAACAACATCAACATCAGGAGAAATTCAGACCAAAATGTTTATGAATTTTAAAGAGGACTTAAAAAAAAAAGATAACTAATGTGGAAATGTGTAGAAATGAACTGAAAACTTGAAACAGCAAAATTGACAGCGTCACCCAACCCAAACTGAAATAGAGCAGAAAGCAGGCAAGTGGGGAAGAGGCTGCTTAATCTCCCTGTGGTTTTCCAGCTCAACACGACCTCTCTGAACTGCTGTCTCTCACCCATAAAGAGGAAGCTAGAGCCCCTTGTGTCTACCTCTGCCCCCTGTTTAAGAAAAACACAGTAACAGAAACACTGCTATTTTTGAATTATTTATTTATTTATTTATTTCTACCCCACCCATCTGGCTAGGCTTCCCCAGCCACTCTGGGCAGCTTCCAACAAAATATTAAAATACAGTAATCCATCAAACATTAAAAGCTTCCCTAAACAGAGCTGCCTTCAGAAGTCTTCTAAAAGTCTGCTAGTTGTTGTTCTCTTTGACATCTGGTGGGAGGGTGTTCTACAGGGCAGGTAAGGCCCTCTGCCTGCTTCCCTGTAACTTGGCTTCTCGCAGTGAGGGAACCGCCAGAAGGCCCTCGGTGCTTGACCTCAGTGTCCGGGCTGGACGATAGGGGTGGAGACGCTCCAACAGGGATACAGGACCGAGGCTGTTTAGGACTTTAATGGTCAGCACCAACACTTTGAATTGTGCTCGGAAACTTGATTGGCTTGAAATTGTGCTTGAATTGTACTGGGAGCCAATGTAGGTCTTTCAAGGCCGGTGTTATGTGGCCTCGGCGGCTGCTCCCAGTCACCAGTCTAGCTGGCGCATTCTGGATTAGTTGTAGTTTCTGGGTCACCTTCAAAGGTAGCCCCACATAGAGTGCATTGCAGAAGTCCAAGTGAGAGATAACTAGAGCATGCACCACTCTAGCAAGACAGTCCGCGGGAAGGTAGGGTCTCAGCCTGCGTACCAGATGGAGCTGGTAAACAGCTCCCCTGGACACAGAATTGACCTGCGCCTCCATGGACAGCTGTGAGTCCAAAATGACTCCCAGATTGCGCACCTGGTCCTTCAGGGGCAAAGTTACCCCATTCAGGACCAGGGAGTCCTCCACACCTGCCCGCCTCCTGTCCCCCACAAACAGTACTTCTGTCTTGTCAGGAGTTTATTAGCCGCCATCCATCCTCCAACCAGTGAAATGATAACCATCTTTTATACAACTGTGTTTGGTTGCCAATGTGTGCTGGTCATCAAAGGATGTTTCTAGACCACTGGCTTTCAAAGTCTTTTCCTGAAGTTTATCAGCATCCCTCAGTGGATGAGGGAAGGGGATCCCAAGACATTTTACCCACTTGCTGATCTTTACCCACAGTGCAATGTCCTAGCAAATTCTGGCATTTATCTAAACAGGGGTGCCCAGAGTGGTGCCCTCTAGGTGTTGCTGGGCTCTACCTCCCATCACACCGGGCTTTTGGCTACGTCAACTGAGGCTGATGAGATTTGGAGTGTGACAATGTCTGGAGGGCAGCAGGTTGGCAAAGGCTGTCATAGCTAGATGTAATTGCAAATCCCCAGCAGTCAGAGCCTTGCTCGTCCCCTTGAACTGAGCCTGCCTAACTCTTTCCGTAGGGGAAATATTTGCTTTGAAGAATTGCCTCCTTTCTCTGCAGGGTCTGCTTTCAGATGCCCAAATTCCCTGCCGGCATGGCAGACGTATATGGCTTCTGGTAGCAGAGTGATGCCTCTTTAAGAGCAGTATTTACAGCAGCGCTCAGCGTGTGTCTTTCTGCAAACCTAACCTTCACCTTTTCATTTGAAAGCTCTCCTTCCCCCCACCCACCTTGCGCAAATGCCATAGCCGAGCTCCTTTTCTTCTCCTGGAACACCCCCTTCTTTTTAAATCAATCATTCAATAACCTGCATAGCATGGAGGCCAACTCTTTTCCCCTCCTTCCTCCCACTTTCCTTAATCTTGTCTTGTCACTGGCAATAGGTCTCCATCAGAACTGGCTTGTTCCTTTTCAGAGACTACAAATAGGAATCTTGGAAGATGCCTGATGCCAAGTCAGATCACTGGTCCATCTAGCTCAGCATTAAGAATGTAAGAAGAGGCTGCTGGATCAGGCCAATGGCCAATCAAGTCCAGCTTCCTGTTCTCACAGTGGTCAACCAGATCCTTGTGGGAAACTCACAAGCAGGAATCGAGCACAAGGGCCCTCTCCCCTCCTGTGGTTTCCAGCAACTGTCTCCAAGCATGAAAGCAGAGCATAGCCATCATGGCTAGTAGCCATTAATAGCGCCCCCTTCCAGGGATTTGTCTACTCCACTTTTAAAGTCATCAAAGTTGGTGGTCATCACTGCCTCCTGTGGGAGTGAGCTCTATATTTTCACTATGTGCTGTGTGAAGAAGTTCTTTCTTTTATCTGTCTTGAGCCTTATGAGGAGTGGTTGAAGGAGTTGGGTATGTTTAGCCTGGGAAAGAGGAGACTGGGAGGAGATAGGATAGCCATCTTCAAATATTTCAAGGGCTGTCAGATGGAAGAGAGAACAAGCTCATTTCCTCCTGCTCTGGAGAGTAGGACCGAAACCAATGGCTTCAAGTTATAAGAAAGGAGATTCTGACTGAACATCAAAAAGAACTTTCTGACAGTAAGAGCTGTTCAACAGTGGAATAGTCTCCCTTGGGAGGCTGTGGACTCTCCTTCCTTGGGGGTTTGTAAGCAGAGGTTAGATGGTCATCTGTCATGGACGCTTTAACTGAGATTCCTGTATTGCAGAGAGTTGGACTAGATGACCCTTGGGATCCCTTCCAACTCTACAAGTCTTTGATTCTATGTCCTCCTATCACCATTGACCACGTTAGCTGGAGGAGATCAGAGTTGTGGTGTAGCAACATCTGGAGAGGACAACTACATTGACCACCCTCAGTCTTCATCTATGCTGGCTTGAAGCAGCTCTTGAGGATTTCAAACCAGAGGCTATCCCAGCCCTAACTGGAGACACTGAGGATTGAACCTGGGTTGTTTTTGCATGCAAAGCAGGTGCTGGGCCACTGAGCGATGGCCCTTCGCCCAATGAAAGAGATTGTTCCAAGACTATTCCGCCCATATGCTAATAGAGAGGCAACATTTTTTTAAAGCCAACCATTTTGGAAAGGAAGCACTTGGTTACTCTAGGCTTCACCACAGGAATAATGCTTTGTCATTAGGCCCTTCATAAGGTGGAATGGTTATAAGCATTAGGTCCCAATGTGGTCTATTAACCAACAATTTGCTTTAACAAAGGAACAATTAGAACTTGGCTGGCACCATGACAACACACAAGGAGGGATGGAACAGATCGATGGTAATCCAATATGCATCCCCATCAAGAAAATATCAAGGGGAAAGGGTTTGATAGGCTACCTACCACAGTGGTTTCCATCTCACATGAGATGGAGATCAAGGAGGCAGAATGGAGTCTAAATGCCTACAGAGAAATTCAGCAGGGGAGAAATTTGGGAAGGTCCCTGAAAATGACCTGGTGGTAAAGACATGTGTGCACCCCCTGCAAAATTCCTTGCAATGTGCAAATCCTTTCATCATCATACCTATCCTGGGCAAATTTTTGGAACTGGAAAATTGTGGCAATTTGCAGAGGAGGAACAGGAGGGGGAGAGTTGGTTAAGCAAATTGCAGAGGGGAGCCACAGTCATGGTCCTAAGAAGTCCAGTTCCTCATTAAAGTCTTCCTTTGCTTTTCACAGGGAAACGCCGCCTGTCTTTTAATAAAGCATTTCGAGTGTGATTGGTGCCAGCCCTTTCCAAAACAGTGGAGGAAGGGGGAATGAAAAGTCTGCAATTGGCTATAATTAGTCCGTACAACAGAGAAGTGTAATTTGCATTGAATTATTCATAAGCAAAAAGTGTTGGTTCTATTACAGTGAAGTCAATTTCCTTCCTGCATCTGAAAATGGGGAGGGTGAGTAGTAGTGGCCGTGGACAGAAGTATTAAATGCAACAGACCATATGGGCAGAAGGTAGGGCTTTCTGGTGGAGCATGCTCAGTGGGAAAATAGCTGGGGCCTTCAACTGGATTTCACTATGGATTTGCGCAAATGTGAACCATGCAGACTATGAAAGCTGTGAACATGCATTACTATTTCATGGAGCAGAACTCAAACTCTGCAGGTTTGCGACGGGCATGCGAAATTGTCTATATTCATAATAAGGAGGGTTTGGTTGGTACGGCTATGCATTAGCTCTGCACATTCCCCAAATAACAGGAGCATTGGGGTGATTTAGGGACAGACCTTCATGTTTCCAAGCGAGATCAGGCTGTTAAGAAGGCACATGGAGGCAGTCCCCAACCTTTCATTAAAAAAACCACAAGAAGCACCTGCTGGATCAGGCCAATGGCCAACCTAGCCCACCATCCTGTTCTCACTGTGGCCAGCAAAATGTCTGTGGGAAACCTACAAGTTAGATTCAAACACAGAAGCACTTTCCACTGCTGTGGTTCCTTGCAACTGGTATTCAGAAGCATTGCTGCCTCCAATTGTGAAGGCAGAGCATATCATGACAAGTAGCCATCGATAGACTTATCCTCCATGAATATAACACCGGTCCTGAAAGACCTACATTGGCGCCCAGTACATTTCTAAGCACAATTCAAAGTTACAGGTAGGTAGCCGTGTTGGTCTGGATCGAAGTAAAATAAAAAAATTCCTTCAGTAGCACCTTAAAGACCAACTAAGTTTTTATTTTGGTATGAGCTTTCGTGTGCATGCTATCACATGGTATGGTATCTGAAGAAGTGTGCATGCACACGAAAGCTCATACCAAAATAAAAACTTAGTTGGTCTTTAAGGTGCTACTGAAGGAATTTTTTTATTTTACAATTCAAAGTGTTGGTGCTGACCTTGAAAGCCCTAAATGGCCTCGGCCCAGTAGACCTGAAGGAGCGTCTCCACCCCCATCGCTCAGCCCAGACACTGAGGTCCAGCACCAAGGGCCTTCTGGCGGATCCCTCCCTGCAAGAAGTGAGGTTACCGGGGACCCAGGCAGACGGCCTTCTCAGTAGTGGCACCCGCTCTGTGGAACGCCCTCCCATCAGATGTCCAGGAAATCAACAACTACCTGGCTTTTAGAAGACATCTGAAGGAAGTTTTTAATGTTTGATGTTTTTAATATTCTGTTGGGAGCCGTTCTGAGTGGCTGGGGAAATGCAGCCAGTTGGGCAGGGTATAAATAATATTATCTCCTCCTCCTCCTCCTCCTCCTCCTCCTCCTCCTCCTCCTCCTCCCCCTCCCATCATCTAAAACCATCCAGGTTGAGGGCCATCACTACTACTTGTGGGAGCAACTTCCATAGTTTAACAATGTGCTGTGGGGGAAAGTATTTTCTTTTATCTGACCTGAATCTTCCAATGTTGAGCTTCATTGGCTGTCCACAGGTTCTGGTCCACTTGTTCAATGCCATGCATAATTTAAATTGAGATGCAAATCTACCTATGGAAGTGTTTTTTGACTGGAAATTTGACCCACTTATGTGAAAATGAAAAATAATGTTCTAGCTGTTTTTGGTTTCCTCATTAGTCAATGGCAGTGGAGCACAACTTCGGATTTCATGGATCAGATTTGGACGAGACAGAAGAATCATATTTGAACAAAATAGAGCAGATACAAAACAGAACTGGGCAGCTTCCAAAAACTGCAGATAACACCAGGCAAATCTTGTGGTCACTACACATCACTGGTATGTGGAGCGTCTGCTGAACATAATGAAACACCTTGCCATTTTAAAAAAATCCCAATCCATTTCAGAGCATAAATAAAACTATAGGCTTTTAACCTTTAAAGCCCCAACTGGTTTAAGATTTGAGTAGTGACAGGACAGTGTCCTCCCACATTGACCTGCTCAGGTATTAAAATCTTCTGAAGTCTTTCTCTGAGTGCCTTCAGAAGATACAAGGGGGCTAGCTAAATACCTGCCATTTCCATGTATGTCCACCCACCCTCTCTATAACTCCCTTCCTAGACAGACTTATCTGGCACCATATTTGTTTCCTTTTCTCCAGAATTTGAAGACCCTATCTTTATTTGCTCAGGCCTTCTCTATCCATCAGTTTGAAATGAATTTCAATGCTGGATTTTTTTTTTATCTGCCCTGCTCCGTAATCACATTTTTATCGTATTGATTTTAATGTGTCCTCTTTCATTTTTGCAAGCTGTTCTGGGAGCTTTGCCAGTGAGAGAATGGGCTATAACAGTTGGGGAGGGTTTTTTTTTTATTAAAAAGAACCTAATAATTAATAAACAGAAATAAAATCATGACCCGAGGGGCTTTGTTAATTGGCTCTAAGCCTGAACACTTCCACCAAGATGAGAGGTGATTATCTGCTATCAACTACTAAGAAAGAACCAAAGAGCATCTATTCCAGCATCCTATTCTCACAAGTTGCCCTTGAGAAGTCTACAAGTGGGACATCCATTTGCAATTCCCAGAAGCTGCTATTCAGAACCATACTGTCTCTGGTCATAGAAGTTTTATATTGCCATCATGGCAAGCAACAAGTGATAGCTTTATCAACCACTGATTTTCCTAGTCTTTTTTAAAAAATGAAGTTGTCCAAATCGGTGGCCATCACTAGAGCTTGTGGGAGCATGGAGAACTTTCCTTTATTGGCCCTGAATCTCCCAGCACCCAGTCTTTTCCCACACTATAGTGGTACCTCGCAAGGCGAATGCCCTGCAAGACGAATTTTTCACAAGACGTCTTGCGATCTGATGGTGACTCGCAAGATGAATTCATTTTGCAAAAAAATCATCTTGCGAATCACGGTTTCCCATAGGAATGCATTGAAATTTAATTAATGCGTTCCTATGGGCAAAAAAAGGGGACCCAGGTGGCGCTGTGGGTTAAAATTTCTGTATTTTAATGTTTTGTTGGAAGCCGCCCAGAGTGGCTGGGGGAACCCGGCCAGATAGGCGGGGTATAAAAAAATAAATTATTATTATTATTATTATTTAAACCACTGAGCCTAGGGCTTGCTGATCAGAAGGTTGGCGGTTCGAATCCCTGTGACGGGGTGAGCTCCCGTTGCTTGGTCTGAGCTCCTGCCAACCTAGCAGTTCGAAAGCACGTCAAAATGCAAGTAGATAAATAGGAACCGCTACAGCGGGAAGGTAAACGGCGTTTCCATGTGCTGCTCTCATTTGCCAGAAGCGGCTTTGTCATGCTGGCCACATGACCTGGAAGCTGTACGCTGGCTCCCTCGGCCAATAATGCGAGAGAGCGCGCAACCCCAGAGTCGGTCATGACTGGACCTAATGGTCAGGGGTCCCTTTACCTTTACCTTTATGGGCAAAAATAATAATAAAAAATTTCAATGCATTCCTATGGGAAACCGTGATTTGCAAGATGAATTTTTCGCAAAATGAATTGACTCACGGAACGAATTAAATTCATCTTGTGAGGCACCACTGTACCAAGAGGAATGCTACCAATCAACTGTTATGTGGTGTTCCTCATTTTTTCTGGTGATGCCCTACCAAGACATAAACGTGCAACCTTAAAGCATACTCTTAACAAATACCTGCATGTCAAGGGAGGAATTAGGACTGTGAACTGGATTCATCTGAGGCCCAAGGACCAAGACAAATCAGGTCAAATCAGGACAAATCAGAGCAGCCCAGGAATCAGAAGTGGGTTGGGTACATAGAGTTGCTCACTTCCAAAGGTTGACCTGATCCAGAACCCCCAAATTGGGGCACTGGTAGCAAGAAATACCTTTCTTCCCAGTATTCATCATTCAGCTTCTTTCGCTGTGCCACACAGAAGCAGGGTCAAGCCCCCCCCCCCCACTTCATGGCTGCAAAATGTACTTTAGTCTAATTTCCAAGTTAATTGTGTTGGAGGAAGGGATGGCAGATGAGCAAACAGCTGGAGGTTAAGAGAAGCTGCCCAAGTCAAGAGCATCTTGTGGTGCTAAAAGGTGCAATTAGGATTAATTTCTTCACCACATTAGCATACACACACACACACACACACACACACACACACACATACATCTCTTTTGCTTGCATGTTGATATTTCCAAAGCACCCCAGTGAGGGAGATTGACCCTGCTTGAATGGCAGCAGCAGGAGAGTGGCCTCTCCCTCGTGAGTTGGAAAACTTGGCTTCAACATTATAGTAGAGGGAAGAGGGAAGCCTAACATAAGGCTCATCGCTCATCCACACTTCCACGTGCCCCACTGTTTTCCCTTGGGGAAAACCCGTTGTTTACCACTGAATCAGAGCAAACGTCAATGGAGTTTTCTCCAGATTGAGGTTTGCTCTGATAAAGAGTGGATTTTCCAAGGGAAAGCAGCAGGTCAATGGTGAAACTGCTCAGATCTGTGCTTAAAAAGCACAAGACAAATGAAAAGCCCACGCTATCTAGGCATGGAGCAAGTGTGGATGAGCCCAGAGGCAAAAATGCATTTGACTGGTGCTGGGGGGACCCTCAAACTGCCACAGGAATTGAGGCAATCTCTTCCTTCTCCTGCCCTGGAGATTTATTATGCTGCAAGATGTAGAGATGGACACCTTTTAAAACTAATAGGACAAATTTATGGAGGGTGGGTCAAATAATGGCTGTTAGCCATGATGTCAGTGCAGAAGAAAATTTAGGGAAGAGAGCTTTAGGGAAGAGAAAATACTAGGTGTGTACAGCAGTTTCAGGCAAAGCTCATATCCCAAAACAATTTGGGCTGATTTGGGTGGATCCAGGCTTCAGACACATCAGGTTCAGGTAGCACTGTATCACCCTGGGTCAGTTTGGCCCACCCAGAGCAATCCGTGGCTGCCAAAGGGCAGGGTGGGCAGGGGGTGGGTATGAAGGAACAGAGACCAGCTGCAACCTCTCCAAAGAGCAGCATGAGGGTATTTGCAAAATGGCTTTCAAAAAGCCCTTTGGCTGTGCATGGCTGTTCCCAGCAGGTGAATACGCACAAATGCAGCCAAACTGAGCACACCATGAATTAAGCCTAACCCAAGTAAAACACTAAGTCTTGGTGTCTTGCTTGCATTTTTCATTCTGATTTTAATAGCCAGGAACATAGCTGTCAAGTTTTCCCTTTTCTCGCAAGGAAGCCTATTCAGCAGAAGGGAATTTCCCTTTTTTTTAAAAGGGAGAACTTGACAGCTATGGTCAGGAAGAACACATAATTTGGTCAAAAACAAGGACTACTAGAACAGCTCCACCCATGAACACAGTCAGCCCAGTGTCACACCTTTCACTTTCCCTGCTCTGCACTCTCCCTTGGTGATTTTACTGGCTGGAATGTGTACTTGAATTGTGATGATGCTTTTTGCTTGCCTGGATGGGGGGGGGGGAGGTAGTGATTTCGCCACATTCACCACTGTTTTTGTGATCCTTGGATGGTTGCCCACACAAAGGAATGCAGCCCTCAGACTGGATTCCACCACCACCACCGGCTTACATGAACCTTGTATTCTAACTGCCAAGCAATCATCGGATGAAAGGAGGTATAGAAATTTAATAAATACGTAATAAAAATAAATAAATCTCAAGTTAACGTAATCATGGAAGAAGAGCCAGCTGGATCAGGCCAATGGCCCATCTAGTCCGGCATCCTGTTTTCACAGTGGCTGACCAGATGCCTGTGGGAAACCCACAAGCAGGATTTTGCCACAAGAACATTCCCTTCTCCTGGTTTCTGGCAACTGGCATTTGGAATATATCTTGCCAACTTGAATAAAATATTTGGGGGGAGGCAAGCCCCGCCCTGCCTAATGGATCATGAGACACAGTGCATACACACCATTTGAGTAACAATGCCCATCAAGTTGGGGGGGGGTGTGGCAGCCTGCTCAAATATTTTATTGGGGAGCCCCAAGGAACTTCAGTCCCTAGGAGTTGGCTCCTGTGTTGTAACCAGAGCACAATATCCATTGCCAACATCTCAAGTGTGTTCTTGTTCTGATGCAATATGTATGTGTGGTATTTGTGTGTGTGTGCATGCAAGCACACGGGTTTTTGTGTGTGTTTGATATACACAAAAAGGCCAGAATGAACGTCTGCAAAAAAAAATAAATATCTATGTCATTCTTTTCTTTGAAGACAATCCCTCTTGGATCTTCGCTCCAAACGTGTAAAAACAAAGCAAAACGCACCCCTCTTTTTATCACCAAGACAACACTAACAAAGCTCAAATGCACCCGGTGCATTTTTAACATTTATCCTCCCTTGTCTTATTAGTACATTTTCCATATGGGGAAATCCAGCTGTTGCTATGGCAGCACTGTCACATGTTGCCACTTCAACACAGCTCTATTTTCAAGGGCTCTATCCCTCCTCTATCTTTGCACACGCCTTAATTATACCAGCAGATGGGGGAGGAGAGGGGCATGTTGGCTTTAGGGGTAGCAGATAAGAACAGAGGTCTAGATTTGCCAGGTGTCTGGGTGATCCTGAAATATCAGGGTTTTAAGACTCCTTCTCGGGGTATTGAAAATGGAGGTCTAGGTTGAAGCAGATGGGCTTCATGCACTTAGTTTGAGACCTTTTGCTATTAGCCCCACTCAACCATAGGGAATGGCTATAGCTCAATGGTAGGGCAACTGCTTTGCATGCAGAAGGTCCCAGGTTCGATCCCTGGCATCTCCTAAGTAGGGCTGGGGGATGTTTTCTGCCCGAAACCCTGGTGAGTCACTGCCAGTCAGTGTAGGCATTTGCGATACTGAGCTAGATAGACCAATGGTCTGATTTTGGGCTCATCCAGATTTCCTTTTTCACCACACTTTCCAAGCACAGGTCCATGGAAACCTTGATTCCCATTTGTTCTGATTCAGTAGTAAATAATGGGTTTTCCTGGGGAAAGAGTCAAGACCCCCAAAAAATCCCACTAATGCAAGCCTGTACCTAGAAAAATGAGATGTTTGGACAGTGTTCTCGAAGCCACCAACATGAGTTTGACCAAACTGCGGGAGGCAGTGGAAGACAGGAGTGCCTGGCGTGCTCTGGTCTATGGGGTCACGAAGAGTCGGACACGACAAAACGACTAAACAACAACAACAACAACCTAGAAAGCATGGCGCTAAAGGAAATCTGGATGAACCCTCAGTTTATAAGGCAACTTCCTAGATTCCACCCTGCTCATCAGACATCTTCCTGAAACACCAAGTGCAGACAGGATCTCCCAACTCCTGACCAAGCCACCTGCTGCCGTCTTCTTCCCCCACCAGGTAGCACCCAGCAAGCAGCACCAACGCCAGCCTCTAAGAGGCCGTTCTTGAGTCTCAGGAGAAAGGGGCTATTAATTCTATGAGAACTGAGAATAATGGCAGAAAATAAACGGAGGTTTCTTTCTTGTCTTTTTAAAAAGAATCCTAGAATCATAGAGTTGGAAGAGACCACAAGGGCCATCCAGTCCAACCCCCTGCCAAGCAGGAAACACCACCAAAGCATTCTTGACATATGCCTGTCAAGCCTCTGCTTAAAGACCTCCAAAGAAGGAGACTCCACCACACTCCTTGGTAGCAAATTCCACTGCCGAACAGCTCTTACCGAGAAATTAATGCACCCTCATTCATTGATCCCATGTTTATATGGACAATGCTGTCTGTGGTGCTGTCTATGGTTCTGGTCACCTCTCCTCAAAAGGGATATTGTAGAGTTGGAAAAGGTTTGGATCTAGGCAACCAAAGATGATCTGGGTGGGGTGGAGAAACTCCCCAATGTCGAATGGTTGCTGTGTTTTTAGTTGAGAGAAAAGGTGAGCAAGCGGTGACATGATGGAAGTTCATATGATACCTGGCATGGAGAAAGTTGGCAGATAAAAGCATTTCTCCTTCTTTTATAACATTAGAACTTGAGGGCATTCAATGAAGCTGAAGGCCAGAAGACTCAAGACAGATAAAAGGAAGCACTTGTTCGCACAGCATGTTGTTAAAATATGGAATTCATTCCCACAGGATGCAGTGATGGCCAACTGGGATGGTTTTAAAAGATTAGACAAATTCATAGCGGGTAAGTCTATCATTGGCTACTGATGGTTTGGCTATGATGTTTATGCTCTCACTCCATGGTAGCGACGCTTCTGAATGCTGGTTTCTGGAAACTGTGGGATAATAGAGTGCATGTTCGGTCTGGTCCTGCTTGCAGGTTTCCCAAAGGCATCTGGTCAGCCTCTTTGAGAACAGGATGCCGGACTAGATGGGCCATTGGCCTGATCCAGCAGATTCGTCTTATGCTCTTACATTCTCATGAAATGAATGAATGAAAGATGAAACAGAACAGAAATCCTTTCATTTACTTTCTCCCATTCATTTCTGGCATTTTCATTCCTTTCTCACAGGAGACATTCCTGAAACTGGCAAGACTCATTGCATTTCTTAGCAAATTGATATGTTCCCGAAACGTTCTGTAGGGAAGGGCCTCTAGGGCCTCTGAAAGTGAGGAGACATGAAAAAAAACATGTCAAATTTTAAGAACTGAACTTCTACAGGAAGAGAGATTGTCTATTAAACCGTGCTGAGAACTGAAGCTCTGTAAGGGGAATAGGGGTCTCCTAACAACTCTTGTCATAAGGGACGCGGGTGGTGCTGTGGGTTAAACCACTGAGCTTAGGGTTTGCTGATCAGAAGGTCAGCGGTTCGAATCCCTGCGATGGGGTGAGCTCCCGTTGCTCAGTCCCAGCTCCTGCCAACCTAGCAGTTCGAAAGCATGTCAAAGTGCAAGTAGATAAATAGGTACCGCTACAGCGGGAAGGTAAACGGCATTTCCATGTGCTCTGGTTCACCAGAAGTGGCTTAGTCATGCTGACCACATGACCTGGAAGCTCCCTCGGCCTATAGAGCGAGATGAGCACCGCAACCCCAGAGTCGGTCACGACTGGACCTAATGGTCAGGGGACCCTTTACCTTTAACAATAAGAAACTACAGTTCCCATCATGCTTTGGGGGGAAGTCATGATTGTGTGAAGTGGTATGATTTAAGTTTCCAGTGCAGATGGGGCCTAACATCGGTACTCTTCTGAAGTTATACTCTTCTCCTTAAGCCCTGGTACGTGTGTTATTTAGCAGTGAGTCAAAGAGGTGAGGCAGTTTGTATCTCCCAATGAAGCTCCAGCTAATATTCTAATGTATCCAACCTGTTAAAAAATTCATCTCCCACTAGGACCCATTTTCACGGTGACTCTCTTGGCTTAATGCTGCTCCTTCATAAGTTAATCATGGTCTGTCACTTTTGCTTCCCGAGAGAGGCCAAAGAAGAAACATTTTGCTCAGACTTCATAGTTATGCTTAAATAATCTCCCCTGCTTTTTCTGAGTCTGAAATGGTTTAACAGCCTCATTTGCTTGTATTCAAATGGAAAACACGGTGGAAAAGTCCAACTGGGGTCACATTCGGACTGCTATCCATCTATATCCTATATAAGAGGGGGTCACAAATTCTATATTTTAGAGGATTTCTTTCAACCTGAGAACCACATTCCCATGTGGGCTACATTCTAGGGAACCCATAGCATGGTGGCTTTGGCCAGAGACAAGAGTAGAGGAAGCAACTGGCTCTTAGCTTTGTCCAGCGTTACGTGTACAGTTGCCAAACCCTGATCTGAAGTCACTATGTTTTCAAACTACAATTCCCTTAATCCCTGGACACTGGTCATGCTAGCTATGGAGGATGGGAGTTGTAGTCCAAAAACAACTAGAGACCCGAGTTTGGGAAAAATCCTGCTGTATAAAAACGAAGACCTAAAAGCCATACTAATGTAGGTCGCCTTGGGTCTGGATTGAACCACTTCAGACTAAGGGTGGAAGCTCAAGTGATGGAATGTTACCCCAAACCAACAGCTCCCTCTAATGAGAAAGCTAGCATATCAAGGACCATAAAGGACCATAAAGAAGGACCATATCAAGGACCATAAAGAAGGCTGATCGCCGAAGAATTGATGCTTTTGAATTATGGTGCTGGAGGAGACTCTTGAGAGTCCCATGGACTGCAAGAAGATCAAACCTCTCCATTCTGAAGGAAATCAGCCCTGAGTGCTCCCTGGAAGGACAGATCGTGAAGCTGAGGCTCCAAGACTTTGGCCACCTCATGAGAAGAGAAGAATCCTTGGAAAAGACCCTGATGTTGGGAAAGATTGAGGGCACTAGGAGAAGGGGACGACAGAGGATGAGATGGTTGGACAGTGTTCTCGAAGCTACGAACATGAGTTTGACCAAACTGTGGGAGGCAGTGCAAGACAGGAGTGCCTGGCGTGCTATGGTCCATGGGGTCACGAAGAGTCGGACACGACTAAACGACTAAACAACAACAGCATATCAAGGAGAAGAGTTCTAGATTCTTCACTTATCTGCTAAAGTTCTGAGTTCAGGGAATATTGATGTATGAAGGAACAGTCGTCAATGTGAGCCCTTCCTCCACCCGCTGAAGTGCGATAATCATGGCAAAGGTTCTCTGATATCTAGGCCTTAGCTTAGCTGTGTGTTTCCTCTTTAGAAAAGTACACTGTAAACGAGGGGCAAGGGTCTGTCTTTTCTGCTCGGTAGCCTTTTAAACACCATGCATGCTTATGATTTTCTATGAGCAATGCATAGTAACGACATTTTCCAGGGCTAGCCAGATTTTCCTGGGGTCTGAAAAAAATAAATCACAATTCTATGGTACATTTTGCCAGAGGCCAAGGAAAAACAAGACCATCAGCCCACAGGCTAGATTTCTTTCCCTGTGTTCAAACTGCAGTTTTAGATGTACTTTCTGAGAACAGCAGGGTCATTCATTGGAGCTGAGCCAGGAATCCCTGTGTCCCATCTCTCATGGGCCCTTATCGTTCTCTGCGTCCTTCAGTGGGACATGCACTGACAGCACATTTCCCCACCGGCTGTTGAGAGCTTCCTCCCCTCTGGCTGCTCTGTGCCCTCCAAGGTTGAAATCTGTAATATTCCATCCTTGCTTGCCCCCCCCCAGCCCCGCCCCTGCACACAGTGTGTTGGTATTTCTCTGACTTTCAGGAGCAAACATCCCCTTTGCCAGTGCTATTCCTTATTGTGTACTTGTCTGATGTGCTGATATGAAAGATTTCTGAACCCCTAACAGCTCAGTGTGACTAGCATCATGTCGAACAGCCCAACAGCCAAAGTTCTACAAAATAAGAGAAGGGGGAGATTCAGCAACATACATTTTAGTGGTGCAATCTCTGCTTGTGGATTATCATCAGGAGGAGACAGGGGAAGTTTGGTCTGCAACTAAGATTCAGTGCTACTCTTTATGTGCATATAATAGCATCTGTGTGATGCGAGGCATAAAGGATAATGGCTCCTAATTCCTCAGCCTCAGGCATGAGAGGATCTGCAAGAAAGAGAAATTAACACCAGACTTCCAGCCTTGCTTCCGAAGCAAAGATGCACTGCATCAGTAGGGATGGGCAAAAAAATCCCAGAATCAACTTGGAATGGACTGAACCATCATTACTCCTGCTGATTGGGCCGCCTCACCATCCCTTCATTTCCCCTATCATTACTTAAAGGTGAAAGAACCTTACAATAGGGAAGGTTGTGGCAGTAACATGTCACAGTAACATGTCACAAAGGCTCATGGGAGATTTAGTTCCCATGAAACCTGCTCATGCTTTCAAGTTTTTCTCAAAACTTCACTAGGTTCCCCAAGCAAGAAAGGGTGACTCTGCTCAAGAGTTGGTCAAGAGTTGGTCAAGAGCTCAAGAGTTGGTAGACCACAAACTTGACATGAGTCAGCAGTGTGATGCAGCAGCTAGAAAAGCCAATGCAATTCTGGGCTGCATCAATAGGAGTATAGCATCTAGATCAAGGGAAGTAATAGTACCACTGTATTCTGCTCTGGTCAGACCTCACCTGGAGTACTGTGTCCAGTTCTGGGCACCGCAGTTCAAGAAGGATACTGACAAGCTGGAACGTGTCCAGAGGAGGGCAACCAAAATGGTCAAAGGCCTGGAAATGATGCCTTATGAGGAACGGCTTAGGGAGCTGGGTATGTTTAGCCTGGAGAAGAGAAGGTTAAGGGGTGATATGATAGCCATGTTCAAATATATCAAAGGATGCCATATAGAGGAGGGAGAAAGGTTGTTTTCTGCTGCTCCAGAGAAGCGGACACGGAGCAATGGATTCAAACTTCAAGAAAGAAGATTTCACCTCAACGTGAGGAAGAACTTCCTGACAGTAAGAGCTGTTTGGCAGTGGAATTTGCTACCAAGGAGTGTGGTGGAGTCTCCTTCTTTGGAGGTCTTTAAGCAGAGGCTTGACAGGCATATGTCAAGAATGCTTTGATGGTGTTTCCTGCTTGGCAGGGGGTTGGACTGGATGGCCCTTGTGGTCTCTTCCAACTCTATGATTCTATGAGTTGCAGTGCCATAACCCCAGAGCATGATTCCCCAGAGACAGAATCATCAAAGAATGACAGTCCCAAGGATCAAAGGGGTCTACTCCCTGGTCCATGGCTCTCATCTCCTTGCTTGAACCCCAGGGAAACACCGGACTTCCATTATTGATCCACAAACTCATTGGTGGATGAGAGCTCTGAGAAAATAGTCGCATAGCTTGAAACTCCAGGGCCTTGAAAAACACACCGTTGCATAGGAAGACACCAGATCTTTCAATGACCAAATGCATCAATCAGGAGGTGGGTAATCTAGTCAGTGGACACTTAGCCCAGGCTACGAAGATCTGCCAGTTGCTCCACAGCACTGCTGAGACAATTTTTTTTGTTCTGCCTAAACTGTGAGATTACTACCGTATTCATGGTCCTGATACAGTACCTGCCTGGTTGCTCTCCAAGGTGCTGATCATGGCTTGCCTTGTCTTCCTTTTTGCCTGGGACTCCTGACTTCCCTGTTCCTGCCTTAAGGAACCAGCCTGAGCCTTGGACAAGGGAGGTATTAACAGCCTAGGATATGTGGGTCTTCGTAGGCACTAACTGCTGGGTGATTGTTCTTGACAGCTGGTTCTTCATTTAGTCTCTTAGCAGAGTTTCTCCCGTCCTCTAGCTGAGGGCATTGTGGCCTGAGAAATACAACAGTTTTTGACTGTGGTGCAGAGAAAGTCCCATGGGGACCTGAGCTGCATGCTGTGGGAGCACCAGCTCACTCTGGAGAGCTGATGTAAAGCAATGGATATGATTGTCTGTTGGAGTGTTGGGAGTTCTGCCTCTGCCTATGACCCACCTGTATATTTGCAAATACTGTAAACACATATACTGCAAAACATCACATGTCTCCAGTCACTTCCTTCCAAACGCAAACCAAAGTGCTGCATCCCTGGAACTTTTGACTGCTTGGAGAAGTTGAATGAGCATAATGGAACATTGAGATCACCATAGGAAGCTGCCTTGTACTGAGTCAGACCATTGATTTGTCTAACTAAGTTTGTACACACTGCCCAGCAGCAGATCTCCAGGATTTCAGACAGCAGCATTTTCTTAGCCCTACCTGCAAACACCATGGATTGAACCTGGGGCCTTCTTTATACAAGGGAGATGCACTACCACTGAACCATTATGGCCCCCAAAGGTTTACACTCCAAGCATCACTTGCCAAAGGCCACCCAGAGGATCCATGTCTGGTTCCTGGTTTTGCTTTGTGGTCTCCCATGGGCAAGAATAGCACACTGCCCCCCAACTGGAAGCATAAGCCCTTCAATCAAAATCTCCTTGTTGAAGCCATTTGAAAAATTCATGGGCTCCCGAGTGGTCGTTTTCAATGATGCTCCTCCAAGCACCATAATTTGGAGGATGGCTGATCTTCTTGTCTTTTATCTTCTATGGGTGTGGGTTTTTTTTTGCTTTTTCCACCTTAGTCTACACTTGACACGGCAACAGGCTATCTCTCCTTATGAATTGCTCATCCTCTTACCCTTTGCAGAACAAGGCACAGAGATGTTTCTTCAACCCCCTGCCACTCCACCCAGCTGTCAGCACAAGTGCACAGCATCCTTTGCTCTTGCTGAGGGTTTGATCTATCAAGATGACTCTTCTTGTCCCCCAGACCTTTTTTTTTCTGGTTTCACTTGTCACTTAATTTTCCAAACACTCACAGGGTGAGGCTGGGGTGGGTGGAGGTTTGAAACAGCTCACTTGTATCTCTTTTTCACAGCCCATCTCCAATTCAGATCAGATGTCCTCTTTAACGCTCAGCATTCAACCCCTTTTAAAAGCTAGATATCCCATTTACAGCCTCCAATCTACCAGCCAGACCCAATAAATCAATGATGGGCATCACATTGTTTGATGTGTAAGTCAGCAGAGGGGAGGGGTAAGTATAATTTGAAAGCAGGCAGGCATTTATGGACCCCCTTTGTCTCCTTTAACTGTTGATGGCATCAGCAGAACAAGGTCATTTCTTCTTCACTTGACAGAGTGATGCAGCGGAGCCTAACCTGGGTTGACCTCATCTATGCATGTTGGACATAAGTGTGCACTCTAACATACATAATCCTGACAGCATATAATCCTTTCTCAGCATAACTGGGCAGGAAGTTAACATGGCAAACCACTGAGCATATATATTTGGACTCAAATGGTACATACTGTATAAGGACAAATCTCTACAGTACCTGGTTTTCCACTCATTTCTCCCTCCACAGGGAACACTGGGGACTTTGACACTATAGTGTAAGAAAGGAGAAGCCAGCACGTAGCCTTCCATCCAGATGCTGTCAGACTTCAACTTCCATCAGCCCCAGCCAAGGTGGGCAATATGAATGATGGGAGCTGTAGTCCAACAACTTGTGGAAGTCACCATGTTGGCCACCCTTGGTTTGAGGAATTTAGCATTCTTACCTAAGCATAATTTCCAGGGGGGCTTGGGGGAAGTCACAACAGTCAAAGTAGTGCATCTCTCTCTCTCTCTCTCTCTCTCTCTCTCTCTCTCTCTCTCTCTCTCTCTCTCTCTCCACAGAGAGAGAAAGACCATATGACATTTTGCTGCCTGAGGCAAAGGACAAGACTGGATCCCATTCCAAGCATAGAAGCTCAACAGACTGGCTGTTGTCTCAGCACTGGCAGCAGTATAGTCCAGGCATAGGCAACCTTGGCTCTCCAGATGTTTTGGAACTACAACTCCCATGATCCCTGACCACTGGCCCTGTTAGCTAGGGATCATGGGAACTGTAGTTCCAAAACATCTGGAGAGCCAAGGTTGCCTATGCCTAGTCCACCAAAGTTCAAGGTAATAGGCTAGTTGAGAGGGGACAGATCATGCAAGGTCACACACACAGCTCTTTCCTCTAACATTTTACCACCACTCCCCATCTGCCGTCTGATTTATACCAGGTCAGACTAAGTGCTGGATTTACTTATAAGCCAAACAATCTATAGCTTATGGTCCTGCTCTCTTGGGGCCCCCAAAAAAATTTAAAGGAAAAAACAAACTGGGTGTACATTTCCAAAATATAAGATAAAAAACAAATGAAATAAAACCTACATACAGCAACAGTGTTTAGATATTGGCTTTAGATACCTATTAGGTCCATAAATTACCATATAGCATATATTCAAAAAAAAAAAACAGCGACAATTTGTTGTTGACAAAGGACACCTGGACATATAAAGGGCCCCATTACCTTCAGCAGCTTCGGGCTCATCAAACCTAAATCCAGCCGTGGTCAGACTCTAGCCCTGTATTGCCTATTCTATATCACAGTGATTCCCAACAGCTGTTCAACCTGCGGCCTCACGGTTTTAAATGGAGATGCCTGGGACTGAACCAGGACCTTCTGCATGCACAAAATATGTGCTTTAGCACTGAGCACCAACCCATATGTTGCATAAGGTACCAGAGAGCCTGGCCCACATAGTAAAGCAGCAGGGAAGAGGAACCTTATTCTGTCTTTCCAGCAGTGGTGCAAGTAGGGAATTTCAGTCTCTGGAGTTGTGTTATTACTGGAAACGAGGGAGTTGCTCTTTAGACCACCGTCTAAAGAGACATAACTTCGCTTATTCCAAAATGTAGCAAACAGCCCTGCAGGGTTTGGAGGGAGAGCTTCCTGCTCATCCTGTACAATGAGGCCCTAGTCATGTACCCTCAGAGTCTTACCTGAATGGTGCCCCTGGCCACTAGGAGAGCAATTGCACAACTAAGATGCATACATTCAATCTTAGCCATTCAGAGGGATTATTGCACATCCACTGCTGTGCATAGGAACTCAAGCCACAGTTCTGGTTCTGACCCTGGGGATAATGAAGAACTGTCTAAGAAGTCTATTCAGCATTTTAATGAGGTGATGTTTTGCAAGGGCTATTTAAGCCTTGCAATTAGCACTGCTGAACAGGAGGCCAAAAATGGATTGACAAAGGACAATGTCCTCCCCATGCAGACTTGGACGAGCTCTTTTCTCTTGCCAGCAATCCAAGGCAGGCTGTTTTCTTTGGAGGGTGGTTTTTTGGAGGGGTTTTTTTTTGCATCTCAGCGGGCTGCCAGGTCGCTCCTGCTCAGAAGCAAGAAACTGTTTCCTTTTGCTGGCTTGCTCTTCTCTGAGAAAGGTCAGACAGGTTAATTTCCAAGAAGATAAGTGCTTAAGACTGCCTGGAGACCGCAACTGCTTAGGATCCCAGATTGGACTCCTAGCATTTCTGTACCTCTGAAAGTCCTCCTCTTCCACCACCCCACCCCACCGCAAAAGGCAGGAGCAAGCTTCAGCCAGCAGAACCCAAGCCTTGTTCACATGTCCATCATGCAGGGTCAAATCTGAATTGTACGATTATCGTCTCCTTGGCTTTCTAATCAGTGCTTGGTATGAAATGTTTGTGTGAGGAAAGAATTTTGTCCTCACTTGGTGGTACATTGCATTGGGTACTTCAAAGCTGAGAAATACATATAAGAGGAGGAGGAGGAGGAAGAGGAGGAGGAGGAGGCAGCAATGGTGTATGAATTGTCAGCCCTTATATTAAAACAAAATATGTTCCTCCATAATATGGAGAAAGGGCCATAGTTCAGTGGCAGAGAAGAAGGTCCTGGATTTAATCTCCAGGTAGGTCTGGGAATAATGAAATGCATACTTTGTTGAATGGAACATGACATTAGGGTAAGTTGAGCTACCCCCCTTTCTTATCCTTGGCAGAGCTGCACAAACCCTTCACATGGTTACAGGTAGGTAGCCGTGTTGGTCTGAGTCGAAGAAAAAAATAAAAATTCCTTCAGTAGCACCTTAAAGACCAACTAAGTTTTTATTTTGGTATGAGCTTTCGTGTGCATGCACACTTCTTCAGATACACTGAAACAGAATCCACCAGACCCTTATGTATATTCAGAGGGCGGGGGGTGGGGGGGAATGGGTGATGGGCTGATGGGAGTGGTAAACCTGTAGATGGGCTGATGGGAGTGGTAAACCTGTTAATGACTGCTGATGACTGCAATTGGTCCTGCGGGGGGGGGAGCAAGGACTGAGGTGCTAAAGAAAGCTTGATCCTGCATAATGAGATAAGAATCCAATGTCACATGGTGCCACTAGTGGCACCTTCACATGGTGCCACTAAGACCTCATGCAATGGTCTCACTTGAGACCTAGAGCCTTTCTCCAACATCAGGGCTAGAAAGCCTTACATCAGCTTTCCTTGGAATGCATGCAAAGTGCCCTCCCCGACAGGTCATGCCTGTGAGGGGAATGAGCTCTCTCTCTCTCTCTCTCTCTCTCTCTCTCTCTCTCTCTCTCTCTCTCTCTCTCTCTCTCTCTCTCTCTCTCTTATGAACTTGCTTCTAATTTTTCAACCCCCTTTCCCTATTCATGGGCACCGACTGAGAAAGTTCCGCTGTTAGGAGCCGTTCTCCAGCACCAGTCACTGCTGAATTTCAAACACCCCTGAAAGAAACCAGGAACAAGCGAGCTCTTGTGTTCTTCTAGTTAACCTCTTTGGGTTGAGTCTCTTGCGCTGGCAGTGTGCCGGGTGTTTTGCATGCCAGTCAGTCGAGCAATGGCATCTCTCACCATTTCTTGTCTGGAAGGGGGAACCGTCAGAACAAGAGCAGGCCTTTGGCATAGTTGGAAGTGGAGCCATAGCTGAGACACTATTTTTTTCTGTGTCTCTGCCTCTCTCTCTCTCCCAACCTCTCTCCTAACTTTGGATGTGATGAAGGCAATTAGAGGTTGGCGAGTGGGGGAGCAGAAGCTTATCTGTGTATCCTCAATTGAACCTCTGTCTTCTGCAGAAACTGCTGCCAGGCTTGGCTTCCTAGCACTTATATATTTGGAGGTTTTTTACTTATTGCATTCATATCCCCATCCTTTTTCCCCCCTCTAAGGAGCTCACATGGTTGTCCCCATCCTTGTTTAAACCTCACAGCAACCCTGTGAGGTAGGCTAGGCTGAGAGGCAGGGACTGGCCAAAGGTTACCCATGAGCTTCATACTAAGTGCTGATTTGGACCCTCATATCTTTCCATCACCTGAACCACTACACTGCACCTCTCATGCAATAAAGCAATAACAATAATCCCAGCCCATTACCCAATGTTAACTCAGAGATCAACTTGTCATAAAATCAGAGGGAGGGGCAGGAATGCCTGATGGATCTAAGCTTCAGCCACTATCTAAGGTTCCCATCCAAGGCCACAGCCAGCTTCTCAGGTAGTCCTAGCCCACGGGAGATGCCCCCTTCTAGAAGGTCTTCCTAATGGGTAGCATACCTGCCAAGTTCCTGCCGGAAAAATAAGGAATCGGCAGACCGGAAGTAGCGCTGCCGCCATTTTGGAACTGGGCAGAGCAGCATTGGAAGTCGCTTCTGAGCATGCTCCGCCCAGTTCCAAAATGGCTGCCATGCCAGAAATCGCTTCTGTGCATGTCCAGAAACTCCAGACATGCGCAGAAGGAGCCTCCCCCGGCTGGTAAGTAAACCCGGAAAAGCCAAAAAATCCGTTTTTCCAGCTGGAAAAACGGGGGTTTCCCGGGGAATACGGGAGACTTGGCAGCTATGATGGGTAGAATCACTTCAATATGGAAGGAGATTTTACTTGGTAGCAACTGTAGCCCATCTCTCTCTCTCTCTCTGTGACTTTCACAAACGTGACAGCACACTTCCCAAAGACAGAACACACTCTGACGGAGCAGTGGGCACTCTCAAAGAAGGAGTGTGTGGCTCTATTTATAAACCTTGCTTTATTGTACTGGGCCTTTGATTTGTATCGCAGCTTTGACAAGCCACGTTTTCCTCTCCTCACCTTAGAAGGTCCATAAACAGCAAACCCATAATTACCAGCTACAAATTTTATGTGCAGAGTTTAATGGTGGCGATAGCAGTGAACAAAATCTCATGGAGAGCTGTAGAATACACAGGATTAGAAGTTCATGCAGTCTACTAATAAGGGTGTTTTGTTAGTGGGGAGCCATAGGGCCACAGCAGAGGTCCTTTTGTATTTTGCATTCATGAGGGTATCGGGGTAGATTGATGCAAACCATGGAACCATGGAGCCTCCTCAACAGTCAGAAAGGGCCTCCATTGCTTCCAGTCTATGTTCCAAGACCACTTGCAAACCAGGCTGGAAGGAAAATGCTTGAAGACGGGGAAGTTAGCTTGGTGGGTGGTTAAGTACCCTTTCTCTAAAGCCAGTAAGGTGTAAGAATTAGAGCTCTCTGCAATGCTCAAGCACCATTTTAGACATGAGACAAATATAATCGTGGCTGGCTGGCCAAGTCATGTCTAGTTTGGCCCTCAGCCCGGTAGAAAGGGATGAATATAGAAGGATCATTTATCAAAAACTGGCGTGAATGTTGCAAGTAGGAAACCAACTCCTCTTTCTGCTGCATCATGAGGATAATTTGGACACATCTGCACCTTGATTAGAAATCTGGGGGAAGCTAACATGCTCAACATCACTTGGCAGGATGATTTAGGAAGTACAGCTGTGGACAAGTCCTGTGTCAAATCAGGTCTGCTTGGGGGAATCTGGGCATCGATAGGATGAATTCAAGGAATCACCTAGTTAAATCTTCAAATGTAAGATGTTCAGTATTGCAAACCATTCTCAAAAGATGACAATCCAACTTTTCCTGGATTTGCGCCAAGGGAGGGAACTCCATTCTATGAGTTGAGTTGCTCATAGAATTATGAAGTTCTCTCCCAACAATTATCAAATAGTGATCTTCCTTTAATATCACTGGTGGAACATTAACCTACTGAGGGAGTTGGCTGTATTCAAATCATCCAGAGATTGATGACTGGGGAGCAGGTTCTGCACTTGCCAATCAACTGGAGGAAACATCTGCATTCTTATGAGTTAGAGAAATTGCCAACTAGGCTTCAACATATCTGTCTATTTCTGGCCTGCACCCATTTTCTCATGTGTCTGTTCCATCCCATTTGTCATTAATCTACAATCAAATCTGCACACCGACAAAGATGCATTAAAATGCTGTTTTAAATGTACATTTGTAAAAGCAAGTTCTCTCAAAACATGCATTTCTGAAAGCAATGCTCAGATCAAAAGCAACATCAAAATGCAGTGGAATTTGCTACCAAGGAGTGTGGTGGAGTCTCCTTCTTTGGAGGTCTTTAAGCAGAGGCTTGACAGGCATATGTCAAGAATGCTTTCATGGTGTTTCCTGCTCAACAGGGGGTTGGACTGGATGGCCCTTGTGGTCTCTTCCAACTCTACGATTCTATGATTCTATGCATCAGAACATTCAGGAGGTGTAAAACCCAGTGGATAACTCCATTACAATCCAGGGATTAACTCAAGAGGCAAGGATCAGGTCCATTTGCATTGGAGCTGGAATTGCATTGGAACAAAGTTCTTCATTTTCCAGTTACCCAGTAGAGAGAAAGGCATTGCTTTGGTGCAAATTGCATGGTGAGCAAACAATGATGTGTGAGAAACCTTGTGGTGTGTAGGTATTCCTGTGGGGTGGGGGTCTTTGTGGGGTTGGGCTTGCATTGCTGGAATTGGTAAATGTACTCCCCCACATGCTCCACTATCTGAGAATTAGGCTTTTGTGTATCCAGAGCATTAGATCTGCCAGTGCAAATGTGTTGGTGAATAGAATTAGCTGGATCAGGGGGACAGGCTATAAAGATAATGAGTTTCTGTAAATTAACCTTGCTCCATCCTTTTAAACTGAAGAAGTGTGACTTCACTGGGGGAAAGTGGGGCATTTTTCCATTGTGTGATTTATGTGATTTATGAGTACTTAAAGGGTTTGTGTCATGGACTGGCTGGATGCAGAGGAGCGGTGGGAGGCACCAGCTGGCGAACCCCATGGGGAACCCCCAGGGGAAGAAGGCTTAGAGCCAGGGCACTGGTGGTGGGACGATGATGAATGGTCAAAGGGAGAAGGAGCAAACCGAGAGGAGGAGGTGTGAGCAGCAGGAGAGGTGACAGGATTTAGTGAACAGGAGGAGGTTGTGGCAGGGAGCAGTTCAGACTCTGACTCTGAGACTGAGGTAGAGGCCGGAATGGAGGGTGGCCAAGAAGCAGAGTAGAGACCGGCTACTTCATTGGAGCAAGTCCTCATGGAAACAGTTGCTGAGACCACTAGGCCTGTGGTTTGTTTCCTTGAAGAAAGATTTAACTGCACTGGCCTCGGGTGACTTATCATTTTTGTTGCTGAGTCAGGTCAAATAAATGCACCCACCTCCCTCATTCTCTTAGATTCAGGCAGATGGCTAGGGCAGCCCGGAAGGACCCTCATGAAAATGTGCACACATGCAACAGTAGAAGCTAGACTGGAAAGTTTAAAGCCCACCACTGCTACGTGGGAGAAGGATTGAAGAAAAGGAAATATGCATTGGCACTGCTCCATAGCTTGACCAATCATGGCTAGGAGCAGCTAGGAGCTAGGTGGAGTCATAATCGTTTTGTTTTTTTAAAAGTGTAGATTCAGACACTCTGGCTAGCTTCTGGTTTGAGTTGAAATGTTTGTTTTGGGCTTCTCAAAAGTCCATAAAGGCAAGAAGAGGGCAGGGGAGCACCAGCCTGCAATGGTGCTCACATGAGAAGTTCCAGAACTTCACTCCAGTACACTCCTGCTGGGGGGGAAAACCCTGCATGGCATCTTTTATGCCTCTATCCGGTAATTCCTGAAGCCAAGCTGGTGCCAAATGTACTGTTCTGCTTTCCTTTGGACCACATCAGTGAGCCCAAAAGGGAGGTCTTGTCATCTGGGCAGCCCAAGACCTCCACACACACTTTCTGGGCTTGCATCCCAGAGAGGTCACTTCAGTGCTGCTAACAAAGGAAAAACATCATGGGAGGCAGCAGCTATGAGTTTCTGGTCTCTACAGCCACAGCAGGCACTGTGATTCTCCAGCAGTTTGACTTCACCCCTGGAGGCACACTCCATTGTCTCTCGAGACAGGCGGGTGCCAACAACAATTCCTTTTCAAGAGCAGAAGTGCAGTAAGACTCTCCTCATCACTTAGCAGGGCAATCCAGACACAACCACCTTTCCAATGTTTGCCCTGGTTAAGTTACCACTTAGAAAATGCCCATCAATATTCACTCATCATTTCACTTGTTACGGCTATGGCTTAAACAAGCCATCAATCAAGATAACACTCTTAACAATGTTGCATTTCATATGCTTTATTATGCTTAAATTATTTCCCCTGTTGTGCTCTATTTAGAAATTCCTTTTCAAACATAGTACACATGCAATCTGGTTTGCTAAAAACAGTTGTTGTTTTTTAAGGGAGCATGATTTCATAAAGAATAAATCATTTCTTAAGAATCCAGATGGAAATCAATCATAATAACTAAGAGCTGGGGGCGGCTAAGAGAGTGAGCTAGCAAATCAGGAATCATGCCTCTGCCAGGACCTCACTAAGTAGCCTTAGGAGAGTCACTCCATCTCAGCCTCAACCTCACTTCTGCAATTTGGGGGTAACAATGCTAGCTTACTTTACGCAGGGTTGTTATAAGGGTTAAAGTTATACAGTTCATGCTTTGCACTCGGAACCTCCTCAACTGAATCCCTGGCTTCTTGCTGAAAAATTCAGGTAGCAGGGAGTGAAAAGGACCTGTATCTGATGTCTTGAGAAGTGGTGGACGCTCCTCTATTAGATCTTATTAAGCAGTGGCTGGATTCTGGGATTCTGTCCTAGTGGATTTCCTCCTTCAGCTTAAAGTTGGCTAGGTGACCTGATGTCACAAACTGGCAGGACAACAGGGAGTAAGAAGAGGATCCCAGCGAGGGGTGTAGCCGTGACTGGGACACACTGGGGCAAGCTAGGAATAGGGATGGAGCTGGGAGCTCACCCCATTGCAGGGATTCGAACCGCCAACCTTCTGATCAGCAAGCCCTAGACTCTGTGGTTTAACCCACAGCGCCACGAAACTATATACAATGAATTTAAAAATATACTTAAACTTTCCCCAAGACGCCTGAGATTTTTCTCTTGGGGATGGTAACAATGGAGGTCCCCAAAAAAAACAAAAGTGTTTATTACTATAGTATATGCCACTGCCACAGCTAGAACCATATTGGCACAAAAGTGGAGCACAAGGATAGTACCCAGTAAGGAAGAATGGCAGTGTAAAATGTTTGAATGTGTTGAACTGGCTAGTCTGACGAACAGGGTAAGAGAAAATGAAGATAAGGAATATAAGTAGGAATGGATAATGTTAGTTGAATATTTTAAGAACCAGTATAAACAAATACATAGCTTAGCAGGGAGGGGGAGGAGGGTTCAATATGCTCTCTGTTCCTGTTTTTGAAAATGCAAATAGAAAATTATAAAAAGAGCACTCTCCCCTCCTCTGTTTTCTAGCAACTGGTATTCAGAAGCATTTACTGCATCCAGCTGGTCACTTTTTGAAACATGTTACTGAGACTTCGTCTCTTTTAGACGCAGGTACACCCTTGGTCACAACCTGCACGGCTGCTCCCAACAACCTCGGAGAGAAATTGAGATGCTTTGCATCACGGCCCGCTTCATTTCCAGCTTCGACATCTTTCACTGTCTCCACTGGATATTTGTGACCAGTCCACCTGCTTCGAAGTGGAAGCTGCAGGCATTTTGATGGATGCACTGAATGTTCTGCCAGGCAGCAGAGACATGCCTCAGAGCTTGGCTGCCAATGTGCAGGCGGGTTCATCTCCCTGTGGCCGCTGCAGCAGCTGAAGCTAACAGTTCACCAAAACATGATGGTAAGGAAACCACAATGAACCAACACACTCATTAACACCTACTCGTCTGGGCAGCAGCAGATTCTATTACATTTTTTCTGATTTGGTGGGTGCTCTGGAGCACGGATGAGGAACCCCAGGCTCGAGGGCTAAATGTGTCCCTCCTGGTGACTCCATCAGTCTAAAAAAGCCAATGCAATTCTGGGCTGCATCAATAGGAGTATAGCATCTAGATCAGGCATCCCCAAACTGCGGCCCTCCAGATGTTTTGGCCTACAACTCCCATGATCCCTAGCTAGCAGGACCAGTGGTCGGGGAAGATGGGAATTGTAGTCCAAAACATCTGGCGGGCCGAAGTTTGGGGATGCCTGATCTAGATCAAGGGAAGTAATAGTACCACTGTATTCTGCTCTGGTCAGACCTCTCCTGGAGTACTGTGTCCAGTTCTGGGCACCACAGTTCAAGAAGAATACTGACAAGCTGGAAGGTGTCCAGAGGAGGGCAACCAAAATGGTCAAAGGCCTGGAAATGATGCCTTATGAGGAACGGCTTAGGGAGCTGGGTATGTTTAGCCTGGAGAAGAGAAGGTTAAGGGGTGATATGATAGCCATGTTCAAATATATAAAATGAAGTCATATAGAGGAGGGTGAAAGGTTGTTTTCTGCTGCTCCAGAGAAGCGGACACGGAGCAATGGATTCAAACTACAAGAAAGAAGATTCCACCTAAACATTAGGAAGAACTTCCTGACAGTAAGAGCTGTTCGGCAGTGGAATTTGCTACCAAGGAGTGTGGTGGAGCCTCCTTCTTTGGAGGTCTTTAAGCAGAGGCTTGACAGGCATATGTCAAGAATGCTTTGATGGTGTTTCCTGCTTGGCAGGGGGTTGGACTGGATGGCCCTTGTGGTCTCTTCCAACTCTATGATTCTATGATTCTATTCTATGATTCTATGTCCCTCAGGACTCTCCCCAGACCACCCCCTCTCTCTGTTGGTCAACATTAAGGATAGGGGAGAAATCTGATTCAGTTTTCATATAAAGGCACATCTACCTTATTCTTGAAACAACAATGAACCAAAGCATAGACATCTTTTGACATTTGCACTTCTCTGAATTTTGCATTTCTGTTCTCCAACCAAGCTACGTATACAGAAAATGCATGCACACTAAGTAAAGTGTGCATATAAATGCACAGGTCTGTGAAAAGTAATGCTTGTTGGGGATTTTTTTAAAAAAAAGAAAAGAAAGAAATGCATTGCAGTGCATCGGGCAAAATTCTGTGTATTTAGCAAAATTGCATAAGTTGAGGGAAATTTGCAGTAAAACACTGATGTATTTTTATGGAAAATTTCCAAACTGATGTGGAAATGTGGAGAACTGAAATTATTGGGGGGTGGGGAGAGATGGAGAGAAACAAAAATTGCCATATTTGCCCTTCCCTAGCCATCATATTCAATGGTCAGGAATGAAGTCACTTAAAGTTCTGAACATCTGGAGGGCACCAAGTTGCCTACTTCTGCAGCAGGCTAGGTCAGAAAGAATGCCAAGTGCTTTAAACATGCTAATATTGGAGGTAAAATCAATAATGTCCACATTTGCATAACCCTTATTCAATCACTGTACACATTTGCAGGCCAGTGTCCTCAGGACTGGAGCTTCCTCACCCTGCTGCACTTCTAAAATCACAAGCCTGAGCATCTTCTGCAGGAAGTTGTAGGAGAAATTTATTGATCAGTGAGATGGTATTTAAACAATGGCTTCTTGCTCCAAGGTACAGCAATGCTTGCTTGGGTAAGGTTCTTGTTTGCTCCAAGTCACATCCACACCACGCATTTAAAGCGCATGGCTTCTCCCAAAGTATCAAGGAAGCAGCATTTAGTTGAGGGTGCTGAGAACTGTAGCTCTGTGAGCAGTAAAGCACAATGCCCAGGATTCACTAGGGGCAACCATGGAACCTAAGTGTGCTCTAAATGTTTGCTGTGGGCCTGATCTGATAGGATGAAAGTTAAGCCTAGAAAATAAAAACTCACACACACACACACACACACACACACACACACACACACACCATAATCTTTGTAATATGATCAGTTATGTAGAATAATGAAAAAAGGATGGGAGGAAGGATTCCAGGAATATAGCATCATTGCTTTGGTATCCATAGTTTCTAAAGTGCCGCAGTGCCAGCATCATAGAGTTATGAGAAGAACGCCCCTCCCACAATTTCTTTTATACTAAGCCGTTGCTTTTCACTGAAATCACATCCAGTTCTTGTTAGGAACCTGATCTCCACTGGTGGTCAAAGCGCAGAGTTTTCTCCGCAAACAGATAGCCAAAATCACTGCCCCTTTTCATGCCCAAATGCCAGCTAGCGACATTTGGGAATGGGTTCCTACAGCCCCATGTCTGAGCTGCAGTAGCGTTGCTAACTGGGGGGGGGCAAGTGATTTCTGGGGAGGCTTGTGCATTTACGAGCCAGGCTCCAAGGGTGCATTTGCTTTCCATGTCTCCTGGCAAAGACACCCCACGAAACATTGCTTTTTCCCAACTCACTGTGCTGCCTCCATGGAGTAAGACATATTTTCAGTCATCCGGTCATTTTCTGATCAAAGCCGGAGGAAGTGAGGGGAGGGGGACATTTCAAAAGGCACCAGCAGGGAGGGTAAAATAGCCTCCCTCTGGTATAATTCCGATAACAACACAGAGGGGGGGAAAGGAAAAAGGGAAAACATATACTTGAGGAAGAAGAAAAGGATCTTTCATTTTCTCCCACTGAGGTAGCCAATTTAAATTTTCATAAAGGAAGCGCTGATGTGTGCCTTTGTGAGATGAAGTGCACAATCACGGCAGCCCTCTGAGTTAAACTACTGTCATCCCCCCCCTCCCTTAAAGCGGATTCCTTTAAGAATCAGGGAAGATAATCTCAGTATAATCAAAATAATACAAAATCCTCACTTTTGGACCGGCTGTACAGTAATTTTCAAGCCTCGGAAATGAAGCTGAAGTGAGCACAGAGAGAAACTTAATTTATTGTTAGCATGTGTACTGGAAATTTCACTTCCCCCATCTTCTCTGGGGGAAGAGACATTTCTCTAAACATTTGTGTCATCTGTCATAAGGGCGGCGTATGTTACAAAGACTCTAGAGAAGTTTTCACAAACTGGGTGCCCTCCAGATGGTTTACGCTACAACACCCAGCAGGCCCAGTCATACCGGCTGGGGTTGATGGGAGTTGTAGTCTAAAACTTCTGGAGAGCTCCAGGTTGGTGAAAACTGTGCTAGGGGTAAAGCCCTGCCAGGCAATACTGCAGGATTGTTGTTGTTGTTTAGTCGTTTAGTCGTGTCCGACTCTTTGTGACCCCATGGACCATAGCACGCCAGGCACTCCTGTCTTGCACTGCCTCCCGCAGTTTGGTCAAACTCATGTTCGTAGCTTTGAGGACACTGTCCAACCATCTCATCCTCTGTCATCCCCTTCTCCTAGTGCCCTCAATCTTTCCCAACATCAGGGTCTTTTCCAGGGAGTCTTCTCTTCTCATGAGGTGACCAAAGTATTGGAGCCTCAGCTTCACAATCTGTCCTTCCAGTGAGCACTCAGGGCTGATTTCCTTCAGAATGGATAGGTTTGGTCTTCTTGCAGTCCATGGGACTCTCAAGAGTCTCCTCCAGCACCATAATTCAAATTGCAGGATATCTAATTGCAGGATAGATATCCACAAACACACCTATCTACCAGCAGGTGTCCCAAGTCCATCACTCCACAAGCCTGGGCAACTTAGCATATAGATGAACATGTTAACCCAACAAGACCCCTACCATAGACCCAGCCAGCTGAAATGCCCTTGTTCACAGCCTCAGTAGCCAGTCAGGTGCCATGGGGCTTTGTCCAATCAGGGATAGGGACCGTATTGCATGCCCACTGCATATAAAAATGATAGGTTGTCACCAGCTCCTATTGCTACAATGTCAAAGAGTTTTCTACTTAACTGGTAAGCTATTTTCAAGCTAAACAAAGCCCAAATCTCGTCATGTTGCAAGCCACCTTGGGCATGATTTAGGTATGGAAAGGTGGGACACGAATAAAATAGTGATGAGAATCATTAGGAGCTTATGGACACCAGAGATGCAAGTTACATGAAGGCAAGGTTATGAAAGAAAGTCTCTCCTGGAGAACTGGTCCTTGAGGAGAGGGAAGATTTATTGGCAAGGAAATATTAGGAAGGGTCAAAACTCAAATGTCTGCATCGTAGCTTCATTGCATGCAGAAGGTCCCAGGTTCAATCCCTAGCATCTCCTGGTAGGAGAACCTCACCATCTGTGTAGATAATACTGAGCTAGATGGAACAATGGTCTAACTCAATATAAGGTGGCTTTCTATGACAGATGGAGGAGATGCTCCAGCAAGATACAGCAAATGCAGAGATCTGAATGGGAAAATGTACACACACACACACACACACACACACACACACACACACACACACACAGTGATAAATGAATCTGTGCAGAGAAGAGGTTAGGAGAACATCAATAAAGTATCTACTGAATTGATTCACACAGGCACAAACATTCCCATATCTAAACATTCAATGACTCAAGAATGGAGCAGAGGAAGCCAGTCTAGACTTTCTGGAGCAGAAAGTCTGGAGCAGAAAGTCTATAGTGCTCTACAAATTGACCCACCCTGCAACTGCTTCATCTCCTAGTAGCACCTTTTCTTCTGCATTACTCATCTCTGGGCACTTCCAGGCTGTCACTATTTTTGTGTAGGATTCAGTCACTTGCATGCCGAGGCCCCGAGACTATCCCATTACCAAAGTGAAATAACCAGACAAATGTAAAATTGAGGTGCGTAGCATTACACCCATTTTATAGATGGGGAAGACAGAGGCTGGGAGCAGGGAAGGGGTTGGACTAGATGACCCTTGGGGTCCCTTTCAACTCTACAGTTCTAGGATTCTATGAGTCTCACTGAAAAGGTGGCAACTGCCTTCAGTTTTCTCTGCAGCCCCATGCATCCTGCTCAAGGAGTGAAAGCCCCACTGAGCTGGGCTGTACTGGGCTTCACAACGTTCCTTAAACAAATGCAGAGGCATGATCTAAATATAAAAAGAGCTGCAAGTGGCCAGTGGCAAAAACAGGAGAGGGCTCCTGCACATTTAAGAAAGTGCTGGGAAATGGGATTCAGCTTGCAAGATGAGCCATACTCGACGAAATCCCCTGCCCTACACAATAACTAAAGGGGCAGGAGTCCTCTCCTCTTTTGAATCTGAGCTGCCTTTTATCGGCATTGGTTTGACCCCAACATTTTAGTTTGAGGCTTTTGTGTATAAGTAGGGTGTAGACATCTAGGTCATAAAGTCAGAGCTGTTTTAGACCAGGAAGGGAATATACCATCTTTTGAATTTCTTGCATCACTGCCTTCCTTGTGCCTTAAGCCCTCCTCCGGCGAGAGGGGAGAGAAACCCAAGTGGGTGAAAAACAGCTCTTTATATTCCTTGCACATCCTGAGAAACAAAAGGGGCTGGGAGGAGAACATTTTCCCCTGCTCGGTAAACACTACTTTGTTCCACCAAATCAACAGCCTGCCTCATCCATCTACTACAGTGGGTTTTCTGCAGGGTAATTAATTTGTCATTAGAATGGATCCACAGTCAGGTGAGTGTGCTCAAATCTCGCCAAAGCACTGGTGCAACAGCCTTGCTCAACCTCCAGATGTTTTGGACTATAGCTGCCATCAGGTCTAGCTAAAATGACCATTCTGATGCTGGGACTGGAGAGAGCCCAGCTGAGTTGTATTCCAAAACATTAGGAGGACACCAGGTTGAGAAAGACTGTGCTAGACCATTGCTAGTTTAGCATCACTATTGCTGGGGGGTAACTGAGGTCACATCACCACTTATACCTGTAAAGCAAAGCCCTCTTATACCAAGGTTTGCCTCTAACTCCCATCAGCCCCAGCCAGCTCGGCCAATGGTCAGGGATGATGGGAGCTGTGGTTCAAGAACATCTGGATTATAACCCTGGTCTCCCAGGTTCTAGTCCAGAGATCAGCAAACTTTTTCAGCAGGGGGCCGGTCTACTGTCCCTCAGACCTTGTGGGGGGCCAGAATATATTTTGAAAAAAATAATGAACGAATTCCTACGCCCCACAAATAACCCAGAGATGCATTTTAAATAAAAGAACACATTCTACTCATGTAAAAACACCAGGCAGGCCCCGCAAATAACCCAGAGATGCATTTTAAATAAAAGGACACATTCTACTCATATAAAAACATGCTGATTCCCGGACCGTCCATGGGCCGGATTTAGAAGGCGATTGGGCCGCATCCAGCCCACGGACTTTAGTTTGGGGACCCTGTCCTAGTCCAACCCTCTAACCACTGCACCCCACCGACACTCATGAGGGAGGGGAAATTTTCTAAAAAGAAATTGGACTGTCCCTAGAAAATAGGGACAATTAGGTTATATGTAGCAGCCATTATTGATGGACGGTTGCCTCATAATAACTAGTAATTTTTTGTGATGCACCTTTAGGCTACAATACTATACCCAGTTACCAGGGAGTAAGACCCATTGAGTTCAATGAGACTTAGTCCTGAGTAGACACATAAAGGATTGAGCAGTTTACCTTCCCACAGCCAGCTTGTCAAGGATCCAGTCTTCTCAGTTCTGATCAAACAGACTTTCGATTGTCACATGATTAGACACAAATGCTGAATGCATTTCTGAGAAATGGCCTTTGAATTACAATGGGTAAGCTGCAGTTTCTGAAAGGGGCATTAAAAATGTTTAGATTGAACCTCACTTCATGCATTTTTATGGAAAAAATAAGTTATGGCAGTTAAAGATAAATAAATAGTTGGCATTACTGATGCGGCTGTTATTTCTGTGTGGCATAATCAATTCATTTTCTGCTTATTTTGACCCATAAAAAGAGACTTGGTGGACCAGACCAAAACTGTCTATCAATTCTGATAATCAGTTCCCAGTAGGGGCCAGTGAGATGCTCCTGGGAAGTTTGTGAGCAAAACATGGACCTTGACAACTTGTTTCTTAACAGCACCTGTTATTCAGCGGTGCACTGCCCTGGAACATTCAGGTTCCACTCAAAGGATAGTCACTAAAAGCTTATAGATCCATACCCTACGAACACATCTGTTCCTTTTTTAAAGGATTAGGCCTGTCTTAGGGCCCAGCTGCACTGTACATTTAAAGCAGTATCATACCATTTTAAATAGCCAAGGCTTTCTCCCAAAGAATCCTGGGGAATGAAGTTTGTTAAGAGATCTGAAGGTTGTTAAGAGATCCTTACAGTTCCAAGGTCCGTATAGTTAAAGCTATGGTTTTCCCAGTAGTGATGTATGGAAGTGAGAGCTGGACTATAAAGAGCTGGACAATTTCTTTTATACTAAGCCGTTGCTTTTCACTGAAATCACATCCAGTTCTTGTTAGGAACCTGATCTCCACTGGTGGTCAAAGCGCAGAGTTTTCTCCGCAAACAGATAGCCAAAATCACTGCCCCTTTTCATGCCCAAATGCCAGCTAGCGACATTTGGGAATGGGTTCCTACAGCCCCATGTCTGAGCTGCAGTAGCGTTGCTAACGGGGGGGAGGGCAAGTGATTTCTGGGGAGGCTTGTGCATTTACGAGCCAGGCTCCAAGGGTGCATTTGCTTTCCATGTCTCCTGGCAAAGACACCCCACGAAACATTGCTTTTTCTCCACTCACTGTGCTGCCTCCATGGAGTAAGACATATTTTCAGTCATTGATGCTTTTGAATTTTGGTGCTGGAGGAGACTCTTGAGAGTCCCATGGACTGCAAGAAGATCAAACCTATCCATTCTGAAGGAAATCAGCCCTGAGAGCTCACTGGAAGGACAGATCCTGAAGCTGAGGCTCCAATACTTTGGCCACCTCATGAGAAGAGCAGACTCCCTGGAAAAGACCCTGATGTTGGGAAAGATGGAGGGCACTAGGAGAAGGGGACGACAGAGGATGAGATGGCTGGACAGTGTTCTCGAAGCTACAAACATGAGTTTGACCAAACTGCGGGAGGCAGTAGAAGACAGGAATCACAGAATCATAGAATCGTAGAATTCTATGTAGAATTATATCATAGAATTCTATAGCCCGGGGTGCTATGGTCCATGGGCTCATGAAGAGTCGGATACGACTAAACGACTAAACAACAACAGTTGCAAGAGTTCTATGGAAAGGTGGATTGAAAACTGCAACTTGGTGAAGGGACTAAGGCAGTGATAGGCAAACTCGGCCCTCCAGATGTTTTGGAACTGCAACTCCCATCATACCTAGCTAACAGGACCAGAGGTCAGGGATGATGGGAGTTGTAGTCTCAAAACATCTGGAGGGCCGAATTTGCCTATGCCTGCTCTAACCACTGCACCACACCCCTTTCTCTGCAATTGCCTTTCTTCAGTCACTTTTCAAATGGAGAATCCAGCTGACGCCATTTGCGCACTGTTGCATTCTTGCAATTTTGTTATCCTGGGCTTCTCCAAACCTGATTCGTTGCTCCCATCCAGGAATGCCACTATGTGCAGCTCTGACAAGGGGTGAGATATTCGAAATAAATAAATTCCAGCCCCTTCCCCAAAACAAAAATTTTGCAATGAGGTGGTGGTGAGGAGAAGCCATAAAACTTAAACCATTTTTGAGTGGGTTTCAAATGTGGCTTCAACATGCAATACCTCTGCTGTGTTCAGAGCCATGGTGCCTTGAAAAGCAGAGAGTCTGTCAAAGTGGTTCGTCAGTGATGGGTACTGTACCCTGCTGAGTCACTCTGGCAAGTTCCTCAACTATTCATTGCTCCAAATAACTGTGATTCAGCCTCCCATTTGGCAAAAGAGGCTGAATCATAGTTTGCCTATGCCTGGACGAAGGATTCTTTGGGGAAAGACAAAGTGGTGCGATACTGCATAATAAGTGTAGTGCAGGTGGGACCTGAGTTCCTTCAAGAGCCTCCTCAAAGAGAACTCTTCAGATAAGTGAAAATGATGTCACAGACTTGTTCTCAGCTGCCACAGAGAGCAAGAGGACTTAGGTCTGGGAGACTTATATTGTAGGAAGGCAGATTTTGGCTGAAGGTTAGGAGAAACCTCTTAGCTAGATCTGGTAGGAGTTGTATTCCAAAATCTCTGGTGGACACCAGGTTGAGGAATCTTGCTCTCGATGGTAAGATGGTGGGCCAATTGCCTGGATGGTTGATGGAATTTCCCTCCTGGAAAATCTGCAAAGCAGAGGCTAACAGCCATCTGAAGGCGATGTTCCAGCTCCGGGTTTCTTAGATTGAGCAGGGTTTGGGCTAGATGGGTCAAAAGGCCATCATTCCTGTTGTTACAAAATTATCATATATACCCCTCATGTGCCCTAACATAAGGTTACCAGATGTCCCCGTTTCCCAGGGACAGTCCCCTGACAAAAATCCATCTATTTAAGTAGGAAGTTGAAGAGTGTCCCCGAATTCATTGGAAAAAATCTGGTAACCTTACCCTAACAGCTTCCAAGTATAAAAACAACTATAAAGTATCCACATATAATTAAAATAAGCAGTTAGAAAATTCCATCAAAACATTGAAAACATCCATAATTAAAATGTGCATTAAAATCAAAGCAATTAAAAGAGCTATTAAAGCAATTAGTTCAGGAAGCTTGCATTCAGGGAAATGCCTGCCTAAACAGGTGTGCTTTCAGGACCCAGCAGAATGCCAATATTGATGGCACCTCTCGTTTTTCAGCAAGGAGGGCATTCCATGACACGGGAACTACCAGTGAAAAAGCCTGCCTCCATGTTACCATTTCTATGATTCTATTAAAAAACCCACATTGTCCTTGAAGCCTTTGACATAATCCCTTAGCCCCCATATTCCACTTTAAGTAGCACTGAGAACACAAACTGAAATAAACGCACACTCTCCCTCTTTGCCCCGACCTTTGCCTTCCTCCGTTTCCTCTGTCAAATGTTTGATGCTAATCTTCTTGGGACAGGGATGGGTCTGCCTTCTATGTTGCAAGACAATTTGCACATATCAATGGTGCTATATAAAACATCACAATTAAGAAGTAGTTTCCAGTAGTACATAAGATGAACATTATTTCAGAAATCTGTACAACAATCACCTGGGCATGTGGACTAGGAAATATTGGCTTTTCTAAAAGCTACTTAAACTGGGTTTTTTTATTTAAAAAAATTCTATTTTAAAGAAATTAAATACTGTCCTGGTCGCCATCAGGAACCAGCAGAGTCCACAACAGGCTTACCCAACCTGGTACCCTCCAGGATTTGGGGAACTCCATCTACAGTATCACCCCTGGTCTTTGACCATGTTGGCTGGGAATGATGAAAGTTTTAGTCTAACAAAGTATAGAAGAAAATAAAAAATAATATTTTTAAAAAAATATGTTTCGACTATGCAAGACCAACATGACTACCTACCTATAACTTAAAGTATGGAAGTTTGGTCTAGAAGTAGATTGCTCTTGATCACTCTTCATTGGGGTTAAATTTGCACACTCTCCTCCCCTCTCCCCCCTATTTGTGAACTATTTTCTTCCCTATTTGTGAACTAATTTGAGGGCAAGAATTAGAACATAAGGAGAGCTGACTGGATCAGACCAGTGGCCTATCTAGTCCAGCATCCTGTTCTCACAGTGGCCAACCAGATGCCCCAAAGGGAAATGTGCAAGCAGGATTTGAACACAAGAGCACGCTCCCTTCCTGTGGTTTTCAGCAACTGCTATTCAGAACTATTGCTGCCTCCAGCAACAGCATTCATACTGACCGGTAGCCATTGGTAGCCCTCTCCTCCATGAATCTGCCTAATCCTATTTTGAAACCATCTGTGTTGGTGCCCGTAACTGCCTCTTGTGGGAGGGAGTTCCATAGTTGAACTATGTGCCGCACAAAGAAGGAATTTCTTTTATCTGTCTTGAATCTTCCAGCATTCAGTTTCATTGAATATCCATGAGTTCTAATGTTAGGAGAGGAGGAGGAAAACCTTTCTCTATCCACTTTCAGTGGGTGTCTGGCTGTTAACCAGAAGGTTGGTAGTTAAAGTCCACCCAGGGATGGCTGTGGGCAGGATTCCTGCATTGCAGGGGGGTTGAACTAGATGACCCCTGGGATCCCTCCCAACTCATTCTCTGGTTCTATATTTCTATGAGCTTCTATCATGTCACCTCTTACATTTCCTCTAAACCGAAAAGTCCAAAACGCGGCAACCTTTCCTCATAAAGGAGTTCTTCCATCCCCTTGATAATTTTAGTTGCCCTTTTTCTGAAATACCAGTCAACTGTTTGGCAGTGTTTCTCAATGGCAAATATTAGCAGCGCTTCAGTCTCTCTTATGAGCAAAGAATAAATCAGGAGAAGAGAGTGCTAGAAAAATGCACAGCATGGGGAAGAAGGGGAAATGACATAAATTGTGCCACCCCCCAACCACCAAAAAAAACTGGAGAGAATTTTCTTAAAGCCGAGTCAAAAAACGAACAATCCACCAATCTGAACTACTTTGGTACAACACAGTGGTGCGGGGGAAAGAAGAGTCAGATTCTTTAATCTTTAACAAACTGATGCTCACTCAGCATCAGGCAACGCCAAAGGAAAAGAAAAATGGCTTATTAAATAGCAACACGGGAGGGAAAAGCTTGAGTGGGTGGGGTAATACAGAAATATCTGCATAGTAAAGGAATTTGCTCTGTAAGGTCGGAGCCAGCTAAAGAGAAGCACAGATTAATTGCTACTGGGTCTCAGTCGTGGCATGGTAGTTCCCCCCCCCCCCCAGTGTTTGCAACACATTCACTTAGAAATGTTGGAAGTGCTCCTGAGCATGCACAGAGTGCAGATTGGTGGCTAACTGCAGAAAGTCCTCACATGCAAGGGGCTGGAGGGAAGGGCTGTAGCTCAGTGGTAGATCACTTGCTTTGCATGTAGAAACCCCCCAGGTTCTTTCCCCAGTGGAAAAGGCAGGGTTGCAAAAGGCTCCTGTGTCTGAAATCCTGGGAAGCCAAGGAGGCAATACTAACCTCGGTTGAACCAATGGTTTGACTCAGTGTAAGCCTGCCTCTGAGGTTCCTAACTTCTCACAAAGCGCCAAA
Organism: Zootoca vivipara; assembly: GCF_963506605.1. NCBI lineage: Eukaryota > Metazoa > Chordata > Lepidosauria > Squamata > Lacertidae > Zootoca > Zootoca vivipara. The sequence goes on from NC_083283.1 coordinate 4,267,259, forward strand.
CCCATCACTTCCCTCCCTAAAAATATTAAGTTCTCTCTCTCTGTATCCCTTTCATTCCTGAAATTAATTCAGATCCTAGGATCTTAAGCCAAGATCCTAGGATCTGAATTAATTTCAGGAATGAAAGGGATCTATGAATTCAAATACCAGTTTGGAGATATGACTTCAGTGGAAGTGCAGCAGAGGCAGGAAGATGTTGCTTAAATTTCAACATTGCAGCTTCTGGGGTTTGCAGAGATGGAAATATTATGGTGTGGTTGATTTCAAGGGAGGTCCCCGCCGCCCCTCTCTCGGTTTCTGTCTTCCTTTGCCCCATCCGAAATGTTCTGCTCTTCCTTTCCTTTTACAATCAATTTTTTTAACTGTACAAAACGACACCAAATCACTAGCGGCATAGTCAACTTTAAAAGTATCCAAAATAAGACCATGATAATCTATATTTGGGGAAAGAGCGCCATCTCTCTGTCACTTGGTGAAATCCAAAACCAATTGACTTCAGTTTTGGCGAGCTACCGTAGCCATCTCTACCAGTAACCGCATCTCTCTCTCTCTCTCTCTCTCTCTCTCTCTCTCTCTCTCTCTCTCTCTCTCTCTCTCTCTCTCTCTCTCTCTCTCTCTCTCTCTCTCTCTCACACACACACACACACACACACACACACTCTTAGCAAAATCAGAGTAGAATAGAAAATCCACTAATCCTACAACTACGCATCAGCATTTCCTACTAAAATGTGCTGTGTGCTTGTGTGTGTATGTCTTTGTGTGCATCCCTTTTACTTTCTTTCAGAATAATTTCATTTTCAAAGGCAGAGCAGATATACTGATAAAAAGGGGGGTGTCTAACCATTCATTTTATTCTATTTTTCAAAAGACAGCAAATGGCAATGGGAAACTTTAAGGCAAAGGGTGTTTTCAGGGAGAGAAAGAGAGAGATTGAGGTCTGCTTGGGGAGATGGAGAAATTCTGTGCATGGCAGACATAGATGGAATAGGCAAGATCAAGACTTACAGCCCTAAACATCATTACCATGGGAAACTTATAAGTCACATTAGGTTAAGTGGGATGTACTTCTGAGTATAAACATGCAAGGGTGTAAGAGAGAGATTGTTATGGAATCCCTTCAGTTCTGAAGTGGATAGATGTGGGAATCAGTGAGTAGAGAGAAGGCATCTATGGATGAGCCAAGAGATAGATGGGTCTTACAGTCATTCTGTCTATCCCCAGAAGTGCATGAGTGAAATTCTTGAGAGCAGCTTTATAGAACCCAGGAATGCTTTTTTCCTTGCACAAATGGAAAATTCTGTCTGACAAAACTGCTCCCCTCAAATTAGAGAGACAATATAGTCTGGAGCTCTCAGATTCAGCTCAGCTTTGACAGTGTCAGAATCTTACTCTGTTATTGAGCGACTAAAGGGAGCATCATTCAGGGAAGTCCATATTTTATGCCTCAAGCTCTCAGGAGGACTGCCATAAACAAGGGTCTGTTTATATTCCACCAATGATACCTGAGTATAAAGAGAGGTGCTTCTTGTTTATGTTTGGGGTTTTCCACCCCACCTGTTTCACCTCCCACGTTTCATGCCACATATCACTTAATCCATCAACCAGTTAATTCAGATCCATCTGAATTAATCCTATCAATTCCCCCTGGAGCCATTTGCCTGGCTTAAAAGCACACCGTGGATCCTGTTATTGGTCCAAGCTTTCAGTCTGAGTGGCAAGCCAGACTGCTGGGCCCTGAATGTAGCAGTAGTGGGGGGGGGAGAGTCAGGAACAACTCAAATTCATTTTCCTAAACCTTGATCCTTAGGGTCACGGGTCAAGGAAGACTTGCTTTCTCATTCCAGACCTGGACCCTTTCCAGAATCCGATGTTTTTCAGCTATATAAGAACCATTCTACCTAATACCTAGCCTCAAATTCAACATGCATGGAATTTGCAGGAGAAAATCCATTGACCTGGGGAGGGATCCAACCTTTTGAGCGAAGAGCTATTTTAGTGCAAAAATACATGTGGGCTATGCACACTTTGATGTCATACATTTCTCTCCCCACTGTTTAATATTGTTACATGAAGGAAACTGTTGAATCTGAATTCACTTGGCCCAGGCTGGTGGGTGTCTATGAGACATTGCTTTCTTACACACAGATGTAAACATTATTCCAGCTTTTGCTTATCCGTAAATGAACACCAATGCTGCATTTATTTCCCCTTGCCTCATTTTGGTTTGGTCAAATACCTGACCAGGCACATTGGGGGGGGGGGGAATGTATCATTTATCAATTGCATGTATGCCCTACCTTTTCTCCAAGAAGCTCAATGTGGTGTACATAATTCTCCCCACTAATTTAATCCTTATAACAACCCTGGGAGGCTGGAGAGCAGTGACTGGCCCAAGGTCACACCCAGTTAACTTCATAGCCCAGTGGGGATTTGAACTCCGGTCTCACAGGTCCCAGCCCATTACTCTAACCACTTCACCCCACTGCCTCACCCCACACTTTCCCAAAGCACCCTTTTCCCAACAGAGGCTTCTCTTGAAGGAGGCTGCATTTCGAAAAAGTATGGGCAGACTTTTGAAAGTAGGTACAAATCCTTCCCCTTATAACGTGATCTCATTCTTTCTCTCCCAGCCCACTGTACCCACCGACGCCAATTTCCAATGTAAGGAGAGACTGGGGAGCGTAGGTGCAAACTCCTTGGGGCCCTGGGTGCCTGGGCACCCACAAAATTCTCTGCGACCCTTTGTGAGTGGCCGGGCACCCGCAAATTTCGGTGCCAGGGCTATGTACGCTGCATGGCACTCACGGTCGCGGGGCATGGTCGCGGGGCCAAGTTGGCACTCCTGGGGGGAGAGAGGTGGCTTCCACGAGGGAAGAAGTTGCAAAAGCTCATCGTGAATCCGAGACACATACAGATACTGTATAGGAAAATGCAGAGCGATGGGGTGGAGAGGCAGTCAGGAACACAACAGCCAGTCTGTCCACCACATATAAGAGGAGAGGGAACAGAGACTCTCCAAAAAGCACATCCACGCGCGCCCATACCGTTGGGGCAAGGGACATCCGTGGGTCAACCCAACACCCCCACCTTAGGGATAGATCCAGGGTAATTCCGGTGTAAGCTGCCCTGGCTTCTGCTTGGCAGAAGGCAGGGAAGGACGCCTCGGTTTTCCCGGTACTGTTTCCATAGAAAACAGGAGGGGTGCGGGGGCTAACCAAGCAAAGGACCTTTTGTATCGTCCTCATCCTTTGCTGCAGATCTAAACTGCTGAGGGGACGGGGTCACTCAGCTTTGGCTGCACAGATTCAACACCACCCCATCCTACAAACCTCCACCCGAGACTCTCCGAGACCAGATGGTCCCCGGTGCGTTCGCTCCCTGAAAACTGCTCGGGGTGCGGGTCATGGAGAGGGCAAGACCCTATGTCCTTAATCATTTCGGGCGGGGAGTAGGCTTTATTAGCCGGCTGTCAAAACCCTGAAGCCGAAGCAAGCGAAGGATTCACGTCCCGTTGACACTCCGGTAGGACCCCATCAACCCACTCCACCGCGGTTCCCAGTGCTCCTCCGGCTTACGCGATTTATGGTTCGCGGCAGACGGCTCTTTCCCTCCCCGCCTTCGCCTAACGCAACGAGCAGCAGCACTGCTCCTGTTTCCTTAACTCCACACACCCTCACTTCCTCACCATTATCGTCATGCGGACTAGAACCCTGTGTTTTGAAAGGTGTTTTTTTATTAAAGATCCCGTTCCTTTCTCTGCCCCACCTCCTCCTTCCAGGCTGAAACGCAGCATATCAACAGGTATTTTTTTAAGGGAAGAGAAAGGGAGAAGGAAATCTTGCTTTCGAATTCATGAAAAGGGATTTTGATTCTCTCTCCGTCCCCCCGTCCCCCACTCCCTCTGCCGTCAACCTTGCTTCTCGATTGGTAAAGGAAAGAGCCCGAAAATGTACCCGATGGAGGCGGGGTGGGGGTGGGGGTTCGCTGCAGCTCCGTCTAAAGTGTCTCTCCTTTAAGCAAGACTTAGCCGTATCCATGGAGCTGCTTGATCTCGACGCAGGGAGGTGCGTGGATATTTCCCAATCCGAGTCCTGAAGGATCGTTGGGCTCCGTTTGTAATAATAATAATAATAATAATAATAATAATAATAATAATAATAATAATAATAATAATAATTACTTTGACCTTGCTGTGATATTCAAATGTGGCCTCTCGGGGCACACCAATCCATCAGATTGGATTTGGGCTTGATCGGGCCAACAACAACAGTGGAATAAGACGCCGGTTGTGGGTGAGGGGCGTCATTCCCTCCTCGCTTATTTTCACTCCAGCAAATAAATAAACCCCACCGCCACCACCTTGTTAAGTTCAAGAATCGTCGGCGCTGCCTATAGAGACTGTGCGCCTCTCGATTTCCCCTCGATCCTGATCAGGTGTTTTGGGAGGAACTGGACGTTGCAGGAATGGGACCGAGGGAGACTGTCTCCCACCCAAGGGCGTACCCACCGCGGGGCAGGGAGGGGCCGCTGCCCTACTCTAGAGGCAGGGCCGGTCGGGCAGCTGCGGGCAAGAGTGGCGCTGCCGGCGGGGCTGGTGGGCAGAGGCGGAGGACAGCCCAGCGGAGCGCGAGTTCGGCGCCCGCAGCAGTCTCTTGTGCCCGAGCCGTGCGGAGTCCACACAGCCGCGCTGTGTGGGAGGAGGCAAGGGCTGACGCTCCCGACGTTCGGTAGACCTTTGCGCATGCGCAAAGCGGGGCGCATGCGCACAGCGCGGCTGTGGACTCCGGCGGCCGCCGTGCAGGGCGCATGCGCACAGCGCGGCTGTGCTCAAAGGTCTCCCGAACGTCGGGAGTCGTTCAGCGCCTGCCAGACCGCTGCAGCAACGGAGCCTCGGATAGCTTCGCGGAGGCCGGGGCTTTGCTCCAGACCTCCGCGGAGGCCCCGATCCAAGCCTGGTTCCCTTCTCTCCCCCCCCCCGCCCACCCCCAGACTTCCCTCTTCTCCTCTAGGCGGCCGCTGGTTTTCTCCCCTTCGCCGCCGTCGCTTCAGGTTTATTTTGATTTCACCTGGGCTCTGTAGCCCCGCCCACATTCCAACTTTGTGGCCCCTCCCCTCCCGCGCCTTGGCCCCGCCCCTTGCCCCCCCCTAGTTTTGATCCTGGGTACGCCCCTGCTCCCACCCCCTCACAAAAAAGAAGAAAGCGCCTGGCTGTGCAGCAGACACAGGAATGAGTACGGGGGGCACCCCTCCTCCTCCCCCTCCTTTTCCTTACCACCTCCCGGATCCTCCTTGCTCCTTCGCTTTCCCCTCTCTGCATAGAAGGGGGCTTGTTTCTTCCTGGGGGAAAGGGGTGTCCTCTCCTCCCCAAAGAGCGTGGCACCCTCTGCGCGCCTCGTGTTTTTACGCAGAATGGCTCCCCTACCCTCCAAAGAGTCCATAAGTTACGGCTTCCAGGCTGTGCCTCTGGCGGTCAATAGGACGACTCGCGAGTAAGAATCGTGGAGCCCGCCAAGATTGGGAGGAGGTCTCTCTGGTGGCTTGTCCTGGCTTGTCGTCGTTCCCCCCCCCCCCGCCCCGCCTCAAAATGTGGTCTCTCAGAAGTATAGGGGGAAAGGGGGGAAACCCGGGGGGGGAGGAACTTTATGGATGCGATGCATTTGGGAGATCTGCCCTCCCCCGCCCTAAACCTTTCCCTGTAAATGCCCACAATGATTCAAATAGGCGGCGGGGGCGGTGGTGGTGGTGGTTGGGACGGCTTCAAAACAGCGACCCCCAGCTTTCCAAGCGGGTGCGAGAGAGAAGTCGACTCCCGCAGGGCGATCCCCCATCACGTCTACTCGCGAGTAAGCCCCCGCTTGGCTTCTCGAAAGGGACTTTGTTCAACGTGCATACGCGATTGCAGCCTCCTAAAGGCGACATTAACGGAGACCTTCCCGACAAGCCACCCCTCTCCATTACAGACTTGTAGGTTTTCCGGCTTCTCAGACTAAACAAGGTGTTGTTGTGATGTTGTGTGTTTGTGTGTGTTTGTGTTTGTCTGTATTTTGGCGAGGTCCGATAACCACTCACTGCCGGTCCTTCTCCCTTTCGGTTTAGCTCCAGATCTCCCCATCTATGCAGTTCCAGGCAAGCTGGGCTTTGCAGTGGAGACCGAACCTCTTCCAGCCCCCAAAACTGATCCATTTCACATTCCCTGGCTCCCTCCCTCCCTTTCGTTCCTACAACTTCCAATCGCAGGCAAATATGTCCAGATTTTTTTTCTTATTCATTTTTTTTTTTGCAAAACAGAAACAAAAACTGTAGTACCGTACTAGTTACCTTCCAAGCCCTTAACAGCAAAAAGGCTAAAGTTCGGATCAGAAGGGTCCAGTATTTGAGAGGCGACGGTGTAGGAGCTCAGTGGTTTAACTCAAAAAGACAACAATTCAATATTTAAGATCGGCTCCAGATACTAGAAGAAGACCCCCCAAAAAAGTTGCATCCACTCAGGAAGAATAAATCAACCCCTCTCCAAATAAACACAAACCAACTCACACACACGTACATGTATTATATATATATAAACCGAAAACTTACCTTTCTAGACCATCCACGGAATTATACCGTTTCCCCCAGCCGGATCAAATTCCAAATGGAAAGCATCCACATATCCAGAAGTAAGAAAATGGCCATTGGCTAATGAGTCAAAAAGGATTTCGGGGAGAGGGGGGGGGTGTCGTTTTGCTTCCCCCCCTTCCAACCCACTCTTAAACACACACACCAAACTTTGCTCCAGATTTAAAGTGCACACAGCCACACACTCACTCTCTCACACCCCCTTTGGTATTGGGGTACAAAAATAAAATAATTGGAAATGAAATATGATTGCTAATAATGATCGGCGACGGGCGGTGATAAGGGCGCAGGAATCCTGAGCGAAGGGAGAATCTCAAAGCCCACTTTGGAGAAGGAATAAAGGAACCCAAGGCGGGATTAAATCCACCAGGAGAGAAGGAAGTCTTCTTGGAACAGCTGAAAGGTTTTGGGGTGCTGCTTTCCTCCCCCCCAAAGTCTTCTTCCCCGGGGAGGCCAAAATCCATCCGGTGCCTCAGAAACCTTCTTTTTAATTCCTCCCAGGATCTCTTGCGCTTCTGATTCCTGCTCTTGGATCCCGGTCTCCTTCCCCTGGTTCTTTCGGTTGTAACTAGACTCGGTCTATGTAGCCAGAGGCTGCATTAAGGATTACATCAGGCTTTTATAAGCTTTCCAGCTCGCACATTAGACAGAGTGAGAGGGAGAGAGGGAAAAGGAGGGAGGGGGAGTGAGAGGGAGGGAGGGAGGGGTGGAGAGAGGGGGCTGATAAAAAGGGCTCGCGCTTCCTCGCTATACTGTACACTATAACATACATCTAGCTCAGTAAAAAAACAAAAAAAAAACAGGCAGCTCCGCGAGGAAAGCCTAGAATAAGCGCCACATCATTCCATGTGCCTAGATGAGAGGGATCCAGCAAGCAAACGGAAAAAGCTGGCTAGATCAATGGGTCTCCCACGCCGGGATAACTTTCTCCCGTGGAGAGAGGCTGGGAAGAGGCAAGGAGAGACTGAGGAGCGTTCGGGCTGTTTATGACACATAAATCAAGCCGAGCCTCTGGTAATCACGGTGCGCTTAGCCTGGCCAGGTAATACCGTACTAATAATAATCCCCGGGAAGATGACTGGCGGGGAAGGAAGCGCGCGCGGCGGCGATGGAGAGGGAGTTCTCTGCAGCCGGAGGCAAGAGATGAAGAAAAAAGGTGGCGGTTTGGAGAGGGGAGCAGAGCTGGATTGGGGGCGGATCGAGGGAGCGGCGCAGTGCTGGAGAGGGCGTTGAATGGATGGAGGCAGGTTTGTGGGGGCGCCGGGTCTCGACTCTATCGCCTGTCCAGTAACGTTGGGAAAGGATCGGAGAGGGGAGATATTACATGGGGGAGGAGAGGATTTAAATTTGGGAAGAGCGGAGGCCCTCTTCTCTCCTCCTCCGCGAAGGAGAGAGAGAGAGAACGAGGAGGAGAGCGCGCGCTGCGCAATGAACGTGGGCACGGAGCTGGAGAGGTGATGGATTGCGCCGGCCGTGCTTTTGGAGAGGTTGACCAGGACGCTAGGGAAGCCTTCGCTGCGGTTTCCCCGTCTCTCTCTCTCTCGCCCTCCCTCCCTCCCTCCCTCCCTCCCTCCCTCCCTCCCTCGAACCACACACACAATACACACACACACTCCTCGTTTTCTCTGCCTCCCTCCGGGGAAGAGCAGGGAATGTCAGCGCTGCCTGACACTGAGTCACAGAACAGGCGGAGGGGATGGAGAGACGCTCGTGGATGGAGGGTGGAAGGTTGCTCTTCCCTAGCCCCCCCCCCACGCATGCGCGCGCACACAAGGCAATCTAGGCAGCTCCTATCTGGGCCGAGGTAAGCTCCTCTCCCCAGGCTTCTCAAGCCCCCCACCCCCGTTGATGGTTATTGCACGATCCAGGCCATTTCTCTGTCTCTCCCTCCTGGGTACGTCTCCAACCGCATCCCCTCGCGATTTGGTGCAAGGGATGGTGGAGAAGGCTCGGCGAATCCGGCCAGACGGATCCATAGCTCGGTTCAGCCGGAGGCGCGAGTGGGTTACTGCCGAGCGCTCCTACAGGCTTGTGGGTCGCTGTTGCCCTTGCAGCCTGGTTCCACGCGCGTTTACGCAGACGTAACTCCCGCTTTATCCAACGGAATTCACTCCTAAACGTGTATAGGACTGCAGTCTTGGATCAGGGCTATGCTAACACCTATTTTAGTTTATTAGCGCCATGAACTGGTGTGTGTGTGTGTGTGGCGTGGGGGGAGGGAGGGATGAATTTAGAACCCGTTTACTCCTGATATGAGTTACTTTGCGTCTGGATCCTCTCCATGTTTGCTCAGAAGTAAATGCAACTGGTTCCAGTGTGCTACCTCGAGGCACTTTGGCAACACAACGGCTGTGTGTGCGCTTTCTGTTTTTGATTGGGGGGAGGGCGCCGACCAGTTCCAAGGCAGTGGGGTGGAGAGAGATGATCTTTAAAAAAAGAAAAGAAAGCAACCTGCTGGCATTAGGTCCTAGAGGTCCTCATCTACAGGATGAAGAAGGAAACAAGTGTGGGGAAAAAAAAACAGCACCAGAGACTAAGACAAAGCAAAGGAGGGAGAGAAAAGAGGAGGCTGGAAGAGCCGGGAGAGGGAGACTACCCTATTTAAGCTCCAAGCATTCCCAGAGCATTGGAAGGTGGTGGCGGTGAGAATCCCAAACCCTAAAGGTATTTATGAAAAAACAAAATCCTGGACCCCCTGAATATAGGATTTTAAAATCCTGATTAGTCACTGTCGTCTTCTTGACGACATCCCACATCAGTACAGTCATCAGTCCATCCAGTGTGGTGTTGAGAGACCTGCAGAACTGTGTGGATGGAGAGCCTCCCCTTCAAATCGCACTGGTGGTAAATAGAAAGGATGGTCAAACTGAATTAATATGGTGAATGCCTAATCTGTTCTCCCAACACACCATGCACAGGCCAATGAAACTTCTTCCCATGGAACTAAGTCGACTGAAGCCAGTCAAGTCCATCTCTTGAAAGGGCCTCGAAAGACATCAGTACAAGAAGTTTCTAAGTGTGTCATCCTTGTTGTTGTTAGGGTTTTTTGTTGTTGTTTTTGCTACCCCACCCTTCCTAGGTGCAGGAGAGTAGTTTATGGATTTTCCACCTACCCAACCTCCTGCTTCAAATTATTATTTGGTCTGATCCGGAAGGGCTCTTCAGTTATTACATGATCTTTCACCTTCCCAAGGTGGTCAGAGATGGTTGAGACATTTTAGTCTGGGGATTTAACCCAGGTTCCAAACTGAAATGGGGGGGGGGATGACTTTCCAACAAAATCTGGCAGCTGGGCCCACTGATTGTAGAACTGGTTGTCATCAGAAATGGGAGGAAGTGTCCAATGTTCCCTTGAAGTTTGAGAGGGCCGGTCAAGTTGAACAGAGTGTGATCCTCTTTCAGCATCCGGCATACACGTTTATAATCATTTTTCTTGGTTTGAAAAGGGTAACTATGGATCTCTCCCAAATAATAATTGGCTCTAGGCATGCAGAAGGATATACTTTGACAAAACTAAATGCAACCAATGTCCTTTGCTGTTTTTAAGAAACTAATTTTGAATATCAGATTGTGAAATCTGATTAGAAACTCCCACTGCCAATGCCAAGTATTTGTGTAGAGACTATTTGGACCAACCTTGTGTATAACCAACACTAGGAGAGGCACAGGGGGAGTGTACTCTTACTAATTATCCTGGACCTCTCGATGCCTCCTCCTCCTCCTGGCAGAACTATATAAAATTTGCAGGCATACTTTTCCTTCCAGGGTTGATAAACCTAATATATTTCAGGGAAATGATTCCAGGGGCTCTTGTAGCAGACACTTCTAAAATGTGATCACTTTTCCCTTCCCCAAAATGAGCTATCTAAAACCTTTTAATTTTTTGGACAGAAATGGATAAAATTTGAAGGTAAGGTCACTGCTTATGAAGGCTTAAATCGTTCCAAATTCCAGAAGGATAGTTGCTTTGATTTCCCTACAAGGGCAGCTGTTACAGTTTTGGGGTTGAGTGAAAAAGGAATAACTTAATCTCCTTTAGTGTTTTGTGGGTAATTAGTAGGAAATTAGTTCAAAAATTACAGACACGAGAGAGGTTCCTTTCGGTAAGAAGCATTCCAAAGTGCAGAAAAATAGGTTCAATGACTTTTGTGCTAAGAACCTTCAAAGTTTATTTTGCGGAAATGACAAAAACTAAATGAGATTTGCTTTCTGGGTAAAAAAAAAGCACTCCCTTTGATTGCAAGCTAGACCTGCCAGTCACAATGGAGCCCTCCCTCAGAAACCTCTCCCCAGTTGTATGTTTGCTCTCCCTTCCCTTACCACTTCACTTTGGCATTATGGTGTTATTGCAATCTTAGAGACGTTACTTTTAATTTCAGCAGACTTTTGGCAGCATTTTAGCATGCCTGGGTCACCAAGGTGCCATAAAGCACTTGAGAGATCCTTACTTTGACTTGTGCTGCCTTAAAGAGTTTCTGCTTTGTCTCTTGACAAGCCCAAGATACCACCAAGGACACCCCACTTTGCCTTGGATTTCAAGATTTAATTCCGTCATGCACCCCTAATTTTGGGTGCCTGTCTTGGATTATGCTGTGCAACCATCTGAACAAAAAATTGTCATGAACCAATGGCGACAAATATTTATTTTAATCTGCGATGCTACCTGCTGGAGGTCAATAAGGGGCATGTTCTGTGGCTTTCCCCAGCTGCAAGAATCAAGCACAGCCAACTGCTATAGTAGGGCTGCCATACGTATGGAATTTCCCAGACACAGCTGGAATACAGCAGTTGGAAACAGTGTCCAGGCAGAAATCGCTCAACAACTTTTGTGTCCGAATTTTTTACTTTTCGAAATATGGCAACCCTAGCTAAAGTATCCAACAAGATATGTGCTTATTGTGGACAACACACCAGGAACATAGACTCCATTTGGGTCCATGAAGGCTGTTCAGCATAGCCGATCATTAAGAGCAAATGAAGTCCATTGCGAGTGTAGGCAAGGTTACAATGATCATCTCAGTTCCTTGTGTCATCGATTGCCATCACTCTGCATGGACCAATGCTTTTGAGCAATCCTTGACAATTAGCTCAAAGGTGGAAGAGGTGTTGATGCTTTTGAGATTGCCAGATACGTTGGCCACAATCCAGCCCCTTTCAGCTCAGTTTGGGCTTGGAGGGATTCAGTGTAGTCTGACTCAGAAGATTTCCCTCTCCCCTTTCCCCCCCACCCTGTTTCCTGGATAGGGGCAGCAGGGGAGACCTGTAGGAGGTGATGCAATGGATTAGGAATGGGGAGAGATGAAACACCCTCACTTATTTCTCAGCAGGGAATACGACATCATCTCCTGGAGTCCCCATGGAAACACTCTGCAGGGCTCTCAACAGGGTTATCTCCCCCCTCCCCCCCATTGCTTTTGACAAGGAGTCTATGGTTCTGGCCAGGAATTGCCTTGGGGCAGCCCTCATAGGACTTCTTCCAGGAATCTGGTAGGAAGCCCACTCCCACACCTCTCCGAAAATAAAATAAAATGAACAGAATTTGCAGAATAGCTTATCCAGGCAACAACTGCAGCAATGGCTATAGCAACAGTATATATGTACACACAAATCACTTCCTTGTGAGCAGCCAAGTCTTGATGAAAATTTATTCTTTAGTTGAAGGTCCATATCGCTCCAGTCTGAAGCAAACAGCAGGAGGAGGTAGATGGCTATTACAAAGTTAGAGCTCCCTCAGACTGGTGGCTTTTTTAGGTGTATTCTGTTGAAATTCTGGAAGCCAAGACCCAAGTTTGGAAACTGCAAGTACTCTTTGGTGACAGAACCCCCAGTAGAGATTTAACATTGCAAAACATGCAGCATTGAAAAGTGTGGGACTATTGACTGTAAACCTTTTAAAATTTGCCCTTCTGGGGAATCCCCAAAATGTCTCCTTTTAAAATCTCTTTCCAAGCTACCCCACTTCGAGATAAACTACAGGTTTGGCCAGTCATAAAATAGTTTACTTACAAACCTCTTCAAAGGTTAGATTGATGTGCTTTTTCACACAGCCATCAGAAAAGATGCACAGGCAATCAAAACGTTGCATAGTTAAAAATGCAAAAGTTTCCAAAATATTGGTATAGAAAAATGCTAGTTTCAGACTCTGGTTTGAAACAAAAGAGGCTCGTTAAAGCCATGTGGCTGGAGTGACCAGCTCAGAGCTCCTTGCATACTGAAGGCCACATGGACAGAGAGAGAACAAAAGCTTGGTGAAACAATTTCCTCCCAAGGTGGGAAGTGATGACATAGCCTAAGCTTGGCAGGCTGGCTTACTCTATGGTTCTAACCCCTTCAAACACTACTTGGATTCAAGCATGCTAGAGTTATATGAAGGTAGAGCCCTACATATTATGCAACATGCCATTTGCGCAATAATAGTGGGTTAGTGTTGGATTTGTGCTGAACTGTCTACGCAACTTTCTACATTCATAGCTATTCTGCGATGCTTCCCCGGTGTTACTGCATGATTGCCATCTTGAGGACCAAGGCACAACAAAAGTGAGACCAAGGGAGGGAAAAACCCACCAGAATATTTGCGGTTATAAAAAGTTAGAGGGTTTCAGTGGGTAATTATGGGACATGCAAACCCCCCCCCCAAAAGTGATTGGATCCTAACTCCCATCAGCCCCTGCCAATGTGTCCAATAGCCAAAGAGGATGGGAGTTGTAGTCCAGTAACATCTAAGAACATCAGAAAAGCCTGCTGGGTCAGGAAACAGCCCATCTAGTCCAGCATTCTGTTCTCACAGTGGCCAACCAAATGTCTGCAGAAAACCCAAAAGCAGGATTCAGGCGCAAGAGCCCTCTCCCCTCCTGTGCTTTCCAGCAGCTGGTTTCCAGCATCATTGCTGTCGACAGCTGTGGAGGCAGAGCATAACCATCATGGCTAGTAGCCATCAATAGCCCTCTCCTCTATCTGGTGGGCCACAGGCAGTGGCGTAGCAAGATCAGGTGGTGCCCGGTGCAGAATTTTTTGTCACCCCCCCCATTGGAATATAGGTGGACTCCCAAGAGACTGCAATCTACTCACAGTATAAAAAGACTGCCTGTGATCTATCCGTTGTCATTGCCAGGAGTTGTTCAGCTTTTTTTAGGGAAGGGTTGACCAAAGTTGTTGAGCTTTGTTTGGTATTCCAGGATTCCAGGATTTGGGTCCACTGTTGACTGAGCTTTTGCTACTCTCCTTCCCTCCCCCCTCCACTTGTTTGCTTGCCTGCCTCCTTCCCATCCTCTCCCTGCATGCATGCATGTCTTCTCCAGCAGCCTGGGATCGGGCAGCTGTCGAAACGAAGGGCGAATAGGAGAACACCGCAGCTCCTCCCTTCCCCCAAAGGCTCAGGGTAGGTGGGAGTCACAGGCGGGCAGCGAGATGAATATCACCCCCTCAGTGATAACACCTGGGGCGATCTGCTCCCACCTTGCTCTGCCCCTGGCCACAGGTGATCACTCTCCAGCCATATACTCCCACATCCTCTCTTCTGCTGATTCCTTGCTAAGAGAAGCTCAGTTTGCATGCCTATCTCATTGTGTCTCCTGCTTCATCGAGGCTCATCCCACTTCCTATATCATATCACCTACCAAAGTCCTCAAATATTACTAGAGCAGCCTTCTTCATTGTCCTTGTCCATTGCTCAGGCTGGCTGGGGTTGTTGGGAATCATAGAATTGTGGAGTTGGGAGGGATCTTGAGGATCATCTAGTCCAACCCCCTGCAATGCAGGAATATGCAGCTGTCGCATTAGTGGATTGAACCTGCAACCTTGGCATTATCAGCACCACACTCTAACCAACTGAGCTATCATCTTGTAGCCCAAGACAGCTGGAGGCACTGGGCTGGAGGTGGCTGTACTACACAGTGATGTCTTAAATGCAGGATGATGACCAAATCAATAATAATGGCAAACCACTTTTCTGTTCATGGGTTTGGGTTTCAGTTCTTAACAACATGAAACCCTTTGCAATTAATGCGTGAGTCAAGCAACTTGACTTCTTTAGAGCTGCAAGTCTGGAAGTTTCCTGCTAAGTGTCTTCTCATCCATAAACATACCTGGTAGCCTTAGGGAAGATGCTATTTGTAAGCCTGAGCCCCCATTTTATATTATGCAGATAATTCTGCTGGCCTACTTTACAGAGCTGTTGTAAGGATTGCCAAGGGGGATTGCTCCTGTCAGGAGTTCTGTGAATAGAACTATCAGCGCAGGCTGCCTTGAGGCAAGACCTCTAAGAACCTGACAAAATGCCACAGATATCGTGTAATATTTAGGTGATGCATCTTGGTGAGAGCTAAGATAGTCCAGGAAGAAGAAGAGGATGGGCAAAGATGGGTAATTTTGGTAGTGATCTTCTGCAGCAGACCAGGTACATGTTAGCAGAAAACAAAAGGACCCCCCAGCAGTTTTTGGAAGAGGAGTGTATAAGAGAGAGTTGATGATACTAAATTACATACCTTCCAACATTGAGACATTTCTCCTCCCTCCTCAACCCCCCATTTTACACACACACACACACACACACACACACACACACACACACAGCACTTCCAATCAGAAGAAGGGCAAATGACTGCCAGAACACAGCACACACAGCTTCTACTGTCCTGAGAAAACCCCTGAACCCCATTTTAAATGCATTTTATTCTCTGGTAGATTTACAAAAAGCAAAACACATGCCAATATATAAATTTTAGAAAGGGGCAAAATAAGATGTGGGTGCACAAAGTATTTCTTTTTCTAATAAAATAAAATAAAATAAACAAAGAGGAGGAGGAGGAGGAGGAGGAGGAGGAGGAGGAGGAGGAGGAGGAGGAGGAGGAGTGTGGACTTGATATCCTGCCTTTCACTCTGCTTAAGGAGTCTCAAAGCGGCTAACAATCTCCTTTCCCTTCCTCCCCCATAACAAACACTCTGTGAAGTGAGTGAGGCTTAGAGACTTCAGAGAAGTGTGACTAGCCCAAGGTCACCCAGCAACTGCATGTGGAGGAGCGGGGGAAGCGAACCCGGTTCACCAGATTACGAGTCCACTGTTCATAACCACTACACCACGCTGGCTCTCATTGCGCACTGCCGCACACCTCCTTTCTTTCCTCGCAAGGTGGCCCTGCCCTCTGCCTGCCCCTCAGAGCCAGTGGGTCACATGCAGTCTCTCCTCCTCCTCGCACACTCTCCAGAAGCTGCTACAAGCTGCCCAAGGAAGGAGAGCGGCAGCAGTGGCCATGGAGAGGCAACAGGGTGCTCCCTCGCAGGTGCCAATGCTGCCAACTACCACTGCTTGGGACAAGCGCTGGCTCCTCTTCCTCCCTGAGCTTGGTGGCTGTGGCACTGGTGGGGGAAATAGGGACATTCCGGGATCCAATCGGAGGCCAAAATGGCTTTCATAATTCCGGGACCGTCTCAGGGAAAATAGGGGCACTTGGAGGG
This sequence comes from Zootoca vivipara, assembly GCF_963506605.1. Lineage (NCBI taxonomy): Eukaryota > Metazoa > Chordata > Lepidosauria > Squamata > Lacertidae > Zootoca > Zootoca vivipara. The sequence goes on from NC_083283.1 coordinate 4,283,330, forward strand.
CATGAAATTGCTCAGGGTGGTTAAAACCAAAAGGGATTGCAAAGACCTCTGAAAGCACTTCTCCAAACGGTGTAAATGGGTAGTGAAATGGCAAATGCAATTCGAGGTAAACAAGTATAAAATGATGTGTACTGGGGCAAAGAAATATTGATTTCACATAGGAGTTCATGGGGTCAGGAATGAGACTGACCAGGAATGAGACCTTGGGATCATTGTGGATAGTTCGGTGAAGATATCCACCCAGTGTGTGAAAAAGACAAATTACATTATATAGAAATCATTGGGAACCAAACTGAAAATAAAACTGTTGACATCATGCTACCATTATAACAGATCTATGGTGTGAACATATCTGCAATGTTGTGTACAGTTCAGGTAGCCTCACCCCAAACAGGATATTGTAGACAGTGGCGTACCAAGCCCAGGCGGTACCCGGTGTGGCGCCTGTGCGGCACCCCGTACGGACTGTGCATGTGTGACATCCCGTGTGTGCACACTCCGTACAGGGTGCCGCTGGCATGTGGCGGCCTTATGGGCGGCTGCTCGCGCATGGCAGCCATATAGGCTATAGCCTATACGGCCACCATGCACGAGTGGCACCTCGTAAGGCTGCCACACGCCAGCGGCAGTGCAGCCCGTACAGACTGCGCATGCACAGGATGCCGTACATGTGCAGTCTGTACGGGGTGCTGCTGGTGCGTGCTGGCCTTACGGGGTGCCACTCACACAGGATGGCCATATAGGCTGCCACGTGAGCAGCACCTCGAGTGTCACCCCCCTCCAGGGTGGCACCCGGGGCGATGCCCCATCACACCCCTTGCTACACCCCTGATTGTAGAGATGGAAAAGTTCAGAGTAGGGACACCAAAATGATCAAGGGGTGGAGAAACACCCCTATGAGGAAAGGTTGCAGCATTTGGGGCTTGATAGTCTAGAGAAAAAGGGAGTAAAAGGCAACATGATAGAAGTTTAAAAAATGATGCATGGCATGGAGAAACTGGATGGAGAAATGTTTTTTCTTCCTCATAGCACTAGAACCCAAAGACATCCAATGGAGCTGAATGTTGAAAGATTTAGCACAGACAACAGAATGTGTTTCTTCACACGGTGCATAAACTAGGGAATTAGCTTCCACAAGAGTAATGACCATCAAATTGGATGGCTCTAAAAGAGGATTAAACAAATTGACAGAAAGAGCTATCTTTGGGTAATTATCCTGATGGGACATGGGTGGCCTTTTGGTCTAAACCACAGAGCCTCTTTGAAGGTACTTTTATCATATGTGGTGGGATTGTAAAAATGTAAAAATGTATTGGGAAACGATATATAATGAAGAAAATGTTGAAAATAACATTTGTTAAACAACCAGAAGCCTTCCTGTTAGACATTTTAGGTCAAGACCTGCTGAAAGAGAAGAGGACACTATTTATGTATGCTACTACAGTGGTGAGAATTATAATAGCACAAAAGTGGAAGACCGGAGAAATGACAACTAAATAACAATGGCAAGAGAAATTGATAAACTATGCAGAACTGGCAAAATTGATGGACAGACTTCGAGAAAAAGACAACAGTTACTTTGAAAAAGACTGGGAACCATTCATAATATACTTGCAGAAACAAAGGAAGACTATTGACTTGATGGCAGGATTTAAATAAACACTCACATCTTTATTAACAGAGAACATTTAAAATGATAAAGATATAGTGGATTTTGAGGAAACAGCAGTATGTAACAAGAGGGAAACAAACCAGAAGTGGAAGTTGGGGGAAGCCCAGGAGGGGAGGGAAGAGGTGATGTAATATAAATGTTATTGATTTGAGATGTATGTAATGATAGAAAAAGAAAAGTGAATAAAATTTAACAACAACAACAACAACAACAACAACAACAGAGAGCCTCTTGGACTTGCCAGTCAGAAGGTCGGTGGTTCAAATCCCCATGACAAACTGAGCTCCCATTGCTCTGTCCCAGCTCCTGCCTCTGAACTGTTGGGATTCTCTCTGCATGCAGCACTGTTCAAATCCGCACGATGGGGTGAGCGCCTGTTGCCCTGTCCCAGCTTCTGCCAACCTTGCAGTTCAAAATCACACCAGTGCAAGTAGATAAATAGATACCGCTGTGGCAGGAAGGTAAACAGTGTTTCCATGCGCTCTGGTTTCCGTCACGGTGTCCCGTTGTGCTAGAAGTGGTTTAGTACTGCTGGCCACATGACCCGGAAAGCTGTCTGTGGACAAACGCCGGCTCCCACTGCCCGAAAGCGAGATGAGCGCTGCAACCCCATAGTCGCCTTTGACTGGACTTAACCATCCAGGGGTCCTTTACCTTTCACCTTTTACTTATCTGATGGATATATTCTACCTTCACAGTTGCAGTATGCTTCTGAATATCAGTTGCTGGAAACCACAGGTGGGGAGAGTGCTGTTGTGCCACAGAATCGTAGAATTGTAGTGTTGGAAGGGATCCTGGGGGTCATCTAGCCCAGCCCCTTGCAATGCAGAAATCTTAACTAAGGCATCCATGATTGATGACCATCCAACCTCTGCTTAAAATCCTCCAAGGAAGGAGAGCCCACAACCTCCCAAGGGAGTCCGTTCCATTGTCAAGCAGTTCCTACTGTCAGAAAGTTCTCCCTGATGTTTAATTGTGTTCCATTCCTGCTTGTGGGCTTTCCATAGGCTTCTGGTTGGCCACTGTGAGACCGGGGTGTTTGATTAGATGGGCCTTGAGCAGTCTCTTTTTACGTTCTTTGAGCTGAGTTGCTCTCTATAACAATGAAAAGGCTCATAGAATCATAGAATCATAGAGTTGGAAGAGACCACAAGGGCCATCCAGTCCAACCCCCTGCCAAGCAGGAAACACCATCAAAGCATTCCTGACATATGCCTGTCAAGCCTCTGCTTAAAGACCTCCAAAGAAGGAGACTCCACCACACTCCTTGGTAGCAAATTCCACTGCCAAACAGCTCTTACTGTCAGGAAGTTCTTCCTAATGTTTAGGTGGAATCTTCTTTCTTGAAGTTTGAATCCATTGCTCCATGTCCGCTTCTCTGGAGCAGCAGAAAACAATCTTTCTCCCTCCTCCATATGACATCCTTTCATATATTTGAACAGCTCCCTAAGCCATTCCTCATAAGGCATCATTTCCAGGCCTTTGACCATTTTGGTTGCCCTCTTCTGGACACGTTCCAGCTTGTCAGTATCCTTCTTGAACTGTGGTGCCCAGAACTGGACACAGTACTCCAGGTGAGGTCTGACCAGAGCAGAATACAGTGGTACTATTACTTCCCTAGATCTAGATGCTATACTCCTATTGATGCAGCCCAGAATTGCATTGGTTTTTTTAGCTGCTGCATCACACTGTTGACTCATGTCAAGTTTGTGGTCTACCAAGACTCCTAGATCCTTTTCACATGTACTGCTCTCAAGCCAGGTGTCACCCATCCTGTATTTGTGCCTTTCATTTTTTTTGCCCAAGTGTAGTACCTTACATTTCTCCTTGTTAAAATTCATCTTGTTTGCTTTGGCCCAGTTGTCTAATCTGTTAAGGTCATTTTGAAGTGTGATCCTGTCCTCTGGGGTATTAGCCACCCCTCCCAATTTGGTGTCCTCTGGTGACCTCTCTCCAAAAAATTATATTTGCCAGCGTATTAATGCTGTGAATCTCCACCTATGTGCATCCTGTGTGTATGTGTGATCAAACCAGGGGCCACAAACACCAGTCATTCTCCACCGACCTCAGCTGAGGGAAACAAAACCCAGAGTAAGCATTGTAAGCCCCAAAACCTGACCACAAAGAGAACCAGGGTAAGTGCAATAGTATGTATCTGAAACTCTTTCAAAATTTAGGAGAAGTGCCATGTAACAGTCAGACAGCCATCAAGCGAGCTGTTGATTTTCCCTCCATATACTGTTTGACTCCAACTCCCATGAGCCCAGCCAGCATGGCTAATAATCTGGGATGTAAATGTCTAGCTAAAGATTTGGTGTCGATGGACGGATGATGCTTGCTTAAATGAGCAATGGTGTCTTTCAGTGGCTTGCAGTAACTAGCTACTCATCAACCCTAAATACACTTGTTTAGCATTGCTGGTAGTGGAGGGGGTACTTCAAAGACTGGAGGGTTGCCCCCTCCCTAGCTTCCCCCCCCCCCAGCAAGGATTGTTCTGTCTGTTTTGTGGAAAACTGCTTCTGCTTGGCGATTAATGCCATCTGTCGAGTTGCTTACCTGCTCCCCCGTGCTTAATTTACATGTTTATAAGCAGACAGGTCTCCAGTGCTTTGGAAGAAGTTATGAAAGGAATATGTGAGTGAATACTCATTGGCTGGCTCCAAACATAATCTGAAACCATGGTTCGCACTAACCATGAGATGCACTTCTTCCTAGTATACGACAGGTAAGCTAGTCTAAATCAGGCTCTTGAATCTGCTTCATAAATTCACTCCTGCCTCCATGGTGCAACAGTCTCTTGAAACAAAGTAATGGCCCTAACTGATTTGTCAATGGTTTCAAGCAGAACAGGAAAACACAGTTAACACAAACCATGGTTTGCAAACAGGGAACCCAACTTGAATAAAATATTGGGAGGGGGGAGGCAGCCAGATAATTTCTGCCCTGTATAATCGATCACATGACATGGTACACACCCACCCTTTTAACTACTTCCAAGTACCGGTAGTTTTAACTAATTGTTTCCGAGCACAATTCAAAGTTTTGATGCTGACCTTTAAAGCTCTAAACGACCTCGGCCCAGTATACCTGAAGGAGCGTCTCCACCCCCATCGTTCAGCCGGACACTGAGGTCCAGCTCTGAGGGCCTTCTGGCAGTTCCCTCCCTGCGAGAAGTGAGGTTGCCGGGAAGCAGGGAGAGGGCCTTCTCGGTAGTGGCACCCGCCCTGTGGAATGTCAAGGAAATGAACAACTACCTGACTTTTAGAAGACATCTGAAGGCAGCCCTGTTTAGGGAAGTTTTTAATGGTTGGTGTTTTCTTGTGTTTTTAATATTCTGTTGGGAGCCAGATGGGTGGGGTATAAAGAATTATTATTATTATTATTAGTGTTTTTATCTTGTGAACCACCCTGAGATCTTTCCATGAAGAGCAGACTAGAAATCGAATAAATACATAACACGAATAAATTGCAAAACACCTGGTGGAACTCGTCCTTACAGTGATGTAGCAAAGTGAGATTTTTAGCTTATCGTTCACAATGCAAGCCCTTTTGCCAGCCTTTGCCCTTGGCTCCCAAACCCCACTGCCAGCCCCTCTCCCTTGGAGCTTCCTCTTTCTTTCAGCTCCCCTCTATTCTCCCCCCTCCCAGTGCTTAATTAAGCTGGTGATTACATGGTCGTCTGTGTTCCGAAGAATTAAGGCCTGTGCTTCCAGCAACACACCCCAGCTTGTAGACTTTGCCAACTGGTCGGCGGCCCACCATTATGAGAGCATTTGGGAGCCCCCAAAGAGGAATCACGACATTGAAGAAGTGGGTGTGCAAGGGGGAGGAGGGGGGGAGGAGAGAAGAGGAAATTAGTGGGCTGGGCTGGGAAGGACAGAGGGAGCCTAGAATACTGTGTGTGTGTGTGTGTGTGTGTGTGTGTGTGTGTGTGTGTGTTTTAAGCAACAGGCAAATAGCTCAGATTCAAGCCGTGCATGACTAGAATGTCAATGGCACGTCTTCTTTCCCCACAGTGCTTCCCTCATCCTTCCTTCCCACAACTCCCTGTTGTTCTTGGGTAGCTTCGCCCCCACCCCTTTTTAATTAGCAGATGTATCTTGGCAACACCGTATGTGCGCTTCTGTGGGTCATGAGAGGGATAGAGAACAGCAGGGCCTAATAAAGAGCCAAATTTGGCTTCTTCTAGAAGGCCTGAACAAGAAGAAGTAAGGCACCTTCCTTGCATCACCTTTGCCCTGCTAAGACCTACTTGGGGAATAGAATCATGGAATTGTGGAGCTAGAAGTCATGGAGTCATAGAATTACGGAGTTGGAAGGGACCCCGAGGGGCATATAACCCATCCCCTTGCAAAGCAGGAATCTCAATTAAAGCATCCGTGACAGATGGCCATCCAACCTCTGCTTAAACGGAAGGAGAGTCCACCACCTCCTGAGAGAGTCAGTTCCACTGCTGAACAGCTCTTGCCGCCAGAAAGTTCTTCCTGATGTTTAGTGGACCAGTGTCTTGTCCCGGTAATGGACTGGATGAGAGCCAACAAACTGAAGCTCAATCCAGATAAGACCGGGGCACTGCTAGTGGGTAGTTCCCTAGACCAGATGGGTGGGAGATCGCCTGCTCTTGATGGGGTTACATTTCCCCTGAAGGAGCAGGTTCATAGCTTGGGGGTCCTCCTGGATCATTTGCTGTCACTCAAGGCTCAGGTGGCCTCAGTGGCCTGGAGTGCTTTCCATCAGCTTTGGCTAGTAGCCCGATCTATGCCCCTATCTGGACAGGGGTAGCCTAACTACTGTTGTCTATGCTCTGGTAACCTCAAGCTTAGATTACTGCAATGCGTTATACGTAGGGCTGCCTCTGAAGATGGTTTGGAAACTTCAGCTGGTGCAGAATTCAGTGGCCGGGTTGCTCCAGGGGCAGCACATCCATTAAGGCGAACTAGGCAGTTGCCTAGGGCGCCAAAATGGAGGGGGCGCTGGCACGACGGGGAGCGCGGCTGGCTTCACAGGACTCGCTCTGCGCCCCGACGCCACCTACTTGCACCCAGGGCGGGCGGCAGAAGCATCGCCGGTGCAGCCCAGGCGTGCCCAGAGCGCCGAGGGCAGCAGCGTGTGGAGGACACGAGCGAGAGCAGCCCCTTCCCTCGGCATGCGTGCACCAGAGCTGGGCCTTCGGCTCCAGGCGCCGGCGCCGTGCTCTACTTCTTGGGCAGGCGGGAGCAGCTGCTATTGCACCCGGGAGTCCGTGGCTGAAGCCCGAGAGCAGCCAGAGCAACCCAGCCATCAACGTCGCAGGTAAGCGGGAAGGGTGCTGGGAAGGGAAGGGGGTGAAGGCTGGGCCAGGCCCGCAGGTAGGAGGCAGATGCTGGGGAGGGGAGCGCCAGAAGGTGATCTCACCTAGGGCGCAAAAAAACCCTAGCACCAGCCCTCTGTTGCTCACCAGAGCAAGACGGTTTGAACATATTACACTGATCCTGGTCTGACAGCACTGGCTACCAATTAGTTTCTGGGTCCAATTCAAAGTGCTGGTTTTGACCTATAAAGCCTTAAACGGCTCAGGACTGCAATACCTCAAGGACTGCCTCTTTTCATATGAACCTACCTGGATCCTGAGATCATCTTCTGAGAGCCTTTTTTGTGTGCCTCCTCCTTGAGAGGTCCGGAGGGGGGCAACACAAGAGCAGGGCCTTCTCTGCAGTCTATGGAATGCTCTCCCCTCATTATACGCCTTTAGGCACCAGGCAAAAATGTTCCTTTTAAACCAGGTATTTGGTTGATCCTATGCCCTTTTAAAATATGGCTCTCTTTATGTGTGTGTGTGTGTGTGTGTGTGTGTGTGATTTATTTTGATTGAATATATTGTGGTTTTTATGTTGATCTTTTCTGTGAACCACCCTGAGACCTCTGGGTATACGGTGGTATAGAAATTCAAATAATAATAATAATAGTCAGACGTGACCCCAAAAGTCATCTAGTCCAACCCCCTGCTGTGCGGATATCACAGCAAAAGACTCACTGGCAGGTAGCCATCCAACCTCTGCTTAAAAACCTGCAATAAAGCCTCCATCACCTTCCAAAGTAGCCTATTACACAGTCAAATAGCTTTTAAAGTTGGATAGTGCTTCCTAATGTTTAGACGGAATCTCCTTTCCCGTCATTTGAATCCATTGGTTTTGGGTCCTACCTTTTGGAGCAGCAGAAAACAAGTTTGCTCCATCTTCCTTGTGGCAGCCCTTTAGATATTTGAAGATGGCTATCATGTCATCTCCAAACCGTCTCTTCTCCAGGCTAAATGTATCCAGCTCCCTCTTGTGCACACATTTCAGCTTGTCAATATCCTTTTTTTCCTATGGGGCCCAGAAATGGACATAAGATTCCAGGTGGAGTCTGACCAAAGTCAGAATAGATGAACCTTTGGCCTGATCCATCAGGTTTCTTCTTATATAAACTCTGGCATGATTTGTTTTTGGTTTTTTTTATGTTGCATGCTGCTTAGAGAGTTTTTAAATATTTTAAATATAATAAATAAATGAGCGTTTTGAAAGCCAGGATCATGTTTGCCCTTTAGGTTGCAAAGTTTACAAGTAAAGCAGAATAGCCTTTCAATATGTTGTCAGTAGTTGGAGAGGCTTAGCAACGGCTGGCACCCTCAAAAAGCAGAAACCGGGAAGAATGGTCTATAAAGCCGACCTGCTCTGGGGGTGGGGCCACCACCGAAAGGGATGACACCCTTTTGGGGACGACACTTTGGGGGTGGAGCAAGGGCGTTGGCCAGCCCCCTTGTGCTAAAATTACTGTATTAAGGGAGGAGTGTTTTAACTTAGGTGGGTGTTGTTTTATTTGGGGGGGGGGGGCTTCTTTAAATTCTTTTAAAATGTTATATGTTAATTTGGATTTTTGTATCTGTATTTGTGGGCTGGGGGATTGTTTAGGGGCACAGGAGCTAAAATGTTTGAGGGGCGGCTCCCCAAAGTTGGTGCGCATTGCCATTCCTGTGTGTGTGTGTGTGTGTGTGTCTTGTGATCAATTATGTGGGGTGGGGCTTAACTGCCCCCCAGTATTTTATTCAAATTGGCACCCCTATATTGGGGCTTTTGTTGGGGAGTGTGTTTTCATTAGTTTGTATACATTAGCATTGTTAATTGCTTTAATTATTTGCAGTATGTATTTTAATGTTTGATGTTTTGTTTTATTTTTATATATGCGGTAAGCTGCCCAGGGTGGCTGGGGAAACACACCAGGTGGGCAGGGTCTAAATAATAAAATTGTTGTTGTTTATGTTAAGTGTTTTTATATTGCAGCTTTGTGTTGTGAACTGCCCTGAGACCTACAGGTATAGGATGGTATAAAAATTGTAATAATAATAATAATAATAATAATAATAATAATAATAATAATTAAAAAAAATTGAGGAACAGGTGCCAGAGAATGGGAACTGATAAATAAGAGACAGCTAATGAGCTTGCAGATTCTGTGATGTCACCTGGAGGAGCGTCTCCACCCCCATCATTCTGCCCGGACACTGAGGTCCAGCGCCGAGGACCTTCTGGCGGTTCCCTCATTGCGAGAAGTGAGGTTGCAGGGAACCAGGCAGAGGGCCTTCTCGGTAGTGGCACCTGCCCTGTGGAACGCCCTCCCACCAGATGTCAAAGAGAACAACAACTACCAGACTTTTAGAAGACAACTGAAGGCAGCCCTGTTTAGGGAAGCTTTTAATGTTTGACGGACTACTGTATTTTAATATTTTGTTGGAAGCCACTCAGAGTGGCTGGGGAAACCCAGCCAGTTGGGTGGGGCATTAATAATAACAATAACAATAACATCACCATCACCACCACCACCATCACCATTATTATTATTATTATTATTATTATTATTATTATTATTATTATTTCACATTGACATTCAGACATGGCGAGCTGCCTTGTACAGAGTTAGATCATTGGTGTAAACACCCCAATATTGTCTCCAGTGACTTGCAGTGGATCTCCTGTCCCAGCCCTATCTGGAGGCTTTGAGGATTGAACTCAGGATCTTCTGAATGCAAGGCAGGATGCTCTACCAACAAGCTATTGCATAAGGTGGAATATCCTGAAAAGTTGGGGTGCTTTCCCATTTGGGGTTCTTGCCCCGCCCTTTGAATACCAGCTCTATGTAGATTTAGGGCAAAAAAAACCCAAAAACAAAAAAACCAAGAACTTACGCAAACTGGTAGCTTGAACATCAGCCACCCACTTCTTACTAACATTATGAGTAATTTAGAACCAAACCAGGAGTGAATAATATCTCAGGAAATGCATAAGAAGAATGAGGACACAGAGGCTGACCAAACAAGCCTCTTCAGTTTCTTCCTTTGTATTCAGGTGCCCACACTGCATTGACCCCTCTTAGTCTGCGAATTATTCACTGTCAAACCAGAGATTGTATTTGGCATTCGGGATTCTAATTGCTTCTTTACTAATATTCAGAAATGCATACGAGGCATGTTTGGTTTTCCATTCTGTTGATCCCTCCTTTTGTCGTACCATTCAAACATCTTGACCCCAACTGGAAAACCAAGCCAGCAAAGCTGGAGTGTTATGCACCCATCCAATAATAGTCATAAACACAACCCCAAGGGACAAATGCTGGGATATTTCATAGTCTTGCACGTCTGACGATGGCAGGTTTTGACGTTTCACCCTCTGTGGAAGGGTCAGTTTGGGAAGTGTGTGTCGTAAGGTGGGGAGCTGGTTAGTGTTGGAGTCAATATGAGCCAAGGCCATACCAACATCCAAAGATTTTGGATATCATGGAAATTAAGCAAAGAGTTCTTTAATCTTGTTGTTGTCATCGTTATTTCACTTTGCTGCCAGGGAAGGGATAATGTTCTGGAGGGATTTTTCTTGCCTCCGACACCCAAATAACCTGGTTGGCTTTTTCTGCAAGGGGTTTCATCCGCTGCTGCACCTCAAGGCAGACTGAGCTCCGCTTGTATAGGGAGGGGGAGAGATTGCCCAATGGGAGGAATTTACTTACTGAACTCTTCGGATTCTGAGTTTGCCCCTCTTCCCATCTGTTCCGATCATCAACTTGCGGCTGGAAATCCTGTTCAACTTCCCCTCGGACATCTGAGGTTGCATCAGAAATCGTTTGCACATTGTCAAGCCTGCATACGGAGCTCTAAGGACTAGAAACTTGATGGTGCATGAGAGAGAGAGAGAGAGAGAGAGAGAGAGAGAGAGAGAGAGGTAAGTAAATAGTTTGTGGTCTCAGCATACTTACTGAAAACTGTTGACACTTTCGACTTCTGCATGGCGCAACAGTGAAACTTATGTAATGGGTTGTCACGATGGGTTGACCCATAGAAAAAAATTAATGTGACTGAGGCCTGTTATTTTCAATGGGTCTACTCTGAGTAAAATGTAGGTGCCTGCAACCGAAAGGGTTGAGTAAGGCATGCTTTGGAATTCTTGGGATATTATGGGTTGTTGTTTTTTTGGCAGATTTCTTCCATTCCAGCCTCTCATATGCTTTCCCCCATGTTCCTCCATGAACTTCAGTACAGGGGGAAACTATTGTTCAAGTATCTAAACTGAAAAGTAAGATGATAAATAGCCCGTCGACCTTGTTTAATCACTGTATATTTGTCTGTGATTATTATTAGCATAGCCATCAGCCATAATTACTATTAAAATTGTTTATTATTATGCTGTGATGTCATGTCCCTCCCTCCTCCCAGCATCAGGCAGTTTATCATCATGAGATGAAATCCAATTTCAAAAGGGGCATTCAAGCTACATATTCCAATTTCCAAACTGATGTTCCAACAACCAACATTAATTTTTTCCAACACTCTCCTCCATTTGTGCCTCTCCTTATCTGTGTTTATTGTTAATTATTTTTAATGATGATTTCAAGCCACTGTACCAGGTCTTAACATTGTTTTACGATGTTTGTATATTGCTTGGAGTTTTAAGACAAATGTGTATTAAAATAGCATTAATAAATACATTCAAACTTCCTTGGAAGTGGACCACACTGATTTCAATGGGATTATCTGTGGGTTTCCCATAGGTGTCTGGCTGGCCACTGTTAAAAAGTGGATTAAATGGGCCTTTGGCATGTTCTTATGTTCTTACCCAAATTAAATGTGTATAGAATTGTCATCTTAATATTACAGCATGCATAACATTCAAGGGTAGTGGGTGAGATTTGAAAGTGTACTCTTCCTACTCAATAGAAACATACATTTTATTCTATGCTGGAATCTTCATTTCCCAGAATGTGATCAGTTTGAATTGGAGGGAAGGGCGAAGGAATGCCCAGGACAGTACCTATTGGCTATTGCCTATGCCCTCCCCAACATACCATGCTCCATCATGAGAGGAGTTTGGCAACACTTCCATGCCCCCAAGCTGGCCACCAAACCAATTTCACTGCTTCTATATGCTGACGATGCAGTCCTCCTGTCCAGAACAAAAATAGGCCTCAAAAGGCTGATAGGAGAATTCTCAGCATATTGCAAGAGAAAGCAGTTGGTGGTAAACTATCAGAAAACCAAGGTTTTGGTCTTTGCAAGGAAACATAGATTACATAGATGGAGCATGGACAATCACCTAGTTGAGCAAGTTAAAGCCTTTAAATATCTGGGCATAGTCTTTCAGGCATCAGGGCTTTGGGACGTACACCAAAAATGGGTCAAAGAAAAAGCAGTCCAAACCGTAAAGATGTTGTCCCGCTTTTTTCACACGAAGGGCTGCAAATACATTCCAGCAGCCCTCGAAGTCTTCCAAGCCAAACCGCTGGCCCAGATTCTTTACGGGGCCCAAATCTGGACGGGCAATCACTGCAGAATTCTTGAAACTGTTCAATCTAAATTCCTAAGACAGATTTTTGCAGTCCCACCGTGTGTCCCAAATGCTGCATTACGTCTGGAAGCAAGCCTGCCCTCTGTAGAAACCCAATCCTGGCAAAGAACACTGAATAAATTATAAATCCGTCTGCATAAATTTAAATCCGTCCGGGCTACTGCCGCTAGTCCTACAGGACCCTCATAAAAGTGCGTGGTCCCAACCAGTGCACCAAAAACTCCTTTCCTGTGGACTCCATCCACATCAGCTCCTTATGATGGGCCTTACCAATGCAAAAAGGCTAATTGGACAGCGCCTCAAGGACCTTGATCAACAGAACAATCTGGCCATCACAAAGAAATCCCGCCCTTGGTTTGCCTTCTTTCCCCCCCTCCCAGCTGGAACCCCTGTCACGCTATCTGTATAAATTAACCATCTCTAAATTCAGACGTGCTTTTACTTTAGCCAGATTGGATGTGTTGCCCTCCGCCGTACTCGAGGGCAGATTTCAAAAGATTCCAGCGGACAAACGACTCTGCCCCTGTGGAATCGGCAACACGGAAACAGTGGCTCACATCCTTCTGTCATGTCCCCTCTATAAAGACTTGCGGCTCGATCTCATTACACCACTGCTCATAACTATCCCAGGCCGCCCAATTGAGGCCACATTGTTCTTTCTTCTATCAGATCAAAATGACCTGAGAACAACACAAGTTGCCAGATTCATCGAGGGTGCAATGAGACTAAGGGCTATCTTTTAAACGATAATCATAGTCATATGACTGATCATTTTATCCATGTTGTTTTTAATTGTATTTTGCGTGTATTCTGTTGTCAGCTATGCAAATAAAGCTTATTGATTGATAAATCGACACATGCCTCTCTTTTTGGTGGTGGATTTTTTTATATACTTTTATTGTGTTGTTACTTTTCTGCTGGGAGCCACCCAGAGTGGCTGGGGAAACCCAGCCAGATGGGTGGGGTGTAAATAATAAAATAGTAGTAGTAGTAGTAGTAGTTGTTACTATTACTATAAACAAAAGAAAAACAACCCTGGACTGCTTCGTCGATGCACAAATAAGCTATCAGGGATAAGAAAGATGGCTTATCTCACTGCTCAGCTAACTGGACTGTACATTTGGAATGCTAGTTTTCATGGTACTTTTCAGATAAATCACCCTTGTCCAGTCTGACCTTGTCTCCACATTGAGAAAAATGCCAGTAGACGTAGCTTCTGCTACATCCATTTCTATGGATACTTTTCAATTTGCAAAGTCTCCGGATGCGCTGCGAAGTCAACCACTTGGGGGTTCAACCCTTGTACTTCCTGGTTGGTTAAGGCTGCAAGAGTTAGTTTAGCTGACAGGGTATGGCACATGTGGAAAGCTTTCTTTTCAGGGGACATAGCTCTAAAGAGTAGACGAAGGCCTGGTAAGCCCCATTCCCTCTAGACTCAGTTTCTCAAGGCAATGTACAATTCAAAACATGAAAAAGTTTAAAACACGCAGACAAAAACCAGCCAATACATGAGCAAATGTGGCATAATGGTTAGAGTGTCAGCCCACGACCTGGGAGACCAGGGTTCAAATCCCCCATTCTTTGCTCTTAATTTAGCTTAGCTTTCCTGGAATCTTGGATGTTAAATCTTTTCAGCAATACACAGGCATTCCTATTTCATTGTCAAATAATTATACATAACAGGGCTCACTACCTCAACAGCAAAGATAAAAGATCAAGGGCCCTTGGACAGTTGAGTCCAATCAAAGGAAATTATGGGGTGTGGCACTCATCTCTCTTTTCAGGCCGAGGGAGCCGCCGTTTGCCCACAGACAGCTTTCCAGGTCATGTGGCCAGCAGGACTAAACTGCTTCTAGCGCAACGGGACACCGTGAAAGAAACCAGAGCACACGGAAATGCCATTTACCTTCCTGCCACAGCAGTACCTATTTATCTACTTGTGTTGGCATGCTTTAGGTAGGCCGAAGCTGGGACGGAGAAACAGGAGCTCACCCCATCGCGCAGATTTGAACAGTGCTGCAGGAATCCCAAAAGTTCAGTGGCAGCACAAGAGAACTCTCTGCCTGCAAAACCTGCTTCTTCACTGCTAAGGCAGATGGGGAGGGGTCTTTCCCAACGTCCCCTCCTGGAGCCTGGAAGCACCAGACTCTCCCACTCACCCTCCTCCTCCTCCTTCTGTGATCCCTCATAGCCAAGTAAGATTGTCTTCCATAAACGCAGCTTTAACAATGAGTCTGTAAGTGACTGTGGAGGCCAATTCTGGATCCACACATCCTTCCACAGTGGGGACATTGGTTCCTGGGTGGGAGTTGATCACGGTGTGGATTTGCCAAGCGTGCCACCCACCCACAATATTGTTGACTCATCCACACTCCTTCTTTCTACTTCCTCACCCAATTCTCTTCCACTCTTTCTCCCCCAAAGCCTTCTTTCATCCATTCCTACTTTCCCTTTGTCCTTTATCCCCCCCCAAAGCTGATTCATCCCAGCCCCTTAGTGCTTTACATTGCCATTATGTTCCATACGTCTAGCTTTATGGAACAAACACAGCTACTCCTCTTGAAAGCCTAGCCGATGTTGCCCTGTGCGCATTCACACACTTCCTCTTACATCCGCCTCCCACCTTCCTTGCTCTTAGAAAGCCGACAATATCCTCTCCTTCATCTCTGTGCAACAGCAGAGAGCTGTGCAAGATAGATCTGGTGGAACATTTCAAGGCTTCCTGGTGGGATGGTGGTGGCTGCTTTTAGGAATGAATCGGTGTCCATTCTCATGGGTGGTGGGTGGGTGTGGAGTCAGTGTACGGGCGTGAGCTCCTTCCATCGGCTCTGCTGTGCCAGGCCAGTCCCACCAGGTCTCCTCTCCCTCAGCCATCACCTGTCACCTGCCATCAAGTGACGACGTGCCCATCAACCCTAGGTAATTGGGTTGGAGTAGTCACAACTGACTAGTGGGATTGGATTCAGGAGACTCGGATTCCATTTCCTGCTCTGTTGTAAAGCTTAATTAGTGACCCTAGAGGACCTTGGTCTTCTATAGCAGCCAAACCTCCTTCGCAGGGGTGTTGTGGGGATAAAAGGGAAGTGGGTCAACGTTGCTGCCAGGACAGAAGCGTTGTGGAATAAAAATGAGATGAGAAGAGAGGCAAAAAACAGAGAACTTTTGTCGCTGTTGTGAGGCAGGCATGATGGGAGGCCAGAATGAAGATCTCTGGTCCGTCGCTGAAAGCAGAGCTGGTTTTTCTGCAATATGAACCCCATCGTCCTGGAAGGCAGAACGCCAGATGCATCGGTGTAAGAAGAATGCAGGTGTTTCTCTTGGATTTCTGTTGTTTATAGCAAAATATTCCAGCTTTCTGCTGACAAAGATTTGCTCCTGCTGGTGTCCATTGGGCTACTTCTGCTGAGTCACCTTCATCAGCATAGTCAAGTTGCAATTCTCCACCCCCTCTCTTTTTTTTTTTAGAAGCGGCAGAAAGCAATAAAGATTCGAAAGAAACACAATCATCAGCGAGCCCCAAGACGCTTTCTGGAAAAAGTTGGGTTGACATCAGAGCGTTCTTGGATGGATCCCAATTAGTTTAATAACACAGTGCCTGCCTCAATTCCCCCATGCAATCCTGATTGGTTGCAGCAGATTTCCTTTGCCGCATGTTCCTGGACCATTACTTTCCCTCTGCCGTTGCTCCATCACGAGAATTATCCTCCGTGCATTCCCATGCTGGGCAAGATGCCTCTTTTGTGTCTTATGAAATTTAGAGATAAGAGCATTAGGGGCCCGTAAGGATTAAAATATGGACACGCTCAAAGAAAGTCTTAGCCGGCACAATATGTCTGTTCCGGACCTTTTCGCCTTGCCCAGCCAATTAAGACGTAGACTTCACTTGGAATCTGAAGTGGGTTTCATTATTCAGAAAGGCTAGAGGAGGGCCAGTTGGAAGGGGGAAAGCAGCGGGGCAGCGGGCGGGGGGAGGATTTAGTTTTTAAAGGAAACGTGCTAGTGGCAAATAGGAATTAACCCAGGGGTAGGCAACCAAAGGGGACCCAGGTGGCGCTGTGGTTAAATCACTGAGCCTAGGGCTTGCTGATCAGAAGGTCAGCGGTTTCAATCCCTGTGACGGGGTGAGCTCCCGTTGCTTGGTCCCAGCACCTGCCAACCTAGCAGTTTGAAAGCACGTCAAAATGCAAGTAGATAAATAGGAACCGCTACAGCGGGAAGGTAAACGGCGTTTCCATGTGCTGCTCTGGTTTGCCAGAAGCGGCTTTGTCATGCTGGCCACATGACCTGGAAGCTATACGCCGGCTCCCTCGGCCAATAATGCGAGATGAGCGCGCAACCCCAGAGTCGGTCACGACTGGACCTAATGGTCAGGGGTCCCTTTACCTTTACCTTTAGGCAACCTAAGGCCCATGGGCCAGATGCGGCCCAATCGTCTTCTAAATCCGGCCCACAGAAGGTCCAGGAATCAGCGTGTTTTTACATGAGTAGAATGTGTCCTTTTATTTAAAATGCATCTCTGGGTTATTTGTGGGGCATAGGAAATCGGTCGTTTGTTTCTTCAAAATATAGTCCAGCCCACCTCATGGTCTGAGGGACGGTGGACCAGCCCATGGCTGAAGAAGGTTGCTGACCCCTGAATTAGCCCAATTGTTGCCAGTTTAGAGTCTCCCATTTAAATCTTTCAGTGATCACTCAGGAATCTAAAAACGCAACAGTCCAGCCAGTTCTTGCAGCAGGACACAACTCAGGAATAACCCGGAATCAGGAGTATACTTATGGGACTGGGAAACTTGGAGGAATCTGTGGGGATGGGAGGAGTAGAGAAGCATGAAATCATAACATTGTAGAGTTGGAAGGTACCCCCAAAGTTATCTAGTCCAACCCCCTGCAATCCCTGAAAAATGGCCACCCAACCTCTGTTTAAACACCTCCATTAAAGGAGAGGAGCACTACCCAGGTAGTTCATCTCATTGCTTGTGGTCCTGTGCTCTGTGGCAGCAGAAACCAAGCTTGTTCCATCTTCCATGTAGGGATGGCTAGGACAGGGCTGGAATCTCAGAGTCCTCAGACACACAAAGCACCAGCCCCCCCCCACCTTCCTTGTACATTGTACTATGTGCCAGAGTGGGAGACGTTGGAGATCCTAGTGTGGTGGGATGGGGTTCAAGTTTCTGGAAGGCCTTGGATGCTGCAGTACAACTGAACCACTGGGAGAACATAAGAACTACAGAGCCCAAGATGCCCAGTTGCCATCGATGCAACATGTATAGCTGACACAGGGGACCCCACTTCTGTAATACAGTGGAACCTCAGTTGTCGAATGCTTTGGAAGTCGAATGGCTTCCAAGGTGCATTTCTCCATTTTTTCAATGGATTTTGCCAACCGGCAATTGAGCCTCGGTTGTCAAATGTTTCGGAAGTCGAACAGTCTTCCGGAACGGATTACATTCGACAACCAAGGTTCCACTGTATGTTGATAATCATGCTAGCTTACCTTACAGGCTCATAAGAAGTCATACAGTTAATGTTTTATATGCAGAAGCTACTTTGTTGCATTCCTAGCATCGCCAGTTGAACAGTTCAGTTAGCAAGGGATGAAAAATACCTTTATCTTAGACCCCGAAAAGTTGTGAACTCTTCTTCAGTAGTGGTTATTAAGGGGTGGCTGGATGACCAACCTGTCAGAGATGCTGTCCTCAGCTGGCAGATTGACTAGATGACATTTGAGGTACATTCTCAACCACCTTGTGGTTTTATGTCCATGGAGAGTCAGTGCCAGTCAGACTAGACCAGGCATCCCCAAACTTTGGCCCTCCAGATGTTTTGGACTACAATTCCCATCTTCCCCAACCACTGGTCCTGTTAGCTAGGGTTCATGGGAGTTGTAGGACAAAACATCTGGATGGCCGCAGTTTGGGGATGCCTGGACTAGACTATGGTTAGCCAATGTGGTGCCCTCTACATGTTAGTGGACTCCAGCTCCCATCAGCCCTAGCCATCTTGCCCAATGGTCAAGGATGATGGGAGTTGTAGCCCAGCAACACCCAGATGGCCACTGCTTCCCCCGATGTGTGCTAAGGTTTGACTAAGCCCTTACTGCAGTTTCTATCCTTCCCAGACTAAATGGATCTTCAGCTGGATCTACAATGACATTTTTAAACATTGTTAGACCGATATATCGTTCTATTTCTCTTACTGCCAATTTCCAGTTGCTCTGCACCGCCCTCTGGTGTCACATTTTAATAACCCATTATTAACATTACAAGCAAAACGTAATTGTGTCCAAATACGTTATGATAACTGTTCCTTAACCGTTCCTTAACGTTATAAACCATGAGTGTAGATCCACCCTTTATCTGCGATCATCTCTCTCAGTTAATATGTAACAGTGGTGGCAAGGTGGATCCTGCCCATGCACGGAGGGACTGAGCTGCAAGGAGGCTTCTAGATCCCATCAGATCCTTAATGATGTCATGGGAGGGTGCAATGAAGGTTAGAGTCCTTGCTGAAAAGGGCTGCTAAATTTAAAAAAATGGTTGTTTGGGTCACCAGCTGGACAAAACAACTGCAAGATTTGTCAGCATGCAAAAGAGTATGTTTTGACTGCTGCTACCAGTGTCGTGTACTCATAAAAGGGATAATGAGGGCCGTCATTACTGTTGGACGAATGGAGCAACTGCCCCAAGCCTCTAGAGGGGGTTAGAGAGAAAGCAGTGATATCCTTGTAAACCTTGGTATCTGAAGAAGTGTGCATGCACACGAAAGCTCATACCAAAACAAAAACTTAGTTGGTCTTTAAGGTGCTACTGAAGGAATTTTTTTATTTTACTCCGACCCAGACTAACACGGCTACCTACCTGTAACCATCCTTGTAAACCTTCATTGTAGCGGCTCAATTGCTGCACTGTTCTTTCTTTTGCTCATTACTTGAGATAAAGGTTATGGATTTGAAATAAATGGCAATAATAAACATAATTATAACAGAGGCCCAGGAGAGAATTAATAGCATCCCACATATTATTCTTGTTTATATTATGAAGAGACTAATAAACGGGAACTTACAAACATTGTGTACTTTTGCCGTTTAGTGCAATGCAAACAACATTTCGCCCCTTAATTTTTAATAGTGCTACGGAGCCTACCATGCAATCAGCCACCGGTTTGTTGGGAATTGGTGTGTGTGTGTGTGTGTGTGTGTGTGTGTGTGTGTGTGTGTGTGTGTGTGTAACCCAGAACGAGAAATGAATTCTGCAGTATTGTTTATAGATAAATGCATACTGATGAGAAGCATTTAAATGCTGAGCCCTTCCTCAGAATAATGAGAAATTAAAAATGGAATAAAATGCATTGTCTGCCTATCTATTTATCGAGCTATCGAGCTATCTATTCTAACAGAGATGTTCCTCTGTATGTAGGGCAAAAATGCACCATATCCCAATGTTGTACAAAGGGTTTGAAGGTGCTGTCACATTCTGTCTTCCACAGGTTTGCCTTACATAAGAACATAAAAAGAACCTTCTGGATCAGGCCAATGGTCCCTCTAGTAGTAGAGCGTCCTGTTCTCACAGTGGCCACCCAGATGCCTCTTCTGAGATACCCACAGGCAAGTTCCAAGCACCCTGCTGTGGTTTCTAGCAACTGGTAAATTATGTGGGAGGAACATCATAAGGTGCTAGCCAATGTTAATAATTTCTTAGAGAAGTTCTGCTGGAATCAGTGGGCAAGTTGCAGATTTCAATGGGTATGCTCCAAGTAGAACATCTCCCAAAGATTTTAAAAAAATTCCTTCAGTAGCACCTTAAAGACCAACTAAGTTTTTATTTTGGTATGAGCTTTCGTGTGCATGCACACTTCTTAGTTGTATGACATCCCAGCATCCTGTCGCATGAAGTAGGCTATCCCCCAAGCTGGAAGATTTCTGGGTATGGCTGATAGAAGTTGTACTCCAAAATGACTGGAGGGCCCTGCTGTCAGGGTTGAGCCGGATGAGGAGTGGTGGCAAGCCCCCCATGGGGAGGATGCCCCCACGGGAGAATCTGGGGAAATGGAGGGTTTCATACCTGGTGAAGTCTGGTGGCGGCACTCCTCAGAAGAGGAAGAAGCAGATAGGGAAGAGGGAAGACCAGAGCAGGAGGAGGAAGGAGTTGAGGCAGAATCAGGCCCTTGTGAGGAGAGGAGCCGGCAGGCCCCCTCCCCTCCTCCCTTCTTAGCTGTAGAGCAGACATCCCCAAACTTCGGCCCTCCCATCTTCCCCAACCACTGGTCTTCTTAGCTAGGGATCGTGGGAGTTGTAGGCCAAAACATCTGGAGGGCCGTAGTTTGGAGATCAGGGCAGTCTCGAGCAGGTCGGGCGCCCTGGCGCTGAGGGGCGGAGATCGGTCCGGTGCCCCCGCCCTCGCAGGGCGCAGCATAGTTTCCGTGCGGCTTCGTCGCACAGCGTCCTGCCTACCGGCCCGGCGCCCTAGCACACCGCGCCACCGGGAGTCTACCTAGAGCCGGGCCCTGTTGGGGATGCCTGCTGTAGAGCGTAGACCTGAGAAACGGAGGGAACAATTGGAGGCACCTGCAGCTCATAAGAGGCGTGGTGAGGAGCCGACTACTTAAGGAATGCTGGCTGCTCCCTTCGCCAGCACTTGCAACTGCTGTGCTGAATAGGATTGCCAGACTCAATAGAGGACAGGACTTCTGTGCCTTTAATTGCCCTGCTCTCTTTTGAGTCTGGAAACCTTAAAGAGAAACCAGCAGACCCTTTGCTTGGAAATTAAACAAAGGGTCTGCTGGTTTCTCTTTAAGGTTTCCAGACTCAAAAGAGAGCAGGGCAATTAAAGGCACAGAAGTCCTGTCCTCTATTGAGTCTGGCAACCCTAGTGCTGAAGCGTGTGGTTGTCTTTGCTCATCCTGTTCCTGATTCCAGTGTTCCTGACTGCGGCTTCTCCTGACCTCCAGTACGGACACCCACCTCAGCTGGTTCTTGACGTGGACTGCTCCTGACTTTGGCTTCTCCTGACCCCCAGTACTGATACCCGACTGTCGCCTTCAGCACGCCAACCTGTTGCATTGGGCACAGTTGAAGCAGAGAGACAGTGATTATTTAACTTCCTCCCCCCCCCCCCGCCCAGTTGCTGGTATGTCAGGTGCTTTGCAACTGCTAAGCTCATTGCACGTGGGCTTTGCAGAGAATCTGGAGTTGGTACTAAGAGGAGTGTAAGAACCCATTTACGCTCCATTTATTCACAGGAAAGCAGCTTATCTGCCCTGGAAAACAGGGACCTAAGGAGATTAACAGACAAAGCAATTGTGGGCTGTGAAGAGCAAGGGTGGGACAAATGACCCTGGAGGCCAGCTTGCATCTTCCACAGCAGTCAGTGACTTGCTGTGGCCAATTTGAGGAATGGCAGAGAGCCAATCTTTCTAATTGCACCTGTGCTGTTGCTGCTGGATTAGAAAAACTAGGCTCCCCTCAGCACATGGGTGACTAGTGGCAAGGCATGCCATTGCACAGGAGACTTAGAATGTGTTTTTCATTTCATTTCATTTATTTACAATATGTTTAGTCCGCCTTGCAGGGTCAAGCCCCCAGAAGGTGGCTTCCGACGTATAAAATGCAACGAATCAACACTCAAATTTAGCACCATAAAATCAATAGAGGAAATAGCAATGGCATAGCAATAAACAGCATCAAAACCAAGATATATACAGTCCAGCTGGATAGCAATAAGAGCATTAAGCATATTGATTTCAGCACCAAATCAAAGGAGCAGCAATACAAATATTACCCTTTCAAGAAAAGTGGTTCTCAAGAAGGCCCATGCAAAATCTTTCAAATATCTGAAGGGCAGTTACATGGAAAATATCACAGAGTGATATTGTTTTCAGCTGCCTGAACCAATGGATTCAAATGACAATAAAGGAGATTCCGATTAAACAATAGGAAGAAATGACTGATGTTAAGAGCTATCTGCTTCATTGACTATGCAAAAGCCTTTGACTGTGTTGACCACAGCAAACTATTCAAACTATTCACAGCAAACTATTCACAGCACAATTCAAAGTGTTGGTGCTGACCTTTCAAGCCCTAAATGGCCTCGGTCCTGTATACCTGAAGGAGCGTCTCCACCCCCATCGTTCAGCCCGGACACTGAGGTCCAGCGCTGAGGGCCTTCTGGTGGTTCCCTCACTGCAAGAAGCCAGGTTACAGGGAACCAGGCAGAGGGCCTTCTCGGTAGTGGCACCCGCCCTCTGCCTGGTTCCCTGTAACCTGGCTTCTTGCAGTTACAGGAATGCCCTCCCATCAGATGTCAAAGAAATAAACAACTATATGACATTTAGAAGACATATGAAGGCAGCTCTGTTTAGGGAAGTTTTTAATGACTGATGTTTTAATGTATTTTTAACCTTCTGTTGGAAGCTGCCCAGTGTGGCTGGGGAAACCCAGCCATATGGGCAGGGTAGAAATAATAATGATATATTATTATGATTATGATTATTTTCATCAGATAAATGAAGAACCTGTCGCAGTGCTGTTTCCACTGATCTCACAAATAAGGCGATCTCATAAGTAAAATAGTTGTTAATGGCTTTAGATACTAATAGGAACACCTTGAACTTTGCCCAGAAGCAAATCGGCAACCAGTGCTGATCGCTAAGCACAGGTGTTATATTCTGACAAGGCCTCTCTCCCGCCATCAATCGTGCTGCAGCTTTCTGCACTAACTTGTCTACCCAGCATTTGTGTTCAGGCAACACAATACATGATTAAGGAACAACTAATCTGGAAAAGACCCTGATGTTGCGAAAGATGGGGGGCGCAAGGAGAAGGGGACGACATAGGACAAGATGGTTGGACAGTGTTTTCGAAGCTACTAACATGAGTCTGACCGAACTGCGGGAGGCAATGGAAGACAGGAGTGCCTGGCGTGCTCTGGTTCATGGGGTCACGAAGAGTCGGACACGACTAAACAACAACAACAACAACAAAGGACATCCACATATTACAGTGCTGGCTGGGTTTTCCCGGTGAAGGTAGCTCTTGACATCATGAGTGAAAGCAGTTAGTGGATCTTTTCAGTTTCATTACAACCTGGATGACCGTCTGATGATTCATGTGCAGCTTGTAGGAATCACCTCCTGGCTCTGAGGTGGATAATGAACTGTTAACATGAATCTAAGGACACATTCTGAGGAAGAAAATCCCAAGGGAAAGGGTGCCCTAATGGGAAAGGGAAAGTGGAACTCTGGAAGTGTGGTGCCCACTGGCATTTTTAATTTTTGTATTTAAGGATGCATGAATCATACCAATTTTGGTTTCTCTCAGTCTTCCACTTTTCCAATCCCAAATTCAG
This sequence comes from Zootoca vivipara, assembly GCF_963506605.1. Lineage (NCBI taxonomy): Eukaryota > Metazoa > Chordata > Lepidosauria > Squamata > Lacertidae > Zootoca > Zootoca vivipara. The sequence goes on from NC_083283.1 coordinate 4,307,191, forward strand.
TTTGCCACATTGCTTTTTGCAGATTGCCACAGTTGTGGCTTATTTCTTTTTAAAAAAAGAAAATGTCCTCACAATTGTCAGCATTGTCACCTAGTGTACACTATTTGGCGTCACTTTTCAGAGACAATGCATTTTTATGCGGACTCAGTTTTGTACCCATTTTGGGGTTCATTATCATCATCATTTTATTTGTGTGCCGCCTTTCCACAGTTAAAAACAATGCTCAAGGCAGCTTACAACGTGACAAGATTTACATAATTACAAAAGTCACAAACAATAAATAAACCACATCAAAAAATACACAACCAAATGTAAAACAATTTCCACATAAATTAAAATCTAAAACTAAGAATACAGCATTAATATCACGGTTTAAAATGACATACAGGTAAAAAATGGCAGCAATTTAAAACAAAAACAAACAAAAAACAAAACTGGAGCCCTATCAGGGGTGTAGCAAGGGGGAAGCGGAGGGGGGGGGGGCCTGCTCCCAGATCCATTGGGGGGGGCAGCGCGAGTAGCGCCGCTGGCACCTCACTATGTAGTGACACTGCGCACGCGCGCTACATAGCAACGCCCCACCCCTTCCTACGCCACTGAGCCCTCTCTGTCCAGCAGCAGCGGCAGCAGTCCTTTGTGGAGCCCTAGAGGCCCTGCCCTTGGCCAGGTGGTGAGTGGCAGGACTGGTGCCCTCAGGCACTCAGCAGGGGTTGGATAACAGTATTGTGAATGCATGAATTTTGCTAGGATAGCTGTGTTTTGATCCACTTGCTCTTTTTGGAAGAAGGAACTGAGCAGGGGTGCCATCTCCATGGGAGTGAAGCCTCTACAGCCCCTCCAATGTCTGTGGGGATGGGGTCAGCCCCCTTCCAATCGAGAGGAGGCCAAGGAGGCCTTGCGGTAAGTCGCCCCAGGCATTGCAGCGTTGGAAGACATCACGGATCGGTTCCCCTTTTCCAACTCTGCAATATTCTTTATGAGGCGAGGCAACCAAAATGACACAAAGCATTCCAAATGCATTCGCACCATAGATTTTTATAATGGTATTATACTAGCTAGTCCAGATACACGCTGATTTTGTGGACGACACACCCATTTCCTTGTCTGAATTGATGCAAATCTCATCGTCAGAGACCGTGGGAGGACTGATTGTATTACATGGCTCTTTGCTTGATTTCTGCATTTAGCTGTGAAAATTCTCATTTCACATAAAAGTGAAAGAATGAACATTAATCGTCCCGTTTTACTACCTCTGGGTCTTACATGTCTCCAGACAACAGTAATGCACCAGGTTCCTATGGAATTAGCAGGTGACAAGTCAATGGAAAAGATTGGTCTCTCATGAGCACTAATTGAAAGGGTCCAGTTTCCAGCAGCCCTCACAGAGCTGCTGTTATTGATTTTCCAGTGGGGACTCATGTCTCTTGAGTCAGATGCATGTAGAGATAATAAGAACACTTTAAATATGTATAATACACCACACATAATTGCCCTTCCACTCTTATTTGCATTTACATTCTCCATGGGCTCCCTGATCTGTCTGATATTTAATATATGAGTAGCCATTTATTTGTGGATCTCAGTTCTCTTGTTTGGAGGGCCCGGCAAAATTAGGCAATTAGACTAGCCAGATTTTGCATTCATGAAAAACAAATAATTGCTCTGAACAGTTAAATTTGTTGTTTAATGGCATCAGCTTAAGGAGAAGCTGCACCCAACCTGGACACTGTTTTCTGAATTTGTTGTTGTTTAGTCGTTTAGTCGTGTCCGACACTTCGTGACCCCATGGACCATAGCACGCCAGGCACTCCTGTCTTCCACTGCCTCCCGCAGTTTGGTCAGACTCATGTTGGTAGCTTCGAGAACACTGTCCAACCATCTCGTCTTCTGCCGTCCCCGTCGCCGAGACCACATAACACCGGTCCTGAAAGACCTACATTGACTCCCAGTATGTTTCCGAGCACAATTCAAAGTGTTGGTGCTGACCTTTAAAGTCCTAAACGGCCTCGGTCCAGTATACCTGAAGGAGAAACTCCCTACTCTTCAGGCCCTTTGTCCCGCATTTTGCCCTACTTTTAGATCGGCAAGCACCCAATTATCTCTTCTATGTGAGAAGGACATCGGCACAGGTGGTGCGTGTTAAAGCCTTGCCATTTTCACGGCAAATTCTAACAGCTCGCTTGCTCATAATATATTTGCTTTGGGCTTCTTTCATTGCAAAAAAGGGCTGTGAAGATGTTACTGAGAAATGTACTTGGGATCTCTCCATCCTTAGGTTCTATGCAGTGGCCTAATATTGACTCAACCAATTTGCCCATCATGTCCATTGTTGGTTCCTCCATCTGGCAGAGGGTCTGGAATGTTTCAGGCAAATGTCTTTCCACAGCCTGGATGGTTGATATCATTTAACTGGAGATGGCAGAGATGGAATACAGGAACTCCAGGGTTTTCTGTGCACATATGCATATTTGAAAGAGGGGTGTATTCAAGCACTGAACTGTGGTCTCTTTCCTCTAACTCAAGGTTTCCCCAACTTGTGTCTCCAGCTATATTTGGACTACAACTCCCATCATGCCTAGCTAGCAAGACCAGTGGTCAGGGATGATGGGAATTGTAGTCCAAAAGCAGCTGGAGACCCCACGGACCAGAGCACGCCAGGCACTCCTATCTTCCACCACCTCCCACAGTTTAGTCAAACTCACATTGGTAGCTTCGAGAACACTGTCCAACCATCTCATCCTCTGTCGTATCCTTCTCCTAATTCCCTCAGTCTTTCCCAACATCAGGGTCTTTTCCAGGGAGTCTTCTCTTCTCATGACGTGGCCAAAGTATTGGAGCCTCAGCTTCAGGATCTGTCCTTCCAGTGAGCACTCAGGGCTGATTTCCTTCAGAATGGATAGGTTTGATCTTCTTGCAGTCCATGGGACTCTCAAGAGTCTCCTCCAGCACCATAATTCAAAAGCATGAGTTCTTCAGCAATCAGCCTTCTTTATGGTCCAGCTCTCACTCCCATACATCACTACAGTGGTACCTCGGTTTACAAACACAATTGGTTCCGGAAGTCTGTACTTAACCTGAAGCGTACTGAACCTGAAGCGAACTTTCCCATTGAAAGTAATGGAAAGTGGATTAATCCATTCCAGACAGGTCCGCGGAGTACTTAAACTGAAAATACTCAAACCAAGGCGTACTTAAACCGAGGTATGACTGTACTAGGAAAACCATAGCTTTAGCTATACTGTACAGACCTTTGTCAGCAAGCTGATGTCTCTGCTTTTTAAGATGCTGTCTAGGTTTGCCATTCCTTTTCTCCAAAGAAGCAGGCGTCTTTTAATTTCGTGACTGCTGTCACCATCTGCAGTGATCAAGGAGCCCAAGAAAGTAAAATCTCTCAGTGCCTCCATTTCTTCCCCTTCTATTTGCCAGGAGGTGATGGGACCAGTGGCCATGATCTTAGTTTTCTTGATGTTGAACTTCAGACCTTATTTTCACTCTCCTCTTTCACCCTCATTAAGAGGTTATTTGATTCCTCCTCACTTTCTACCATCAAAGTTGTGTCATCTGCATATCTGAGGTTGTTGATATTTCTTCCGGCAATCTTAATTCTGACATCAAGTCCAGCCTTTCGCATGATGATTTCTGCACATAAGTTAAATAAACAGGGAGACAATATACAGCCTTGTCGTACTCCTTTCCGAATTTTGAACCAACCAGTTGTTCCATATCCTTTTCTAACTGTAGCTTCTTGTCCCACATAGAGATTTCTCAGGAGACTGATGAGGTGATCAGGCCCTCCCATTTCTTTAAGAACTTGCCATAGTTTGCTGTGGTTGACACAGTCAACTATGCCTGGATTGCAAAAGCATATTCTCTATTTCTTCCCATCTTTCAACAGCTCAGAACTCTTTGCAGGTGAAAATTGGGACCAGGAACTGCAGTTTGTGTTATTGTGATAAGGCATTTTTCACAGTGTTTGGATTAGGGAGCAGTGCTACCCCGGAGGTTCTCCTAAACCAGAGAGTCATGTAGCAAGTCAAAATACAGGTCATCAAAAAGAGATGGGATCTTAGAATCATAGAACTGTATAATTGTAGAGCTGGAAGGGACCCTGAGGGTCATCTAGTACAACTCTTTGCAATGCAGGAATCTTAACTAAAACATCCATGGCAGATGGCCATCCAACCTCTGCTTAAAAACCTCCAAGGAAGGAGAGTTGACCACCTTCCAAGAGAGTCCATTCTACTGTCAAACACTGTTAGACCCAGAGAGACAACATTGTGTCCCTTCCAAATTCAAAGCAGTTCTCTAGCCAAATCCAATATCCTCTGCCAGGTAACACTGGTTTCAGACCCTCTTTCGGCAGATGAATATGAATTATATTCCAGGGCCTTGACTGTCCATTAGTGTCCATTAAGTGTCCATTCTCCCACCTCAAAAAGCAGGAAATGTCAAAGTCTTAACAGAAGAAAGTTTGCATTGTGGATTCTGCTTTCAAAAGAGGTGAGTGACATGTTGCTGAATGGAAAGAGATTGACTCAGAAATAGATTAATTAAAAAGATATCCCAACTGTTTAAAGGGGGGGGAATAAAACAGTGATTTAGCAACAATAATAAACATTTTGCAGGCTCTTATGAAATGTGCATTTTGTTCTCACAGGGGATCAAAACTCGTTTATTTTCTCTCTGTTTTTTCTCCTGCTGAAACAGAACAATAGTTCAAAAATAGTAAGAGTGGGTAAACTAAACTGACAGGTGTTAATTACCTGGACAGGGGGTGGAGGCTAGAATTTCAGTTGTTGAGTAGGAGAAGGACACCTCTGACTTTGGGCTTAATCATATACATTTATCTTCATTCCAGTACTCAGATTTCAGTCCTTTGTAGTATTATGTAAGTAGAAGGGAAATATTTATAACAAAGAATCCCTCCAGACTCCCAATCTCTCCTGGCCCATCAGCACTCATTCCATCAGGGTAGAACATCAGTTTTTCACTCTATCTCATAACATTGGACCCCAGGACACCAGAAGCTGGATGTTTTGTAGGAGCCATAGAAGCATAGAATTGTAGAGTTGGAAGGTACCGCAAGGGCCATGTAATCCAGCCCCCTGTAATGCAGGAATCTCAGCTAAAGCATCCATGACAGATGGCCATCCAGCTTCTGCTTAAAAAACTCAAAGGAAGGAGAGTCCGCAAGCACTTGAGGAAGTCTGTTCCACTATCAAACAGCTTTTACCACCAGAAAGGTCTTCCTGCTGTTCAGTTAGAATCTCCTTTCTTGTAATTTGAAACCATTGGTTCAGGTCCTACCCTCCAGAGCAGGAAGAACTACCTGACAGTAAGAGCTGGTTGACAGTGGAATTTGCTGCCAAGGAGTGTGGTGGAGTCTCCTTCTTTGGAGGTCTTTAAGCAGAGGCTTGACAGCCATATGCCAAGAATGCTTTGATGGTGTTTCCTGCTCGGCAGGGGGTTGGACTGGATGGCCCTTGTGGTCTCTTCCAACTCTATGATTCTATGAGTTGCTGGGAATCTCAAGTGGGCAGAATGCTGTTGTGTTTAGGTCCTGTGGGCTTCCTCCAGACATCTGGTTGGCCACTGTGAGAACAGGATGCTGGACCAGATGTGCCATTTGCCCCATCCAGCAGTTTTGTCTTATGTTCTTTGGCCACAGCAGTGGCATAGCATGGGAGTGCATAGGCGGGGTTGCCCCAGGTGCAAAACTTTTACAACATGTGAGTGTTGTAACCTTAGATCATGTGATGAAGGTATTGGGTTGCGAATCTCCATTTTGAAGGCAGTTGCCTTTGTGTCTTTTGTCTCCCAAACTTCATGGAGTGATGGTGTAAATCAGGCATCCCCAAACTTCGGCCCTCCAGATGTTTTGGACTACAATTCCCATCTTCCCCGACCACTGGTCCTGTTAGCTAGGGATCATGGGAGTTGTAGGAGAGTAAACAAGCTAAGGCCAGTGGAGGCTGGAATGCAAGCTGTGGGGAGAGGGAGACATCTGCTTCTAGGTCTCTTTGGATTATTTCATATTTTCTAAGATGCTAATCCTGTGCTGGACAGCACAAGATATTGTAGGGATATTTTTGGATCTATCATTTGATGCTTATGTTCTGTTTTGAAGACTTCTGTCAGTAAAAGTTTGAATTATATTATCAGGGAGCCTGGACAAAAGGAGTCAGTTCTTATGCTTTCAGTTACATCAAATTGCACAGTATTAATATATGCAACATAAACTGCTCTGGAAATTGTAGCTCTGTGAGAGGAACAAGGGTCTCCTAACACCTCTTAGCAACCATAACAAATGTCAGTTTCTAGGATCATTTGGGGGAAGCCATAACTTTTTAAAAGGGACCCAGGTGGTGCTGTGGGTTAAACCACTGAGCCTAGGGCTTGCTGATCAGAAGGTCAGCGGTTCGAATCCCTGTGACGGGGTGAGCTCCTGTTACTCGGTCCCAGCTCCTGCCAACCTAGCAGTTCGAAAGCACGTCAAAATGCAAGTAGATAAATAGGAACCGCTCCAGCGGGAAGGTAAACAGCGTTTCCATGCGCTGCTCTGGTTCACCAGAAGCGGCTTAGTCATGCCGGCCACATGACCTCGAAGCTATATGCTGGCTCCCTTGGCCAATAATGCGAGATGAGCGCGCAACCCCAGAGTCGGTCACGACTAGACCTAATGGTCAGGGGTCCCTTTACCTTTACCTTTATGACTTTTTAAAGTGGTATCATCATGCTCTAAATTTATAGTGTCAATGTGGTAACAGTAGTTGGAGACAAATGATGTTCTCTCTCAGAGTAATGCAGATGATCTGGATCAGGGACCCCAAACTGCGGCCCTCCAAATGTTTTGGCCTACAACTCCCATGATCCTTAGCTAACAGGACCAGTGGTTGGGGAAGATGTGAATTGTAGTCCCAAAACATCTGGAGGGCCGAAGTTTGGGGATGCCTGATCTGGATGATCTTTGGAGTAATATGTCATTCCTATGCCTCATCAGGTATTGTATATTCATATAACCCGACTTGTGGTCCTCCCTCTCTCTTTTTCCCTACAAAAAGGGGCAAGTCATCCACTTTCTTCCTCATCCAGCATTTGACAGCGGCTGCCGGTTTTGCAATAAGCCTTGAAGCATTTCTCGCTCCTCCACTCCTGCCTACTCCCCACTCACTGCTAGGAAAGGCCAGCTGAAAGTAGTAAATTGGGATGGATCTTTTCTCTGGTTTCATAACCTCGCGCCTTGCCAAGAACTGTGATCTCCTGGGGGTGTGTCAAGAGTCATTTGAAACACCTTTTGATGAGGGGCGATTGACACAAAAGATTGTTGGTGCCACAGGTACTTATGTGCAAAAAGTGGCTATTGCTGAAAGTTATTTTAGCTTTTGTATTTCAACCATTTTCCTCTCTCTCTTTTTTATTAAAAAGTACTTACAGACTTTGTGCATGATCCAGCACAGTCACAGCTTCAGTGTTTAAAAGGATTGTAAAAGGACTTTGTAGAGCCCAGTTTCCCCCCTCCTCATTCGTTTTGGCACAGAGTCCGCAGCCACATCAAACCATTGCAAGAATCGGGAATTAGAGCTGGACAGAATGTTCTACCCCAGACATTTTCATTGTAAAAGTTGGACTTCAGGGAGTGCCAAAATGCTCCCTGCCCCCACCAGCTCACTATTCCAACTGGCTGTTCCCACCTTTTCCCCAGTCTGGATCAGTGGCTGATTTGGTGCCATTCAACAACAACAACAACAACAACAACAACAACAACAACAACAACATTCTCATGGGGGGGGGGGGACAGCGATGACTGTCAATCAGGGATCCCATAGAGAACTCAGTGATGTACAACATTATATAACCAGTCACCTTTGTGTATTTATCAGTTTTGCCAAGAGCACATTTGTCCTGGCTCCTGCCCAGTCTGTGACAACAGAGACTCTCACTTGAGAGTAAAAAAGAGTTCTATATTGAAACAAAGATGACTTGACCAAATGGTCAAAGGCCTGGAAACGTTGCCTTATGAGGAACGGCTTAGGGAGCTGGTTATGTTTAGCCTGGAGAAGGGAAGGTTAAGGGGTGATATGATAGCCATGTTCAAATATATCAAATGATGTCATATAGAGGAGGGTGAAAGGTTGTTTTCTGCTGCTCCAGATAAGCAGACACGGAGCAATGGATTCAAACTTCAACAAAGGAGATTCCACCTAAACATTAGGAAGAACTAGCTAACAGTAGGGGCTGTTCGGCAGTGGAATTTGCTACCAAGGAGTGTGGTGGAGTCTCCTTTGGAGGTCTTTAAGCAGAGGCTTGACAGGCATATGTCAAGAATGCTTTGATGGTGTTTCCTGCTCGGCAGGGGGTTGGACTGGATGGCCCTTGTGGTCCCTTCCAACTCTATGATTCTATGATTCTATTTTAGATCATTCTCTTGATTTTCAGACTTCTCTTTTGTTTTGAAGGACTAATACTGTGTTCTGTCCCTAGAGGTCACCATTTCTAGAATCTCCATTTCCTTGATAGAACTGATGTTGTCTTCTGTAATCATTAGTTTTAGGGGGTTGGACTGGATGGCCCTTGTGGTCTCTTCCAACTCTATGATTCTATGACTTACAGGCTCCACAGCAGGTGAGGAGTCACAGCAGCTGCTGCTATGCTCAGGGTACAAGACAGCAAAGGTGAGGCATGTTGGGCTAGGAGCAATAGTCCAATGAGGCCAAGATCAGGGCAAGGAGTGCAGAATTGCAAAGAAGCAGCAGAGCTGCCCCAAAAAGGTTGGCATGCCCACCCGCCAAGCTTTTAAAGGCAAGGCATGGCACACTTACACATGAAAGTCTTGTGCCTGGCAGGGAAGATGCATCTGTCCCTACCAATGGAATATTGCTAGGCCATGAGTGACCATGCTGTCCCCTCCCTTTCTGACTACCATTCCTACCCGCCTAGTGGTAGACTGACATTCACCCTGAATTCCGTTGCTGTGATCTCCCTGGGAGGGAATACGGGAGATGGGAGTCCGGCTTCCCTGGCTGGGTCAGCCACCAGCCTAGCCTCTGTTCCCTTGTCTCAGTGCTCCCCATGCAACCATCCTATTCCACTTCCTCATCCGTCTCATGCTGCCACTTGACTCCAGAGCCCGGCAACACCCAAAGACGTACTACGCAATTGAGTCACTTGTGTTATTATTCTCCCTCTGAAAAGGAGAGTGCATCCACATTGCTCAAGCAACCAAGCCAACAATTCATTGCTTGCAGTGCTGCAGAGGTTTCATTGCGCACTTTCGCTGTTGTTGGCAGAAGGCAATGTGCCTGGGCAGAGATTCTGTCACAGCCTTGCTTTGCTGAGGCAAACCATGATGCAGTGGTTACAGGTAGGTAGCCGTGTTGGTCTGAGTCGAAGCAAAATAAAAATAAAAAATCCTTCAGTAGCACCTTAAAGACCAACTAAGTTTTTATTTTGGTATGAGCTTTCGTGTGCATGCACACTTCTTCAGATACACTTGAAACAGAAGAGTCAGACCCTTATGTATATACAGAGGGTGGGGGTGGGTGGGTGGGAATGGGTGATGGGCTGATGGGAGTGGTAAACCTGTAGATGACTGTTAACGACTGCTGATAACTGCAATTGGTCCTGCGGGGGGAAAGCAAGGGCTGAGGCCCTAAAGAAAGCTTGATCATGCATAATGAGATAAGAATCCAATGTCTTTGTTCATCCCAGGTGGCTCCATGGTTTTAAGCTTGGTAATGAGTTCCAATTCAGCAACTTCTCTTTCCAGCCTGTTCCTGAAATTTTTCTGTAATAATACAGCTGCTTTGAGATCTTGTATAGAATGTCCTGGGAGACTGAAGTGTTCTCCTACTGGTTTCTCTGTCTTGTGGTTCCTGATGTCAGATTTATGATGCAGTGGGAATGGGTGACTGCGCTGCATCCGGATGGGAGATTACAGCCACTTTGTTCTCCCCAGGCATTTTGGCTTTGTGCAGCAGTTAAGGCTAGGTGTGGTCTGAACGTCTCTCCTCCTTAACCACAAGCTGTAAAAATAGGACAAACCTTGACTATGTGCTTAAGGAGGAGAGACCTTAACCATGATCCTGGGTGCAGAGGACATGCTAAGCCATACTTTGACTCAGCTGCCATGCTGGGCTAAGCTAAAAAGTCCAGGGAGAAGCAAAGTTAAGGTCTCTCTCCCTTAACTGTGATCTGTAGCCAAGGTTTGTCCTACTGTTAAAGCTCATGGTCAATGAGGCAAGACCTTACTACTACAACTAATCCAGAATGTGGCAGCTAGACTGGTGACTGGGGGTGGCCACCAGGACCATATAACACCGGTCCTAAAAGATCTTCACTGGCTCCCAGGACATTTCTGAGCACAATTCAAAGTGTTGGGCCCTAAGCAACCTCAGCCCAGCAAACCTGAAGAAGCGTCCCCACCCCCATCGCTGAGGTCCTCCCCCGAGGGCCTTCTGGCAGTTCCCTCACTGCAAAAAGCGAAGCTACAGGGAACCAGACAGAGGGCCTTCTCGGTAGTGGTGCCCGCTCTGTGGAACTTCCTGCCTTCAGATGTCAAGGAGATAAAGAAGCACAACTTTTAGAAGACATCTGAAGGCAGCCTTGTATTGGAAGGTTTTTAATGCTTGATGTTTTTAGTATGTTTTTAGATATGCTGTGAGCCACCCAGAGCGGCTGGGGAAACCCAGCCAGATGGGCTGGGTAAAAATAAGAAACAACAACGATGAGGATGCATGGAAGGAGGAAGAGGAGGATGAAGAAGAAGGAGGGAGGAAGGAAGGAAGGAAGGGGCCCCCAAATTCATGGTTGCATTTAATATGAATGCTGGGGCTACTGATCTCACCAGCATCCTTACCTTGGCATTTGGCTCAGCTACTGTAGACTCCTGCCACTTTAGTTGGAGCTAACTATCTTTTGGACTAGTCTATTGTATAGGGGCGTAGGTCAACGGTTCAAATCCCTGCAACGGGGTGAGCTCCTGTTGCACGGTCCCAGCTCCTGCCAACCTAGCAGTTCGAAAGCACGTCAAAGTGCAAGTAGATAAATAGGTACCGCTACAGCAGGAAGGTAAATGGCGTTTCTGTGCGCTGCTCTGGTTCGCCAGAAGCGGCTTTGTCATGCTGGCCACATGACCTGGAAGCTGTACGCCAGCTCCCTCGGTCAGTATGGCGAGATGAGCGCGCAACCCCAGAGTCTGTCACGACTGGACCTAATGGTCCGGGGTCCCTTTACCTTTACCTTTTATTGTGAGTTTAATCCTGGTGAGAAAGGTGGAGGCTCTTAGATCCCCAGCTAATTTGGTCTTCCTTGTGACTGCCAGTCGGTGCTAGAAGAGCAAGAAGGCTCCTGAGTACCCCATGTGCACCCAACATCCTTCATTAAGTTCAATCCAAGCAACGGAATATTAGAGCTTGAATGACTTTCACGAATGTGCGGAAGGGAGGACTGGTTGGGAATTTGACATGGGTCTTTCATTCTTCATAATGGTCCAGCGAGCCAAATGTGTCTACATGAGACAAAGGGCTTAGGGTCCACCGGGGCTCTTCTGAGGTGCCTCGCACAATTATCTCATGGGCGGAATGGATCGTGCCCGTTTTTTCTTTCCAACCAGCACCAGGTACATATGTGCGCAAGGTATATGTTAGCTTACTCAGCATTTGGTGACTGGAGATGTGTGAACCGACTCTCCGAAAAGCATTGCACTTGAGTAGGCATTGAAAGTTCTGTCTATGATAATTAATTTGTAATGGCTCATTCACACCAGTTGATGCTACAAAACAAATGCTGAGCATGCATGCCGAAAGTCTCCTAAGCATCCTCAATTCTCATAGAGGTATCTGCTTAAACAAGCAGCTTTGATAGAGGAGCTGCTAGGTGAACATGTCTCTGTTGTTTAGGAAGGGCTCGATGTGTGTAGGAAGCTGCCTTGTTCCCAGGGACCGTCTAGCTCAGCACTTTTTTTTTTTGCTCTGACAAGTAGAGCTTTTCCTGGAATTCCGGTAGGCCTTTCCTATCACCTGCTATCTGATGCTTTAAGCTGAAGGTGCCAGTGACTTTGGGCACGCAAAGCTATAATCCCCCACCATGACCCATTGAATTATGGTGCAGGGAGGGAGAGGGGTGTCTAGCTCAGGTGACAGTTGTCCATTTGGGTCAAAGCTGTCTTCTGACCAAGGAAAAAAGAGTGCAGAGGGAATACACTGTAAAAGTGGTAGCGAAAGTCAGAAGCTGCAGATGTTCGAGCCCCTCTTGACATCTACTGACATCATGGCTACTGGTTGCTTAAAGCAGGTCCTTAGGCAGTTAAGGTTTCTCAAGTGTTGGAGTGTCCCCACCCACCCTGGCTGGCCAATGGCTCTTGTCAACAGAAAAGTCAATAAGAACATAGGAGGGGCTGGATCAGGCCATTGGTTGATATAGCCCACACAGTTTCCAAACAAATGCTTCTTCTTCTTCTTCTTCTTCTTCTTCTTCTTCTTCTTCTTCTTCTTCTTCTTCTTCTTCTTCTTCTTCTTCTTCTTCTTCTTCTTCTTCTTCTTCTTTCTTTCTTTCTTTCTTTCTTTCTTTGGCGATCACTCGTATCCGAGTAAGATTTTTTTCCATAAACACGGATATAACAATGGGTCTGTAAGTGATTGTGGAGGCCAATTCTGAATCCACACGTCCTTCCACAGTGGGGACATTGCTTTCTTTAAACCTCTTTTGTTGACCACCAGCATTATGCTTTCCATTTTAAAGTTCGGAATAGAGTAGTTGCTTTGGAAGACAATCATCAGGCATCCGTACAACATGACCAGTCCAATGAAGTTGAAGAATCATTGCTTCAACACTGGTGATCCAGATGCCTATAGGAGAGCCAGCATGGTCTAGTGGTTAAGAGCTGTGGACTCGTAATCTGGTGAACCGGGTTCACTTCCCTGATGCTCCACAGGCAGCTGCTGGGTGACCTTGGGCTAGTCACACTTCTCTGAAGTCTCTCAGCCTCACTCACCTCACAGAGTGTTTGTTGTGGGGGAGGAAGGGAAAGGAGATTGTAAGCCACTTTGAGACTACTTAAGGGGAGTGAAAGGCGGAATATCAAGTCCAAACTCCTCCTCCTCCTCCTCCTCCTCCTCCTCCTCCTCCTCCTCTCCTCTCCTCTCCTCTCCTCTCCTCTCCTCTCCTCTCCTCTCCTCTCACAAGCAGAACCTTGCTGTCTGCAGAAGTGGATGCAGGGCGTAGCTATCATGGCTTGTAGTCAGCAATAGTCCTCTCCTCTCCGAATGTGACTGATCCTGTTGCAAAGCCATCTAAGTTGGGAACCGTGAGCAAATTTCCCAGTTTAACTATGTTTAATTTTAAGAAGTACCAAGCTATAAAGGACTTCAATTGGACAATGATCATAGGAGGCAACTCCTAGAGGCCGAGGGGACTCTGCCCCCCATCAAATATTTGATCCCCCAAGTTGATGGTCATTGCCATTCAAATGGTGGGTGTGCACCACATCATGCGATCGATTATGCAGGGTGAGGCTTACATGGGCCCCCTAATATTTTGTCCAAGTTGCTACCCCTGGCAATGATAGTACTTCCTTGATTGTATTTTGTGCCCTCAACTAAGGAAGCTGAGAAGAATGGGGGATTTCCTGTAAAATAAGCTTTCCTTTTCCTGGCTTTCATGTGGAGTGCTGGGACTTTCCATAATTGATGATTTTTTCTTCTGGTCTGATGTGCACCTTCATCTCATCCAGCTGTTACATGGTAGAAACCAAATGGCAGAGCAAATCTGTTTGGATAGACTACATCTGCTGCATAAATATATAATGATACATCCCGGCACCCAAATAATTGTGACATGTAGGTTGTGGGCAGAATTTAAACTGGGCCTGTTTTTGTTTGTTTGGTTTTTCAAATTAAAAATAGTGTGCGCTCAAGGTACAATGCCTAGTGTATGAGGTTTTCTCCAAACATCGGGTTGATTTATTCATTGTCTCCCTGGGAAGGAACCAACAGCTTCCAGGTTCCTGGAAAACAAAGGAAGCTGTAGGAAGGATCTGGCAACCCACTGGTCCTGAGGCTTATTGACATATAAATATTTGCAGGGCAGAGAAGCACAGCAACATTGTGTGCTGCCTACTCAGACCTAAAAGAATGCAAAGTGCTAATGTGCAATTATCAACCTAAACCCACAAGCTGAAATATGTATGTGTGTCTGGGGCTCATAGACTTGAACGGTGAACCACTTGGTTGAAGCTGAGATTTAGCCTTATGAACTATATGTCACGAGCCCCACAGTGCTAAGAGGTGGAAGAAACAGAGGAGGTGGGATCTCCTGGTATGTCCCATGGAGGACCTTATGGTCTTCAAATAAAAACATCTTGGAGATCCCGGGCCACAGGGAGGTTAGGCTGGCCTCAACCAGAGGCAGGGCTTTTTCGGCCATGGCCCCAATCTGGTGGAACGCTCTGTCACAAGAGACTAGGGCCCTGTGGAACTTGCCATTTTTCTGCAGGGCCTGCAAGATGGAGCTGTTCCACCAGACCTTTGGCCAAGGCACAGTCTGACCCACTCTCTCCTTCTGTAATCTTCATACAACTCTAACCCAATGGTTGCCATAAATATAAATTTGATTCAGAGGAAGAGGAAGAGGAGGAGGAGGAGGAGGAGGAGGAGGAGGAGGAGGAGGAGTTTGGATTTGATATCCCGCTTTATCACTACCCTAAGGAGTCTCAAAGCGGCTAACAATATCATTTCCCTCCGTCCCCTACAACAAACACTCTGTGAGGTGAGTGAGGCTGAGAGAGATCAGAGAAGGGTGACTAGCCCAAGGTCACCCAGCAGCTGCATGTGGAGAAGCGGGGAAACAAACCTGGTTCTCCAGGTTCTCCAGGTTGTCTTAACCACTACACCACACTGAATTTATTCTAGAATGTATTTTAATTAATTGAATGTGCAATTTTATGTACACTGTGCTATTTTTACCTGTTGTTAGCCGCTCTGAGTCCTGCTTTGGCCGGGGAGGGCGGGATACAAATAAAAAATTGCTGCAAAATTAAGAAATTAAGATTGGAAGCATGAGAAATTAAGGGTCTAAGTAAAAAGAAGCGTCATATGCTTCTGTGCTTCCAAGTAAGGTTAGATGAAGTTGGCAATTTTTGTTTCTCTCTGTTTCTCTTTCTTTTTCCCAATTCAGTGTTCCACACTTCCTCAGTAAACTGTGATTATTATTTGGGGGGGGGGGAATCCTCATGAATATTCATCGTCACTGTAGCGTTGATTTCTCCCCATAAACATTCACAGTACACAATTTTTTGCAAGCATTTCCCCCTAATATAATGCATTTTGCATGTACTTTAATATATGCATTTTTTTGTACACAATGTTTAGTTGACGTTCCGCATCACAAAATTCAGAGGAGGAGTGCAACTTTTGAAGGACAGCTGTGGTTTGGTTCATATCTTGGTCCGTGAAGTGGGAATTACATAATTGCTCACTAAAATGAAAACATAATTAGTTGCACTATTGCAACATGCAAGGGAAGACAGCATTAGTAGTGGCCAAAATCCATGTTATCTGGTGCTCAATGCTGGGTTGTCCCCATTGCCCAAGGGCTAACATGAGCCACATACAGTAGATGATAGATATAGGTAGGTAGGTAGGTAGGTAGGTAGGTAGGTAGGTAGGTAGGTAGGTAGGTAGGCAGGCAGGCAGGCAGGCAGGTAAGTAGATGATAGATAGATAGATAGATAGATAGATAGATAGATAGATAGATAGAGATCGATTCCTCTCTTTCCAAGCTCCTGGCCTGTCTCTTCCTCTAAATCCTGGATCATTGAAAATTTACACATTAACAAGCTGAACATATCTGCAACATAGAGGCAAAATGCATTTGTGCTCCTATCCCAACTTTAGGAAACGATGCCTGAGCTACCTTCTCCCCCCTTGTGTGTTGTGTATTTAAGAATGTAAGCCTCAGGGCAAGGAGTGTTCTACAACTAAGACAGCTCATGGAATTAATTATTCTTTTGTGAATGCTCTCTCTCTCTGTATGGGGTGGACATGATTTTAAACAAACAAACAAAAATGTATGTACTCTGCATAAAAAATACATTTTGATTCTGGTGGAGCTAACTTTCCAGAATGCATGCTTATAGGTATAGCAAATAGGAGATAGAAAAGTTGTTAGTTATATTATGGTGTTATATCCTTACTATACCAATCTGTATTGGGGAGGGTGTGTGTGAACAGTGTTAGGTTTTTCCTTTAAGACTGATGTGGTCAATGGTGCTACATAGAGATGTGTGTTTGTAACCTTGATCTGAATATTAACACACCTGTGAGCTTTTGCTAATTTGAATAATTGAAGGTAGAGTTTGCTTACTGTAATGTGATTGGGTAATTGACTATTTTGAATTCTGCTTTTAAGCTACCCAAATGGTTCATGGGTGGTGGTGGTGATGGATTGTGAAATGAGACGAATGGAGTAGAGGAGTGTGTTGTATATAATTGTAAATAAAAGCAAGCAAAGATACTGAAGACGACTTTGTTATTTTGTCGACCCTGCCGCTGTTGCCACTCGGTTGGTGCGTATTGCCCAACAAACAGAAACTGCAATAAAAATGATATACAGTGGTACCTCTACTTACGAATTTAATGTGTTCCGAATGCACATTTGTAAGTCGAAAAAAAATGTAAGTCGAATCCCATAGGAATGCATTGGGAGAAAAAAATTCAGAAGTACGTAGAAGCAACCCTATCTAAAAATTCGCAAGTAGAAAAAATCCTATCTAAACCACATCCAAGATGGCGGACGGAGCTCCATTCGTAAGTAGAAACATTCGTAAGTAGAGTTATTTGTAAGTAGAGGTACCACTGTATCGATATATCAGAATGCATGCTTAGGACTGTCGCCTTATTCCGGTTTCCAGTATTTCGTATGCCTCTGCTTGGAGTAACTCCAGGCATCCATCAATTGTGGAGGGGGGGGGAAGCTTATCTGGGTGGAAGCAGCATTCCCCTTCTCCCTCCTGCTCATCTCTGCAAACCGAGCATCCTTTCCCTGGCTGCACTAATGCTGCTTCTTACAGGCGAGGAAGTTCCTGGTTACGCCGCGACTGGGAGGAGCAGCAGTTGTCAAGGCTAATGTGTGCAGAACGCACATCCCTCCTTGCTTTACTCCACGTTGTAAAGGCATTTTTTCCTGTGCTGCCCACTGCTGTTCCCTTCCTTGATTGTTCCTTCCCACACAGCCTACGTTCAGTGCAGCTACTCATCCGCAAGCTGCACGCAGCCCCCTGAGCTTGATGCTGCTTCAGTCCTGTCCCCGCTCTTGCCACATAATCCTTCCTCACCACCAGCTCACCGGATGAAGATTCTGCTGCATCTGCTCAGGACCGGCTGCTGCTGCCAGCGCCTCTGTCACTTGGCTCTGTGTTTATCTGTGTCTCTTCTTGCACCTAATTCCTTGCATTGGTAGCTGGAAGAGTCTTAAGAGACTGCGCAGACCAACTAGCAGGAGTCTTCACTTGGATTTTAAATCGATCCCTAGCCCAGGCTACTATCCCATCTTGCCTGAAGTCCTCTATTATTGTTCCAGTACCAAAAAAATCCAATCCGGAGAATCCGAATGACTTTCGTCCAGTAGCACTTACACCCATAATTATGAAGTGCTTTGAAAAGCTGGTACGAAATTATGTCATTGCCTGCCTACCAGAGGGATTGCACACATACCAATTTGCCTACAAAACGAAAAGATCAACAGAGGATGCCGTGGCGATTGCCCTCCAAGCTGTTCTTGCACATTTGGAGCAGCGGGGGAGCTACGCCAGACTGCTTTTTGTAGATTTCAGCTCGGCATTCAATACCATTCTACCGCGACGTCTGATAACTAAATTGGGAAATCTGGGGCTCCCGCTATCACTCTGTGGGTGGATACTGGACTTTCTCTCAGATCGCTCCCAGAGGGTCCGGTTGGGCCCTTATATATCTAACATGCTTAGGACTAACACAGGAACACCACAAGGATGCGTGCTTAGTCCGCTCCTTTATACTCTTTATACGTATGATTGTGTCGCTGCCCACCCTAGAAATAGGGTTGTCAAATTTGCAGATGACACAACCGTGATCGGGCTCATCTCTGATAAGGAGGGTGAAACTGAGTATAGAGATGAGGTGGAGCGGCTGACAGAGTGGTGCAGAGTCAACAACTTGCTCATAAATACAAAGAAAACTAAGGAGCTTGTGGTGGACTTTAGGAGAACGAGGTCCAGCCACTTTTGATTGACGGAATTTGTGTGGAGAGGGTAACAACGTTTAGATTTCTAGGCATTGAGTTACAGGAGGATCTGTCCTGGAGTGTTAATACGAGGGGGCTTGTGAAGAAGGCGCAGCAGAGACTGTATTTTTTGAGAATCTTAAGGAAAAACCATCTTCCACAAAAGCTGTTGCTTGCCTTCTATCACTGTGCCATACAGAGCGTGCTCACGTACGATTTATGTGTGTGGTACGGAAGCTGTACTTCCCAGGACAGAGCAGGGCTGTGTAGAATTATTAAAACAGCAGAGAGCATTATTGGCTGCTCACTCACCACCTTAGAACAAATCTACACCACCAGGTGCCATAGAAAAGCACTAGACATATCAAGAGATCCAACGCACCCTGGTCACCATTTCTTTCAGCTCCTGCCATCGGGACGGAGATATAGAACAATGCAGGCAAGAACGAGCCGTCTCAGGAACAGTTTCTTCTCTAGAGCAATTTTGGCCTTAAATGGAAAGCCTGGACTTTGAAGTCATCTTATTTTACTTGTTATTTTGTATTATATTTACTGTTTTTAATTAGGTTTTTGTAATTTTTGGATTACAAAAATTACAAAATGGATCAATGCCTTGTCGTGGCGAAGGGGCTTGAATAACTCAGAGAAGCTATGAGCTATGCCATGCAGGGCCACCCAAGATGGACAGGTCATAGTGGAGAGTTTTGACTAAACGTGATCCACCTGGAGAAGGAACTGGCAAGCCACTCCAGTATCCCTGCCAAGAAAACTCCATGGACAAAGACAACAGGCATATAAAAGTTATGACGCTGGAAGATGAGCCCCTCAGGTCGGAAGGCGTCCAACATGCTACTGAGGAAGAGCGGAGGACAAGTACAAGTAGATTCAGAGCTGATGAAGCGGCTGGGCCAAAGCCGAAAGGACGCTCAGTTGCGGATATGCCTGGAAGCGAAAGGAAAGTCCGATGCTGTAAAGAAAAATATTGCATAGGAACCTGGAATGTAAGAACCATGAATAGAGGTAAGCTGGATGTGGTCAAAAATGAGATGACAAGAATAAATATCGACATCCTGGGCATCAGTGAACTAAAATGGAAGGGAATGGGTGAATTCAGTTCGGGTGACTATCATATCTACTACTGTGGGCAAGAATCCTGTAGAAGAAATGGAGTGGCCCTCATAGTCAACAAAAGAGTGGCAAAAGCTGTAATGGGATGCAATCTCAAAAATGACAGAATGATCTCGATACGAATCCAAGGCAGACCTTTTAACATCACAGTAATCCAAGTTTATGCACCAACTACCGGTGCTGAAGAAAGTGAAATTGACCAATTCTATGAAGACCTACAACACCTTCTAGAAATGACACCAAAGAAGGATGTTCTTCTCATTACAGGGGATTGGAATGCTAAAGTAGGGAATCAAGAGATAAAAGGAACAACTGGCAAGTTTGGCCTTGGAGTTCAAAACGAAGCAGGGCAAAGGCTAATAGAGTTCTGTCAAGAGAACAAGCTGGTCATCACAAACACTCTTTTCCAACAACACAAGAGACGACTCTACACATGGATATCACCAAATGGGCAGCATCGAAATCAGATTGATTATATTCTCTGCAGCCAAAGATGGAGAAGCTCTATACAGTCAGCAAAAACAAGACCTGGAGCTGACTGTAACTCAGATCATCAGCTTCTTATAGCAAAATTCCAGCTTAAACTGAAGAAAGTAGGAAAAACCACTGGGCCAGTAAGATACAATCTGAATCAAATCCCTTATGAATACACAGTGGAAGTGAGGAACAGGTTTAAGGATTTAGATTTGGTGGACAGAGTGCCTGAAGAACTATGGATGGAGGCTCGTAACATTATACAGGAGGCAGCAACGAAAACCATCCCAAGGAAAAGGAAATGCAAGAAGGCAAAATGGCTGTCCAACGAGGCCTTACGAATAGCGGAGGAGAGGAGGCAAGCAAAATGCAAGGGAGATAGGGAAAGATACAGGAAACTGAATGCAGATTTCCGAAAAACAGCAAGGAGAGATAAGAGGGTCTTCTTAAATGAGCAATGCAAAGAAATAGAGGAAAACAATAGAATGGGGAAAACCAGAGATCTGTTCAAGAAAATTGGAGATATGAAAGGAACATTTCGTACAAAGATTACCATAATCAAGGACAAAAGTGGTAAGGACCTAACAGAAGCAGAAGACATCAAGAAGAGGTGGCAAGAATACACAGAGGAATTATACCAGAAAGATATGGAGGTCTCGTACACCCCAGGTAGTGTGGTTGCTGACCTTGAGCCAGACATCTTGGAGAGTGAAGTCAAATGGGCCTTAGAAAGCACTGCTAATAACAAGGCCAGTGGAAGTGATGATATTCCAGCTGAACTATTTAAAATTTTAAAAGATGATGCTGTTAAGGTGCTACACCCAATATGCCAGCAAGTTTGGAAAACTCAGCAATGGCCAGAGGATTGGAGAAGATCAGTCTACATCCCAATTCCAAAGAAGGGCAGTGCCAAAGAATGCTCCAACTACCGCACAATTGCGCTCATTTCACACGCTAGCAAGGTTATGCTTAAAATTCTACAAGGCAGGCTTAGGCAGTATGTGGACCGAGAACTCCCAGAAGTGCAAGCTGGATTTCGAAAGGGCAGAGGAACCAGAGACCAAATAGCAAACATGCGCTGGATTATGGAGAAAGCTAGAGAGTTCCAGAAAAACGTCTACTTCTGCTTCATTGACTATGCAAAAGCCTTTGACTGTGTCGACCACAGCAAACTATGGCAAGTTCTTAAAGAAATGGGAGTGCCTGATCACCTCATCTGTCTCCTGAGAAATCTCTATGTGGGACAAGAAGCTACAGTTAGAACTGGATATGGAACAACTGATTGGTTCAAAATTGGGAAAGGAGTACGACAAGGTTGTATATTGTCTCCCTGCTTATTTAACTTATATGCAGAATTCATCATGCGAAAGGCTGGACTAGATGAATCCCAAGCAGGAATTAAGATTGCCGGAAGAAATATCAACAACCTCAGATATGCAGATGACACAACCTTGATGGCAGAAAGTGAGGAGGAATTAAAGAACCTTTTAATGAGGGTGAAAGAGGAGAGCGCAAAATATGGTCTGAAGCTCAACATCAAAAAAACCAAGATCATGGCCACTGGTCCCATCACCTCCTGGCAAATAGAAGGGGAAGAAATGGAGGCAGTGAGAGATTTTACTTTCTTGGGCTCCTTGATCACTGCAGATGGTGACAGCAGTCACGAAATTAAAAGACGCCTGCTTCTTGGGAGAAAAGCAATGACAAACCTAGACAGCATCTTAAAAAGCAGAGACATCACCTTGCCGACAAAGGTCCGTATAGTTAAAGCTATGGTTTTCCCAGTAGTGATGTATGGAAGTGAGAGCTGGACCATAAAGAAGGCTGATCGCCGAAGAATTGATGCTTTTGAATTATGGTGCTGGAGGAGACTCTTGAGAGTCCCATGGACTGCTAGAAGATCAAACCTATCCATTCTTAAGGAAATCAGCCCTGAGTGCTCCCTGGAAGGACAGATCGTGAAGCTGAGGCTCCAATACTTTGGCCACCTCATGAGAAGAGAAGAATCCTTGGAAAAGACCCTGATGTTGGGAAAGATTGAGGGCACTAGGAGAAGGGGACGACAGAGGACAAGATGGTTGGACAGTGTTCTCGAAGCTACGAACATGAGTTTGACCAAACTACGGGAGGCAGTGGAAGACAGGAGTGCCTGGCGTGCTATGGTCCATGGGGTCACGAAGAGTCGGACACGACTAAACGACTAAACAAACAACAACAAATTTTTGGATTATGCGGAATGCTTTATCTGAGTGGATGTAGCAACCGAGTAATTTCGTTGTTCCCGCAAGGGGACAATGACAATAAAGATATCTTATCTTATGACAATAAAGATATCTTATCTTATTTATAAAAGCCAAAGTGGACCCTTCATGCTCGGGATGCTGAAATAAATCTGTTCAGTTTGAGAGCCTCCCGGTCTGGAACTTCCCAAACCTCCTCTTCTTCTACTTTGGCGATCCCTCATAGCCGAGTAAGATTGTCTTAACAGTGAGTCCGTAAGTGCCTGTGGAGGCCAATTCTGGACCCACACATCCTTCCACAGTCGGGACATTGGTTTCCGGGCGGGAGTTGATCACGGTGTGGATTTGCCAAGCGTGCCTCCCTCTTAGCACGTTTCTCCCTTTCGTCCTGAGTTTGAGTGTCTTCAAAACCCACGACACCTTTGGTAAAGGCTGTTCTCCAATTGGAGCGCTCGCAGGCCAGTGTTTCCCAGTTGTCGGTGTTCTTAAACTATATCCCAACCCAAGGGTCTTTTCAGAAGCCTCAAATTTTGCAGCTGGAGCTAGTCAAGGTCCTGCACCCCCCCCAACCCAAGTGGAGATTTGACCACCCCCTGATTTTTATTGATATGTGTGCATCGCAGGGTTCGCCTGCTCCTTGAAAATGGTCCCATGTTCAGACACTGGTGAGCATCTCTGGAAGCAAGGCTAAGGATATCAGAAAAATCTTGCTGAATCAGAACAAAAGCCCATTTTCTGCAGAAGAAGAAGGTGATATTCATTACCTGCCCTTCATCAGGACTTCCCAGGGCAGTTTGCAAGAACTTGAACTAACTTGACACCAATTACAGGGATGGGGAGAGCGGGTGGCGCTGTGGGTTAAACCACAGAGCCTAGGGCTTGCCGATCCGAAGGTCGGCGGTTCGAATCCCCCGCGATGGGGTGAGCGCCCGTTGCTCGGTCCCAGCTCCTGCCAACCTAGCAGTTCGAAAGCATGTCAAAGTGCAAGTAGATAAATAGGTACCGCTACAGCGGGAAGGTAAACGCCGTTTCCGTGTGCTGCTCTGGTTCGCCAGAAGTGGGTTTGTCATGCTGGCCACATGACTTGGAAGCTGTACACCGGCTCCCTCGGCCTCTAGAGCGAGATGAGCGCCGCAACCCCAGAGTCGGTCACGACTAGACCTAATGGTCAGGGGCCCCTTTACCCTTTACCTAATTACAGGGATAGGGTGGGTCCTGAAAACACACACATCTCATATCTCAAAGGTGAGGAGGTGCATCTTCAGCATTCAGTGAAAGCTATATAGTGACTATATGGGACCCAGGTGGCGCTGTGGTTAAACCACTGAGCCTAGGGCTTGCTGATCAGAAGGTCAGCGGTTCGAATCCCTGTGATGGGGTGAGCTCCCGTTGCTTGGTCCCAGCTCCTGCCAACCTAGCAGTTCGAAAGCAGGTCAAAATGCAAGTAGATAAATAGGAACCGCTATAGCGGGAAGGTAAATGGCATTTCCATGTGCTGCTCTGGTTTGCCAGAAGTGGCTTTGTCATGCTGGCCACATGACCTGGAAGCTATACGCCGGCTCCCTCGGCCAATAATGCGAGATGAGTGCGCAACCCCAGAGTCGGTCACGACTGGACCTAATGGTCAGGGGTCCCTTTACCTTTACCCTTTATATAGTGACAGAGCCAAATGGGCAGGGAATTCCACAACTTATTGGTTGCCACAGAGAATGCCCTCTCCTGGGCCAACGCCCTTTGCGCTTCTGAGGGTTGTGGAACCACCAAGAGGACCCCGCTCTGCTGATCTTAACACCCAAGAGAATCTGTGAGGAAATAAGGCAGATTTTTCCAGATATTTGGGGCCTAAGTAATTTAGGGTGTTGAACACTAGCGTGAGCACCTTAAAATTCAATCTGGAAATGAACTGGCAACAATGGCCAAGCAGGTACCTCCAGGAAGACCACAAGCAGGACCTGAGCATAGCATTTGTGCTCCCCAGCAACTGATAGTAAGAAACCCTCATTTCACACATGATTCCTAAGAGTCACTGTCAGACTTGAGTAGACAGTACTTAGCAACATGAAGTAAGGCAGCTTTCTATCCTGGCTTTTCCAACTTGTGTTGTCTAATTATTTTTAAAAGCTTTAATCCCTGTGGTCCTCTGATGTGCTTTAAATATACAAAGCAAGAATGTGCACGCTTTCTTAAGAGTATAGGATGATCCAGTTTTGTCTGCAAGACAAATAGATAGTCAGATAGTCCCAGGGGAAATTAGTCAGTGGTGAACTGGTGGACCACAGTCTTCTTATTCCTCCTTAATCCCTCATCTGCATTCCTGACCTGGTAGAAAGAAAAATGTTCCACTGATTGATTGATTGATTGGTTGATTGATTGATATAGATCACACATCAAATCCCATCAAGTTCATCTCATCTTCTCTTTGCTACTCAGTCCCATTGTTTCATTTTGCCCATTAACTTTTGGAGCACACAATACGGTGTAGTGCAGGCTTCCTCAACCTCGACCCTCCAGATGTTTTGAGACTACAATTCCCATCATGCCTGACCACTGGTCCTGCTAGCTATGGATCATGGCAGTTGTAGGCCAAAAACATCTGGAGGGCCGAGTTTGAGGAAGCCTGGTGTAGTGGCTAGACTTTTGGAGTAGGACCTGGAAAACCAGGACTCAAATCCCCACTTGGCGATGAAGTTACCTGGCTGGCATTGCGCCAGCCCTAAACTACCTTACAGGGTTGTTGTGGGGATCAACTGAGGAGGGGTTACTTGGAGAAAAAGGTGGGATGTAAATTCAATCAATCAATCAACTCCTTCTAGAACATGTGTGCCATCCAGATCTTTTTATCATGCAACCCCCATCAAAACTTGAGCATTGTCCATTGCCCCATTCTCATACCTCCTCCATGGGACTGCATTAGCTGCCAGTGTTCCAGAATTGAACCTTGAACCCACAGCAACAGGAATGTTTTGCACACATTGCTGACATGTTGAGCAAACGAAGGGCCTCACAGAGGAGAAAGGAATTGCAACTGGAATAATGAGGCCACTCACAGCCACTCCACTGATTCACACATGTATGCATTATTTCAGCTCAACATCTCATCATTCAATGGCTTTCATTTCAGTTTATTTCCAGCTGATTGTGTGAGCATCATTCTGAGAAAGAAAAAGAAGTACCCTGTTTGAAGTGAGGAGAGAGAGAGAGAGAGAGATGTGGAATTTGAATGCGTACTCCCCATATAAACAACTCGGTTGCCCATGGAAACAATCACTTGTTACTGGATGGATTTATTCATGGATTGGATTCCACTTTTATTTCTTGGAGATTTCATCTGGAGTCCCCACCTTATGGATGTCAATGAGAGATGATGCTATACTATTTCCATTGCTACCAAGCCATGCCCGTATCCAATGTGGGGCAAAGAAGGAGGTCTAGAGGCATTGCAGATCAGCTGATTGATGGCACCTGCAAAGCCCTGTGTGTGGGGCTCTGCAAGCCACGGCAATCCCCTGATCATTGATGCTTTAACAGCAAACCATAGAATAATAGAGTTCTAATAAATTATTATTATTATTATTATTATTATTATTATTATTATTATCTCTGCCTCAATCCCTAACATCTTCAGGTCCATCTGAGAGAGACTCCCCACCTGAAATCCCAAAAGCTACTGCCAGTCAGAGAAGACAGCACAGAGCTTGATTGATGTGATTTTGTAAAGAACAGATTATCTGGAGGGGAGTTTCCCTTTGAGTTGGGGCGATAACACAACCCTGTTTAACAGCTGATCCCACTGTGAATGGTTCACTTTGAGAGCCATTGTTATCTGCGATTATTGCTTTCATATTATCATGGAGGAGCCGAAGGATGCTCAAAAATTTATCTGGGCAGCCAATTTTCAGGGCAGTCCACAGGGCATTATGATTTACAGTGTCGAAGACCTTAGTCAGGTCAATAAACGCCGTATACAATGGTTGGTTTTGCTCTCTGCATTTTTCTTGAAGCTGTTGAGCGGTGAATATCATGTCCACTGTCCCCCCTAAGTGCTCCAATTGGAGAACAGCCTTTACCAAATGTGCCATGGGCTTTGAAGACACTTGAACTCAGGATGAAAGGGAGAAAAATGTTAAGAGGAAGGCATGCTTGGCAAACCCTCACCATGATCAACTCCCACCCGGAAACCTATGTCCCCTCTGTAGAAGGACTTGTGGATCCAGAATTGGCCTCCACAGTCCCTTACTCACTGTTAAGATCATGTTCATGGAAGACAATCTTACTCAGCTACAAGGGATCATCAAAGAAGGAAGAAGAAGAAGAAGAAGAAGAAGAAGAAGAAGGAGGAGGAGGAGGAGGAGGAGGAGGAGGAGGAGGAGGAGGGGGATTCTTTTTAGCCAAAGACTGCTGATCTTGCTGCAATACAGGTGACCCTCTGGATAATATTTTCGTGGCAGTACTGTTGCTGTCATCATTTCAGTTGTTGCATTGTGTTGCTGCCCTGGATCCAGGTGAACCCAATCTAAATGGATTGCTTTGCCCGAGAAGTGAAATTGGAATATCACAAGAAGGTCAAAGAACCATATGGCGGTTGTTGCTTAATTTTTATTAAAATGTTATGAGCCAGATAAAGGTTTACCTCTGCAGCAAGAACTGGGTGGGTGACATCCTCTTCTCTCTCTGGGGGGGGGTGGACATGGGAGGGGGCTTTCTTAGTGGCTGCTCCCAGACAACTTTGGAACTCCCTCCCCAGAGAAGCTAGACTGGCTTGTACCTTGTTGACTTCCCGCCGGCAGGTGAACTGTTTTATTCTGACAGGCATTCCCTCTTTTTTTAAAAAAAAAAAAGGGAAAGGCTTTAATAATACTGCGTTGTTCTTATCATTTGTATTTTAATGGACCTGTTTTTATGCTCTTTTAATTCTATTTGAATTTAACTACTTTTTAACGATGGTATTTAATACACCTTAGCTTTTTGTATTTTATCTGCGTCTTTTCAATTCGTGTAAGCCACACAGAATCATAGAATGGTAGAGTTGGAAGGGACCCCCAATGGTCATCTAGTCCAACCCCCTGCAATGCAAGGAATCTCTGCTAAACATCCATGGCAGATGCTTAAAAACCTCCAAGGAAGGAGGAGACACCTTGAGTCCCAGTCTGGGGAAAGGCGGGATATAAATATGATTATTCATTATTATTATATTCCTCCACATTCTTGCTACCTTACCCTTCACTTGAGAGATACTATCTATCTATCTATCTATCTATCTATCTATCTATCTATCTATCTATCTATCTATCTATCTATATCTATCATCTATCTATCTATCTATCTATCTATCATCTATCTATCTATCTATCATCTATCATCTATCTATCTATCTATCTATCTATCTATCTATCTATCTATATCTATCTATTTCTCCCTCTGAAACTGCTCTGGCTCTTAACATTTGCTGGAGTGCTTCCATCCCTTGTAGAACTGCTTCCCTCTTTTGTCTACCATTCCCCCACCCCATTCTCCAGCCTCCTGCAACCACCATTCAAGCGCCTCAAACACAGGACAATGCAATACACAAAGCAAGGCTGGAGGTGGCATTTGCTGCAGGGAGGCTACCCCACCGACCCTGGTACTGAATGGAGCAGACAGACTGGCGTTTACCACGAGCTCTTTATTTCAACCCAGTCTTCTCTGTGAAAAGGGGCATTTCCCCTCCTAACGGGCACAAAAAGCACCCCAAGATCCGGAAGGGAAAACCCAAAGAGCAGCGCTGGAACTCAGAACGCGATCCCAATTAGGCTTGTGGCTTTTTTCTCTCTCTCTTCCTAGCAATTGCTTGGGGCTGTTGCAAAAGCAGGGCGAGACAGGAAATGCCCATCTTTGGCAGCCTGGCTGGTCTCTGCCCACCAGCAATGGTACCCTATGCGATCACAAAGCAAGCTTGATTAACTGACTCACCATGCCAGGGGGGTGGAGAGGGAGGGAGGGAGGGAGAAGGGGGGGGAAGCCCCATTATTTATATATGTGCACGTACACGTACATAATAGTTGGCTTTTAATCTGAATCTGCCGCTTAGATTGGCTGGCATTTCAGCATCTGAGGGGGCTGGCCCCGATCTGAGCTGTCAAGGGCTGAGTCACTTGCTCCAGAGAGACGCTGGCAGGAAAAGGGAGCTGAGGATGGGAGAGAAAGATATATATATATGAATGAAAACAGAGGCCCTCGTCAGGGGATTTCACAGGAGCCCTGTCACAGGAACACCCCTGATCACATTCAACTGCATAGATGTGGTGTGAAGACAAAGGGCTAGGGAACAGTCAGTGCTAGATTTACATATAAGCTAAACAAGCTATAGCTTGGGGCTCCACTCACTTGCCCCCCCCCAAAAAAAACTAAAGAAAAACAAACAAACCTGGATGTACATTTCCAAAATATAATATTAAAATAATAATAATGAAACCTACATACAGCAACAGTGTTTTGTGTTAAATAAAAAAATTCCTTCAGTAGCACCTTAAAGACCAACTAAGATTTTATTTTGGTATGAGCTTTCGTGTGCATTCACACTTCTTCAGACTTCTTCTTCAGTGTTTTGTGTTGTGTAGGTTCCTATGTTGTCTATGGAGAAGATCAGTCTACATCCCAATCCCAAAGAAGGGCAGTGCCAAAGAATGCTCCAACTACCGCACAATTGCGCTCATTTCACACGCTAGCAAGGTTATGCTTAAAATTCTACAAGGCAGGCTTAGGCAGTATGTGGACCGAGAACTCCCTGAAGTGCAAGCTGGATTTCGAAGGGGCAGGGGAACCAGAGACCAAATTGCAAACATGCGCTGGATTATGGTATCTCAAGAAATGTGCATGCACATGAAAGCTCATACCTATGACAAACTTAGTTGGTCTCTAAGGTGCCACTGGAAGGATTTTTTTATTTTGTTTTGACTGCGTCAGACCAACATGGCCTACCTGTAACTGGATTATGGAGAAAGCTAGAGAGTTCCAGAAAAACATCTACTTGTGCTCCATTAACTATGCAAAAGCCTTTGACTGTGTCGACCACAGCAAACTATGGCAAGTTCTTAAAAAAATGGGAGTCCCTGATCACCTCATCTGTCTCTTTAGAAATCTATATGTGGTACAAGAAGCTACAGTTAGAACTGGATATGGAACAACTGATTGGTTCAATATTGGGAAAGGAGTACGAAAAGGCTGTATATTGTCTCCCTGTTTATTTAACTTATATGCGGAATTCATCAAGCGAAAGGTTGGACTGGACGAATCCCAAACCGGAATTAAGATTGCCGGAAGAAATATCAACAACCTCAGATATGCAGATGATACAACCTTGATGGTAGAAAGTGAGGAGGAATGAAAGAGGAGAGCGCAAAATATGGTCTGAAGCTCAACATCAAAAAAGCTAAGATCATGGCCACTGGTCCCATCACCTCGTGGCAAATATAAGGGGAAGAAATGGAGGCAGTGAGAGATTTTACTGTCTTGGGTTCTGTGATCACTGAAGATGGTGACAGCAGTCACAAAATTATTTTTTAAAAACCTATCTTTGGGTTTTTGATGACTATTTGGGGGGGGTTGTTTACTGATTTCTTTGTCTGTGTTTATACTATTTGAAAATTGTGTTGTTACATCGAAACTCGCCCTGGGACCTGAATGGTGAAGGGTGGTGGAACGTATTTGCAATGCATTGCCTGAAAATTTGAAGTCATTATCTCTAGAACACATCACATTAGATTAATAATAATCAGCCTCTGCTATGTCTGAAACTAGGGGAAATATATTTCATGTTTGGGGAACGATGTGGAGTCGCATTAATACAGGCATAGTGCCCAAACTTTTCATTTGAGAAATTTACTGACAAATGAAAAAGCAAGCTTTTTCCTGCATTCATCCAGATTCAAGCTATTCTGAATTTAAACTATGGGAGGAGTTTGTTGAAAACATATCCTTGTACCTTTTCTGGAAATACTACGGAAAATACTCTGGAATTACCTGTGGCTCAGGTCTACCTGTGCTGCCTCACCAAGCTGTTCCTGCTGCTTTTAGTGAGTGAATGCAGGGGGAAGTTTAATACAGAGTTTTTATTACAAACACAAGCCACCCACTATTGCTCTTTCCAATCCCCTATTCAGAAAACACAGAATAATAAAGTTAAAAAGAGAGATTTATTTATTATAGAAAGAGATATACCTTTGCTTGCTTGTTCTCTTTCTCTTTCAAAGTCACAATAAAAACACTTCATAGTAGGAAACACTCCCTGTTGCTTCTCTTGTTTCCTGTGAGGGAATCTGGCTTTCAGAGAAACAGCTTTGAGCATGCTCAGAACTAATACATAACTTGGATATAATCTAAGGCTATTCTTGATCCCAACTCCTCCTATATCTGTTGTAGCAGCTGTACCACATAGACTTCAAAACAATAGATGGAGTGGGAGGCTTCCTAGTAGGGCTGAATTTCATAGCTTTATGTTTGGACTGGATTTGGCAGAGTAGTTCAGAGACCTCATAGGACAGAGAACAGGTAATGGAGAGAATTACCTCTGTAAGTTCAAGGGGCAGAAATGTGATTTTGTGGAGGGAATTTCTGAAAGTTGTTTGGCATTTTCCAGGAGCCCCAGTGGACCAGCTGATCACAAATGCACATGATCATCCATAATTCACACACATGCACACAAAGAACGATTGTACACCAACACAGACTGAGAGAACATTTTTCACGTCTTAATGAGTCTTTCTCCCTGCCTGTCACACGCCATTAAAGGCCACCTTATGGATTTCTGAAAGCAGACAAGATTTGTATGATTACTGTCACTCTCCAGATGTATTGTCATCCATTGTCCTGGGGGTGTTCGCCAGCATATGGCGAGGGAGAAAGAGAGAGAGAACACAGCCAAGTAGAGGAAAGCAATTTTGCATCCATCAGCCAGCACTTGTGCCTTTCTGCTCAGTGATTCTTGTAAGCTCATGCCGTCAGTGCCACAAGCCACGTCTGGGGATGTTGGGTCTGGGCATGACTAGCAATTACAGCTTCTGTATTAAGCAGGGTGCCTGAAATGTATGTTGGGTGCTGTAGGCAACAACAACAACAAAATCAATTTCATGCAGTGCATATCCCCGAGGACCTACAGTCCTCATGGCATGGACAAGCCAAAGGTGGAAACAGGAAGAGAAGAATAAGTGTGGATAAACTGAAGTTACATTGAACAGGAAGGCCTTTGATTAACAGTGTTTCCAGATTATATGTTTTCATCCAGATCGGAGGTGCCATTTTCTCAAGTTGATTGAGGGCTCCTGACATGAGGTCCTGACATCACACACACGCGGCATTGTGTGACATTATGATGCTGTGCGTATGTTATGTATTCAATGGTCTGTGTTTGTCTGAGCTTGGGTCTGGACTGAGGATACTGAGCCCCTGTGCAGGGCCGGCCCTACGGCAAGGCTGGGTGGCGCAGGACGCCAGGACGCCAGGGGGCGCTGCGGGCGCTTGGAAACAGGGCGGGGGCACTGGAGGGATCGTCGCACCACGGCGCCAGGACGCCAGATATGCTTAAGACGGCCCTGCCCCTGTGCTCTGATTTGATACATGATATCCAATCACAGAATATTTCAGGATTTGGGCCTCTGCCATTGGCCCTTAAACTCTGAGTCATGATTTGCAGCTTGGAAGTTTAGACAGCCAATCACGTTGGGAGTGGGAGCGGGCCAGGCCTTCAGAAATGTGTATAAGCTGTTCCTTTGCCTGTGTTGTCCAGTTCTGTTAGTTCAATAAAGGTTTTTGCTGTTATCATTGTGTTTTGCCTCATGGGAACCCACCTACACTTCAGCGTAAATCACAAGGAGCCAGGGGCAGAGCTGAAAGCCCTCTGAACATTGAGGGAGCCAAGCCTCCTTTTTTTAAAAAAAAAACCACATGGGGGGGCGAAACTGCCCCGACCCTTAGGAACTGGTGCCTAGCATCCATATTAATTTTCAAGAGAAGATCAGAACATGAGAAGAGCCTGCTGGATCAGGCTTTTGATCCATCCAATCCATAGCTGCCAAGTCTCCCGTATTCCCCGGGAAACCCCCGTTTTTCCAGCTGTTCCCAGCCGAAAAAACTGATTTTTTTGTTTTTTCCCGGTTTATTCTGGCGCGGCGGCCATTTTGGAACTGGGCGGGGCATGCTCAGAAGCGACTTTTGATGCTGCTTTGCCCAGTTCCAAAATGGCTGCAGTGCGACTTCTGGTGCGGCGGCCATTTTGGAACAGGGCAGAGCAGCATCAAAAGTCGCTTCTGAGCATGCTCCGCCCAGTTCCAAAATGGCGGCAGCGCTACTTCCGGTCTGATACTTCCGGTCCAGTCCCTTATTTCTCAGGCCGGAACTTGGCAGGTATGATCCAATCCAACCTCCTGTTCTTGCAGGGGCCAATGAGAGGCCAGTAGCAAACCCATAAGCAGGATCTGAGCACAAGAGCCCTCTCCCCTCCTGTGGCTTCCAGCAACTGCCTTCAACCCTGACAGCAGTGATCATGGCTAAGAGCCCCTGTCAGTCCTATCTTTCATGGATTTGTCCAATCATCTTTTAAAGCCATTTAGGTTGGAGGCCACCGCTACCTCCTGTAGGATCAAGTTCTGTAGCTTAACTATGAGTTTTGTGAACAGGTACTTTCTTTCATCTGTCCTGAATCTTCCAATATTCACCTTCATTGGAGGTCCACGAGTTCTAGCGTTAGGAGAGAATAAGAAAAAGTTATCTCCACCCACTTTATCCATGCTATACACAGATTTATGAACTTCTATGATGTCAACTCTTGCTCGTCTAAACTAAAAAATCTCCAGTACTGCAACGTTTCCTCATAGGGGACTCACACCAACCACTTGATCATTTCGGTTGTCCTGTTCTGAATCTTTCCCAACTCTACAATATCCTTTCTGAGGTGAGGAGACCAGAAATGCTCACTGCATTCCAAACCATAAATTTGTGTGGCACTGTGGTCTAAACCACTGAGCGTCTTGGGCTTGCTGATCAGAAGATTGGTGGTTCAAATCCCTGTGACAGGGTGAGCTCCTGTTGCTCCGTCCCTGCTTCTGCCAACCTAGCAGTTTCAAAGCATGCCAGTGCACGTAGATAAATAGGTACCACTGTGGCAGGAAGGTAAACGACGCTTCCATGCGCTCTGACTTCTGTCACAGTGTCCCATTGCTCCAGAAGCAGTTTGGTCCTGATGGTCACATCACCCGGAAATCTGTCTGTGGACAAACACCAGCTCCCTCGGCCTGAAAGCGAGATGGGCTCCACAACCCCATAGTCACCTTCGACTTAACCACCCATGGGTCCTTTACCTTTACCTTTATTATGGTATTATTTAATGAGCATTTATTGTGATTTGTTCGCAGAGAGGTTAGATGGCAACAGGTTGAATACCTGTTGCTGGAAGCCATGAGAGAGTAGAGTGCCCTTGGGCACAGGTCCACCTTGTGAGTTTCCGATAGGGACATCTGTTTGGCCACTGTGAGAACAGGATGCTGGAATAGATTGGTCATTGGCCTGATCCAGCAGGCTCTGATTGTGTTCTTAGGAAGCAAGTTTTTCCACTATAATCCCCTACAACTTTCCTTATTCCAAAAGGTCTAATCTTTCAGGGTAGGTGAGTTTGTTGTGCAAGATCTTCCGATTGGCTATAATAGACCTGTAAACCTGAATTTGCTGGTATGTGACGGATTCCAACCAAAATATAGTAACAGTCTGGGTTATGAGAGTAACATTGCTGACTGCTCAGAGGAAAAACTGATCAGGTCTCCTCCTATGCTTCCAACTGCTGTTTGATCAGCAGAAATCAGTGGAGTGAAGCTCAGCACAGCAGGGAGATAATCACCTGCCAGTATCTGCCTATAAAATGGGATAGGGAGCTGGTTAAAATGGAAAATTCAGCATGAGAAAGAGGAATGTGGATGAAATAAGAAGGAGAGGCAATTCCTGGGATGGGATGTTGCTGCAAACGTAAGTGTTTGTATGGAACTGAGAAATGCAGGTCTGAGACAGGAAGGAGGAGTTACTTTAATTTATCAGGGACTAGAAACTTGAAGCTGAATTTGATGACCAAACTGGTTCCAGCTAAATCATTTGGACACCTCAGCTTGTAAAGGAAAAAAGAAAAAGAAAATTTCTAGTCCATGGCATTATGAAACCAACTGCAACCATGCAGATTGTAACAGCTTCCAGATCAGCAACCGAAAAGGTGAGAGACAAAGGTGAAATAGGCTTTCAAATTGTCCTGAGACCATTTTTTTCCAGTCCAACTATCTTACAAGGTTGTTGTGACACTAACAATAAGATTGCATAGTCCGCTTGCAAAAATGCAAAGATTGTACTGTAGCGTACAAGTCTAATTTAGTACAATTACCTGTGGCTGGCTGGTACCAAGGCAGTTACACTTAAAAAACATGTTTTCTTTTGAAGTGGTAGGAAAAAAACTTCCCCAAACAAACTAAGAAACAAACCCAGTGAAATTGTACATCTGGCTGAATCTCCCTTCCATTCCATTTTGTTTGCTTTCATCTGCACACAGGGTCTTTTCCAACTCTACATTTTTTTTTATTCTGTGACTAATTCTGGGATTTGCATGCCCATTCGCAAGCCCATCGTCCCCAGGAGCCAGGCCCAGATGAATATGACACAACACAGTGTAGTTATGGGATTAAAAATCAGGTCACAACTTTATTAAATTTCAGATGTAGGAAACCTTGGCTTAGGCATTGGGCGTGTATGCCTCTCAGCCCCCAATTGGGGTCTGAGGCTAAGCAGGGACAGGCAGGAATTATGGGGGGCACTGCAAAACGTGTGTTTACGCAGCTGCCCCCCCACTTCCAAGTTCTGGGAGTTTGACCATACACCGAGCATAAACGCCTCTAACTCTAACAGGGCCCTGCTAACACCACGCTACTCGCCATTCTATTGATGGGCTAAAGCAGGCATGTCCAAAAGGTAGGCCGGGATCTACCGGTAGATCACTGAACGTCTGTGGTAGATCACTGGTAGATCACTGACTCACCCCGAAGAAGCTCAACAACTTTGGCTCCTCTAAATAAAGCTCAACAATTCTGCCCTGCCCTCCTTAAAAAATGGGGCTTTCCTCCTCCCTAAAAAAGCTTAACAACTATGACCTGAACCCCCAAAAGGGCCTTCCTCCTCCCTAAAAAAGGGGGGTAGATCACTGCCAGTTTTTAACTCTGTGAGTAGATCACAGTCTATTGGGAGTTGGCCACCCCTGGGCTAAAGGATTCCGCTCATGGTACCTAACTCCAGTGAAACTAGCAAAAATGTATAGAACAAACGATTTATGTTGAAAATGTAAAGAAAAAGAGGGGATTTTTTTATCATATGTGGGGGTATGTAAGAAGGTGAAAGCTTTCTGGGAAATGATATATAACTTTTAAAAATGTTGAAATATACGTTTATAAAAAACAAACAAACAAACCCAGAAGCTTTTCCATTAGGTATAGTAGACAGGGAAATACTCAAACAGGATAAAACATTATTTTTATATGCAACAACTGCATCAAGAATATTACTAGCCCAAAGATGGAAGCAAGGAGAGTTACCGACGAAAGAAGAGTGGCAGATAAAGTTATTAGACTTTGCAGAAATGGCAAAGCTGACGGGAAAAATCCGGAACCAGCGGGGCCAGGCGTTTCAGAAAGATTGGAAGAAATTTATGATATATTTGGAAGACAGCTGTAAACATTTAACATCTCTAGTAGGGTTATAAGAAGTTCTGTAAGGATGAAATGATCATTTATTGTTAAATATAGTTAATTAAGTAATTTTAAAAGGATACAGTTTAATAATAAGAAGAAATATAGGGAAATGCAGTATATTGAGATTAAATTTGAAAACCAGTTGTTGGGGAGGAGGGAAGTCACAGGCTCACTGAGCCAAATGTTTTATTAGTGCAAAATATAAGTCATGTAAGAAAATATTTGTAAAAACCAATAAAAATTATTAAAAAAATTAAAGGATTCTCCCCAAGGCCTAAAACTGGGGAAGACAGTTGCTACGGGGAAGGCAAAACCTGCAGAGCAGGGGAATTCTTTCGCAGCTCTGGGAAACAGCAACCATCGTGCGACCGTAGCAACTCCCGCAAACATATAAAGGAAAAGGTTAGCCTGCAACAAGAAACGATTAGAGGGAGGGTTGGGTGGGTGACGCTCTGAACAGACTGAATGGCCTGTGTCGGAGGGAGCCTCCTTACCTGGCCTTGGCTCCACCCCCAGGCTATCCCCTATTGGCTTATTTAAACCAGGGCCAGGCGGGAACCCTGCAGCCTTAGCGGCCGGCTCAGAGGACAGAGCAATGACCAGACAGCTATGGCATGACTCCGGGGGCCCAGGGAGCCTGCTCCCCCCTAAAAAAGCTCAAAAACTTTGGCTCTGGGGGAAAAAATGAAATAAAGTCAAACTATTTTTGCAGGCAAAAAGGAAAAAAATCAATGTGTGTGTGGCGGGGGAGGGTGACAAGGAATTTTCTGCATCGGCTACCACCTGATCTTGCTCCGCTACTGACTTGGAGGTGCCAAGCATCGGATGGGAAAGCAGGAAATGGCCATTTCCTACTGTTTGTCTTTCTTCACAGACTTGTAGGTTTGGAAGGCTGAAGAATAGAACAATCCCACTTAGCTGTTGCAATAACCAAGTGGGACCTTAAATTGGGACCTGCAGCAAAATGTTGCTACATGGATCTGTCTTGTTTTGGTTTCCACGTAGTCATGACCTTTTCCAGAATATTCCGTTTCATTCATCTTCCTTTACGGCTTGTTGCTTTCCTCCCGACACGGTCCCTGATCTGAGCCTAGTGAGCATGCTCAGTTCGCAAAGAGTCGCTGGGGTGGGGATTCACACCCCCTTAGGTTCCCCCCCCCCCAAACACCCTTATTTCATGCTTCTGCAAACCCTGGGCATTTCCCTGAGTCTGCTGATAACCCCCATGCTTTGTGAGCTGTTGTTTTTTGGCCACAAAAGCATCAAATTCAGCACAGATATAGGTCATATGCACACCACAAAAAATTGCCCAGACTCATTCTGAACACCACTGACCTCAAACATGTTCAAAGTTAATTGCTAACAAAGAGGTGAGCATGGGAGTCGTGCAGAATACACCCAGTAACGAAACAAGCAACAATTAATTGAAGAAGGGATTTCTTTTCATCCAATACAGGAGAACATTATTTAAAGCCCATCCTGGATGTAATTGTTGCCACATCAGGTTAGAACATCAGAAGCTGTTCAGTCCATCCCAGTACTATCTAAAGCCTGGGTCCTTCTGCTACTGAGTTCCAGCCCCACCCCGCAAAACACGAACATAGGACACTGCCTTATACTGAGACAAACCATTTGTCTATCTAGCTCAGCGTCATCTACCCTGATTGGCAACGTTTCTCCAGGATTTCAGGAAGGGTTTTGTACTGGCTCTACCCGGAGATGCCAGGGATTGAACCCGGGTCCTTACGCAATGCATGCAGCAGAATTGCTCTACCGCAAAGCTACAGCTCTTGGCAAGCTCCTTCTGTGCTCAGTTTCATGCCGCAAGACCTTGTTTACTGACTCATTTCTACCTTTTCATGAATGGCAAAGACGGGGTGTCAGTGAATCAGATCCCACCCTTGTTTCTCACCCCAGGAAACAAAGGAAATGGTAGGATGGGAGATCGGCACTCTAATGACTCTCAAGTGGTTTCAACACTGCTACATTCACAATGGCTGACATCTTTCGCTTTCCGATCAATAACTGGAAGGAAAAGAAGCAGAGAGGCCCACGGCCTCACTGAGTCATCTTATTTGGGCTGAGGTGGAAAATGGGCTCCAGTTGTGTCTTCCAGAGGATGCTGGCAGTTTTCCCAGCTGTGTAAAGTTATACAGAAGGGGAATTTGGAGTTTATGCTAATAAACTCAACGTTACACAAATATCAACCCACCCCTCTAAAGAGTGAAGAAAGCAGTTCTTGCATTGCAACTCCTAATATCCTTGGGCCTTGGCAGTGCTGACTGGGATCGACGGGAGCTGGAATCCAGTAACTTCTGGAGAGCCACAGGTTCCCCATCCCTGATTCTAGGGCTAAAGAATAGAATAGATTCTAGAGCTAAGGTAGAATTCTCAACCAGAAAGTCACTATAAGTGGACAGCTGAGGAGGAAACAGGAAGTGGGCAGTGACTGGGGAAGAAGCAGGAAGTGAACATCAGCTGTGAGGAAGCATTTTCTTTAGCCTAGACAGAACCAGGCCAAATGGGATTCCCTTAGAATACATTTGAGAACCTGGAAGCTGAACCTAGGGCTTAGAGTCCTGCACAGACACATGCCCAGGCAAAGAAGATCAAAAGCCACAGTATCTGAAACAACAGACCCTCCCAAAAATTTCCAGGGACAGTTCCAGATTTACAGAAACCGTCTTGGTTTCTGATTTGATCCTGGAATGGCCCACTTTTCCTTAGGACGTCCCTATTTCCATTGGAGAAATGTTGGAGAGTATGGAGTTATGCGACCCTTGAATCAAGGAGAAAATTAACTATGAACCATTAGAAGACATATGAAGGCAGCCCTGTAGAGTTTCATTATGTTTTTATATATGCTGGGAGCCTCCCAGAGTGGCTGGGGCAATCCAGTCAGATGGGTGGGGTATAGATAATAAAATTAATCATTGTTGTTGTTGTTGTTGAATAGAATGTCCCTATTTTCATTGGAGAAATGTTGAAGGGTATGAAGCAATGCCAACTGAGGTAAGTCAATGGGACTGGCACTTCCCTAGAACAATCCTATATTGGGGGCATACCTGCCAAGTCTCCCACTGAAAAATGTGGGATCAGCAGCGGCGCGGCACCGAAAGTTGCGTAGAAATGTTCCAAATGTTGCCTATAGTGGGAAAAAAGGAGGTATTTGATAATTGGAGAAGGGATCTGAGTGATTTCATCTGGCAGGGGAAAAAGGCAAGGATTCAGTATAGATTGCTCACCGACGTCAAAGAAAGGGGAGGATGGGGGGTCCCGGACTTGAGAATCTACTATGCATCTGCATGTTTTTGCTGGCTTAGAGATTGGTTGGTACTAGAGGACGAAGAAGTTTTAGAAGTAGAAGGTTTTAGGAATGTTACGGGGTGGCACGCATATCTTTTGCAGAATGACACAAAAAAATTTAAACAATTCCCAGATCATGTAATTAAAAAATCAATCCTAAAAATTTGGCGAGAATTCAAGGATTTATTAGAACCTAAAATACCCTGGTGGATCTCCCCCTTGGAGATGACATCAATGGGAGGCAGAAGCAAAAACGGGAGATGGTTAACGTATAAAGACCTAATAGAAAAAGATGGAGAACAATTAGTGTTAAAGCCCTACGATCAAATCAAATCAAGCTGTTCGAGCTGGCTACAATATATGCAATTACAAAGTTTATTTAAAGAACATCAAAAAATTGGCTTCGGGAAAGAGGAATCTAAATTACAGGAGTTGTTATTGGGGAATACAGTTAAACCTTTATCGAAGATCTACAAATTCCTTTTGGAATGGGAATTGAAGGATGAAGCAATCAAATGTGTTATGGTTAAATGGGCCCAGGACCTAGGAAGGCCAATTTATATGGCCCAATGGGATAAATTATGGAAAGTTACAATGAAGTTCACGGCTTGCGCTAGAATAAAGGAAAATATGTTTAAGATGGTTTACAGGTGGCACCTAACACCAGATAGGTTGTCTAAAATATATAAGAATGAAGAAATAAATTGTTGGAAATGTCAAAAAAAAGGAGGAAATTATATGCATTGCTGGTGGGGGTGTGTCAAGATCAAGGAATTTTGGGGGGAAATTTATGAAGAGTTGAAAAAAATGTTAAAGACCACTTTTAAAAAGAGCCCAGAATATTTTTTATTGAGTCTGGTACCTGAAAACCTCCCAAGGGATAGGATAGACATTTTCCTTTATTCCTGCGCAGCGGCAAGATTACTGATTGGGCAGAAATGGAAAAGAGAAGAGATACCCACAATTCAAGAGTGGCAATTAAAATTAATTGAGTTCATGAACCTTGATAAAATGACAGCGGCAATTAGGAATAAATCGAAGCAAAGTTCCAAAAAGAAATGGGAATATGTAGAGGAATATTTTAAGAAAAAAGATATTAAAACAGAGTTGGCGATCTGTTTCGACTAGCTGACCACAAGGAATTTAAGTGGGAAATTTGATAAGAAGGGAATCTAAATTTAATGTTTGTTTCAGGGGGAGTAACGCAAGTAATAGAGAAAATTTAAATGAAAGTGATGTGTTAAAGTTTTGGAAGCTGTTTTTTTATGGATTATGGTGCAAATGAAATGCTTATTTCTTTCTTTTTGTATTGATTTTAATATTAATAAAGATTTTTTGCAAAAAAAAAAAAAAAAGGGACTGGCACTTCCCTAGAACAATCCTATATTGGGGGCATACCTGCCAAGTCTCCCACTGAAAAATGTGGGATCAGCAGCGGCGCGGCACCGAAAGTTGCGTAGAAACAACTTCCGGGGCCGCTCCACCCATGTGGTGGGCACGTGAAATAGGACAGAGTGGCACCGGAAGTCACTTCTACGCATGACCGACGGCCGTCTTGGTGGTGGAGGCCATCTTGGTGACGGCCACCGCCATGCGGCCTCCACCAAGATGGCCGGCGGGCAACTTCCGGTGCCGCTCTGCCCAATTTCCGGTGCCCACCACATGGGCAGAGCAGCCCCCAAAATGGAGGCTCCCTGGCAAGTAGGAAATCCAGGGGATTTCCGGGATTTTTCTCCATTCGGGAGAACAGAAGGAATCCGGGGGTTTCCCGTGAAAAACGGGATACTTGGCAGCTAAGATTGGGGGCATTGTGGGGGATGTAAATGCTTGGTCCTGCCCACCACTGAGCAGACTGCTACTGCCCATCATTCTCCAGTAAGCCAATGGGAGTGCACCAGAAGGTGCACAATCTGAAGCCAGCCCTCTAAGCCAGAGATTCTTGCTCCATGAAAGCTGGGGGAAGGCTTAGTCCCCAGAAACTTCCCTAGAGCAACAGCTCTCCTCCAAGGGTTGCCTGCCCCTTTCCACTCCTATTCCCATTGACTCCAGGAGAGTCACTCCTGTGCAGGTGGCTGCTTCGGCGCTGCCAAAGGGCTGTGAAAGGAAGTCAGCGGCAAGTGACCTTTCAGCCCCCGCTGGTGTCAGCTGGCAGCATGCATGAGAATTTCTGCACCCACACACCCTGGTCTATGACTCTCCAATTTCAAATCCCACCGGGACCGCAGGCACAGCACACGCCCCCGTACTTGGGAATGTGAGCTCTGCAAAAGCACTCGGTGCCACTCTGAGCGAAATGCTGTTACCTTGGCAATTGCTACTGTGAGTCGCTGGGAAGGGGAAGGAGAGGGGGGAAATAGAGAGTCATCGTTGGGAGACCTGAAGACGAAATGCTCAGTTCTGAAATGAGCAGGCTGGTGTCAGGCGATCTTGAGAATAAGACCATCAGAACCCGAGAAGAACCTACTGGATCAGGCCAGTGGCCCATCTTGTATTTTGTTCTCACAGTGGCCAGCCTGATGTCTATGGGAAACCTACAAGCAGGATTCGAGCTTTTATTCATAATAATAATAATAATAATAATAATAATAATAATAATAATTTATTATTATTTGTATCCCGCCCTCCCTGGCCAAAGCTTCCAACTGCTGCTTCCAATTGTGGAGGCAGAGCTCAGGGATTAGACATATTCATGGAAGAGAGGGCTATCAATGCCTACTAGTCATGATGGCTACAGCTGGAGGCAATAATAATAATAATAATAATAATAATAATAATAATAATTTTATTTATACCCCGCCCTTCCCAGTCGAGACGGGGCTCTGGGCGGCTAACAACAAATAATATCAACACAAGTATAAAAGAAACAATTCAGTTAAAATGCAGATTAATACAATGTTAAAATTCAATTTTAAAATTAAAAATCTACAAATAAGATAAAACCATTATGAGATAAAACCTTAGGGGAGGGTAACCCCGGGGTCAGACTGCGTCAATCCAAAGGCCAAATGGAACAGCTCTGTCTTGCAGGCCCTACAAAAAGATGACAAATCCCGCAGGGCCCTAGTCTCCTGAGACAGAGTGTTCCACCAGGTCGGGCCAGTACTGAGAAGGCCCTGGTCCTGGTTGAGGCCAGCCAAACCACCTTGCGACTCGGAATCTCCAGTATGTTATTATTTGTGGACCTTAATGTCCTCTGTGGGTCATACCGGGAGAGGCGGTCCCGTAGTAATGATTCTGAACACCAGTTGCTGGAAACTACAGGAAGGGAGATGACCCTTGTGCTCAAATCCTGCTCGCTGGTTTCCCACTGGTACCTGGTTGGCCACTTGAGAACAGGATGCTTGAACTAGATGGGCCATTGGTTTGATTCAGGGTTGACCTTTAAAGCCTTAATCAGCCTTGGCCCAGTATACCTGAAGGAGCATCTCCACCCCATCATTCAGCTGAGGTCCAGCTCCGAGGGCCTTCTGGCGGTTTCCTCACTACAAGAAGCACAGTTACATGGCACTAAGCAGAGGGCTTTCTCGGTAGTAATGCCCGGCCTGAGAAACACCTTCCCATCAGATGTCAAGGAGATAAACAACTATCTAACATCTGAAGGCAGCCCTGTATAAAGAAGTTTTAAATGTCTTATTATGTTTTTACTATTTTGTTGGAAGCCACCCAGAGTGGCTGGAGCAACCCAGATGGGTGGGATATAAATATGATGATGATGAGCAGGAACCTCTGCTTTTTGTATTTTACAAAGTTAAGAGCTGCATGTTGTCTTTGTCCATGGAGTTTTCTTGGCAGGGATACTGGAGTGGCTTGCCAGTTCCTTCTCCAGGTGGATCACGTTTAGTCTAAACTCTTCACTATGACCTGTCCATCTTGGGTGGCCCTGCATGACATAGCTCATAGCTTCTCTGAGTTATTCAAGCCCCTTTGCCACGACAAGGCATTGATCCATGAAGGCTCAATGAGAGTCCCATGGACTGCAAGAAGATCAAACCTATCCATTTTTAAGGAAATCAGCCCTGAGTGCTCACTGGAAGGACAGATCGTGAAGCTGAGGCTCCAATACTTTGGCCACCTCATGAGAAGAGAAGAATCCTTGGGAAAGACCCTGATATTGGGCAAGATGGAGGGCACTAGGAGAAGGGGACAACAGAGGACGAGATGGTTGGACAGTGTTCTCGAAGCTACGAACATGAGTTTGACCAAACTGCGGGAGGCAGTGCAAGACAGGAGTGCCTGGCGTGCTATGGTCCATGGGGTCACGAAGAGTCGGACACGACTAAACGACTAAACAACAACAACAAAGAGCTGCATTTTTTGCCCACCCTCTTTTTGCCTCTGGCAGTGCCATTACTGCATGCCACCACTGGTGTGCAGTACCCATAAGATTGCCCATAAGGTAGTGTGCCCCCCCTGACTGAAAAAGGTCCCCCACCCCTGCTGTTAGACAGAGAAGCATGACAAGAACCCAGGGCTGGCCCAGGATGTTTCTCTGCTTGGGGGCAAAACAAAAAGTGCCGCCTCCAGCCATCAACACCACCTCATCCGGAGTGTCCCCCCCCCCCCCACACTTCATGCTGAAGATGGTGAAGGGAGTACAAGATACCCAGAGAGAATCATGCAGTGGAGGAGGCAACTGGCTCACTGCGCCTCAAGGACAGGCCAGCCCTACAAGGACCCAAGATTGACACATCCTGTGTTCTAGCACAAGCTGCCCCCTTTTAATAAGAGAGGGAACTGCCATGCCCCCAGAGGTGTTCCCTGAATGTGCTGGGCATTTTGTTTCGTTCTTTTTTAAAAAACAAAACACTTGCTGTGTGCGATATCGGAGCGCAATAGATTGAAATAGCTTCCTTGGCAAGGTGGAAAACCTTCACCTCTTGTTTTCA
The DNA here is from genome assembly GCF_963506605.1 of Zootoca vivipara. Classification (NCBI taxonomy): domain Eukaryota; kingdom Metazoa; phylum Chordata; class Lepidosauria; order Squamata; family Lacertidae; genus Zootoca; species Zootoca vivipara. The sequence goes on from NC_083283.1 coordinate 4,351,222, forward strand.
GGCATTTCAATGGAAGCAGCTTACGCAAGCGGTGGAGTGGATTTGAACGGTGAAGGAAGAGAGAAAGACGCCTCCCAGGTTCCATTGTCAGGAGTTTTGTCATCTCTCCAAAGGACCAAAATAGGGATGATGGTTACGGAAAAAATTATCCCGAGCCACTACATGGCATGACAACAATGCCACAAGCACACACACACACATATATACAAACTGTTCTTTCAGTACTCAAGTGAGGGATACTTCCTGCAACCACCTCCCTGCTGGGCCTTTCAAGCTTGCGTGAAAGGAGAAGGAAGTCCTAGACAATGGAGATCAAGTGGTTCTGGCGGAGAAGCAACAGGGGAGGCGGAGGAGGAGGAGGGAGGGAGGGAAGGAGGAAGGAAGGAAGGAAAGAAAGAAATTAAGAATAAGGGATAGGCACACGGAGGCCACTTGCATTCCAAAATAGGCCCTTGGTTGTTTTCAAGACCTCTCCTTGTTTCCTGTTGTTGTTGTTTTTCCCCTCCCCTCATTCCCCTTCCTCTAAGTGGTCCGTTGATGAGTTGCCAAGGGTGACCAAAATGGTCAGCAGAGGCAGGCAATGAACGGTGTGGGTTGCAATGACGGCCCCTTCAGGAAAGACCAAGCCACAGGGGATCCTTGTCAATGAGGCAAGAGGGCTTGGCCAAGTGACAGAAAGTCTCAGGCATGGAGAATTATGCCTTTGGTGTTGTGATCACACACCAGCCACTGCTTTCTGACTGTAATACCTGTTTGGCAATGGAACAAGCTACCTTGAAAGGTGGTGGACTCTCCTTCATGGGAGGTTCCAAAGCAGAGTTGGGGTGGCCATCTATTGGGGATTCCTTAGTTGAGATTCATGCATTGCAGGGGATTGGTTTGGATGAGCCTTGGGGGTCCCTTCCAGCTCTACAATTCCTTGATTCTGCTTGTTTGTTTCTATGGGCCAAAGAGGTCATGTGGCAAAGCCTGACCTCTACAAAAGCTTCCAGGTCAGGTCTGTGGTCTGCTGTGTCCTACAGACATTCCTAATGTAAATGTATATTTGTTGCTCTGCCTACTTTTGCCTTCACCTCTGCCCCTACTGGTAAGGGAATGTGACCCTCAGTCTGAAAAGCAAGGGTTCAGGTTTGATTTATTTATGTGGCTGGGGGCTTGAGCAGGAGGGGGCACACCAGAGAGATCTGACGTATCACAAGTGTTAAGCAATGTTGGCATCCATCTGTCTCCGGAAACAATGCACCTTTGGGGGTAAAGTCAAACTGTTGAAAGCTTACAGCGCCTGTCATGGCTGTAAAGACTGATATAGAAAGAGAGAGAGAAAAATTGTCCAGTAGCACCTTAGAGACCAACTTAGTTTGTTCTTGGTATGAGTTTTCGTGTGCATGCACACTTCTTCAGATGCACACCAAAGCTTATACCAAGAACAAACTTAGTTGGTCTCCAAGTTGCTACTGGACAATTTTTTAAATTTTTAAGGTATATTTAGACTGTGTCAGACCAAGACAGCTACCTACCTGATATAGGAGAGACATGTTTTCTTGCAGCTGGGGCTGATGAGGGCATCTAGATATGCACCACGGCATATCTCCTCTCTGCTCTCCTCCCAGTGGCCATTTCTCCTCTGGTCACTGCTATGGGTGCACAACCTGACTGTTGGTCTCCGGCCACTGTGGTCATCTGCAGGGTCAATGTTTCCAGCTTTGATATCATGTTTGCAGACATTTTCGGAATACAGAGGAAGGATTGGATTTGAATCTCAACTCTGCCTTGAAACGGAAGTCAATAGATGGTGTTAGCTGAGGTTCTTTCTCTCCATTTTAGTCCAGTGTAGGCTTGTCCATTAGGGAGCATGGGGGCATTGTTCCATCAACTTCAGTCTTCCATCATCAGCCAACCCCACCTGCCTCCCCTTTAACTTTCAGCCAATTGGAGTGGATTTGCCTGTCATTGGTTCTGACTCTACCTACTACTAGTAGGTGGTAAAGGTAAAGGTAAAGGTACCCCTGACCATTATGTTTAATGGATGTCTGTATTTTAATATTTTGTTGGAAGCCGCCCAGAGTGGCTGGGGAAACCCGGCCAGATGGGTGGGGTATAAATAAATTATTATTATTATTATTATTATTATTATTATTATTATTATTATTATTCAATTACTGGGTTGGAGCAGCACACAAACTGTTGAGATGAGATCTCTAGGTAAATTGCAATGGTACCAGCTCTAATCTTTTCTTTAGTGGAGAGAGGGGAGCGGTAAAGATGGACAAGAAGGGTGTGGGTGGGTGTGTTTAAGCAGTTTTGCATATTTTGTAGTTTGGTCTCAAAGGTCTTTTGTCTACTGCAGGGGAGGGGTGGAACCTGGTAGCAAAGGAAGTTCTGGGAGTAAAGCAATGCAGCCCCCACTCTCTGGATTGGTAAAAAGAAGGATGGAACGTGAACTATATTCTGTGCATTTAAGAAATACCATCATTATAGCTCCAAAAACAAATCAACAGTTTAATCAATCAAATAGTATCAAGAAAATAAAATTTGAGGCTTTGATGGCATGGCTCCTACAGGAATGAAATTGAAAGTGTGAGACTTCAATTTACATTGTTTCATTTGAGTGTGTTCCTTTGAAAGGGAAGTGTGGGTTAATTTAGGTCAGCCTGAAAGTTGCCCTTGGCAACGCCTTAGTCCTTATGACCACAAATATCTCTTTGCAGTGCATCAACGGGGTTTAAGTGTTCTCTCACCTACCCTTCCCCACACTATCCAAAAACTAGTCATGGCTCCAAGATTCTGCTGTTTGATATTGTAGTTCTCATCGGCTGTACAAAATGTACATTAACGGAGAATTATGATCCTAGCCTGGTCGATGGGTTTTGCAAAACATGAATTGTTTGGAGACGTTTTGTTATCTTGCTTTGTGAACAATATTAAGATGAGCCTGGCTTCTGTGTCAGGTCAAAGGCCCATTGACTCCAACATCTTGGTCTCCCAGTGGCCAACAAGATGCCTATAGGAAGCCTGCAAACAGGAGCTGAATGCACTCCCCACTAGTGAGTCCCAAAAATTGGCATTCAAAGGCATGTATCCTCTAATTGTTTAGGTAGAATGCAGTGCCTGGTCCCAAATTGGAGAGCACTGCCAGGCATTGCATTAGGCAGTGGTGAATAGAAGGGATGCGCATGGCACTGTGGTCTAAATCACTGAGCCTCTTGGGCTTGCCGATAGGAAGGTCGGCGGTTCGAATCCCTGCAATGGAGTGAGCTCCCATTGCTCTGTCCCAGCTCCTGCCAACCTAGCAGTTCGAAAGCACGCCAGTGCGAGTAGATAAATAGGTATCTCTGTGGCGGGAAGGTAAACAGCGTTTCCGTGCGCTCTGGTTTCCATCATGGCATTCCGTTGCTCCAGAAGCAGTTTACTCATGCTGGCTACATGACCTGGAAAGCTGTCTGTGGACAAACACCAGCTCCCTCGGCCTGAAAGTGAGATGAGCGCCACAACCCCATAGTTGCCTTTGACTGGACTTAACTGCCCAGGGGTCCTTTACCTTTTACCTTTTACTGTGGAATGGAATGCCACACTAGACAGTAAAGGGCTCCCATATGGCTCCTTCCACCCATGTTGGCCATTGACTCTCTTCAACAGGCGAGTCTGTTGAGGCTGGAGGCTGGGGGATTTTATCTCCATGAGGACTGTTGTTTGGGAATGAGGGAGGCAGGGTCTCTAACACCCTTTTTAAACAACATTCCATTAAGAAAAAAACACCCAGTGTTATCTGGACGAAGCATGGCAGCTGATACAAAACTGATACAGATATTCAATAAACATTTTCCAATCTTCTTATAGTGATTAAGGTAAAGGGGCCCCTGACCTGTCCGACTCTGGGGTTGCGGCGCTCATCTCGCTCTAGAGGCCGAGTGAGCTGGCGTTTGTCCGCAGACAGCTTCCGGGTCATGTGGCCAGCATGACAAAGCTGCTTCTGGCGAACCAGAGCAGCACATGGAAACGCCGTTTACCTTCCCGCCGGAGGGGTCGCTATTTATCTACTTGCACTTTGATGTGCTTTCAAAATGCTAGGTTGGCAGGAGCTGGGACCGAGCAACGGGAGCTCACCCCGTTGCAGGGATTCGAACTGCTGACCTTCTGATCAGCAAGCCCTAGACTCTGTGGATTAACCCACAGCGCCACCTGGGTCCCTCTTATAGTGATTATTTCTCCAAATAAACACACAAAATGCAAGGGTCATGGCATCTTTCTTTGCTATGTTGTAGGACATAGGTAGAAACATAGATACACAACTTTGTCACTGCATCTTTCTGTTTCTTCGCTTAAAGAAGGTGGATTTCCAGGGGGATGCTGAGCAAAAAAAAAAAAATATCTGAAAAGGGGGTGGTAAGCCAAATAAGTCTGAGAACCTCTGGTGTAAATCATACTGAGCTAGTTAGTCTGACTCAGTACAAGGAAGCTAACTCCCTTCTGAATGTGCTGACTAGCAGAAAATGAGGATAAATGTGAACAGTTATCTGTTTCTCCCTGTCTCCTCCCCAATGGGAATGGATGAAAGTTTTGTCTTGTCTATTTCCAAAAGTGTTGAGACTGGTGCAAATCAAGCTGTGCTGCCTTTTGAACATGTCTGAGTTTAGATATCCAGGGATGTATCTGAAAAAGCCATTTTGCACCTCCTCGTGTTTTGATGTCTGGTGCTGAAGCCTGCCTGAAGTTTAGAGGTCATCTTGTATCATTGAGAAGGGAATGGGGCCGAGATTGGAGGAAGCATCATTTCCTGATTAAAGCCATGGGGGTCTCGAATGCTCTTGTGAACAGAAAAATCAATACCAGTAAAAACAACACAGAGGGGGACTCTAGAGATGGTTGATGGGGGGAAAGGGGAAGAGCGAAGCATATATCGTATACAACAGGACACGGTCTCTGGGTAGTTGCACTTGCTTCAGAAATGCATTTATCCCAGAGTAAAGGCTTGGCGAGAAGTTTCATGGAATGAACACAGTGGGTGCTCTTGACCATGGCTGAAGGAGTCATCTTATTTGTGTCTCCCTTGCCAGGAAACTTGAAAACTACCCAAGGTTTGTGGGAACGTATCTCGGCTTGGTACAAATTGGGGAAGGCATAATGGAAATCAACGGGATTTCATACCTGTTGAGAATACAAATACAGGACCCCCCCTCTTCTATGGAATTGAGGCTGAGCCAAAACGCTTGACCGTTTTTTTAAATCACCTATTTCAGTAGCACCAAAAAGCATATTCCTCTTAGGTGGAGATTTTCTGCACTCCTTGGGGAAATGCCTGCTTAATTTTTAAAATTGCTGTCGCTTGCTTTCAGGGGGTGCCAACCTGAATATAATAAAAGGGGGACCCAAGTAGAAGGGCAGCCTTTGGAAGCACCACGCTTCTGCCTAGTAATCGGCTCTCATCCCAGCCCAATGTATCTATGTTGCATATATGTGTGCATGTTTTTAAGTTCTTACTTGTCATCTAGCCTAGTAACGGGCACCATCTTCGCCATACATTGAAATCAATATGATACCAATTTAAACAGCCGTGGTCCCTCCCCCAATAATCCTGGGAACTGGGTTTGTCATGGGTGCCAAGAGTTGTTGCAAAGCTCAATAATGTGGGGAAGAAAACATGCCATCTGTGTTTGTCCAATGAAGTGTTGGGCCATCAAGAGGGAGTTTTGAACAGCAGGGAGAGTGACCCCTTAGGTTTCAGAAGGCTGGAAGAATTCACCAGCCAGCATAAGTCCCCATGCAGCACTTCATGTTCAACTATTTTCATTTGGAGAAAGCAGCATTGGAGCTAAGCCCCCCTTCACTGTGCTGCCATTATTGGATGTCAGGGCAGAATTAGCCATGTGTCTGAGCATTGTGGTTCCACATGCAATCCATCAACATGTCTAGGCTTTTTAATCCTTTCCCTCATGGCCTCTTTATGGGGTAATCGGAGAAGTACAGTGTCTGAAATATTGATTGAAGCATCGTGAGTTATTGCACCATGCTTATCATGGCATTCACTTGCTCTGTTGCCCTTTTGGTAATTTTTTTTAAAAAGTAGCATCAGGTGTGAAGGGAATTCTCCACAAGTCATAGGAGGTGATGAGCACCATCAATTACTGAAGGGAGATTGCAGTATTCCGTTGCAATTGGCTCAATTGGTTTCCCAACCAACTCAGGCATTTAGTTCGACAACTGTCTGTTTCTTTGTTCTTCCTCTTCTTTACAAAATGTAGCATTTTCCAGTTGTCATAGTAGAGATTTGAAAACATGCCAGCAGTAGCATAGCAGGTACAGATTTTCACTGGCTGTATGGGGTCTGATTTGGCAGTGACAGAAGTCATCACTTACAGGTGACTATGAAGTCAGCAGTAGACAAAGAAAAAGTAAGTTGTTTGAATCCAGTCTTGAGGTGCCAATGTCTGAGATGCTAACATTCCAAAGCATGTGCAGGTATTCAATGTCCAAATAACTCATGAGCAGTAGGATTTGTGCATGGTACACTTAAGTACAATTAGCCTTGCTTTAATTATTCACACATGCTTCTTCTTCTTCTTTGGCAATCACTTGTAGGCGAATAAGATTGTCTTCCATGAGCACGGTCTTAACAGTGAGTCTGTAAGTGACTGTGGAGGGCTATTTGTCACTATGATGGTTCCACACATCCTTCTACAGTGAGGGCATAAGTTTTCAGGCAGGAGTTGATCACAGTGAGGCATCCACACAACTTGATCAGTCCAACAAAGTTGATGTTGAAGAATCATTGCTTTGACACTGGTGATCTTTGCTTCTTCCAGTACACTGGCATTAGTTCATCTGTCTTCCCAAGTGATGTGTAGATTTTTTTTTTTTTTTTGGAGACACCGTTGATGGAATCTTTTGAGGAGTTGGAGATGGCGTTTATAAGTGGTCCATGTTTCACAAGCATACAGTAAACTTGGTAGTAAGATAGCTTTGTAAACAAGCATTCTGGAGCCAGTGTGGTGTAGTGGTTAAGAGCGGTAGACTCGTAATCTGGGGAACCGGGTTCGCTTCCCCGCTCCTCCACATGCAGCTGCTGGGTGACCTTGGGCTAGTCACACTTCTCTGAAGTCTCTCAGCCCCACTCACCTCACAGGGTGTCTGTTGTGGGGGAGGAAGGGAAAGGAGATTGTTAGCCGCTTTGAGACTCCTTTGGGTAGTGATAAAGCGGGGTATCAAATCCAAACTACTACTACTACTCCTCTTCTTCTTCTTCCCTGCGTTCCGTTCCTCAAACACTCTGCCCAGACTCACCCTGAACAGCTAAATGAGGCTCCAGGGAGGCCAGAGGGACATTACGAAAACTACATTTGAGTTGGGGCAACTTGCTAAAATGCTTTAAATGGTTTAAATTTTGGTTCCTCTGTCTTGTTTTTGTTGGGTTGGGGTTGGTTAGATGTTTAGTTGGGGTTGGCAGGTTTTTTAATTTGGGTATAACTGTAAGCAAGTTGTTGTTGTTGTTGTTGTTGTTGTTGCTGCTGCTGCTGTTGTTGCTGCTGTTGCTGTTGTTGCTATTGTTGTTGTTGTTATTTGATCTATTGGTTTATTTATTGTCTGTATAAGATATTCCATTTTTTAATATTTGATGGGCAGCATATAAATAATAACATTATTGTTATTTTTATAAGTTCAATCGGTGTTGTCCTTTTAACTTATCTATACTGCAGTCATTAAAAAGTGAACATGAATGTGTGAACTGCAGCTGCTTCCTCCTCCTCTTCCTCTTCAGTGTCTCACATCCATCTTTGGCTATACACTTCTTCACGTTCTCTTCAGCATTCTCTGTTATTTGCTTCCTGCATCCATATAAGACTTGCTGTTAGTTTTGGATCATAACAACTAAGGTCACATTCCAGCCAGGCATAAACACTCAAGGAATCTGTTGAGGGGCAAAGCCAGGGGAGAACCCCAGGGGACAGAGACCAAGACCCAGAGGGCCACATTTGACCCCTCAGGTCTGAGGGCCCAAATACTATGGGAGAGGTCTCATTTATAAATATCTGAGACAATGCTTTGTGGTTCTCAGATAAGCAGGTAGCATAAACTCACAGCCATTCTGCTATTGTAGAACAATGGTGCCAAATATGGATTTATTTTAAAGCCTGCATTTTGTCTAGCAGTTGGAAGAATAGAAGGAAGCAATTACGAGATGATCTCTATTATTTGGCTGGATGTGCATCAATAAACAGCTGCCGAACTTGACTGGGGGCTGGAGCGAAAGGATGTGTCAACAGAGCATCGCAGGGTGTTCATTTTCAAGCTGTTCCACAATGCGCCTCCATGGGAAGATTGCAACACTTCCCATAGGGGAATGGGACACGCACAGCAGAAGGACCCCAAGAGGTAACACAAGAACACTTATACACTAGTAAGTGGTATCTGAAGAAGTGTGCATGCACACGAAAGCTCATACCAAAATAAAAACTTAGTTGGTCTTTAAGGTGCTACTGAAGGAATTTTTTTATTTTACTAGTATCCAATGCATGCTTCAAGCTATCGTTTCCCAATTTTTAATACCTAGGCCATCTTTTCTCTCCCCTAGATTAAATCTTCTCATGCAAAGAAAAGATAAGGATGTGCATTTTATTGATCAGTTTTCAGAACAGTGGACAGGCCAACCATTCTGTCTGCCATTGTGGGACACTGATTCATGGCATCCCAACTTCCCCATTGTTTAGTAGCTTCTAGGCAATACTGATTTGGTTTTCCCAGTAGTGATGTATGGAAGTGAGAGCTGGACCATAAAGAAGGCTGATCGCCAAAGAATTGATGCTTTTGAATTATGGTGCTGGAGGAGACTCTTGAGAGTCCCATGGACTGCAAGGAGATCAAACCTATCAATTCTTAAGGAAATCAGCCCTGAGTGCTCACTGGAAGGACAGATCGTGAAGCTGAGGCTCCAATACTTTGGCCACCTCATGAGAAGAGAAGACTCCCTGGAAAAGACCCTGATGTTGGGAAAGATTGAGGGCACTAGAAGAAGGGGACGGCAGAGGATGAGATGGTTGGACAGTGTTCTCGAAGCTACGAACATGAGTCTGACCAAACTGTGGGAGGCAGTGCAAGACAGGAGTGCCTGGTGTGCTATGGTCCATGGGGTCACGAAGAGTCGGACACGACTAAACGACTAAACAACAAGGCAATACTGATAATTCTGGGATTTTCTCATGCCTGTCAGCAGTTTCAGAGGATAAGGGGATCTCAATGCTTCCAAGGGACAAAGATGCTTTGTGGAAGCTCTAGTGTTATGGGCTGAATCTGCTATGTAGCAAGAGACATTAAGATATTCTGATACCCACTTACCTGAGAATAAGTCTCATTGTACTCAACAAGGTTTCCTTCTCAATGGACACATAGGGTTGCACTGCTAATCACCTTCTGGATAACCTCAGAAGTAGGGTAAAATGAATCTCTACATTCAGTACCAGTAAGCAGTTTGAAATGATTCTTGAGTCTAAATGGTGCCCTACAGTATGCAAACATAGGTTAGAACCCACTTGTTGACCCTGAGAACAGCCACAGCATATTGGGCAATGATGGCTTCAGAGGTGTCGAAATCAGTGCAGTTTGGAACAGTTCTGTCTGTCCACCATCTTGATTCAAAATGGTTCCTTTTTTTTTAAAAAAAATCTTTATTTCAAATTTTTTAAAAAAAATTACATCAAATCTTCACAGACACAAACATAATGTAAAGTACAAAACAAAACTAAAATTATACACCTTCAAATGATGTCTTAAAAGATGTTCTGAATTCCACCAATAAACAATACTTCCAACCCTTTCCATTGTATCTAGTTTTTTTTTTTTTGCTGTTTTTTCTCACAGGTTTATTTTCATTGATTTTACTTACTGTATTTCTTCACCTTTTTTCCTTTTTGGTTCTTTGTTCTTACAGATGTCGTTCTAATTCTGTCAATAATGTGTTGCTAGTATTATATCTTTTTAAGTATTCCCTAAAAATAATCCATTCTTTTGATACTTTTTGGTTACCTGTACCCCGCACCCAGCCCGTCAATTTCGCTAAATGTAAATATTCAATCATCATTGATTCAAAATGGTTCCTGGCAGTTTCTAAATATAGACAAAAACCAGATTCTCCATCTTAGGAATCTTTGTGCCAAACTGGGCAGCGGTATCTCAAGAAGTGTCTGAATGCATAGAGAACAGACATACACACAGGCAGACAAATAACATTCCAAAATGTAGAGTACATTTTAAAAAATACTTTCATACATGCAGCACAGTCTTTAGCATATGCGCTGCTGAGGTGCAAATATCTGCCCGGCACCCCAAAATTTAGCTTAGCTCCCACGCTAAGGTTTATCTCTTTACAAAAGAAGGGAGGAAAAAGAAACAAACTTTTTAATTTGCTCATTTACTTACAATACACTTATACTTAAGTATACAACATCACCAAACTTAAACTTATAAGTATTTTTTAGGCACCTACTCAGGAGAAACATCAGTCGTGTCAAGGGTGCCGCTGACCCCGCTGCTGCCTAGCAGCTCAATACAATACAGTCATTCCTCGGGTTATGGCCACTTCAGTGTGTTTCCGGGTTACACACCACACTGAACCCGGAAGTCCCGGAACGGGTTACCGTACTTCCAGGTTTCAGCACTCACGCATGCACAGAAGCACTAATTTGTGCTTTACACATGCGTAGAAGCACTAAATCGCACTTTGCACATGTGCAAGGTGTGGCGCTGTGGGTTGCGAACGTGCCTTACGCACAGATCACATTCGCAACCCGAGCGTCCACTGTACGTAACATAATATTTTGATGTAAGAGTTAATTTTGCGTGCACGGCACCATTGAGAATGACAAGCGCCGTCATTGAGTCAAGCACCTCCACTGTGAATGACAAGTGCCACCGCTGGCGCAGCGCGTCTTTGGTAAATGAAAGTCCTTCAGTGAAACAGTAGGTATACATTTCAGTAATACCTAGGTACCTATGCATTTTCTTTTTCTAGCTTGATCAAAATTATTTATCACTTCACAACAGGTAGATAGTTAAGAGCTTAGGGGGCTTCAGTGGTGGGCACCTGATGCCCCCCAGAATTCGGCACCCGGGTGCCCCGCACCCCTTGCACCCCCAGGTAAAGATGGCCCTGTATATATGTGAACAAGTTCAAGTTCCATACAGATATAGATCAAGCTAAAGCCTTGTTGAAAAAGTAAGGTCTTTGGTTCCAAATGGTAGGTGCCACCAGAATAAAGTCCTAATTCCTATATTTTATGAAACAGGCCTTAGGATAAGATGCTGTCCACAGGAGCCCATGTCCTACAAAGTTCAGTGACAGGGTATAAAAGAAGTGAAATGATCATTTTGGTACCCTGGTCCCAAGCTGCACAGGGCTTGTACACTATTACCAGAACATTGAATTTAGCTTGGTAGCTGATGGTGATTAAACAGTAGTAAATCCTTCCTCTCTTACACAGGGCTATTAGATTTTTGCCAGCTTCTTTTTACTTTAATATTGGTGTCCTTGGGGTTCCTTCTCGTTGATTGGCACCTACAAATATCTACTCCCCAGGGATCAACATATGAACCTCAAAGACCCAAGAGTGAGATTGTAGCTGCTTCTGAATGCAGTTACATTCTATTTCCCCCACTCTCGTGCGTGGACTCCAAGTTAACGGTTCTCTCCAAGATCGATATCAAGCTTTCTCTCTCAGACTCAAGCTTGCTTCATTTATAGCACCAAGCCTGGAGGCAAACTCAGGAGCTGGTGAAGACACAAGTTAGGCTTCCCAGGTCATAAGAGCACTTTTCTTCTAAAATCTCTGGATTGTTATGGACAAAGTTCAGTGCAGGGAAACATGCTCAAATTGTGCAGATAGATTGTAAATTGCAAAGTGTTTGTTTTTCGACATTGCCAGGAGTAATCTTCTTCATATTTCTCACTTTATCCAGGTAAAATGCACACCCTTATTTTTACAGCAGGCCAATGACATTAATTGGATAAAAAACATGGAGCATGTCCCCTTTAGGGATAGGACAAAACCAGTGATGGCCAAACTTGGCCCTCCCGCTGTTTTGGGACTACAGTTCCCATCATCCCTGACCACTGGTCCTGTCAGCTAGGGATGGTGGGAGTTGTAGTCCCAAAACAGCTGGAGGGCCAAGTTTGGCCATCACTGGACAAAACTATTCTCCTCCTCCACTTTTGCAAAGCAGGCATAGATTATTGTTTTCTTCTAAATCAATTTCATTTCCATTTCATTTTCTTAAACATTATGTGACCACAAACTGGTTCAGTTTGGTGTAAATTGAATGGGCTTAGCTGTGTTGGGTAGTGTCCCGTAATATGATGACAACATATTTATATGCAAATTCATATGCAGATTTTTGTTTCAATGCAGTTTAATCAAGAAACGGGATAGGATGGACTTTATGGTGAAAACATGCAAAAACCAACGTGGTTTGGAAACAGACTAATCCGTTGATCTATAGATATTATGTGGTTGCATTAAACCAGAGGGTTATTTTGCATATAGCAGTAGAAGATGGCATTGCAGTTATCAGCTCAGGTGCCTCAATGGTCCAATTCACTATCTTTTTCAGTACACCTAACACCATCCTTGGAGGATGACTCCCCAGAAGCCCCTCCCGAATCTTAGACCTTGCAGAAGCCAGAGAGGATGCAAAATCAGGGGACAGCTCTGTCTCTTTCAAAGGTGGGGGTGGGCTTAATGCAAAATAGCTCTTCGCACCTTTATAAGCTCTCCGCTGCCTTCGGCCCCCAATTTGTTTGTTTGTTTATTTATTTAGTAAAAATAAATACGTATTGCTAACTCATAAAGAAAATATCAAAGCGGTTCACAACAACCATATGTAAAACCGTACAATGAAAATCGTATTTAAAACCTTAAAATCAGATAAGTCTTGTGGATTCTTATCTTCATATTCACGTATTCTTCATGGGATGCATAAGGCTGACAGGATAGAAAAGTTTTCAGCAGGCATTTCAAAGCTGAAATGGAAAGCACATGTGAGGTGGTATTTAACACCAATCAAATTACCTAAATGTATATTTTTTAAAAAATAATAATAATAAGGAATGTTGGAAATGTAAAGAAAAGGAAGGGATTTTTTATCCTATGTGGTGGACTTGTCGTAAAGTAAAAGCCTATTGGGATATGATATATAATGAGCTAAAGAAAATGTATAGAAATATGTTTATTAGAAAAACAGAAGCATTTTAATTAGGAATAACAGAGATGAGATTCCGAAAAGTGACCAAAGGCTTTTCAGGTATGCGACTATGGCAGCAAGGATTCTACCAGCTCAAAAATAGAAGCAACAGGACATGCCAAGGATACAAGAATGGGAGTTGAAGATGACTGAATATGCTGAACTGGCAAAGCTAACAGGGAAACTCCAAAACCAGCATGATCAAACGTTTCAAAAAGACTGGAGCAAATTTATACAACACATGAAAGCCAATTGTACGCAATTGACAACATTGGCAGGACTTGAATAAGAAGACTTGTAATATTTAGATATACACATCTTTACATATTGAGTAGACTTGTAAGATTTAGATATATACCTTTTTATTTATTGGTTATATTTCAAAAACAGATGAGATATAAAGTAAGGAGGAAGATGGATAAATGCTATGATATAAAGAAGTATTTAAGTTAACCATGAGGAAGCCGATATTTTATTTGAACATTGTGAAAAATGTGATTCCATTTTATCAATATAAAATGGAAACTTAATAAATATTATTTTTAAAAAAGGAAAGCACATGTGAATGCTGTAAACTAAATAACTAACAACGGTATCTCCTTTTAGCAGAATATACCACAGGGCAATACACAAAGGATTTAATTCTTTGTTGCTGCCAAATGAGCCTTGCCAACTTGGGGAATACCCAGCAACACTCCTGCAGATGACTGAGCTGGGATATGGTGATCAACTCCCGCCCGGGAACCAATGTCCCCACTATGGAAGGACGTGTGGATCCAGAATTGGCCTCCACAGTCACTTATGGATTCATTGCCTTTGGTAAAGGCTGTTCTCCAAATGGAGTGCTCACAGGCCAGTGTTTCCCAGTTGTCAGTGTTTATACTACATTTTTCCCCTTCATGGATCACTGCCTTGTCGTGGCGAAGGGGCTTAAATAACTTGGAGAAGTTATGTTTTGACCAAACGTGATCCACCTGGAGAAGGAATTGGCAAGCCACTCCAGTATCCCTGCCAAGAAAACTCCATGGACAAAGACAACAGGTATATAAAAGATATGACGCTGGAAGATGAGCCCCTCAGGTCGGAAGGCGTCCAACATGCTACTGAGGAAGAGCGGAGGACAAGTACAAGTAGATTCAGAGCTGATGAAGCGGCTGGGCCAAAGCCGAAAGGTCGCTCAGTTGCGGATATGCCTGGAAGCGAAAGGAAAGTCCGATGCTGTAAAGAAAAATATTGCATAGGAACCTGGAATGTAAGAACCATGAATAATGGTAAGCTGGATGTGGTCAAAAATGAGATGGCAAGAATAAATATTGACATCCTGGGCATCAGTGAACTAAAATGGAAGGGAATGGGCGAATTCAGTTCGGATGACTATCATATCTACTACTGTGGGCAAGAATCCCATAGTAGAAATGGAGTGGCCCTCATAGTCAACAAAAGAGTGGCAAAAGCTGTAATGGGATGCAATCTCAAAAATGACAGAATGATCTCGATACGAATCCAAGGCAGACCTTTTAACATCACAGTAATCCAAGTCTATGCACCAACTACCGGTGCTGAAGAAAGTGAAATTGACCAATTCTATGAAGACTTACAACACCTTCTAGAAATGACACCAAAGAAGGATGTTCTTCTCATTACAGGGGATTGGAATGCTAAAGTAGGGAATCAAGAGATAAAAGGAACAACTGGCAAGTTTGGCTTTGGAGTTCAAAATGAAGCAGGGCAAAGGCTAATAGAGTTCTGTCAAGAGAACAAGCTGGTCATCACAAACACTCTCTTCCAACAACACAAGAGACGACTCTACACATAGATATCACCAAATGGGCAGCATCAAAATCAGATTCATTATATTCTCTGCAGCCAAAGATGTAGAAGCTCTATACAGTCGGCAAAAACAAGACCTGGAGCTGACTGTAACTCAGATCATCAGCTTCTTATAGCAAAATTCCAGTTTAAACTGAAGAAAGTAGGAAAAACCACTGGGCCAGTAAGATACAATCTAAATCAAATCCCTTATGAATACACAGTGGAAGTGAGGAACAGGTTTAAGGATATAGATCTGGTGGACAGAGTGCCTGAAGAACTATGGATGGAGGCTCGTAACATTATACAGGAGGCAGCAACGAAAACCATCCCAATGAAAAGGAAATGCAAGAAAGCAAAATGGCTGTCCAACGAGGCCTTACAAATAGCGGAGGAGAGGAGGCATGCAAAATGTAAGGGAGATAGGGAAAGATACAGGAAACTGAATGCAGATTTCCAAAAAATAGCAAGGAGAGACAAGAGGGCCTTCTTAAATGAGCAATGCAAAGAAATAGAGGAAAACAATAGAATGGGGAAAACCAGAGATCTGTTCAAGAAAATTGGAGATATGAAAGGAACATTTCGTACAAAGATTACCATAATCAAGGACAAAAGTGGTAAGGACCTAACAGAAGCAGAAGACATCAAGAAGAGGTGGCAAGAATACACAGAGGAATTATACCAGAAAGATATGGAGGTCTCGTACACCCCAGGTAGTGTGGTTGCTGACCTTGAGCCAGACATCTTGGAGAGTGAAGTCAAATGGGCCTTAGAAAGCACTGCTAATAACAAGGCCAGTGGAAGTGATGATATTCCAGCTGAACTATTTAAAATTTTAAAAGATGATGCTGTTAAGGTGCTACACCCAATATGCCAGCAAGTTTGGAAAACTCAGCAATGGCCAGAGGATTGGTGAAGATCAGTCTACATCCCAATTCCAAAGAAGGGCAGTGCCAAAGAATGCTCCAACTACCGCACAATTGCGCTCATTTCACACGCTAGCAAGGTTATGCTTAAAATTCTACAAGGCAGGCTTAGGCAGTATGTGGACCGAGAACTCCCAGAAGTGCAGGCTGGATTTTGAAGGGGCAGAGGAACCAGAGACCAAATAGCAAACATGCGCTGGATTATGGAGAAAGCTCCAGAAAAATGTCTACTTCTGCTTCATTGACTATGCAAAAGCCTTTGACTGTGTCGATCACAGCAAACTATGGCAAGTTCTTAAAGAAATGGGAGTGCCTGATCACCTCATCTGTCTCCTGAGAAATCTCTATGTGGGACAAGAAGCTACAGTTAGAACTGGATATGGAACAACTGATTGGTTCAAAATTGGGAAAGGAGTACGACAAGGTTGTATATTGTCTCCCTGCTTATTTAACTTATATGCAGAATTCATCATGCGAAAGGCTGGACTAGATGAATCCCAAGCCGGAATTAAGATTGCCGGAAGAAATATCAACAACCTCAGGTATGCAGATGACACAACCTTGATGGCAGAAAGTGAGGAGGAATTAAAGAACCTTTTATTGAGGGTGAAAGAGGAGAGTGCAAAATATGGTCTGAAGCTCAACATCAAAAAAACCAAGATCATGGCCACTGGTCCCATCACCTCCTGGCAAATAGAAGGGGAAGAAATGGAGGCAGTGAGAGATTTTACTTTCTTGGGCTCCTTGATCACTGCAGATGGTGACAGCAGTCCCGAAATTAAAAGACTCCTGCTTCTTGGGAGAAAAGCAATGACAAACCTAGACAGCATCTTAAAAAGCAGAGACATCACCTTGCCTACAAAGGTCCGTATAGTTAAAGCTAAACTAAACAACAACAACATACTACATTTTTAAAGATTTGCCTTCAGACAGTCTTTAAATCTGTTTTTGACCACCAGCATGACACTTTCCATTTTAAAGTTTGGAATAGAGTAGTTGCTTTGGAAGATGATCATCAGGCATCCGCACAACATGACCAGTCCAATGAAGTTGATGTTGAAGAATCATTGCTTCAACACTGGTGATCCAGATGCCTATAGGAGAGCCAGCATGGCCTAGTGGTTAAGAGCTTTGGACTCGTAATCTGGTGAACCGGGTTTGCTTCCCTGCTCCTCCACATGCAGCTGCTGGGTGACCTTGGGCTAGTCACACTTCTCTGAAGTCTCTCAGCCTCTCTCACCTCACAGAGTGTTTGTTGTGGGGGAGGAAGGGAAAGGAGATTGCAAGCCACTTTGAGACTCCTTAAGGGGAGTGAAAGGCGGAATATCAAGTCCAAACTCCTCCTCCTCCTCCGGAATAGTTCGGAATAGAGTAGTTGCTTTGGAAGACGATCATCCGGCATCCGCACAACATGACCAGATACCACCCTATACCCTGCAGTCTCAGGGCGGTTCACAGAAATGATCATAATATATAAAATCAAAATAAAAACAACAAGCCAATAACTGCCCCCCCCCAAAGAGCCAAGTTGTAAAAGGGTATAGGATGTCAATCAGGTCAACCAAAGGCATGGTTAAAAAGGAACATTTGTGCCTGGTGCCTAAAGGTGTACAATGAAGGCACCAGGCGAACTTCCCTGGGAAGAGCATTCCACAGATGGAGAGCCACTGCAGAGAAGGTCCCGTTTTCATGTTGCCACCCTACGAACCTCTTGAGGTAGAGGAACACAAAGGAGGCCCTCAGAATATGATCTCAGGGTCCAGGTAGGTTCATATGGGAAGAGGCAGTATTATGTATTATGTAATGTATTATTAAAGGTCTTAATAAAACTATATTTTATAAGAATAAAAAACTGATTGGGGCTTGTTCTGTGTATCCCTACTTCTTCTCTAGAATAGCATCTGACTCCCTAGATTTCATTCCATAAATTGATGCCACGTCTTGTTGCGTGGGCACGATTCCCTTTATTAATTTTTATCTTGTGGAGGGGGGCTGTTCTTTTTTTGGCTGCCCTTTCCCGCATTTTCAATCGCATTCTGCTATTGCGGCATCACAATCAGCCGCGGCCGAGATGATTACAAGGCAGCTTCAGGTAGGAGGGACGGAAGCGATGAATGTGTTTTCAGGCAAACGTCCACAGCAATTAAAAATAACGAGCAAAGAACTCCTCGCCAGGGCTGCACAATGCCCAAACACCAGGTAGCCATTTGCGAGGTTCAAATCGTTAATTCTTGTGCCCATAAAGTGTATTTAGCAGAAGGGTGGAGAGACCTGTAATTAGGGGTGGAGAGGCTCTGGGTCTCCTTCGACGCAAAGGATTCGGCATTCATAGCGGCAGGCAGTAATGACAGTTTGCACGGCCACAGAGCCTCGCGTCTCAAAGGAACCGGTGTAGTGTGATGGGAGATGCTGCTTCTTTCAATGGTGCCAGGGTACATTTTGGCAGCCGACAAATGACAACTTATTTCTCCAAGTTAGAACAGGGGGAAATAATACACAGTGCATAGAACTTGATGGCTAAAACTAGAACATAAAAGAAGAGCGGCATGGGTAGGCAAACTAAGGCCCGGGGGGCTGGATCTGGCCCAATCGCCTTCTCAATCTGGCCCGCGGATGGTCCGGGAGTCAGCGTGTTTTTACATGAGTAGAATGTGTGCTTTTATTTAAAATGCATCTCTGGGTTATTTGTGGGGCATAGGAATTTGTTCACCCCCCAAAAAAAACATAGCCCCCCCAAAATGTCTGAGGGACACTGGACCAGCCCCCTGCTGAAAAGGTTTGCTGTCCCCTGGAAGAGTCTGCTGGACAAGGACCCATCTAGTTTAGCATCCCACAGGAGCCAACTTGTGGAAAAGCTGCAAGTAGCATCCAAGCACGATAGCATTCTCCCTTCCTGTGGCTTTCAGCATTGCCATTATGGCTAGTAGCCATTTGTAGCCCACTCCCTCCATGAATTTGTCTAATCCTCTTTTAAAGCCACCCATGTTGGTTGCCATCACTGCCTCCTGTGGAAGTGAGTTCCATAGATTAACTCTGTGCAAAGATTAACTCGGTGCAAAGAAGTACTTCTGAACATTGGATGTCCATGATGGCTGCTCTCTCCCTCCACAGTTCGAGGCAGCAACGCTTCTAAATGCCAGTTGCTGGAAACCACGGGAGGCGAGGCGGCTCAGATCCTGCGTATGAGTTTCCTATAGGCATCTAGTCAACCACTGTAAGAACAAGTTGTGGACTCTCCTTCCTTGGAGGTTTTTAAGCAGCAGTTGGATGGCCGTCTGCCATGGATGCTTTAGCTGAGATCCCTGCATTGCAGGGGTTGGACTAGATGACCCTTGGATCCCTTCCAAATCTATGATTGTATGACTAGATGGGCCATTGGCCTGATCCAGCAGACTCCTTTTTATCTTCTTAAGCTTTATGTCATGTTATTTTGTATACTCATCCATTCAACCACATTTAAACAAATAGAAGACCCATTAAACACTTATCCAACAGTACATCTAATTATTTTTTAAAAAAATCCATTAACTTTAGACATAAACTTACTAATTCAACATTCAAACATATTACTTAATGTAACCTCTCCACTGAGAATATTGAGTGGTATAACAAGGTCTTTATTTTGGCTATTAACATAGAGACTTGGAACACTCATCTGCTAAAGTGAACATGTAGTTTTCGCAAAGCATGTGCCAATCATTTTGCCATGTAATACCCACAGCACCATAAGACTCGGCCTTAGAGTCAGATCATTAACCCACCTGGCCCAATATTTCTGACAGTGACTGGCAGGAGCTATGCAGGTTTTCAGAGAGGAAATATTTCCCAGCCCTACCTGCAGGATTGAACCTAAGACCTTCTCCACCACTACTGAGCCATTCCTCATTTGACAAGGTCAACTGTACTTCACAGGGCAAGGTTTTCCATAATCTAAATGGTCAAAAGTAAGATTTTTATTTTATTTTTTGGACAATTTTTTTTAAAAAAAAACACCCTACAAAATGTAACTCTATCTTTCTGGGAGGAAGAGGAAGTGACAAGAACAACATGGCTCAACCATATATTAGTTTTCAGTGAGATATAACACATATATCCAAGTAACAATTTGTCATTAAAACACCTATTAATTAAATTCCAACATTCTTTTTATTAACATGTTGGGGGAAACCATCTTGCAAAGAAAAATAAAAGTGTGAAGATCTGTCGTCCCCCCTCCCACCACCACCATATGCAAAAGGCACCTAATTAAAGCCTTAATTAAGTGCAACCCTCAGTGGCTTAGCGGGAATCCTCTTGTGCCAAGGCATTCTTAAGCTCCAGACGGTATAATGAAATACTTAGCTTTGATTTACTAACACTGGGTTTGTTCCAGTAGTGCTTCCGCCTGATATTTAATTTGAAACAAAACAGAAAGGCAGGAAACCACTCGACTTCTGATCACGGCTGGGGCAATTTGGTGCAATTACTGGGGCCATTTGGCTGCTGCATTGGTGTAATGGCGTAGTAACGAAGGGGAAGGGGAAACGGAAATATCAGGACAATCTCATGCATGGAAGCAGGTGGAGAAAAACAGCTTCACGTGGTGCATGGAGCAGATATCAGGGGCAGACTCTGGTCTTTCAGATTTCAGCAGGGCCAAAATTTGGACACCCTTTGCTTCTTGACTTCTGTTATGCTCAGTTCGCTACATCATAGTTTGTGACACCCTGCAGCGCCCCCTAGACTTGCCGCCCAGTGCTGCAGAACCTGTTGCACTGCCCTAAATCTGCCTCTGCAGATATTCACCCTTTCCCCTGTTACGTACTGAGCTGAATCCTAGAACAATAGGATCCAGAATGCAACTGTCATACATATGTGGTGGACGTGCCCCAAAATAAATAACTTCTGGGAAAATATTTATAATGAATTAAAGAAAGTGTTTAAAAACACCTTCATTAAGAAACCAGAGGCCTTTTTATTGGGAACTAGTGTCATTCAGCCCGTTTAGAAAATGGGCACTAGAAGATATGTGAGAGGAGCAGCGGGGCCGCGGCCTTCCCCCTCTCTCTCTGCACTCGGCCGTGGGGCGCGCTGGGAACGCAAGTCAACAAACTCGCTCTCCCGTCGTGCCCCGCAGCCGAGCGCAGAGAAGGAGGGAAGGCTGCGGCCTCACCGCTCCTCTCAGGGGCTCCTCCGTCGCTGCTCCGCATCCTCTAGGCGCCCATGGAGGCCGGCCCCCTGAGGGCGAGGAGCTCAGGACGGGCAGAGGCCAGGGAAGGTGAGGCACGCTCAGGCCGAGCTGCTCCCGCTGCTGCTGTTACCATTGCCGTCGCCGCCTCCTTCCTTCGGCAGAACAACGGAGGCTGGTGACCAAGGTGGCTCCGGGGGCACCCATGGCTGTCGCGGGGCCGAAGCCGGGGCGGTGGCGGCGAGAGGGGGCGGGGATCCTCTAGGCGCCCATGGAGGCCGGCGCTGGGAGCGGCCCGCTAGCACAGCATCCGGCGCCGCATGAGAGTGTCCTGGGCGCGCGACCGAGATATTGTCTCTGCGTCCAATCCCTGTGTCCATGGGGCACATGCGCAGTAGCGCGGACACAGGGACACAGGGACTGGACGCAGAGACACTTGCATATTATTATATAGGATAGTCGGGAAAGAAATACCCCCCAAAGATGTTATATTCTTTTGTATGCCCCAACAGCAGCAAGAATTTTTGATAGCAAAGAATTGGAAGACACAAGAAATACCAACGGTGGAAGAATGGCAGTTGAAAATGATGGAATATATGGAATTAGCTGAACTGACCGGGAGGCTTCGCGACCAGGGAGAAAAATCGGTGGAAGAAGAATGGAAGAGTTTTAAGGTTTATTTGAAGAAGTATTGTAATATTAATTAGTATGAAATGGATCTGGAAATACATATAATGCTGTAGTTTAGGAATTTGTTTTAGGATTAAGGAAAATATGGGAAAATGATAGATAATGGTTTAGAATTAAAAATAGGTATAGATAGAAAATATGACAAAAGCTTAAGAAATAGAAATTGCTAAAGAGGATTTGCAGTGAATTGCAGTATGGGTGGTTCGAGGATGTCACCCTAAAATGATTAGAAAAGATGTTAAGTTTATGAAATTTTGTACCTTTGTTGTTGTTGTTTATTTGTTTTTGTTTTTGTTTAGTATTTTTCTTCTGTATGTTTTGTTTTGTATTTTTGTATTATGGATGTAGTGTTTTGTTTCTAATAGATGTTTATAAAATTAATTTTAAAAAATGGAAAAAAACCAAACAGAATGCAACAGTCTGATTGGTCCGCAGGAGCCACCGAATCCAGCTCCAGGTAGAAGTGAATCAGCGACCTGATTGGCCTGCAGGAGCAGCCAATCAGGCTCCTGGATGCAGTGAATCCACAACCTGATTGGCCTACAGGAGTAGCCCGGAATTAGCCAATCACGCGGGGCCCATTGTGTAAATAATGTATATATAGCAGATGTTTTGGAGAAAGATTCATTCATTGCTACTAAAAGCTGAATAAAGAGCATTAAATTCACACTCGACTGGTAGATTGTTGTTGTTGTTTAGTCGTTTAGTCGTGTCCGACTCTTCGTGACCCCATGGACCATAGCACGCCAGGCACTCCTGTCTTGCACTGCCTCCCGTAGTTTGGTCAAACTGATGTTCGTAGCTTCGAGAACACTGTCCAACCATCTTGTCCTCTGTCGTCCCCTTCTCCTAGTGCCCTCAATCTTTCCCAACATCAGGGTCTTTTCCAAGGATTCTTCTCTTCTCATGAGGTGGCCAAAGTATTGGAGCCTCAGCTTCACGATCTGTCCTTCCAGGGAGCACTCAGGGCTGATTTCCTTAAGAATGGATAGGTTTGACTGGTAGATTACAGAATGAAAAAAGAAGGCCTTGGGAGCAGAATTCCCCAATCTCGTGCCCTTCAGATGTTGCTTACAGAATTCAAACACAAACATTCATAAAAAGAAACAAAACAACACACACACGCACACACACACACACACACACACACAGCTTAAAAAGCTGTAGATCAGTGGTTCCCAATTAGCTAATGACTGAGGCCCCCCTATTTTTCAAAAGCCATGCTACAGACACCCTACTTTTTGATAGCTATGGTAAAACAATTTTTTGAACAAAATGTGGGGTAGCTCCTAATAAGCAAAGGATTTTAGGTCTACAAAAAATTAAGACCATAATTTTTGTGATATTACCTTGCAAAAATGAAAAAAAAATAAAGGTGCAGGGAGGCAAGGGATGGGGTCCCAGGGTGCATTCCATGGACCCCCAGGGGTCTCCGGACCCCTAATTGGGAACCACGGCTATAGGCCATGGGAGAAAAGGAATGTTTTCGCCAGGTGCCTAAAGATATGTAATGAAGGCACCAGGTGAGCCTCCCTGGAGACAGCATTCCACAAGTGGGGAAACACCACAGAAAAGGACCATTCTCATGTTGTCACCCTCCAGATTTCTTGTGGAAGTTACACACCAAGAAGGGCCTCAGATGGTGATCACAGGGTCTGAGTGTCAGGGACTGGGCAGAGGAGGAACGGTGGAGACCACCTCCCCATCCTAACCCTTCCAGGGAGGAGGAAGAGGAAGACAGTATAGATTTACAACAGGGGTTTGAGGGAGGTCTCAGCTCAGAGGCATTGCCTCTGAGCCACAAGGATTGCCTCAATGCCCAACCAGTTGTGATGATTGCTATGAGGTAGGCAAAACCACCGGATCAGTGCCGATTAGCCCATTGGGCAAATTCCCACCCGGCCCCTTAAAGGACGGCGACCACTGTAGCCAGAGCCATCTTTCCTATTGAGCTTAGTAGCGCGTCGCACCAGGGCACCAGACTCCCAGGGGCGCCACAGCAAGTGGGGGAGCTGTGCGGCTTTGCCAGCAGCCTCCCCTTTCCCTGCACGCCCGTCAGCTGTGCCCCGTCAACCATATGGCAGGCAGGCATGCAGCTCGCCTCCCAAGCCTCCGCGGGAGGAGAGCAATCCCTGCAGAGGCCTAGGATGGAAGCTATGGCGGGCGGGCGGGCAGCTTCCTTCCCAAGCCTCCACAGGAGAGGAGTGATCCCCGCAGAGGCTTGGGAAAAGGTCGACAACTCTGCGGGGGGGGGGGGGGGACATCAGAGGGATCTTTGCACCACAGCGCCAGATATGCTTAAGACGGCCCTGACCGTAGCCACAGCAAAGTCATTGACTATTAGCTTAAACTGAGGGTGGGTGGGCAGGGAAAACCTGGCACAGAAGTAACCAGCTGAGTCCAGGGTGCTGGCTGCTTAAATGGATGAGGGGTGGATCCAAGGGAAGCCCATCAATGGCTCCATTGGCTCTGTCCCCCCACACACAGCCCAGGTCCCAGCCTGCACTCCCATTTCATAGACTCATAGAATCATAGAGTTGGAAAAGACCACAAGGGTCATCCAGTCCAACCCCCTGCCAAGCAGGAAACACCATCAAAGCATTCCTGACAGATGGCTGCCAAGCCTCCGCTTAAAGACCTCCAAAGAAGGAGACTCCGCCACACTCCTTGGCAGCAAATTCCACTGGCGAACAGCTCTTACTGTCAGGAAGTTCTTCCTAATGTTGAGGTGGAATCTTCTTTCTTGTAGTTTGAATCCATTGCTCCGTGTCCGCTTCTCTGGAGCAGCAGAAAACAACCTTTCACCCTCCTCTATATGACATCCTTTGATATATTTGAACATGGCTATCATATCACCCCTTAACCTTCTCTTCTCCAGGCTAAACATACCCAGCTCCCTAAGCCGTTCCTCATAAGGCATCGTTTCCAGGCCTTTGACCATTTTGGTTTCCCTCCTCTGGACACGTTCCAGCTCGTCAGTATCCTTCTTGAACTGTGGTGCCCAGAACTGGACACAGTACTCCAGAGCAGAATACAGTGGTACGATTACTTCCCTTGCCAAAGCAGGGTGTAGGCATAGGATTCCTGGTAGGCGGAGGGGGCTTATGCCCTCCCAGCCACTCAGGAAGGGCCCAGCCAGTTTTAATTCCCCTGTGTGGGCCCCAGTGAAGCCTCCCCCACCCCATAATGCCACCACAAGCAAAAGGGTGAGCGGGCTTATGTTCTTATGGCGTGCTCATCCCTGCCATACAACATTCTCGAGCACAGTGTGACATGGAGGGGCTGTCATGGAGGGGAAGATGGAGCAAACTTGTTTTCTGCTGCTCTGAAGGGCAGGACCTGCCATTCAAATGGCGAGAAAGGAGACCCTTGCATTGCAAAGGGTTGAAGTCCATGACTTTGGGGGTTCTCATCCAGCTCTACAATTCTATAATTCTGTGCGTGCTGAAAGAGGCAGCCTGCCTGACCATCTTTAAGGAAGCATGTTACAGCAGCACAAGAAAGTAACCAACATACAGAAGGAAGACTGAGTGACGCTGTGCAGTATCTCACAGAAAGTGAAGTGAGATCAGTTGTGTGTGAATTGAGAACAGAGCACAGCAGGAAGAGAAGTTTGCGTCATGCACAGAAATGGGGGCAAGTGGTGGGGAAATGGTTCCAACAAAACATTGTTGGGATTTTGGAACATCTCTGAAAGATGCTGAGGGAAAACAACCATGATTATTATTTTTTAAATCTCTGCAGTATTTTTACCTAAGTTAAGATTTTGGTTCTACCTCGGACTAAAAACTTGTTTGGATCATTATGTGCATTCCATAAACACCAAAGTCGCAGGAGGCTGTTGTCTTCCAGTGTTGAGCTGAGTTCAAATGTGGGGTGCGGTGGGGTGTGGAGGAAGAGACTGGCATTTGTGAATATTTCCAACAAGTATGCTCAAAAGGATGAAAAAGTGAAAAAGCTGAGGAGAAGGGAGGATTCATCTGTGCTGAAATCTCTGCCTTGCTATGCTTCATGGATAGATGACGTAACCAGAAGCCATCTTCAAATATCTCAAGGCTGTCATATGGAAGAAAAAGCAAGCCTGTTTTTTTCCTTCTCTGGAGGGTAGGTCTCGAACCAATGGCTTCCAATTACAAAAAAGGACATTCCGAATAAACATATGGAAGAACAATAAGAGCTGTTTGACAGTGGAATGGTCTCCCTCGAAAGGTGGTGGACTCTCCTTCCTTGGAGGTTTTGAAGCAGAGGTTGGATGGTCATCTGCCATGGATGCTTTAGCTGAGATTCCTGCATTGCTGGGGGTTGGACTAGATGATCCTTGGTGGTCCCTTCCAACTCTATGATTCCCCTGTCTCTGATTCTTGCCTCTTGGCTGGTATGGATCCGCACAGACCACTGCCCTCCTCTCCTGAATCAGACTCCAGCCCCACTTCCCCCAATTCAAGCTGGTCAGCATCTGGACATCCTTGCCACATTACCTCAAATCTCCTCTTCCTAATCTAAGCGAAATCCCTTGCCAAAAGAAAAGGGAGGGTTTCTATTTTCACCTCCCCTCCTGCTCTCCATGAACCGACTTTGCCTGGGAGAATTTCAGATCTCTTATTCATTGTAATGATACCTTTCAGAAAGGGAGAGAAACCTCTGATTTTAACTAGCAATCCCTAGGGAGCCAGTAATGCCACTTCTCATTCTGGATTTGAAGAAATGAGGGTGATGCAATAGAGTTTCTAAAATGCAGGGGGGGGGAACCCTCTCATCTACGGGCCTCACCTGGCCATATCTTGATTTGCAGAAAAACATAGCCAGACTCACAAAGCTGATCATAGAATCAGAGTTGGAAGGAACCCAGGCGATCATCTTGTCCAACCACCTGCAATGCAGGCAAATATGCAGCTGTCCCTTATGGGGGTCGAACTCACAACCTTGGCATTATCAGTACCAGGCTCTAACCAACAGAGCTATCCAGCTGATAAACTGGAGAAACAGGATTGACTCGGTGGAGCAGTGGTACTCTCCAGTTTTTTTGGACTACGAATCCCATTAGTCCCAGCCAGCACAGCTAGTAGTCAAACATGATGAGAGTTGTAGTCTGCAACTTCTGGAGGGCACTAGCAATAGGCTTATGGGCTTCTCAGAAAGGCCACAATGTGAAGCAGGATGAAGGGCTGACAAACTTTTGGTCTGATCAAACATGGTTCTCCTTATGTTCTTATGTTTAGCCCCCTTTAATAGTATAGAAGCACTGAGTTTGCTAAGGCAAAATGTTGGCATAGGTCCTACACTTGATCCTTTAAGTGTCCACAGTTAATGGAAGGGTGCTATGTTGCCTTCTCCAAACTCCGTAACTGGTTTTTACAGAGTTTTATTACGGTATATACATATGTACAAGACGAAGCGATAATGACCATGACCGTCTAGTCCGAGTCAGAATCCGGAAGTGGCGCACGTCTAGATTGGCACCAACAAAGGAACTTGGGAGCCCTCAGCTTCCACTTTTGCTCCCGGCGCTTGTCCCCCCTGTGCTCCTGGGGTGAAGGGGTGGGGATGCTCCCCCCCCCCCTGAACTGCTCAACTGTGGAGCAGGTTCTCTGGTCTCTGACACTTCTCCCTCCACAGCGCTCAGGTCCGACACTTCAGACCTTCCCCACTGCTCCTGTGAACCATCACCATCCACTGTGAGAGCCTCAGCACCACCTTCAGGGTGATGCTCTGAAGCAGCAGCGTCTCGGAGCCCTTGCACCATCCCGCTGGGCTCCCTGCTGGTGGACCCCTGACAGTTAAAAATCCAAGGCAGGATCTGCACCCCGATACGGACATAAGAAGAGACTGTTGGATCAGGCTCATCTATTCCAGCATTCCAGTTTCAGAGTGGCCAAACAGATGCCCATAGGAAACCCACAAGGCTTCAGCTCAGGGGTGGGGAATGTGTGGGTCTCCAAATGTTGTTGGGTACCAGTTCCCACCATACCTGACCATTGGCCATGCCAGCGGAGGCTGACGGAGTTAGGTCCACAGGTTCTCAACATCTGTTTTCACCTAAATAATAAAGTAAAACCAAGAAAATGTGTCTCTCAGATCCGTATACCTGCAGTGATTTCTTTTTCTAGAGTACTCTTAGCTGGATAGATAACTTGGCTAAATACAACCACCACAACATAGCCTCCAACATGCCACCAAGGAAAATTGGGACACATGTCTTTTGGAGCCATGCTCCCACACCAGGGGCACAGTGCTCCTGAGCTCTGCCCAGGGTGGGTACGCCTGCATTGTGTGGGCAGGGCGTGCCGCTGGGCAATGCACTCACTCACCAGAGGCAGCCGCTTCTATCCCTCACTGCCAAACAGCTCTTACTGTCAGGAAGTTCTTCCTAATGTTTAGGTGGAATCTTCTTTCTTGAAGTTTGAATCCATTGCTCCGTGTCCGCTTCACTCACCAGAGGGAGCCGCTTCTACCCCTCACTCAGGCATGACTGAGAGAGGGCGTGGAGCCGGGGGGGAGGAAGGGTGGGTGGTGGGTGTGGACTGCCCTGGGTGCCTTTGCTGAGGGGGGCGACATTTGGCGCACCACCCGCCTGCAACTCCCAAACCTACCCTGAGTCGTTGGGGGTAAGGGGGGAGCTGCTTTGCTGGCGGCATTCCCCTCTTCCCCCTTTGTTTTGACAGCTGGGGGAGGCTTGAGAGTTGAGGGCGGGCGGTGCGCTGAATTTGCACCATTGGCAGCTCGCTCCACCCCCATGGGCAGCTCCCTCCGCCCCCTGCTGCAGGGCACACACGCCTCTCTGTGCACCCGAGCTCACAATCCCGCACCTGGAAGGGCAACCTCCGTGCCCCTCGGGAGCGTGCCCGCCCTGGGCAGCTCAGGCATATACTCTGCGGCCTCGTGGAGCTACCAGGCCGGCATCTGAAATGGACAACACCTCTCCAATGCTTCTGTCCCTGGGTCTACCAGGGGTAGAGCTGCCAGGCCAGCTTTGGAGATGCAGCAACAGGGCCAGCGCTTTCCTCCACTCTGTCCCCGGCTCAGACCTGACCCAGGAGCGGAACTGCAAATGGGTGCCACACATGGAGCCCAGCTGAGGAGAAAGGTGGCAGTGCTGACGACTCTCCCGAACTTCTCCCCCAGGTCAGGCTTGACACGGAGATGGGAATAGAGCTGCTGCGATCATGCAGAAGGAAGCTGCCGTGGCAGGTCCCTTGTGATCGGAGCCAGGCTCTAATGAGAGAACCTGTTCTGGAGGTGCCTGGTCATGCCCCTCCCAAAAATGCACCCAGGGCCATGGCCCCCTCAGCCCCCCATGTTGTGCCACTGTCCCCCATGATGATGATGATGATGATGATGATGATGATGATGATGATGATGGCGATGATGATTTATTTATACCCCACCCATCTAGCTGAGTTTCCCCAGCCACTCTGGGTAGCTTCCATCATCATCATCATCATCATCATCATCATCATCATGCAATAAAACATCAAACATAAAAAACTTCCCTAAACAGGGCTGCCTTCAGATGTCTTCTAAAGCTCAGGTAGTTATTTATCTCTTTGACATCTGATGGGAGGGCGTTCCACAGGGTGGGTGCCACTACTGAGAAGGCCCTCTGCCTCGTAACTTCACACGACTTGCACAAAAACACAACAGCCAATTGACTCTCGTGAGAGCACGGCTCCCCGAAATGGTTATCTTTCAGGGCGGCGTACAGCCCCGCGAAATGGGCATCTTTTGGAGTGGCACTCTCATGAGAGCCAGGTGACTTGTGCAAGAGCATACTGCCCCCCCCCAAAAAAACCCAGACTTCTTTTGGGGTTGCGCTCTTGTAGGAGCCAAAATAAGACATCCCGGGATCAAATCAGAAGCTGTAATTCCGGGATGTCCCACTTAAAATGGGACAGTTGAGAGGTATGCCACAATAAATAAATAAAAACACAAAACTGCTAACTTAGGCATCTTCAGTACAATTTGCTGAGATGTCTTCTCTGTTGTGGATGCTTGCTATTTAAGAAGGATTCCCCTCAAGGCCTAGGCTGGCTCAGGGTGTCTGTCGCCACAGCCTTCCTCATTACATATCACAAACTCTCGACAATGATTCTCCTGGAATCCAATTTAAGCACAAGTTGCCAGGGAGTCCCTGGGAGCTGTGAATGTGTCAGTAACCTGTCAAGCACCAGCATTATTCATCATGGTTATTGGGCCTCTGCCAGACAGCCTACAGCAATTTGGTTGAGTTTCTTCTCTGTGGAATGCATGTATAGTGATGAATAGTGCTTGCTGCTTAATTTAATAACATTAAGAGGGTCTTATTTGTTTTGTGATCATGTCCATTCCTAGAGGTATAGCCTTCCTGCCCAGGCCATCAGGCTTAGAGGGAGGCAGCAAAACCAGTCACTGGGTTGAATGAAACCTAACAGCCAGCCATTTGGTCTAAATGTCCCTTCGTCAGCCCTTAACAGCTCACCGTATGCAATGCAGGCCGCAGCAAGAGGGCACTGAAGAAGGCATTATGGAGCAAAGAGCTTCAGAAGAGAGATCCCATGCCATGTGGCCAACAGCCCATCCACAGGCTTTGGAAGAGGGGACACCAATGGCAACCATAGGGGATGAGATCCACAAGGTCCCAGGAAACACACTGGAGAACCAGCTTCTGCACATTTCTAAACCAAAGCTCGTTGCCACAGGTAGATCATTCATTGCCTTCAAGATGTTGCTGGATTATAGCTCCCGTCACCCCCAGAACATTGGCCAAGCTGGCTGGGGCTGATGGGAGTTGCTGCCCAACCTGCAAGGCCACCACTTCCTCACCTGGGACCTCAGCTAATAAATGAACTGCAACTGACCCTGGGAGTGTAGAAGCAAGGGGGGAGAGAACTCTCTAGGCCCATCCAGCAGCCAAAGGAACAAGTAACTGCTTTCAAGCAAGAACACCAGCAAGGCAAGATCAGCCTTGTCCGGACTGGACAAAAATGTCTGCAGCTTACCAATTTATTTTGTCCCTGAATAACTGATCTCCCTCCTTGACATTTTCCCTTGTTTTGTGTTTCCTCTCTTTACAGGTTTTGAGTGGTTTCTCTCACTCTCGTTCTTTTCAACTGATGTGACCTGCTTTTCATTATCTGAAATGGGGCTGGATTCAATGAACGAGTCCAGTGAGCAGAAGCCCGTGGAAGAACTTCCACTGGCTGAAACACTTTATATATATATATATATATATATATATATATATATATATATATATATATATATATATTGCTTGCATTTATACCCCATCTTTTAAACCAAGGAGCTCTAAACCAATGAGTCTCCCCTTCCTCGTTGAACCCCTGCAACCACAGGAGCCAACTCCTAGGGGCTGAGGTCCCTTCAACCCCCAAATAAAATATTTGAGGGGAGCACCCCCCCCCAAAAAAAAGTTGATTGGCATTGCTATTCAAATGGTGTGCATGCATGGTGTCTTGTGATCAATTATACAGGGTGTGGCTTACCTAAGCCCCACCTCCATATTTTATTCTAGTTAGCACCCCTGCCTACATCAACCCTGTGAAGTAGGTTAGGTTGAGAGAGGCGGTGAGTATTACTCCCCTAGTAAGTAAATAACAACAGGCAACAAAGCACAATGGATAAAAATAAAGCACTTAACACATGAGTGGTCCAAATAGTGCCCTTCAGAATTCAGCTCCAATCACCCTCAGTCAGCAAAGCCAATGGTCAGGGAAGAGGAGAGCTAAAGACGAACAACATTTGTAGAGCACAATGTCAGCTGTCTCTGAATTAATGTACTTTCCTTATTTGATGCAGTTAGTGCCACCTCTGCTCTCTGTTTTTGACCTTTGGAGTAAAAAAACAAACCCTCTCCTTCTCCATGGTGATTGTGATTTTAATATCAGTAGGTATTTTTAACCAGCTCGGAACAGAACAGGTGACGTCTGCCGAGCATTTTTGTCTTCCACCTCAAGATACAAATTTAGTCTCCCACCTCAAGATACCTGTTGTAGAGTACCTCTTCACATAACACTTGGTCTCCGAAATGTGGATTGCTTTTATCATCAGCTCAGGTACTGGATCATGCAACAATATCTCACTTTCTGTGTATGGTCAGCCTGGAAAAGAGGAGGGTGAGAGGAGATGTGACAGCTATCTACAAATATCTAAAGGGCTGTCACATGGAAGATGGAGCCAGTTTATTTCTTCCGGCTCCAGAGCATTGGTGGCAAGGGGAGGAAATAGGTATATAAAAAAGAGAATTGCTTGGATGCCAAGATCCTGGTTTGGGGAAAATCCTCTTCGGTGAGAGAATCCCAGAAGAGATTTAAAATCACGAAATACACAGCGTAGTAAAGCATGGAAAAATAGGCAATTAGACCTTTGAAATATACCCTTTCAAGTTCCTTCCAATGTTTCCCATTTCCCCTAGCATGGAAAAAGACCACACATTTAGTAAATTAGAAATGGTTTACTTATGAACTCTCCAAAGGCAGTGATGGACTGTGGTATCTCAAATTTCAATGTGCAATGCCCAAATTTGGCGCCCCTTCCTGCTTCTTGCCTTCTGTTGGACATCATAGTTGTGGCTCCTGCTGCAGCGTCCGAGAAGCTGCACGCCCGGTGCTATTGAACCAGTCATGCTCTCCTGGATCTGCCTTTTCCAAAGGTCAGATTCATGTACTTTTCCATACAGACTTTTGAAAAAAGTTGCATAGGCAATAGAATTTGACTGAGTTACAGTGGTGAAAGTCCCTAAATCAAGGCTGAAACTAGGCTTTACTTCACCCAGGTCAAAGACTGAGTTTGGCGCACGCACGCACACACACACATTTGTGTACACACACAGACTGGGAGCCTCAAAGCTTCACCCCCCCCAAAAAAAACCCCTAGCTAGCTCCCCCATAGCTACTGCTCTGCCTAAATTATTGGTATAGGAACACAAGCATGGCTGGTAAGAGCCATGCGGTCTGAGCTGTAGCAATCAGCTCAAAGCATCTTCACACATTGAGCTTCTCAGGTAGACCTAGGTGATTACCCAGTCAGGCTGACCACTGGTCCTGTTAGCTAGGGATGATGGGAGTTGTAGTCCCAAAACATCTGGAGTGCCAAGTTTGCCTATGCCTGACCTAGTCCCTCCCTTGGTGAGCTAAGCATGACAATAGCTAACAAACGTTGAACAATTTTGCCAATAAAAACAAAAGTTTTCCACTGTTTCTTGACACTTGGGTGGCATATAGGTCAATATTTGTTTTATTTTAAAGGGCTGGGGCCCAGAGGGATACGGGGTGTGGCCCGAGGAAGAAAGTGAGGGGAAAGGGGGACCACTGATCCCCTGTGCTCAAGGGCCCCAAGAAACCTGGAGGCAGCCCTGCAAGCATCTCTCCAAAGTCTTTCTAAAGAGGTCAGATGCTTTAAGGAGGGAGGTTACACAACCTCCATTCCACTTTTAAGTTCAAAAAGCTGACACCTCCTACTCTCTCTCCCCCCTCCCTCTCCCTTTCTTAGATCTTGTGTTCACAGCTACAGCAGGGCTGCACTGTCACCCCCCCCCCAAGAAGTGAGAGCTAAGGGGAGACCTTCTTTTATAACTCACTTCCAAAACATCTCAAATTGTATTTTTAGCATGCCACATTTTCACACTAGGGTTTGGGATTTACTATTGGCATTTTCTCATTAACACTTTTGCAAATCTACTCTGGCGAGGAGGGGGAAATTACGAAGGAATAAAAGTGGAGGCTGTGGCTGTGGATAGCCGTGTGATGGAACAGGACTGCTGTGAGCGAGAACGTGGCTGAAACAGTCTCAAAGTAGAGAAGTTACACTTTTATTCTCCTTCTCCTGAGGACTGAAGTGTCACCTCATCAGAATCCACCTTCCTGCTGCCTCTACAGAATAAGAGGTCTCTCCCGACCCTTGTTCCCAATGCAGATCTTTATTACCCACCTTGCTCCTGGTCTAGATAGTCACGCACCCCTTCTTCCCTGGTGTGGAGGTCCCATTTTGTAACTCACTTTAGGTGCAAAAATGTTTTGGGTTGTGGATGGCTTGTGTGGGGTTTTTCATTGGAGCAATTTTTTTTCACGTTATTTTCTTAGCAGCTTCATACCACCACCCACTCCAAGAAAATCAGGTCAGTTTTTAAATTAAATTAAATTAGGGGGGTAGGGGGAATTTTTGAAAGGTTCCATCTGCCATATTGATTCACAAAGGAAGCCAGTTGTACCATCCTGTTATTTTTCAGGCACGGGCTGCATTTCCTTGAGAAGAACAGGTCAGACCACACGCTAACTTTGGGCAAGGGGCTGAAGACAGTGGGACAGAGCGAAAAAATCAGAGAGTCTACTCTCTGTGTGTCTTTCTTGATGGGAATCTGAGGTAAGGTATAAGGTAAAAGGCAAAGGACCCCTGGACGGTTAAGTCCAGTCAAAGGCAACTATGGGGTTGTGGCGCTCATCTCGCTTTCAGGCTGAGGGAGCTGGCGTTTGTACACAGACAGCTTTCTGGGTCATGTGGCCAGCATGACTAAACCGCTTCTGGTGCAATGGGACACCGTGACGGAAACCAGAGCACATGGAAACACCGTTTAGCTTCCCACAGCAGTGGTACCTATTTATCTACTTGCACTTTGACATGCTTTCGAACTGCTAGGTTGGCAGGAGCTGGGATCGAGCAACGGGAGCTCACCCATAATAAAGGCAAAGGTAAAGGTAAAGGTAAAGGTATAGGTAAAGGACCCCTGGATGGTTAAGTTGGAGGCGACTATGGGGTTGTGGAGCTCATCTCACTTTCAGGCCAAGGGAGCTGGTGTTTGTCCACAGACAGCTTTCCAGGTCATGTAGCCATCAGGACTAAACCGCTTCTGGAGCAATGGGACACTGTGACGGAAGCCAGAGCGCATGGAAACTTCGTTTACCTTCCCGCCACAGTGGTACCTATTTATCTACTTGCATTGGCATGCTTTGGAACTGCTAGGTTTGCAGAAGCTGGGACGCGGGCAATGGGAGCTCACTCTGTCGTGGGGATTCGAACTGCCAACCTTCTGATTGGCAAGCCCAAGAGGTTCAGTGTTTTAGACCACAGCGCCACCTGCATCCCTATGGAATTTGAGGTGAAGTACCCATGTAGCAGAAGTTTTCCCTAGTTCTAGTCACCATGCAGAGCCAGCTTAAGGTCCAAATAGTTTACTGCGGCAGAAGATAATGTGTCAGTAATATAGTTCAGTTCCTCCAACATTTCTGCCACCCACTTCTCTACCGCTGCCCAATACTCTCTCCCAGAAGGATACTGTAGAAGCAGCAGGCCTCTCCTGCCAGAGGTCTGCATTGATCACTCATGAGGGTGTGAAAATAGGCCCAAGGCCTGCATGAAATCAGGCCTGAGGCAATAATTTGCCCACATAAACTATATAGTAAGTCAGTTGCAGGTGTGCCAACTCCAGGGTGCCAAGGTGTCTTCGGCCCCCTCAATATTTGTTGGAAGGGGGCCACTCCCCCCCCAAATGTTGAGGGACCACAGTGTGCAGTGCATGTGTTTGCATCCCACATCACGGTTTCAGGGACTGGCTCCTCCAAAGCGCTCAGACTCCATCAGATGACGCAACGTTGTGTGCAATGTACGCCACACACCTGATGCCACACACAAGTAACACATGCTGGTCTGTCAGAAGCTATAGGCTAAAACTGGGTGATATTCCTAAGGAATCCAAGCAGTCCAGATCACATTGCTGCATTTGCAAGATCGAATTTGAGTGCTTTAAGCTCAGAAGAAGAAGAAGAAGAAGAAGAAGAAGAAGAAGAAGAAGAAGAAGAAGAAGAAGAAGAAGAAGAAGAAGAAGAAGAAGAAAACATTTTTACTTCAAGTCTTACCCAAACTATGTTGAAAGGGAAATAACACAAATTAGCCTACACAATTAAAAGAAGCACGGAGGAGAAAGTATCTAAATTACAAACCTGTGATTTTAATTGTATTTGAGCTGAGTGGCTGGAGGGCCATCATTGGTGAGGGCTGTCATCAAAGGTCACTGCAATTTAACTATCAGGGCTGTGGAAGAGGCAGCCCACGCCATGATTCCATTAGCATTCACCAAGGAAGGAACCAGAGACACCATCTGAAATATGAATTGTGAGAGGTAAAAAACAAAGAGAACAGAGAACCGGAAGGTCACAGTATTCAATTGCTCTGTGGTTTCCAGTCAACCATCAGTCAAGCTTTATTGGTTGGCCACAGTACTGAAAACAGAATCAGCCCCCAAACACCCCACATTTCTCATGAACTTGGAATCTGCTTCCCCTAATTCATGGGATGAGATTGAGGGCTCTAGGAGCATGTACTGTACATATAAAATCCCAAGAGCTTGGTTTGTTAAGGGAGCTGAAGGTTGTTAGGAACTCCTATTCCCCTTGAGCTACCATTCCAGCCCTGCGGGAAGAGGGATAAGATTGTTAAACCACTCTTGGAGGAAGTGGGTAGAGAAGAGTTTTTCCTCCTCTTACTAGCATGAGAACTCATAGACATCCAATGATGCTGAATGCTGGGAAATTCAGGGCAGACAAAAGAAAATCCTTCTTCGTACGGCACATAGTTGAACTATGGAATTTGTTCCCCCCGGAGGCAGTGATGACCATCGACTCAAATGTCTTTAAAAGAGGGTTGGACAAATCCATGAATGTTAAGGCTATCAATGCTGGCTACTAGCCATGGTTCCTGTGCTCTGCCTCCAGGGTCAGAGTCCACAGTACTTCCAAAAAACATCTGCTGGAAACCACAGGAGGGGACAGTGTTGCTCTTGTGCTCAGGTCCTACTTGCAGATTTCCCACGGTCTTCTGGTTGGCCACTATGAGAACAGGATGCTGGACTAGATGGGCCAATGGTCTGATCCAACAGGTTCTTCTTGTGTTCTTAACTACAGTGAATCATAGCAGGACCTCGAACAGAATGTCCAACCCAAGTAATGATAGCCATGCAAATTTCTTTCAAGGGAATATATATATATTCATCTTGATCATGGAAGAAGAGAGCTTGCCATTTTGTCCTCAACAAATGATCTCCAAACTGACAAAGAGCCTCGGGGAAGTACCCTTTTTGTGTGTGAAAGAAAAAATATTCACCAGGGCTGGAGGCAGGAAAAGCATTTAGCAAGAAATAAGAAAACAGGTTTCTTTGGGTCTTCTTTGTTTGTTTCCAGAAAAACTCTCCTCTTTGCCACTCAGGTTTTATGGAGCTGTAAAAGGCTTTCACCCTCCAGCGGACTTTAAAAGTAATTCCGCGTGGCCAATGTTGCAAAAAAAGGCAAGCAAAACAGGTTGATTTTTCTAAATGGCCAGGCACAGCTAAGCGTGAAACGACTGTGCCTTCAAGAAAGGGAGGTCTAGTGGATGGTGTGGAGGCTCCGAAAGCAAGAGTTTCCCTCAGGCTGCTTTCTTTATTTTCTTCTATAATGATGATAGTCCTTATTATAAATCACTTTTTAAAACTGAAAGCTGCAACCCTTGGGATGGCAATGCCAAGGTTACTGTGAGTGCCTAGTACCTGGCGTTTAACATATTTAGGCTTGCAAATTGCGTATTCTAATGAATTCTACTGTATTAATGAAACCTGCTTTGGAAGACTCTCATCTAAGAACCTTGAGAGCTGCTTCCAATCTCCAAATCTCAACAGATGGGGAATCTGTGGCCCTCAGGAGGTTGTGAGACTCCAATACCCATCAGCCCCAGTCAGCATGGCCAATGGCAATGGATATTGGGAGCAGTGGTCCTGTAAAATCTGGAGGCCTACAGGATCCCCATCCCTGGTGTAGACAATATTGAGCCATTACATAATTGCAATCAATAAATCAGGTATATTAGGAGAATTGAACAAAAATATGTGCCATGCCCTTCCATCAGATGTCAAGGAGATAAAGAACTACACAACTTTTAGAAGACATCTGAAGGTAGCCCTGCATTGGGAAGTTTTTAATGTTTGCTATTTTTTTATATGTGTTGGATGGGTGGGATATAAATAATAAAATTATTTATCTGACGAATTATGTATTTATGTATAAATAAAATTATTTATCTGATGAATTATGTATATTATGTATATGTATTATGTATTAAGTTTTTAATGTTTGCTATTTTTTTATATGTGTTGGATGGGTGGGATATAAATAATGAAATTATGTATCTGACGAAGTGTGCATGCACACGAAAGCTCATACCAAAATAAAAACTTAGTTGGTCTTTAAGGTGCTACTGAAGGAATTTTTTTATTTTGTTTCGACTCAGACCAACACGGCTACCTACCTGTAACTAAAATTATCACCATTATTATATTAACTTTTGTAGGGAAATGAGATAAAGTGAATTTCAGACTGGAAAACTGAGGAACTAAGAGAACCCAACACTCGTCAAATTGTGCCTTCTTGTGGCCTTCATAACATGGCTGTTGGGGTGTGTTTAGCTAGGTTGGTTGCAGATTGTGTAGGCGGGCCTAAAATGAACCAGATGGATGGTGGGATGGAGGTCAAAAGTATCCAAAAATTGTTGGCGTTCATCTGTCTCAAGAGACAATGGAGGAGTGCATCATCAGGGGTAAAGCTGAACCATTGGAGAGTTACAGCACTTGCTGTGACTGTAGACACCAAAACAGGAAAAATAGGTTTTATTGCAGCTGGGGCAGATGAAAGTGTCCAGTTGTGCTGCTGCAGACTCACCATGGTGTTCCTTCTCTTTGCGCTCCTCCCCAGTGGTCATTTCTTCTCTGGTCACTGCTATGGATACATGAGCTGACCGTCTCCAGGCACTGCAAGGGATTCCCACGCAGCGGGGTTAATGTTCCCAATCTTCATGTCAAGTTTGCAGACATCTTTGTAATGCAGAGTTGGTGTGCCAGCAGACATGGTGCCCAAAGCCTGTTCCCTCTAAGGCACATTGTTGGGATCCTGACATCTTCCATTCTGTATACAAAAATGTGAGCGCAACATGCTGGCTAATAACTGTTAGTGAATATATAATTGGTTATGATGTCATTCAAAATATACGAATAAGCCACTTCAAAATGATGTATATATCATACATCATACGCCAAGCCGTCTCTCAAAGGAAGACGTCTCTCCGAAGTCTCAGGCAGTATATCTGGAATAGTTCAACTGTTTCAGAATAAGGTCTTCATCAGCGAATAATTATCAATGAAATATTCATACTAGTTGGAATCATGCTAGTGGATCAGTGCTCACTGGGATAGGCTTGGCGTTCCTTGCTGTTTATTGATTTGTTTGATTCTTTGTTTGACTCTGATACATATAACAACTTGTAGTTACTTGTATATTTTGTGAGATATGTTGTATGATACATACATCATTTTGAAGTGGCTTATTCATATATTTTGAATGACATCATAACCGATTATATATTCACTAACGGTTATTAGCCAGTGTGTTGCATTTGCAATCTTGTAGATTGTTACATTTTGCAACACAGGGGTTTGTGTCTGTTCATCCTCCATTCTGTGGACAGCTCTGTTTCACACTGCTCTCTGTAGGGAAGGTGTCCAAGAATGAACCATCATACCAGACGGTGCCACACATGTTCTTGCGGAAGGATGATGAAGCTAAGTTGGGCATCCTATCGTGTTGAGCAGTGTGAAGAGTCCTATTCAGCTGATGAGGTCAAAGGCCTTCCTTCATCAGGTCTATGAAGGCAACGTACAAAATGTAAAGAAGTTAAAAGAGCATAGATAAATAAACGCTCTTTCACAATGCTGCAAAATCTTTGATTTCCTTGAAATGTCCCTAACTCAGTTGAGCGCTAATAGGTTGCCGCTCCATAAAGCATTGCCTTCTTCAGCCTCTCCCCATCATATACATATGCATGAGTATTAATCTTGCCAAAGAGAAAAGGAAGGAAGAGAGGCAATAAAAATGGTGGACAGCAAATGCACTTTGCCTGAGTTACTGCTATTCATTGTCATTCCACACACATGGCCAGTCCCATGGCAGGGGAAAGCATATTGGGAGGTGCCCTTGCTTATCCAAAGCTTGCCCCTCCTAAACTGCCCCCACATGTGTCTGCTATCAGGTATAAATGTCATTGTTAAGAATAGACCAGGGTTGGGTATAAGTCAAATCTGAGCTTGGAAAGGAGATGGTCTTCCTTTCAGTAGGCTGAGTTGGAGAACACGCAACATGAGTCACAGCAAGCTAAGTGCACTGCCCTGTTGACTAGGCAAAGAGAGGAAGCCAGGCTCCTCAACCAACTACCTTCCTCCCTGCAAGGCCCCTGGAAGATCAGACATGCTGTAGGTGTATAGCAACTGCCCTTTAGAAAGTGATGTGCTCGGCACCAATGCGTGGTGGCCACCCACCATCAAATCACCCAACAGGCAATGTTGGGTGTGTCGCTTTAGGTTCCATGATGGAAGAAGTGTGTGATATTATAGAATCATAGAGTTGGAAGAGACCACAAGGGCCATCCAGTCCAACCCCCTGCCAAGCAGGATATAATGCAGACCGATGTGGTATACTCCTTCTGGGACTGACCCATGGGCTGCTTCCATGGACTTTGATTGTAAGGTATTAGCCAATAAGATTTCCATAAGTGGCCCTTGCATGGAGGATACTTGGAGGATAAGGCTCTCCATAGCTACCAACCCTGATGACTATGTTCTCCCTCCACAACTGGAGGAAGCAATGCTTCTGAATACCAGTTGCTCAAAACTGCAGGAGGGCAGAGGGCTCTTGGGCTCAAATCCTACTTGTGGGTTGCTCACAGTTGACCACAGGATGCCAGACTAGATGGGCCATTGGCCTCATCCAGTTGGCTCTTCTTGGGCTCTTATAAATGTAAGGGAAACAGATTAAGTTCTCTTTCCCGCACTTTCTGCACACCATGGATATTTTTTATATATAAATCTCTATCATGTCCTCCACTTAGCAACTTTTATTACTGAACTAAAAAGGCCAGAGCAATTTAACCTTTCCTTTTAGAGAAGCTGTCACAACCCCCTAGGCATTTTGATTGCATTCTCTGTACCTTTTCCAGCTCTGTGATGTCCTTTTCTGAGCTAGTGCTGGAGAGAAGACTCCAGACTTTGTGAAGGTCCATAGAGAAGAAGGAATGAAGAAGAGAGCTCCGGGGAAGCTCTCCTCAAGGCTCACAATTTTCTACTTTCTTGCAGTAGGAGGAAAATCCACCCTTATTATATATTTCTGGGTAAAGAGAAGGGAGGGAGGAAGGGGAAAAATAAATGCAATGAAATTAGAGGTCACAAAGACAGCTCAGGGTAATAAGTGAAATTATTCATGGAAAAGATTAAAAATATTACAAGTGACATTATCAAAATTTGAGTGTTTGGAAAGAGAAGTGAGGAGGAAAAGCAACCAGAGAGGACTTGGAATTGATTTCGAAAAGAATATTAAACATTACTAGCAGTGAAATTTGCAAGTGCCATATATCTCATCTGCTCTTCTGTTTTTTGCCCTGTAACGAAATTTTCCATTCTGAAATGAATTGGGTTGTGCTAAAAGGAACTCTTGCTGATTGTGGCAAGTTGTTAATGAAATAACACTCTCTCCTTCTCCCTCCATAGGTTAGGTTGGAAAGCGGTGGGAGGGTGCTCTAATTCCAAACTTCAAAAAGAACTGGGTTGAGATGTTCAAGAGAACAAGAAAAGTTCTGATGTGTTTAATTATGTGCCAACAGCACTCACGATCGCTGCCCTTCCTTCTCAGGTGTATCTCCGGAGCCATACTTCTGTGTTTCAAACTTCATCAATACTAGCATGCAAATAAATGGGGAATTAAACGGAGAAGGAGCACGCCTCCTTCACACAACCCATCTCTCCACATCAGCCCCTAGCTGGAAGAGCAACAGCAGAGATCATTTGCTTTACAACTTAAGCGTTCATTGCTTAAGGGTTCGATTTTTTAGCCGTACTGTAAAGTCAACTAGGCGAGTGGGGGTGGGTGGAGGTGTTGCCTAGCAACCATAGACAGTGGCAGGAGCCTTGCTGAGGCAGGTTGTGTTCTGATTGGCTTTATAGTTCTGAGGGAGTTTTTCCTCTGTATGTTTGATTGAATGTCTACCTGCTGTGTTACAAGGCCTGAATGAAGAGGAAAAACCAGGTCTCTCTGTTTATTTCTCTTCATATTATGTATTTTTTTTGGTTCACTTTACCTAGTATTATCATTTCATTTTTCTCTCTGGACTCCATCTGCATTATTCAAATGCCCCTGCTAATACCCCTTCCCCATTCTCTGACTCCCTTGACCCCCAGAATCAAGTCCCTGACTTCTTCTCCACTTCTGCCTTCCTCCTTAAGTCTAGCACTTTACTTTGTCCTGCAGGAATGAATGGCAATCATGGAATGAAGCAGTGATGGGGGGATTTCTTTCAAGACTTCACTTCTTGTTTTGCAACATTCCATGGGCCAAATACCAGTCATGGACTGAGCCAGAAACCAAAGTGGGTGGAGCAACAAATATTTTACCTTTCCAACACAGACACACACATTCCCCTCTCTCCATCCTCTGACCAGGCAAAGGATTGATTGTGGAAGGGGGGGGCATGCTATTTTGTGCGCCTTGGAGAAAAAGGTGGGCTATAAATTCTGTAAAATAAAATAAATCTGCTTCCTGCTCCTGAAAACACTGACCACTAAAAACAAAATATAGCCCCTTTTGCTCCTAGCCCCATTCTGCATTCTGATTCACGGCCGCTCCAAAATTTGGCCAAATCTTCAGAGAGGGGGAATGGAATATTGGCAACCAGCTCATATATATATCACTCCTTCCAATAGAAAACTCAGATGAAGAGTGCTGATGGGAGTGGAGCCAAAACTGTTGAGAGAGAGAGAGAGAGAGAGAGAGAGAGAGAGAGAGAGAGAGAGAGAGAGAGAGAGAGAGAGAGAGAGAGAAGAAGAAGAAGAAGAAGAAGAAGAAGAAGAAGAAGAAGAAGAAGAAGAAGAAGAAGAAGAAGAAGCTTACTTGAAGGAATCTGTGG
Organism: Zootoca vivipara; assembly: GCF_963506605.1. NCBI lineage: Eukaryota > Metazoa > Chordata > Lepidosauria > Squamata > Lacertidae > Zootoca > Zootoca vivipara. The sequence goes on from NC_083283.1 coordinate 4,393,996, forward strand.
CATTTGCAGAAGTACAACGAATCTCAAAAAGAAACGGCCTAAGGAAAGAAGCACCTCCACCCCCCAAATCTCACCGAGGACATAGCATGCTCAGCAATAACAGAATGCTGAGCATCCCTTGGAAAGGGAAAGAAGAATCCTGGAGGAAGGGGAGGAAGAGAGAGAGGAAGAGATAGGATCACAGAGTTAAAAGGTGAACCTGGGGGTCATCTAGTCCAACCCCCTGGAATGCAGGGATCTCAGCTAAAGGAATGGAATGGTGTACCCTGTGAAGGAGGTAAGGATAGAGTGCATGTCTTGTTGCAAGTCTTGCTTGCAGATCGACAATGGTGTCTGACAGCGGAACTAGGCGGCAAACACAGGTGGTTTGCAAACCCTTTATTGTAGCTGTCCTTGCCCAGAGACTTACCCAGTTGAGAGAAGATGGGCCATTTGCTGCAACAAACTGTATGTTTTCTTGCAGCTGCAGTAAACTAAGGAATGTCAAGAAGCTACTCAGCTGTCTAGTGGAGACAGGGAAACCATGGCATGTTTCAACGACATGTTAGCAGGGGGTGGGAGGCAAGCTTCCAAGCAAACATGATTTATTTATTTTAGCTGAAATGATGTTTATTTAAATCCTGAGCATGTAGAGAAGCCCACCAACTTCTTTTATTTGTTATTTTTCTTCTGCTTTTTCTGCTGAAGAAATTTGCTTTCACAATTACAGGCTCCTTTGGCGATGTGTTCTAAACCACAGAGCCTAGGGCTTGCCGATCAGAAGGTTGGCGGTTTGAATCCCCGTGACGGGGTGAGCTCCCGTTGCTAGGTCCCAGCTCCTGCCCAGCTAGCAGTTCGAAAGCACATCAAAGTGCAAGTAGATAAATAGGTACCACTCCGGCGAGAAGGTAAACGGCATTTCCGTGCGCTGCTCTGGTTTTGCCAGAAGCAGCTTAGTCATGCTGGCCACATGACCCGGAAGCTGTCTGAGGACAAACGCCGGCTCCCTCGGCCTATAGAGCGAAATGAGTGCCGCAATCCCAGAGTCATCTGCAACTGGACCTAATGCTCAGGGGTACGGGTACCTTTACCTTTACCTTTACCTTTGGGCATTACCCCGCTTGGTCAGGACTTTATAATAACACAATCCATTACAGGTGCTAAAAGGTAAAGGTAAAGGGACCCGTGACCATTAGGTCCAGTCGTGACCGACTCTGGGGTTGCGCGCTCATCTCGCATTATTGGCCGAGGGAGCCGGCGTATAGCTTCCAGGTCATGTGGCCAGCATGACAAAGCCGCTTCTGGCAAACCAGAGCAGCACATGGAAACTCCGTTTACCTTCCCGCTGTAGCGGTTCCTATTTATCTACTTGCATTTTGACGTGCTTTCGAACTGCTAGGTTGGCAGGAATTACAGGTGCTAATTCGGTCTAAATTTGCACATACCTGAGCCACATCTGTTCATTATCAAGTCTCCACAGCTTATTCAGGTAGATTGTGGGAGAGAAGGGCTGTTTTTTTTTCTTCAAGTGGTAATGTCCCAGGAAATTGTGTGGTCACGTTGGCCCTGGCCCAAGCAAATATTTGAAGAGCGTGTGTTGTGGTTGACTTTTTGACACCTCGTAACACCCACAGTGTGGATTTCCCCAAAGCTCAGGGGTAATGCAAATCTTTGGCGTGCAGAAGATCCTTAGTCTTTTCATTCCCCATCAAGCAGATTTTCTGCTTCTTTGCCGGCACCTGCTCCGTTTGTTGCCATTGTATGCCTGACCTTTTCTATCTCGGCACGTAGAATGTTTGTGGAAGTTCCCCAGATATTTCGCTGCACCTCAGCCAATGAGAATGGCTGACGCTTGGGGGAAATGATTAATAGGTGACAGGAATACTTAGCACAGTCTTTCCGTATGAAGAATGTTACACCACCTGTCTGTTTATCTTGAGGCTGTTAAGACTGCTTTTCTTTGTCTGAAACTTTGCGGTCGCTCCAAAGCTGCGTAGCGTTTCATTGAAATGTTAAATAACTTTGCCACCTACCTACAGAATGAAGCAGCTTGTCAGGATGATTGAGTATGCAGGCTTATGGTGCCATAAGATGCGAGCTTTGACGTTGCTCTGTTAGTCCCCCAACCAACAGAGCCGCACAGAAACAGCTGAACCCTCAGTGGTGTCAGTCTCTGATTCTCAGCGATTATCATACAGATAACCTTCATTTGCTTAGCTTGCATTTCTGTGCTTTGGAGAGCTCAAGTTTTGCAAAAACAAAAAACAAAAAACAATTTGCACGGTGACCTTGAACTTGCAACAAAGTTGTTGGGTCTCTGTTTTCTTGATGTTGTATGAATTGCTTTCCTCTGCTCAAACGTGGGCTGGGATTTATTTTATTTTACATAGAATCATACAACTGTAGAGATTCAACACAATACAGTTGGCACCTATGCCACCAAGAGGGCAGCAGCCACTGCCTTTGAGTGGTGATGTGGTTCAGTCCCAATGACAAAGTGCTTCCCATCCCACCACCCCAGTTCTGTGTATAGGAAGGAGCTGCCTCAACTGGCATTTGTGTCTTACTTTCATAACAGCAATGGGACAATGTCATCCAGTACATCTGAAGGCACCAAGTTAGCTGAGGGGTTATATGACAAGCCAGTGGCATCCACAATTCTTGTAGAAGAAAGAGGCAGAGAGAGTACAATTTCATCACCATATAGTAGACAGGATCAATACAGAGAAGGTAGAAAAATAGAATTCCAAGTCAAAACTATGGACCAATATGGGATAGACAAGTTTTGTTGCAGCTGGAGCAGATGAAGGCATCTGGTTTTGCTGCTCTAGATCAGGGGTGGCCAACTCCCCAGAGACTGTGATCTACTTACAGAGTTAAAAACTGGCAGTGATCTACCCCCTTTTGGGGGGTTCAGGTCAAAGTTGTTGAGATTTTTTGGGGAGGAGGAAAGCCCCGTTTTTAAGGCATTCAGGTCAAAGTTGTTGTTGAGCTTTTTTAGGGAGAAGGAAAGCCCTGTTTTGGGGGGTGCAGGGCAAAAAAATTGAGCTTTTTCTAGGGGAGCCAAAGTTGTTGAGCTTCTTTGGAGGAGCCGGTGATCTACCAAGACGTCCAGTGATCTACCAGTAGATCACGAACTACCTGTTGACTCATGTCAAGTTTGTGGTCTACCAAGATTCCTAGATCCTTTTCACATGTACTGCTCTCAAGCCAGGTGTCTCCCATCCTGTATTTGTGCCTTTCATTTTTTTTGGCCCAAGTGTAGTACTTTACATTTTCCTTGTTAAAATTCTTCTTGTTTGCTTTGGCCCAGTTGTCTAATCTGTTAAGGTCATTTTGAAGTGTGATCCTGTCCTCTGGGGTATTAGCCACCCCTCCCAATTTGGTATGTATGGTATACATATCATAGTTGCACAGTCTAACAAATGAGCCAGGAAGGAGCACTTTTTATGAGGGGCTTAGTCATGCTGACCACATGACCCGGAAAGTTGTCTGTGGACAAACACTGGCTCCCTTGGCCTGAAGCAAGATGAGTGCCGCAACCCCGCAGTCACCTTTGACTGGACTTAACCACCCGGGGGTCCTTTACCCTTTTTTTTTTTTTTTTACCTTTTATTGGCGCAAGCAGGGTTATTTGGTTGATGTCCTTCATCTTCCAGAGCAAAGAAGGGGACACCAGCTCTGTCTGTCTCTCCATTCACCAGCTCAAGAGTCCTGGCAACAGCCAAGGCATTGGCGAGACTTTCCCAATAGTGTGTGGAGACTGGAATCATAGCAAAGAAAACACAGCTTCTCTGCCTGCTATTCAGGCAATAAGGGAAGGCTTTCCATTTAATATTGTGGAATTATGGAAAAGACGGCACAGCGCATGTTTTCACAAAACATTGCTCACCAGGTTAATTCCCACTCAGCTGTGGAGCTCAGCAGGAAGCCCTGAAACCACTCACAGTTTCTCAGCCCCTACATGGTGGGGGTTTGTGTGCAGCTCATATGCCATTCAGAGCTCCTTGGAAGAAGGCGGGGGGAGAGACGTAGCAAATGGAGGAAGAATAGCTTGAGCTGCCTTAACCTTAGTGTCCCAGTTGAATGCTTTGTAAAGGGAGGATGGATTGAGAACAATGAGAAAGACCATTATGTGCGGCTGCTGTTACCTGAAACACTCCTAATGGATGTGTGCTGCAGTAAACACTAAAGAGGTGGCGTGGATTTTTCAAGAAGGTGGTCAGGTGACCTGGTTTAGAGGAGAGAGCCTTCTGTTAGAAGGACAGTCAGAACTGAACATGAGAGGAACCTGCTGGATCAGGCCAATGGCCCATCTAGTCCAGCATCCCTGTTGGACAACTTGGACAAAAGGCCCAGATGTTCCTCTACTTTCCTACATGACTGATGTCTAGGATGTGGCTTCACCCATCAATAAAAGTTTTACGGATTCATAGGTAGCCAGCGTGGTGCCTTTAAACATTGTTGGATTCAACTCATGAGAACATGAGAATAGCAATGTTGGGTTGAGCCAGTGCTTCATCTAGTCCAGCATCCCGTTCTCACAGTGGCTAACTAGATTAATTTCATCTATTTAAATAAAAAAATTCCTTCCAGTATTTTGTTTCAACCACGGCAAACCAACACGGCTACCTACCTGTAAAGTTTACAGAAAAGATCACAATATATAAAATCAAAATAAAAACAACAACCCAATAACACCCTCAAAGAGAGCCACATTATAAAAGGGTATAGGATGTCAACCAGATCAACCAAAGGCATGGTTAAAAAGAAACATTTTTGCCTGGAGCCTAAAGGTGTATAATGAAGGGACCAGGCGAACCTCCCTGGGGAGAGCATTCCACAGACAGGGAGCCACTGCAGAGAAGGCCCATTCTCGTGTTGCCCCCCTCCAGACCTCTCGAGGAGAAGGCACACGAAGGAGGGCCTCAGAAGATAATCTCAGGGTACGGGCAGGTTCATATGGAAAGAGGCAGTTCTTGAGATATTGTGATCCTGAGCCACTTGAGGTTTTATAGGTCAAAGCCAGCACTTGAATTGGGCCCAGAAACTAATTGGTAGCCAGTACAGTCGGACCAGGATCGGTGTGAGATGCTCAAACTGTCTTGCTCCTGTGAGCAACCTGGCCGCTGAATTCTGCACCGGCTGAACTAGATGTCCCAGGAAAGATGAGAAGCAGAACATGAGTGCAACATCCCTTTCTCCTCCAGCGGGTTCCAGCAAGTGGTGTTCAGACGCATTGCTACCTCCAACTGCAGAGAAATTTGCTGTGCTGCAATAGCAGGAAAAGCAAATCAGATAGGATCAGTCCTCTGAAAGAGAACTGTCCTTTATTGCTATATAACAGGAATGGAAAATGAACTCACTTGGAAGTTGTGCTCTCTACAGTTCATTCACTCACTGCTAGCATTCCCACTTGCCAGACAGAAGGATCCCCTCCATCCCTTTATGTGCTGTTCTGAAGGTTCTCCTGAACCCTCAGAGTGGGATTGGGGAGGCGTGTGGGGCACACGGGGAGAGGAGGGGGGGGAGGTCCTTTGCTCTAGCAGGAACCTTTGTCCTGGCTTCCACTAGTCAGTCAGGGTCTGCTTCACGCCAAATTTCTCCTTTATTATTAGATGACTCTTGTGGTCTATTCCAGCCATACAATTCTATGATTTTATCATTTTCCAACAAAAACAAAAGCAAGGTAATGGGGAAATGTGGGGAACTGAACATAAGAATGTAAAAATGGGTGAAACTGAAATTGATGTCTTCCTCCATCTCTGGCTCTTCTGCAAGTGTCCATTGGAGGGAAATTGGATGAAGGAAAATGGTAATTTTAAAAGTGAATACAGTGGTACCTCGGTTTATGAACACAATTGGTTCCGGAAGTCTGTTCATAAACTGAAGCGTTCATAAACTGAAGTGAACTTTCCCATTGAAAGTAATGGAAAGTGGATTAATCCGTTCCAGACGGTCCACGGAGTACTTAAACTGAAGCGTACTTAACCTGAAGTGAACTTTCCCATTGAAAGCAATGGAAAGTGGATTAATCCGTTCCAGACGGGTCTGCGGAATACTCAACCTGAAGCGTACTTAACCCGAAGCATGGGTGTAATTGGTTCCGGAAGTCTGTTCATAAACTGAAGCGTTCATAAACTGAAGCAAACTTTCCCATTGAAAGTAATGGAAAGTGGATTAATCCGTTCCAGATGGGTCCGCGGCATTCGTAAACCGAAAATTCGTAAACCGAGGTGTTCGTAAACCGAGGTTCCACTGTATGGGGTGACCACAGGAAAAGATCTGGGGGGGGGGTGCACAAACTATGGAAATGTGTGTCAAAACAGGAAACCCTGAGCATTGAATGGGATATCGTGTTTCTAACCTGCCCACCCCCTGGAATTTGAAAAGGACAGAAGGGAAGAGAGTTGGGTGCCAAGGAGTTTGTGCTGTTGTCTTTGAGACTGTAACTCACCAGGGGCTGAACACAAGAGCATCAGCTTCTCCCGGCTAAGATAGAGGATTAATGGAGTGGAAGTGGAGTGGGAAGGAAGCTCTCTGAATGGAACTGGGGATATGTCTAGACTCTGGGGGAAATCATTAAATTAAGACGGTATAATGGGGCAGACAAAAAGCCAGCAACCCATTCTTATGCACAGCGTGGTGGCCTGCCTGGCAGCTGAGCATGGACCTCTGAATATCCAGAGGTTTTCCCAAGCCAGTTTGCGGGGATTTGTCATCACCAAGACCACTTCTTGTGTGGCTGAGCTCAAGGGAACACACTGGAGGTATTTGTCTCCCATCAACAGCCAGGGGTCCTCACGTGCAAATCTAAGGATGGGGGAGGAATTAGATTCATGCCATGTTTAGAAGCAAACCTCGGCCTGAGTCACGCTCTCCGAAACAATGCAGAAATGCAGCCATCCTTCAAAATTCACCCTTCCCCAGATTTTGCACTGCGGTTCTCCAGTCAAGCAGCGGGTACAAAAAATATTGTGGTGGTCTTGCAGTAAAGTCCCAATGACCCAAATAGCCACTTCAACCAGAACCTTGTTCTAACCACAGGGCCGGCCCTACAGCCAGGCTGGGTGGTGCAGGGCACCAGGGCGCAGGGCCGCCAGGGGGGCGCCCGCCCGCCCGCCGTGCTGGGAAATGTGGCGGGGGGCGCACCAGAGGGATCCATCGCACCACGGCGCCAGGGTTCCGGATATGCTTAAGACGACCCTGTCTAACCATGACCAACCAAATAAGGCCTATGGGAAACCGGCAAGTTTACCCTGAGTGCAACAGTGCTCTCCTCATTTTGCGATTTAGCAAATGTACACTGCCTGTGACAGGAGAGGGAGAACTTATCTGGGTATGCCAGGTCTCGCTCTTGAAACAGGCTGCCTTTCTAGACAGGGAAGCCATCCTCTCCCCTACCCCCACCAGATCTCCCCTCCATCACCACCTCTCCAATTACCTCCTCCTTAGCATAAGATCCACAGGAAAACAATCTGTGTTAAGAAACAGCCAGACTGCGATTCCGCTCCTCGCTCTGCAGCAAATTCTTCAAAAGCTATGAAATACGGTGTTGCACTCGGGTTGACCTGTACAGATAAAAACTGCTTTGCATGGTTATTACAGCTCATGGGGATGTGGGGGAAAAGGCGGCAAGGAAGAGCTTGGCTGAAAATTAAACTCAGCAGGGGACATGGAGGCTTAAGAACGGACCTGTATTTTCTGGTTTACCAAGATAATTTGGTGGTGTTGGGGTGTTTTTGTGTTTCTGTTTCTGGGACTCAGTCCCTTTGTCCACCCACCACCCTGTCCTCTACTTAATTTCTCTCCAGAGCCTTCTAACTCATAGAATCATAGGATTGTTGACTTGGAAGAGATCCTGAGGGTCGTCTAGCCCAACCCCTTGCAGTGCAGGAAGCAAACAGGGATCGAACTTGCAACCTTGACATTACATTGACCCTTTCTGTTCCACAGAGAATGCTCTAAATATGGTCAAGCAGTGGGTTCTTCAAAGGTCAAGAAGTCCAAGGCTAAGGCAACCATTTAGAACAGGAAAGTGAACAGGAAGAAAGATCCAGATCTGGAGTTTAGAATTCACGCTGCAGCAATGCTGTACAGTGGAACCTCAGTTTACGAATTTTCGGTTTATGAACGCCGTGAACCCATCTGGAACGGATTAATTCACTTTCCATTACTTTCAATGGGAAAGTTCGCTTCAGTTTATGAATGCTTCAGTTTATGAACAGACTTCCGGAACCAATTACACCCATGCTTCGGGTTAAGTACGCTTCAGGTTGAGTACTGCGTGGACCTGTCTGGAATGGATTAATCCACTTTCCATTACTTTCAATGGGAAAGTTCGCTTCAGTTTATGAACGCTTCAGTTTATGAACAGACTTCCAGAACTAATTGTCTTCATAAACCGAGGTACCACTGTATTATTATTATTATTATTATTATTATTATTATTATTATTATTACCATTATTATTATTATTAACTTATTATTATTACCCTGCCCATCTGGCTGGGTTTCTCCAGCCACTCTGGGTGGCTCCCAACCAAATATTAAAACACAATACAGCATTAAGCATTAAAAACTTCCCTAAGCAGGGCTGCCATCAGATGTCTATTTAACGGAGGGCATTCCACAGGACGGGCGCCACTACTGAGAAGGCCCTCTGCCTGGTTCCCTGTAACCTCATTTCTCGCAGTGAGGGAACCGCCAGAAGGCCCTCGGCACTGGACCCCAGTGTCCGTGCTCTCCAACCTTGGGTCCCCAGATACAGTGGTACCTTGGAAGTCTAATGGAATCCATTCCGCAAGTCCGTCCAACTTCCAAAATGTTTGGATACTGAAGCACAGCTTCTGGTGGCTACAGGAAGCTCCTGCAGCCAATCGGAGGCCATAGAAGCCCCGTTGGACATACGGCTTCCAAAAATAGTTCACAAACCGGAACAGTCACTTCCGGGTTTGTGGCATTCGGGAGCCAAAACGTTCAAGAACTAAGCTGTTTGAAAACCAAGGTATGGCTGTTTCGCAGGACTGCTGGGAGGAGTGCAGACAGAAGAAACATCATGGTGTGTCTGCAGCTGCAGAACAGATGCCTTCATCTGCCCCAGCTGCAACGAAACATGTCTCTCCAGCATCAGTCTCTACAGAAGGCTCCACAACCTTCCAACAGTTTGGCTTCACCCCCAAAGACACACTCCTCCATTGTCTCCCGAGACAGACTGATACCAGCCAGTATAAATGGCCAACCAGATGCTTGTGGGGAAACTCACGAGCAGGATTCATGCACAAGAGAAAATCTTCCCTTCCTGTGGTTTCCAGCAACTGGCATTCAGAAGTTTTGCTGTCTCCGGCTATGAAGGCAGAGCCAAGCCATCATGACTAGTAGTCATGGCATCTTCCCATCCATCAATTTCTCTTTTAAAGACATGTGGGCCTGTGCTACCTCCTGTGGGAGTGAGTTCCATAGTTCAACTGTGCGCCGTGTGAACAAATACTCTGTCTAAGGTTAATGAGAGTACCTGTATTATTATTATTATTATTATTATTATTATTATTATTATTATTCCACCCATCTGGCTGGGTTCCCCCAGACACTCTGTCCAAAACATCTGGAAGCTGAGAAAGACTGTTCTAGCATATATATATGGCTGTGACCCTAAATGCATTCACTAGTGTGAAGGAAATTTTGTAATTAATACAATTACAAAATTTCCTTCACACTAGTGATACTACGTCTGTTGTTTATTCCATCAAGAGGACAAACTGATACTCGAAACCTAGTTACACTGCTGAGCTAAGGCCTGGGGGACCTGGGTTCAAATCCCTCAGCCACAAAGCTCACCAGGTGATTTTGGGCCAGTCAATGTCTCTCAATCTAGCCTACCTCAAAGGGTTGTTCTGCGGGTAAAAATGAGGAGGGGGGGGGAACCATGCAAGCCACCTTGTGTGATTTGGAGGAAAGGTTGGGTATATATGTAATAAAGAGCCCATCGAGCAATGAATAAGTGTCCTGACAGGGCTGAAAGATGCTCTTGATACCTGCAGCACCATCAGAAATGTCTACTCAGAAGTAAGTCTCATTAAATTCAATAGCGCTTCTACTCAGGGATGGTGGTATTGTAAGATTGCAGCTGCAAATACAGAGCTGGTTTCTGCAGTGCTTTTGAAATTTTAATGCCCTATCCATAAAGTCTTTTATTGGTTTCTCCAGACACCAGATCCTTTCGGACATAGCAAAAGTGGTGGAAAATGAAGAGCACTTTTTCAAAATGTGCCATCGGAGAGGCTTGCTGCATGTCTTCCCTTCTGATATCTCTCTTTCCCTCAAAAAGGAACCATATATATTACGCCAATTTATTTATTTCTACTTTCTTGTAAGTGCGCAGCTCTAAATAGCTGCTTGAGGGAGTGCAATGCACCATACTGCAAATCTGGAAACTTTTGTAGCCAATAAGGGTTAGCATATGACTGTGTTTTCTTCCTCTCCGTTAGCTTTCCTGACTAGATCAGTAGCAACTTTCACAGAAGGAGGCACAGAGGGTGCAAAGTGGTTACGGCTATATGTATTGTTACCTTCATCTTTGATTTGGTTGCTGGTGCTAGAATTTCAGTTTAATTACTGGGCCAGAATCTGGTGTCCCCAAAATCTCAGCTTTCATTTTAAAACTACGTTCCTAGTCTTCTTAGAAGATTGTGGTTGGCATATGCAGAGAGCACAGACATGATAGTTCATCTGAGGGAAAGCTTCAAAGTGATACAGTGTCAGCACCCTTCAAAATTTATTACCCTTGCACTGCTTCATCTTCAATCTCCTGATCAGCTTATCCAGTTTTAATTCTCTCTCTCTCTCTCTCTCTCTCTCTCTCTCTCTCTCTCTCTCTCTCTCTCTCTCTCTCTCCCCCCCCCCCCCAAATTCCAAGATGGGTGAATATGTCAGTCTCAGTTTCCCAGTTTGCTCATTCTTAAATTCAGTTTTTCACATTTCCACATCAGTTTGATATAAATCCCAGGAACGGCTTCAACTGGCTGGATAAACCGGGTGAGGGTATCGAATGGGTCTCAAACCCTCAGTGAGTTAGGGACTTCCCCTGCATGTGAAGACAGACTCCAGCAAATGGGGCACCCAGAGATCAACAGGTATAGGGCAGTATACTATGAAGAAGAAGAAGAAGAAGAAGAAGAAGAAGAAGAAGAAGAAGAAGAAGAAGAAGAAGAAGAAGAAGAAGAAGAAGAAGAAATCTAACCGTCATAAAGGTGGTTTTTGCATGTACTGTAGAGTAGGGTGGGTCATAAAAAACTTTTTTTGGAAAATGTTTCCTCCCTTGATCTTATATCAGGTGTGTGGTATAAACATAGTCAAATTTCAAATTTGGGACAAATCGGTAAATATTTAGACCCTGCTCCTACAGATTGAAATTTTGCCTCACTACGAGTGATGAAAACATAGGAATTTGACTCATTTGTTCTCAGTATGTTAAATTGTGAACTAATAAACATAATTTTTAGGTTTTATATAGAGCAATAATAGTTGCATACTATTATTTTCTGCAATATTTATTTATTTAAGGTAAAACATGTTGATAATTTACATGAAAAACCAATGGTTTTGAACAAATTATATGGAACAATTAAGTAAACGGTGTACTAAACAAGTAAACATAAACATTAAACAATAAAACACCACTCATATTATGTGTTGCATCAAAACATCACATTATACTTAATTACTTAGGTATAAATTGTACTAAATCCCTACTGTAGAGGGAAGTGAGGGGCAGATGGGGCTCGTCAGCCTGGGAAGGTGGCCCACCTAGGAGAAAGAAAACTCTGATCCTAAACCTCTGCTGCCTTGTGGGATATATTTGGGAGAAGAAAAAGATAAGGAGCAAACCCTGAAAAAATCCAGAGTGCAGTCCCTAAGGGTCAGGAGGCATGCCAGGAGCCAGGTCAGCAATAACTCACACGGTGTCCATGAAGTTAACTTCTTATTCAAAGAAACAAGACAGCTCGGGAGGCCAGGCCTAGAGATCACTGCAACTCTTCCCTGTAGAACTTGTTCCTATGAGGCCGTTGTAAAGACTGAAGGCCCCTGTCTCACAGCTCCCGAGGTCTCCTCCTCCCCTGGTTCCTTCCCAAGCAATCTGGGTCTTGCCTGTCTTTGCTCCGTCCTCTTCATACCTCTTTGGGTATGAAGACGCAGGTGGCGCTGAGGTCTAAACCACTGAGCCTCTTGGATAGAAGGATAGCTGTCAACTTTTTCCTTTTTTTAAAGGGAAATTCCCTTATTCCGAATAGGATTCCTCGCAAGAAAAGGGAAAAGTTGACAGCTATGATGAGAAGGTCGGCAGTTCGAATCCCCATGATGGGATGAGCTCCCGTCGCTCTGTCCCAGCTCCTGCCAACCTAGCAGTTCCAAAGCATGCCAGTGCAAGTAGATAAATAGATACCACTGTGGCAGGAAGGTAAAAAGCATTTCCATGTGCTCTGGTTTCTGTCACGGTGTCTGTGGACAAATGCCGGCTCCTTCAGCCTGAAAGTGAGATGAGCGCCACAACCCCATAGTTGCCTTTGACTTGACTTAACCTTCCAGGTGTCCTTTACCTTTCTTTGGGTTCTAAGAGACCAGGGAGGCGGGGAGCTGGTCGCAGCAGCAAGAGGAGACAGCTTGGCTTCCTCACTAACCTTACTCATCTCTGCTTCATTTGCCTCTCTCCTCTCCAGCCTCCTCCTCTGCTTCCAGTTTTAGACTTCTCTCTGCCGCAGCCTCTTTCTGCTCACTAAAGCTTGTTACCTCTTCAGCTTTTGACACCTCCTACCTCCAGTCTCCTTCCTCTTCTCCCTTTGACCCCTCATCTTTGCCCTACCACCAATCCCCTGACTCTGAGCCTTCTTCCCTTGGGGGGGGGGGTTACCTAGCTGGTGCCTCCCACCACTGCTCTGCATCCAGCCAGTCCAACTAAGACAGTTGAATGACCTCTTGTTTGCACAGATATATGCATTTCTGTACACATTGCTTGGCTAGAGAAGTGTGGATTCAAAGATTGGGCTATGAGCGTAAGGTGGAGGCACTCATACCGCAATAGATCTTACTTTTCCATTAGTCACAGTTTTGGACACAGCACAGAGAAAACATGGAGTTAGACTAGCTGATCCTCAAGATCCCTTCTAAATCAACAATTCTATGATTCTCCAGCGTCCCACATGTTCCCAGCTTGCTCACATACAACCCTAGCTATTGTTCTTCTACCTAACAGCTAGGAGTGTAGGGAGACGGGGGTCATCCCTTAATGTGGAGGGCACCATCACTTGGCTGTAGCTCCTGCAACCTAGCTCATTCTTTTGGGACGCTGGTGAGGACACTTATGTGGCCAGTTATGGCCATTGTCTTACAAAGAATCATAAAATCATAGAGTTGGAAGAGACCACAAGGGCCATCCAGTCCAACCCCCTGCCAAGCAGGAAACACCATCAAAGCATTCCTGACATATTCCTGTCAAGCCTCTGCTTAAAGACCTCCAAAGAAGGAGACTCCACCACACTCCTTGGCAGCAAATTCCACCACCGAACAGCTCTTGCTGTCAGGAAGTTCTTCCTAATGTTTAGGTGGGATCTTCTTTCTTGAAGTTTGAATCCATTGCTCCGTGTCCGCTTCTCTGGAGCAGCAGAAAACAATATTTCTCCCTCCTCCATATGACATCCTTTCATATATTTGAACATGGCTATCATATCAACCCTTAACCTTTCTCTTCTCCAGGCTAAACATACCCAGCTCCCTAAGCCATTCCTCATAAGGCATCGTTTCCAGGCCTTTGACCATTTTGGTTGCCCTCAACAAGGTATACCTAAACAAAGGAACAGCTTTGTTTAGGTATACCTTTCCCCCAAAAAACTGAAGCTTTTCTATTGGGACTAATGGGAGAGGAGATAGCAAAAGGAGACCAGAGACTATTTCTGTATGCCACAACTGCAGCAAGGACTTTACTAGCCCCAAAATGGAAACTACAAGAGATACCAACGATTGAGGAGTGGCAGACGAAAATGATTGACTATGCAGAGTTAGCAAAGTTGACCTGCGGGATCCGTAACCAGGGAGAGAGAAAGTTCCAAAGGGAATGGAGTAAATCCATTGACTATATAGAGAAGAACTGTAGAAGTTTAAAGACACTTGCAGGACTGAAATAAACCCTATGAACTGATTTAAAATGTGGGTAAAAAGGAACTGCGAGATAAGAGAGAGAAATAAAGCTGAATGACGGGAGGGAGGGAAGTCACAGCTCGGCAGATTGAAATGAACTGAGATGGGTGAATATAAGATGAATTATATTTAAAAAATTGGTTTTGTTTTGTTTATTTGGAAAAAGTTAATAAAAATTATTATTTTTTTAAATACAAAGGAACAGCTTTGACCAGACCAGCAACCTCTCCCATTAGATTCCAACCCTCACTGGGCAGCGGACCAGGGAAGGGACTCAATGCATATTGCAGACTGACCCCTCAAACTCATAACAGTGCAATCACATCAAGATGGCTTTTCTTGGCAGTGTTTAAATAGCGTGCAAGCATCCTAGGGATGCCTGATGAGTTTGTTCTTTGCAAATCTGATGGCAAACTGACCTGATTTGCACTTCCTTGTCTCATGTGGCAATCAAAACATAATTATCCTTCAGATTTAACATGCCTCCAAATTTTGCAATGCAATTCTCTCCTCAACAAACGTTTGAAAATAGATATTTAAAAGCATATTTTAGTACAAAAATGGTTATGAACGTGCGCTCTGAGACAAAAACACACTTTTAAAAGCATAGTTTGCATTCATAAATGTATATTTAGACGTGCATTTACACACACACACACACACACACACACACACACACACACAAACCTGGCAGGTCAATTTATAAATAGGATTGGCAGATTCATGAATGAACACGTTGACATGGACCAAGAATATTTTTATTTCCTTCATTCATATAAAAAAATTCCATGCCACCCTTCTGGTGCCCATGAATGACACAGAGCAGCTTACAACAATTTAATATCATGCTACAATAAATGAATGTTTAAATTCAAAGAGTAAAACAATGTTGTTGTTGTTTAGTCTTTAGTCGTTTAGTCGTGTCCGACTCTTCATGACCCCATGGACCAGAGCACGCCAGGCACTCCTGTCTTGCACTGCCTCCCGCAGTTTGGTCAGTAAAACAATATAGACACGTAAAATGCACAACAGATAAAATACCCCCCCCCCCAAAAAAAATCTATTCAAAAGCCACAATGGCAGAGATCATAGGTAAACATGACCATAGCCAGCAAAAGTCTTTTGAAATGAAAATTATTTACCTGCAATTGAAATACCTTATCTTTTGCTATAATCATCCATGCCCCATCCCTGGTGGATTACAGAAGATGGCTCCCCTTCTTTTTGCAGGGAGTGGGAAGTTTGTTCACCCCACCTTCCCAGTTTAAAGAGAGCAGGGAAACATATATTAATTTTAAACATTGCTAATTTCTCTATCTTTCTCCAAATGCATGAGGACTAGGAACTTCGCCCATTATGCTTGTCACAGTCACAGTCAAGAGATTTCCAAAACTCCCTAGCGGGGTCATTCAACTCAAATGAACTCGACTCTATTCTGTAAATTAGGAAACTATAATCAGAATCCAATTAGTTTGCAGGACCTGAGTCACCAGCACTGGGGAAATCTATTGCCTGATGAACACTCAAGTGACCCAAATAGCATCATACGAATGGAAGTTTACTGGAAATAGCACAAATATTTCTTTAAAACTCAAATTTCACAAAGCATTGGGACTGAACTTGCATATGTGGAGCTATATTAGTCTTCATTTGTACGGGTGTCAAATTTTCTAAAAATGTAGTATAAACACCAACAATTGGGAAACACTGGCCTGCAAGCACTCCAGTTGGAGAACAGCCTTCACCAAAGTCATGGGCTTTGAAGACACTCAAACTCAGGATGAAAGGGAGAAACGTGCTAAGAGGAAGGCACGCTTGGCAAATCCACACCGTGATCAACTCCCACCCGGAAACCTATGTCCCCACTGTGGAAGGACGTGTGGATCCAAAATTGGCCTCCACGGTCACTTACGGACTCACTGTTAAAGCTGTGTTTATGGAAGACAATCTTACTTGGCTACAAGTGATTGGAGGAGAGGAGAGGAGAAGAGAGGAGAGGAGAGGAGAGATTTTTGTACAGGTGTCAATTTAGGAAGAAAAAGAAGAAGAAGAAGAAGAAGAAGAAGAAGAAGAAGAAGAAGAAGAAGAAGAAGAAGAAGAAGAAGAAGAAGAAGAAGAAGAAGGAAGAAGAAGAGGAGTAGTAGTAGTAGTTTGGATTTGATACCCCGCTTTATCACTACCCGAAGGAGTCTCAAAGTGGCTAACATTCTCATTTCCCTTCCTCCCCCACAACAGACACCCTGTGAGGTGAGTGGGGCTGAGAGACTTCAAAGAAGTGTGACTAGCCCAAGGTTACCCAGCAGCTGCATGTGGAGGAGTGGAGACACAAACCTGGTTCACCAGATTACAAGTCTACTGCTCTTAACCACTACACCACACTACCGTAGGTCTTGTTCCAATAGAAATGCAATGCAATACAGAGAAGATGAACTCTTCTCTCTTTTCTTATGGTTCAGGGCTCCTTTAAAAAAGAGGACTGTTCTCTGACATCTGAAAGAGGGATAACCATGTTAGTCTTCTGGGTTCAAACTAACAAAATGAATATCAGTGGGGACGAATGTAAGGTTCCACACTTAGACAGAAAGAACCAAAGGAAAAAAGCTAATGCTATTGTAGGCTGCAGGCCCATCCTAGCCATAGAGGCTAGTGGCGCGGAGAACCATGGCGGCGGGCCCTGGAAGGGCGCCAAGTGAGCGCAGGGTTCCAGCGATCTGGCCAGGACTGCACTCCTTCTCCGAGGACTCCGCACTGCGCCTCCTTCTCGTTTCCCCAGCGCTGGGTTCCACTCAGTCGAGCTTCGCCACCAGCGCGTGCACAGCACCCAAGCAGCTCTTGCTGGTCCCGTGGTGCACGCGCTGGTGGCGAAGCTTGACTGAGCAGAACCCAGCGCTGGGGAAATGAGAAGGAGGCGCAGCGTGGAGTCCTCGGAGGTGGCCTCCCGCTGCTGCCGCGGTCCGCTTGGCACTCCCGGGCCCTTGGAGAGGCCCTGGAGGGGGGTGCTGGAGGGATCTAGCGCCAGGGCGCTGAGTGGGCTTAAGACAGCCCTGGTAGGCTGCATCAACAGAAGTAATAGTACCACTCTATTCTGCCTTGGTCAGAACACACCTGAGTTCTATGTCTAGTTCTAGGCACCACAATTTAAGAACGGTGTTGACAAACTGGAATTTGTGCAGAGACGGGCAACCAAGATGATCAAAGGCTAGGAAACCAAGCCTTATGAGGAACAGTTGAAGGAGTTGGTTATGTTTAGCCTGGATAAGAGGAGATAACATAGCCATCTGCAAATGGACTGCCACATGGAAGATGGATCAAGCTTGATTTCTCCTGCTGTGGAGGGTAGTACCTGAACCAATGGCCTCAAGTTACAAGAAAGGAGATACAGAAGAACTTTCTGACAGGAAGAGCTGTTCAACATTGGAAAGGTCTCCCTCGGGAGGTTGTGGACTCTCCTTCCTTGGAGGTTTTTAAGCAGAGGTTGGATGGCCATCTGTCGGGGATGCTTTAGCATCAGGGCCATCTTAAGCAGATCTGGCACCCTGGCGCCGTGGTGCAAAGATCCCTCCGGTGCCCCCCGCCCCGTTTCCCAGCGCGGCTGTCTGGCGGGTGCAGCACACAGCATGGCTGCTGCGGGCGCCGCACCCCCCTGGCGGCCCGGAACCCTGCCGCATTGTGCCACCCAGCCTTGCCTTAGGGGAGGCCCTGTTTAGCATTGCAGGGAGGTGGACTAGTCACTTCTCACTAAACATCAGGAGGAACTTTCTGACAGTGAGAGCTGCACGTCAGCGGAACAGACTCCCATGAGTTGTGGTGGACTCTCCTTCAGTGGAGAACAGAGATTGGATGGCCATCTGTCATGCATGCTTTAGTTGAGATGCCTGCATTGTGGGGGGTTGTGTCAGATGACCATTGGAATCCCATCCAACTCTACATTTCTATGATTGAAAGAAAAAAGAGTCTTGTGGCACGTTAAAGACTAGCACATACAATTGTGCAAGCATCAGTCAAAGTGGAGTCCAGACCTTGAAAGCTTATGCCAAGGGGTGGATCAATACTTTGCCCAGTGACCATATTCCCTTGTGTGCAAATGTTTGTGAGCAACACGCAACCAAGGAAAAGTCAGAAATTTCTATAGAAATGTATTTCTGCCCAGGAGTGGCTCAGGTTTCTGGTTAGATCTTGTGAAATCTCATGTGCTCCATGAGATCTTGCGAGAGTTCGGTGAGATCTTGCAAGAAACTGGCATCGCTGCTAGTGGCGGCAGCTGGGGCACCAACAGGGGTGCTAAATCTTGTGCTTCCACCAGCCAAGGTGGCTACTTCACTCTGCCTCTGTCCATCATCCTTGCAAAAAAGAAGCATTAGTATAATTCAATGACTCCAAGTAAAAGCAGCCAAGAAGAATATGGAGTAGAGCTGTTGAAAAGTATAGCCTGGGGATAGGGGATGTGTTCAGTCCATAGGAACCAACTTCTAGGGGCAGAGGGGTCTTCAGTCCCCCTAATAAAATAATTGAGAGGGTCAACCCTCCCCCCAAAAAAGTTGGTGTGTGTTCAAATGGTGTGTATGCACTGAGTCATGTGATTATTTATGTGAGTTGGGGCTTGCCCAGAGCCCCCAATATTTTATTCAAGTTGGCACCCCTGATTCAGTCAGAGTCCTGAGTCTGAGTTAGAGGCCTGGAAGACTGCATTTGACCCCCAGACCTGAAGTTCCAAGCCCCTGTGGCTTATCCCATATAAAAATGGTTTATTTTTAACTCTTGGTCCCCACCACAATTCATGTTGGCTTTATTATGAACATCAATAAGTTTGATGTTCGTTCAATCCAACCTTTGAACAGCCATTTATAGAATATGCTGATTTTTAGAGGCATCATTTGTTTTAATTTTATCAGGAGCAATATGGCTAGCCAATACAGAGAGACAGGATAATTTTATTTATGACATGCCCGGTAAATCAGAAGCTAAACAGTTTCGTAACTTAGCAGAAGAAGGACATCTGGATTAATGAAATTTATGAAGCCGTCTCTTTGTTTTACAGTACACCATCCATCCTCTCCAATGTACCACAATGGTAAATAGCAATAAATATTTGGCCTGAATACATGCTCTGGTTGAACTGAACGTTCATCATGTTCTTCAGATAGGCAACTGTGTTTGATTCCAATGAGTTCTGATGCAGCCCATGAAGAGCCACAACTGACCAGAAACAGAAGAAAGTAAGAAGAACCTGTTGGATCAGATCAATGGCCCATCTAGTCCAGCATCCTGTTCTCACAGTGGACAAGCAGGTGTCCCAAAGAGACGCCCACTAGCAGGATTTGACACAAAGGAAAACTCTTTCCTCCTGTGGTTTCCAGCAACTGGCATTCAGAAGCATTGCTGCCTCCCACCATGGAAGTTGCAGAAGGGAAGGAGAAAAGAGGGCCGGGGGATCCCCAATCTCTATTGGTGAGTTGGTGGCAGAGAAAGTAGAGGAGTGATGGATAGACAAGGGTGTTGTGTAGGGAGAAAGGGTAGCGAGAGACTGTAGAGGCCAGAAATGCTAAATAAAATCAAATAAAACTGGTGTCTGGTGATGAAAAGAGGTAGCCAAACTCTTGGACTAAGGCCCCCCCACCAGGTGCTGAAGAGAAGAGAGAAGGGAAGGGAGAGGTGGGGGGGGAGAAAACCTGGAGTTTCAAGGACTCCA
Organism: Zootoca vivipara; assembly: GCF_963506605.1. Lineage (NCBI taxonomy): Eukaryota > Metazoa > Chordata > Lepidosauria > Squamata > Lacertidae > Zootoca > Zootoca vivipara. The sequence continues at coordinate 4,413,854 of NC_083283.1, forward strand.
GGGACCTTAGGAAGGTAGGAGCTGAGAACATCCCATAAGTATGTCTAAATCATGGCCTGCTTTGAAAACAGAGGCACTACTCCTACATATAGGAGACCCATTGAAGTTGATGAGCATGATTAACTTACATCTGTTCATTTCAATGGGTCTGCTCTGAGTAGGACATCCTTGAATATAACTCAGAAAATGTGTGCTGCAATCCAAAATTTCATTAAAATAAAATGAGGTCTCCAAATAGGTCCATGATGTGGTCTCAGCTTTATATCCAAGAATTGCCAATGGCAAATAAAGATATCATCATCATCATCATCAATATCATCACTACTACTAATATTATTGTTATTATTATTAGACAATGCCTTCTACGGCTTCTTCCAGCTGCTCCTGCAGCCAAGCCCGTGCCAAATGTATTGCCCTGCTATCCTTTGAATCACATCAGTGAGGCTTGCACTCCAGGGAGGTCACTAATGCAGCAAATACAACGCAGGAGGCAGCAGTTACGAGTTACCGGTCTCTGTAGCCACAGCAGGCGCTGTGATTCTCCAGAAGTTTGACTTCACCCTTGGAGACTCACAGACAGATGGATGCCAACAATTAATTACAGTACATTATTTATATAACAAGGTGGGTCATTGAGCTGATCCAGCAAGGCATTTTATATGCTCCGATTAGTCCAGAAACATCACAGGTTGCCCACACCTGCCACAGATTAATTGTGCAATTGTATGCATGTTTCCTGAGAGGCTCCATTTACTTCCGTACGTACTTACACCCCCAAGTAAACGCGTCCAGGATTACAGCCTGGGAAGCGCTATGAAATTAATCAATAATCTTTTCTGTAGCGGGGTCGGTTTCTCCTGTAATTATGCAGCACAGCTACATTCTCCTTTCTGTGTGATCATTAAAATGAAAAACGTTTAAGTAACAAAGAAAATGACTCCGGAATAATGTTGCTGCCTTGTTTTTAATCAAACAGTCTCTGTTCTTTTTTTCCTCAGTGAAAACCAGCAAGAGACATTTGGCATAACAGCTTCAGAAGACACCTGTTGTATCAAAAGGCCAAGTGAACAAATAACTGCATTCATCGTTGGTCCTTTTTGGAGGTAATGCAGATCTCTCTCTCTTTTTTTTTTTTATTAAAATTAAACTTTATTACAATATACAACATTTATCACAAAGTAAAATAAACTTCACAATAAAAAGTGATTATAACAAATATTACATTTGACTATTTTCATTTCTCTGAAATAGAAATAGCTTCCCCCCTTTCCCCCTCCCTCACCATTTCCCCTTTCCCTTGACTTCTCAGCCTGATCCGAACTTATCCTTTATTCTACCAGTTTAACCATTTTCTACATACCTTATTCTAACATCAATATTGTTTCTTTTTTATTATATATAAGCATCATATTTTCTATCGTCTATTACCTTTCATCATTCCATTCCATACCTAATACATAAAACTGAACCTTATATAGTGGAGATATAATTGGAATTTACTACCCTTGTTTTAATATACTCTATAAATTTTTTCCAACTAATTTCAATTTCCTCCTTCTTTGTACCTTTAATTTCCTCATTTTTTTTGCCAAATTATAGAAATTAAATAATTTTTCTTGCCAATCTTCTTTTGTCGGAACGTGAACATCCTTCCAATTTTTTGCTATTAAAAGTCTCGCAGCTGTAACTGCGTAACTTAGGCAACAGCTATCTCTGGGGTTAACCTCTTTCGGCACCATTCCTAATAAGAACAATTTGGGGCACTTCTTGATCGGGTATCTCAATATTTTCTTTAGTTCATTATATATTGACTCCCAAAACCTCTTTATAGGTTTACAGTGCCACCACATATGTATGTGGGTACCTACTGCCTCATTACATCTCCAGCAGATGTTAGTTGCTCCTGGGTAGATTTTTGCCAGTTTCGCTGGTGTTAAATACCACCTGTTCTGCATCTTCATAATGTTCTCCTTTATATCATAACATGGTGTAAATTCAAGGCCTTTCGTCCACAATTTTTCCCATTCACTCATTGTTATGGGTTTCCCTAGGTCTTGGGACCATTTTATCATATAATCTTTTGTTAATTCCTCCTCCGTTTTCCATTTCAGTATAATTTGGTATAAATTTTTTATAAATTTATCCTTGTTATTCAATAAGATCTCTTCTAATTTAGATATTCCATTCTCAAAGCCAATTTGTTTATCAGTTTGTAACCTTTGGTTCACTTGAAAATACTGTAACCAGGAGGTGAAATATCCTTTTACTTCCGCATATTCCTTTAGGTGCCAAGTTCCTTCTTTATTTTCTATTAACTGTCTGTATGTAGGCCACTTTGTTTCCATATTTTTCCTTCTTACTGCCACTACCTCAAGGGGAGAAATCCACCAGGGCGTCTTCGGCTCAAAGTATCTTTTATATTTTTGCCATACATGATATAGCGATTTCCTGATAACATTGAGCGAAAACTACTCCTTTTTTCAATTTTCTCCCTCATCAAGTAGTGATGCCACCCAGAGGCTATTCCCAACCCCTCTAAATCTAGTAGGTCGGTGTCTTCCAATGTGATCCAATCTTTCAGCCACCATAGTGCCGCTGCATCATGGTATGCTTCCAGATCGGGCATTCCGTATCCTCCCCTATGAGTGCTATCTATCATAATTTTATATCGGATCCTTGGTCTCTTTCCGTTCCAGATAAACTTGGCTAGGTCTCTTTTCCAATCTTTAAATATATTTTCTTTGCCTAGTATTGGCAAGTTTTGAAACAAGTGAATCATCCTGGGGATTACACACATTTTCACTAATGAGATTCTTCCCAAAAGGGATAATTTCAATTTATCCCAGGTTGTAAAATTTGTCTTAATTTTTTTCCAAATTGCCTTATAATTCTCTTGAATTAGATCTATTCCCTTGACGGTTGTTTGAATACCCAGATATTTTATTCTTTTCACTATTTTCAATCCTGTTTTTTCCTGTAATATTATTTTTTCAGCTTCCTCCAAGTTTTTTACCAGCATATGCGTTTTATCATAATTGATTTTTAGACCGGCTAGGTTTCCATATTCTCTTATTTTTTCCAAAGCTTTGGGAATGCCTTCGATAGGGTCCTCCGTGGTGATAATAATATCATCTGCAAAAGCTTTTGTTTTAAATCTTTTCTTACCAATAATTATTCCTTTTATCTTTTCTTCTTCTCTAATATTTTTTAAAAGAATTTCCAATGTAATTATAAACAGGGATGGCGAGAGGGGGCACCCTTGTCTTGTGCCCCTTGTTATATTTATTTTATTTGATAGTTTCCCATTTATTAAGATTTTTGCTCCTTGAACTTTATATATTGATTTTATTGCATTTTCCACCATACCACCTAATTTTAATTTTTCTAATACTTTCAACATGAACGACCACGAGACCCTATCGAAGGCCTTCTCCGCGTCAATGGCGAGCAATGCTGCTCCCTTGTCTCTACGACTCTCTAAGCATTCCAATATATTTACTATATTCCTTATGTTATCTTTTGCATATCTCCCTTTTATGAAACCAGCCTGGTCTTTATGGATTATATCTTCCAAAATTATATTCAATCTCTTGGCCATAATTTTTGCGAAGATCTTGTAATCGCTATTTAACAGTGAAATCGGTCTATAATTATCTGGTTTATCTAAATTGGTTTGGGGCTTGGGTATTAGTATTATTTGGGCTTCCGACCATGATTGAGGAGTGTTTCCTTTTTTTAGAATTAAATTCATTAGTTCCCTAAGGGGTTCTAATACCTCCTCTTGTAGTTCTTTATAGAATTCTATTGGGAGCCCATCTGGACCAGGGGCTTTTCCTCTTTTCATATTCTTGATTGCATCTGCAATTTCTAATGTTGTTATTTCTTTATTTAACAAATTTATTTTTTCTGTTGGTATTTTTGGTAAGTGATATTTTGTTAAAAAATCATCAATTTGTTGGGGTAATGTTTCTTCCCTTTGATACAGATTTTCATAGAATTTTTGAAAGATTTTTATAATCTCATCTGTTTTATAATAATATATTCCCTCCGATTCTATTCTATTTAATATTTTTTCATTTTTTCTTTTTTTTATTTGCCACATTATCAATTTACTGGGCTTATTGGCCCATTCGAAATTTTTATACTTCCAATATTGTATTTGTCTATCAATCTCATAATCTATTAATTTTTCATACTCTGATTTCAATAATTTAACTTCTTGCTCGACTACTTTATTGTAATTTTTATATAATATTTTCTCTTTTTTCTTTATTTCTTGAAGAATTTTTTCTTTCTTTTGTTCCCTGTCTTTCCTTATTTTAACACTTTGTGATATGAAAAAGCCACGCATCACGGCTTTGCCCGCGTCCCAAGCCACTAGGGGGTCAACCTCACCGTTATGGTTCAATTCAAAATATTCTTTTAATGCTTTTTTTGCACCCTGTATGGTCTTATTATCATTTAGCATAAAGACATCCATCCTCCAGGTTTTGGGGGTGTTTTCTTTTTTTAATGAGAGAATTACTGGGTTGTGGTCCGAAATAGTCTGTGGTCCTATCTCTATTTTATGAATTCTTAATGATAATTCTTTTGTGATCCAGATGATATCTATTCGGCTCGCCGACTGGTGTCGTGCTGAGATATGTGTGTACTCTCTTTTTATAGGGTTCTTATACCTCCATGCATCCAATAAATTTAAATTACTTATAATATCCATAAATTTTGGGGGTAATTTTCCATTTAATTTTCCTTTTCCTTTATTCCGTCCATTTTTATCTAACTCTGGGTCTACAATACCGTTCACATCTCCCATTAGTATCAGTCTTTCCCCTACGTAGTTCATTATCTGATCTCCCAATCTTTTTATAAATTCTTTCTTGCTCCCATTGGGTGCATAAATTCCCACCCAAAACCATTGTTCCCCTTCAATTACTGTTTTTACTATAATAATTCTTCCCTCTTTATCTGTCCAAATTAATTCCGGGTTCCATTTACTTTTTATATAGATCACAATCCCTCTTTTCTTTTTTGCGTCAGCTGCAACAAATTCCACTCCCAATTTATCATTTTTTAACACTCTAACATGTTTTCTATTTATATGCGTCTCCTGGAGACAGATCACATCTAAGTTTTGTCTTTTTAATATATGTCCCACCCTATTTCTTTTTTTTTTATTGTTTAGGCCGTTCACGTTCCAAGAAATTATTCGCATATTCATATTTATTAAATATCAATTTAAATATATGTATTGGAAAATAAAATAAAATAAAATTATTTTTTTTCAGTTATTTTTTATTATTATTATTATTCTATATCTCTAAACCAAGCAGAAACAAGGGTATACATTAACTATAAATCTGTTGAAGTGAGTTACTGTACTTTCTGTATTTACCTCTTAATTATTGCCTACAACATCAAAAGTAAAAATAATCACGATAAAGCTTATGCTTGTTGGTATTGTCAGTCATTCTAATAGTTGTCCATCTTCTTTTTCCTCGTCTTCTTCCTCGCCTTCTACTTCTCCAGCCGCCTCCAGCTCTTCCCCGCTGAGATCCTCTATATCATCTCCCTTTCTCTGGGTTTGATCTTTAACTGTCTTTAATTTATCTCCCCCCAGTTCTTGTGCATAAGTTCTATAAAATCTGTCCGCTGCCTCTGGCGTGTCAAATCTTCTCCATCTGCCCTTGAAGGAGAATGCTATTCCCTGGGGGTATTCCCATTTAAAAGAGATGTTTTTTGCTTTTAATGGTTTAGCCAGAAATAAATATTTTTTTCTTTTGTGAACCAGTCTAGGTGGTATTTCTTTCATAATGTATATTTCCATTTCTTCCATAATCAGCTTTTTTTGTGCTTTGGTTTTTAGAATTTTGTTTCTTAGCCACATGTTCGTAAATGATACCAGACAATCTCCCGGCCAGTTGTTTGCTTTCGCTTTTTTAGAGTTAACTCTGTAGACCTCCTCTATTCTAGTTTCGACATCAAGCTCTTCTAGGTCTAGCCATTTTGCCAGGGCGCTTACTAGACGTTTTTCTATGTTTTCGTTGGGTAATTCTGGAATGTTCCTGAATCTCAGGGATTTCTCCTTTAATTTCATTTGCATCATCGCAAGAGCATCTTGCGATGCTTCTAGGGCGGCGTTTTGTTCTTCCATGTCCTTCTTTATCTTCTCTAAATCCTTCTTCCCCTCTCTTTTCTCTTTTGCCATGTTTTTCAACGTTGTCTCCAGTGATTGGTTTTTATCTTTTATCTCTTGGGTCAATTCCATTGCCTTATTGGACCTTTCTTCTATATTGTTTATTTGTTCTTTTATTTCATGTTTTTCTTTTTCGCTAGAGTCCATTTTTCCTTCCATATTTTCTACTTTATCTTCCAATTTTTTTATCCTTTCATTCATCTCCTGTTTAATTTCTGAGAGGTCTTGCTTAATTTTCCCTATGTCATTTTTGAAATCTTGCTTGATCTCTCCTATGTCGTTTTTGAGACTTAAAATCAGCTCTCTGAGGTCCAATTCATGCTCTGCTAATGAGGTTCTTCTCTGATTGGAGGTACCTGTTGCTAGATTCTTTTGCTTATTCATTTTATATAGGTTGTCCTGCCAAACCTTGTTTGACCACACGATGTCGCTCTCTGACTTATACACCTCAGGAGCGTTATTGTGACTGTTGAAGTCAATCTGTAACCGCTGGGAGTCACTTTGTTACCGATTGCAATAAGCTTTCCTCCTCTAGATGTCCTGATGTTGTAATTCACGTCACTTCTGGTTTCTTTGTAACCTTGTCTGCTTAGTCATGTTTCAATTTAGAAAGCCGTCGCCATTTTATTTAAGATTTTATTCATGAGAAAAAGGATGAATAGGCTTAAATAAGTCTTTAAGAAACCTCCCCCACGTATATAAAAGGAGTCGCGGGGGTGATATGTACAAAGAAGAGGGATCAATTTAAGTCCGTCGCTCCCCTCCTCCACACAGGGCTGTTTAAAAACATACAGATACTTGGTTCAGTTCTAGATGAATGTAGCTTTATTCTTCAAAGCTCGGATCAGCTCCGTTTTGTTTCTTGCGTTAAAAAAAAGTCCCCAGCTTTACGCTCTTTTTGGTCACCCCCTGACAGCGCTTCTTGCTTCTCTCCTGCTCTCTCTCACACCCCACTTTGTGTTGTTTATTCTTCCGATTTTCCCTTCCGTCTCAGTGGGGGGTGGGTGGGTATTTAAACATTAAACGTTCTCAAAATTGTCCACAGTTCTCTCTCGCCCGGGGGGATTAATTAGAAGGGTTTGTGATAAGGAATTTTACCGTGCACGATCGCGTCGGGTTTCGGCTTTGCTGGTCTCCGTGCTCTTTCTCCGTCGCAGTGCCCGGTTTCTCCCCCTCCTTCCGATGTTTCTGAAGGTCTCCGGGAGAACCTTTAGGGCACCGCCGACTCCTCAGGCAAGAATCACCTTCTTGTCCCTTCGTGGGGGGTCGCTAGCCTTGCAAACCCCCCGCTTTTGCCAGCTTTTAGTTCGGGGGCTACAGAGCTCCCGTTTTTAGCCTGATCGCGACCCGCGGTCAAAACCGGAAGTTCCAGATCTCTCTTTTTAAGTCTTCAAGGATGGTAGCAATGACCATCAACATAGATGGCTCTTAAAAAGAATTAGAGAAATTTCAGGAAGATCATTCCGTGTTAACACAGGAGCTGACAGACACGTATATTTGGGGATTCCTGTGTGAAATTTCCACCGATGTGGTCCCGAAAACATGCTCCCCAAAAAGAAGTAAGGTAAAGGGGGAAAAGTAAAAGACCCCTGGAAGGTTAAGTCCAGTCAAAGTCGAGCTCATCTCGCTTTCCAGGCTGAGGTAGCTGGCGTTTGTCCACCGTTAGCTTTCTGGGTCATGTGGCCAGCATGACTAAACTGCATGACTAAACACCATGATGGAAGCCAGAGCGCATGAAAACACCGTTTACCTTCCCACCACAGTGACACCTATTTTTCTACTTGCACTGGTGTGCTTTTGAACTGATAGGTTGGCAGGAGTAGGAACAGAGCAACGGGAGCTCACCCCATCACGGGAATTCGAACTGCCAACCTTCTGATCAGCAAGCCCAAGAGGCTCAGTGGTTTAGACCATAGCACCACCCATGTCTACTCCAAAAAGAAGTATAGTGTTCAGATCAAGGGAGGTAATAGTAACGCTCTATTCTGCCTTGGTCAGACCACACCTGGAATACTGTGTCCAATTCTGGACACCACAATTTAAGAAGGATGTAGACAAGCTGTAAGATGTGGGCAACCAAGATGATTAAGGGTCTGGAAATCAAGCCTTATGAGGAATGGTTGAAGGAGCTGGGTATGCTTAGCCTGGAGAAGAGGAGACTGAGAAGAGATATGATAGCCATCTTCAAATATCTGAAGTGCTGTTGCCTGGAAGATGAAGCAAGCTTGTTTCCTGCTGCTCCAGGGTGAAGGACCCGAACCAATGGATTCAAATAGCAAAAAAGGAGATTATGACTAAATATCAGGAAGAAGAACTGTCTGAGGGTAAAGCTGTTGGATGGTGCAATAGACTCCCTCAGGAGGTGGTGGACTCTCCTTCCTTGGATGTTTTGAAGCAGAGGCTGGATGGCCATCTGGACTAGATGATCCTTTGTGATCCCTTCAAGCTCTCCAATTCTCTGATTCTATGCCCTTCTATGCCGTGTGTGTGTGTGTGTGTGTGTGTGTGTGTGTCATGGATGTCTAGGGAAGCTGAATGTTGGAAGATTCAGGTCAGATAATGGAAATAACTTTTTCATGCAGTGCATAAACTATGGAATTATGGAACAGGAGGCAGTGATGGCCAATGTGGATGGCTTTAAAGAAGGATTAGACCAGGCACCCCCAAACTGTGGCCCTCCAGATGTTTTGGCCTACAACTCCCATGATCCCTAGCTAACAGGACCAGTGGTCGGGGAAGATGGGAATTGTAGTCCAAAACATCTGGAGGGCCGAAGTTTGGGGATGCCTGGATTAGACAAATTCACGGATGAGAATGCTATCAATGGCAACTAGCAATGCTTCTGAATGCTGGTTGCTGAAAACCGTGGGAGAGGTTTCCCCCAGGCATCTGGTTGGCCGCTACGAGAACAAGATGGTGGACTAGATGGGCCAGTGGCCTCGTCTAGCAGGATCTTCGTATGTTCTTAAGTCTTTTCAAGACATCTGAAGAAACTGAGGCTTTCTTGTCACATATGGCAGAGGGAAGGGCATTTCACAGAGGAGGCACAGCAGCAGAAAATGCCATTTTTTCATGTCACCACTCTATGAATTCTGTAGGGTTCAATGCCACAAGTAGCATCTCCCAAATGATCTTACAATGTCACACTGTATAGTACTCTGCAAAGTTTCTGGGAAGAACTGGAGTATTTGCTGCAATTCCTAATTTTAGAATTGACACATTTCACTGTTAAATGTTCATCAAGGAATTACCCAACCCATTTATGACTGGTCAGATGCCCATTCAGGAAGGCAAAGAGGAATCTACCAGTTCAGCAAAAACTGTCCTGTATTTCCCTTTTCAAGCTCAGCCACAGGCATCAGGTGTAAAATAAATAAATTTGCACTGGAAGATTTTTTTTTAATCAGATTGCGGGGCAGGCGGGGAGGGGGGGAGAGAGAACATAACAAGTGTTCCCTCAGCTCAACACAGCGTTATTCGCAGCACCTGGAGGTGAGAAAGCTCCTCTTACATAATAAAATGTGTCACTTTCTTCAACTGGGTTTGGGAAAGTTAAGAATGCATCGGGGTGCGAAAGGGGGAACGCTGTGCTGACTCAGCCTTCCGCAAACAGCTGAGTCACAGCAAACCCGGCAGCGCCAATCTCCCTGTCACTGTGTTTTGCTTCTCTGCTTTTCGGGGGTTATATTATTTAACCGCAATTTGTCCTTTCCCTCCTCTTCCTCAGGCGAGGCCCAGGCCCTCCTCACCAAGGCAGCCTGCTATTATCAGTCAGATTGTCCCCTAAAGCAGTGAGGGGGCCGCTATTTCTGCAGGTCCCCTTATCAGCCCATCTACTCCCAAGAGCCTGCCAGCAACTTAGCCAATTAGTGCCAATCATGGGGGTGACGCTTCTTCTCCTTTGCTTCTCTCTCCTGATGTGCAGCACCATTCGTCCACTGAGATTTCAGCATGGTGCCCCCCGCCCCTTGCCCAACAACCATAAAGTTAGCCCTGCCACCGTCTTACGGTTACTTGGTGCAATTATAAGATGGGGGGGTAGCAGTTGCACATGACCTGATTCACCTAAGTCACTGATGGCCAAACTTGGCCCTCCAGATGTTTTTGGACTACAGCTCCCATCATCCCTAGCTAACAGGACCAGTGGCCAGGGATGGTGGGAATTGTAGCCCCAAAACAGCTGGAGGGCCAAGCTTGGTCATCAGTGGCCTAAGTGGATACTGCTGTTGAAATCTCATAGCCTGTGACATATTATAATATGGCTGAGGAACCAGTGTTTGCATGTCAAGACCCCGTAACCACCCCCTCAGGGAGGAATAAAAACACTAAGACACGGGATATAAGGTGAATGTTATTGGGCAAATTTAGGCCACAACTTTATTGGTTACGGAATGTGAGCGGTATTGGCTTAGGCATTGAGTAGACCAGGCTATAGCTGACTCCTGCCCGCTGCGCAGGAAGTCTGGTAGGGTGAACCACCGGTAGGGGGAGCCCCGTCGATGCAAAACAAGTCAAGCTCCCCCTTGGGTTCCCGAAAGGGTCGTGGCTCAGTTTAAACTGGTCCCGGCCATGCCCCTCCAGCCAGCCAATTGGCCGGCCGAATGATGATGTGGCCGGGATCCCCCAGGTGGCGCGGAACAACGTCCCTGCCCCCCGGAGGGGAGTGGGTTGCGACGCGGTCCACCACAACTCCTCCCCACTGGGAAGTGGAGCGGAATTCTCAGCCTAATTTCATGTGGTCAGTCCTCTGTGTCATCCAGTGCCATAGCATGGAGGGGGCCACAAGGGCTGATGCCGCAGACGCAAAATTATTAAGGTGCAAAGTTTCAACATCTGGTGCTGCCACAATACAGCTGCGCACTTTCATTACTGGGCTCCATAGGAAACGACTTCTCCATACGAACCAGGAAGTGATACGAACCAGGCTTTGCCCCTCCCCCCATTTCCCCAGGAAGGGTGGGGAGGAAAGGTTTTTGTGTTCCCCGGAATTTCCACTCCCAGCCATAACACTGCGTTAAGCTCATTTAATTGGCTGATTCATTTCTATTAACAAGGCCTTCCCGGGCAGGCTTTGAGATTCATAAATGAAATGATATTAAGAGGCATGTGAGATGGGAGCTGGAGAAAAAAAACACCCTGTGTAGTGTGTTTGAAAAGCTAATTAAGGAACAACCTATAATACAGTATGAGGTTCAGCTGAAGACCTCGGGCGAAAACATAATTTCGTATTAGGCTTTTCAACCCAGTGGAGGTGCTTCTGAGTAGAGCAGCTTTGGATTTTCACAATGGCCCCTTTGGGTTATGCAAAGCTTTCTTTCCAAAGAGCTCCTCCCCCAGCTCCCTTTTGCAAAAAGCCAATTTCACATTGAAGATGTTGCCTTTCGAATCAGGCGGTTGGAGGTCGCTGTATGAACTACAATTCCCATAGTGCTCCAGCTTCTAAAATTAGCTCTGGTGCATGTGATGTTCTCAGGAGCCTGAGAATGTGCTCTACTTAGAGTTATATGGAGGTGCTTGTTTCCCACTTGGATCCTGTTGAATACATGCAATAGCCTTTTTACAGACTTGTTTCAGCAGAGCTGCTGAAGTTACCCCAGAGGTCTCCAGTGGTGTTTTTGGTGTCTCCTACTCCTATTCAGAAGGCAGCACCAGGAAAGTAGCCAGGAGTTATAATGAAAGACTAAGATTAGAAAGACAAGACACTCCAGAACTCAAGTAAAATTCTGTTGTGCCAGGAAGCTCTCATATACTCCTGCCTGCCCTAGAACAACCAGTGGTCAGCCTGGGTAATCAGTCCCAAACAGGGGCCAGCAAACTTTTTCATCAGGGGGCCGGGCCACTGTCCCTCAGACCTTGTGGGGGGGCGGACTATTTTTTTGGGGGGGGAGAACGAATTCCTATGCCCCACAAATAATCCAGAGATGCATTTTAAATAAAAGCACACCTGTTGTTGTTGTTGTTGTTGTTGTTGTTGTTGTTTCGTCGTTTAGTCATGTCCAACGCTTTGTGACCCCATGGACCAGAGCACGCCAGGCACTCCTGTCTTGCACTGCCTCCCGCAGTTTGGTCAGACTCATGTTCGTAGCCTCAAGAACACTGTCCAACCATCTCGTCCTCTGTCATCCCCTTCTCCTTGTGCCCTCATTTTTTCCCAACATCAGGGTCTTTTCCAGGGAGTCTTCTCTTCTCATGAGGTGGCCAAAGTATTGGAGCCTCAACTTCAGGATCTGTCCTTCCAGTGAGCACTCAGGGCTGATTTCCTTCAGAATGGAGAGGTTTGATCTTCCCTGCAGTCCATGGGACTCTCAAGTGTCTCCTGCTGGGGTACTGCTCTCTCTCCAGCACACATTCCACTCATGTAAATACACACTGATTCCCAGACTGTCCACGGGCCAGATTTAGAAGGCAATTGGGCCAGATTTAGAAGGCGATTGGCCCAGGCCTTAGCGATTGGGCCAGATCTAGCCCCCAGGCCTTAGTTTGCCTACCCATGGTCCAGAACTTTATTCACCGAGAAGCTCCACACAGGACAGCAATCAGAGAAGCTGCAGTACTGCATCTTTGCCACATGGGGCAGTGGTCAGCCATGTCTCACACCACTGAGAAACTGCAGTGCTGCAGCTCACCACGTGGGGCAGCAGTCAGTGGTCCTTCACATCCAGGTCCTGCAACAAAACATTAGAATTGTTTTTAATGTCTCTATCACAAAACGGATGCTATTATACCTATTGAATGATGAGGACCCATCCAGATCCCTTATGGTCGCTAGATTTCTGACTAAAGTCTTGTTCTATAAGAAGGAAAACAGACTCCTCTATGATTTTGATGGTCTACCAATATTAACACTTACTAAAGGGACCTAGAACTGTGCTGTGCATTTGCAATTTTATTTGGTAGAAGCTGAATTATGGTTTGGATGATATGGATTTTATTGAATTTGGTTGTTTTAATTGAATTAATTTTAATCTCAATTTTAATTAATTTGTGTGCTGCTTTAAATTTATCAAATTGTTTTGTTAGTTGCATGATGAATGCTGTGTTGTCACGTAGATATGGGCCTATGGCTGTAATAACTTGAACTGAAACAGATGCTATATTCGGTGAAGCATCTTACTGGAGCGAACAAAGTTGACAAGACCTGAGACTTGAATCATAGAATCATAGAGTTGGAAGAGACCACCAGGGCCATCCAGTCCAACCCCCTGCCAAGCAGGAAACACCATCAAAGCATTCTTGACATATGCCTGTCAAGCCTCTGCTTAAAAACCTCCAAAGAAGGAGACTCCATCACACTCCTTGGTAACAAATTCCACTGCCGAACAGCTCTTACTGTCAGGAAGTTCTTCCTAATGTTTAGGTGGAATATTCTTTCTTGAAGTTTGAATCCATTGCTCCGTGTCCGCTTCTCTGGAGCAGCAGAAAACAATCTTTCTCCCTCCTCCATATGACATCCTTTCATATATTTGAACATGGCTATCATATCACCCCTTAACCTTCTCTTCTCCAGGCTAAGTATACCCAGCTCCCTAAGTCGTTCCTCATAAGGCATTGTTTCCAGGCCTTTGACCATTTTGGTTGCCCTCTTCTGGACACGTTCCAGCTTGTCAGTATCCTTCTTGAACTGTGGTGCCCAGAACTGGACACAGTACTCCAGGTGAGGTCTGACCAGAGCAGAATACAGTGGTACTATTACTTCCCTAGATCTAGATGCTATACTCCTATTGAGCCATTGCTGTTACTTACCTAAACAATATCTCCAGACAATTCCGTCAAGGAGAAGATTCTCAGAGGTTTTGAAGGGAGTGGGGAGAAACCAGCTTTGCTAAGGCTTGCAAGCCATGTCCAGGAGCTTTTGCACAACCACTCATTTATGATATCAGGTTTCCTTCTTCCCCCTCCCATCAAGTTCTAACATTCAGCACCCCCACATACACGCCAACAAGTGGGTGTAATGATACTGATGGCAATTAAAGGGTCTCAGTCCCATCAGCTCCTTAGGAGAGATTTAAAACACCATCCTGCCTGTAGGTGGTAATTTCAAGCTTTTCATTTGAGCAAATTAAAAACCTATTCCTTTCTCCATTTTTCTCTCCCTCCTTGGAAAATGCGAGCCTGCCCGTGTGTAGGCGTTCAGACTAAGCTCACCTTTAGCTATTCCAGTGTAAAAATAAATTCTCTGAGACGCTCAGTTCCTCTCGGGAGATTGCAGAGCTCCTGGTGGGCACCTCTGCAAAACAAAAAAACAAATAAAGAATGCATGTAATCTATAAGTAGATTTCTGGAATGTACAGGTGAATTGTTGTTGTTGTTTGCTTCTTTTTTAGATTGCCAATTAGAACTATGCTTAGTCAAAGTGATACCACACACCACCAAACTCAAAACCTTTGGGGTTTTGCAGGGAGGTTCCCTGACCAAAATCTACAGAGCAGCTAGGTAGGATCAAGAATGTGGAAGCTGCTGACCACAAACCTTCACTTGAATGCCTGTTCAGAGAAGAACTGGTGATGCCCCTATAGAATCATAGAGCTGAAAGGCACCCCCAAGGGTCATCTAGTCCAACCCCCTTCAATGCAGGAAACGCAACTAGAGCATCCATGCCAGATGGCCATCCAACCTCTGCCGAGAAACCTCCAAGGAAGGAGAGTCCACAACCTCTCGAGGGAATCTGTTCCACTGTCGAACAGCTCTTACTGTCGGAATGTTCTTCCTGACGTTTAATCGGAATCTCTGTTCTTGTAACTTGAAGCCATTGGTTCAAGTCCTACCCTCCAGAGTAGGAGAAAATAAGCTTGCTTCATCTTCCCTGTGACGACCTTTTAGGTATTTGAAGATGGCTATCGTATCTCATTTCATTCACCTCTTCTCCAGGCTAAACATACCTAGCTCCTTCAACTGCTCCTCATAAGGCCTGGTTTCCAGACCCTTGATCATATAGTTTCTTATTGACCCATTGTGCTTTCAAAGTGTAGGGAGAGTTGTATTGTACTCATGTCCTGTTGCCTCGTACCTTCCCGGACGCGATGTCCTGGCTTGTTTGGTGTGAAAGAGAAGCAAAAGACTGTGTGAGTTGAACTTTATAACTGTTGTTACTGAGCATATTTTTTTTAAAGATGTGGAGTTGCCGATGAGAAAAGCCTCCCCCTAGTCGGGCGGAAGGAGTTCTGGACGCGCTCGGAGGATTTATGAGTTGTGACGCACTTTAAATTGGAGCAGCGACCTGAAGCTAAGTTCAGCTATAGGGCAAGGAGATCCATTAATTTACCAAGAGTTTATGGTTTGATGTTTGGGTCTCCTGCCTGAAAAAGCTGTAAATTCTATAATTATCGTGAATCTTCATGGCTGTGAGAGAAAGCGAAAGTGATTTGAGCTTTTTGAGATGGCGCTGCTTCGGGCTGCTTTGACGCAACAAGGAGCTCCATTAAGAAGATTTATGGGGAGGCTGGACTGATTAACTCACACAGGAGAAAGAACATCTGTGAAACTTTATTTGATATTTATCTCAGCGGCTGGGAAACAATCGGATGAAAGTGGAAAACATCTATGTGACTGTAAGGGGAAGATCTGGATTATTATGAACTTGGAGGACGATTTGAACTTTAGAAAAAAGACGGCAGTGGACAGTTGCGAGGAATTCCCAATTTCTTGAAGCATGGGAACCCAAATAAAAAAATTTTTAGATGATTTGGCATAACATTCGGTTTGATTGATATATATATGTGTATAATTTGAAATATTGAATGTGATATAATTGGTTTTAATTGGAAAATTAATAAAAAAAATATTTTTTGTATTGTACTCATGTCCTGCTTGTAGAGTTTCTAGAGGGGTTAGCCACTGTAAGAACAGCATGCTGGTCTAGACAGGCTTCTGGACATAGCCAGCTGGGTTTTATTTATGTTCTTATCTTTCTGCTACATGGACCTCTTCCTTGGGAAATCAGGGCAATCTACTTCCTTGTAGCAAAGGAAATCAGGGCAATATACTTCCTTGTCCTACTGCAGTCACATATCCCATTGAAAATACTGCTGAGTAGATGGGATAGATCTGTAGCCACCGCATGCCCACTTGGAAGTGGACGTTCTCCATCCTCAATCAATCCAGTGGGATGCATAGTGGGATGAACATCCCAATGTGCACCTCAACCAGAATTTTCACATAGAAGTGACTCCCTCCCTCCCTCCCTCCCTTCTGAACCAAAGCAATAGTCAGTAATTAGCATTCTTTGTAAGAGTGTATAGAAGCGAGAGAATCTAGCTTAGTGCTAGAGGACCATGCTTTGTATGCAGAAGGTCCCAAGTTTGATCACTGGAATCTCCAGGGTTTTCTTTGAAGAACAATCAGTAGCACAAGGGTGGAGAAGCTGGACTACAAGTCACATCATTTGTGAACCATTGGCCATCCTGGCTAGAGCTGATGGGAGTTGAAGTCCAACAATATCTGGAGGGCCACTGCTTCCCCACCCTGAAGGAGCAGATGATGTTTAAAGACCTTTGCTTGAGACCATGAGGAGCTCCTACCCATCAAAGTGAACAGTGTTAAACTAGTAGGCAGGCAAATAAACTGACCTGCCCTATTAATTTGAGCCTCCGTGCTCTTAAAGGTCCAGAGCTCCTTTTTACTTAACTTGGCACTGGTTTGGAGAGTGGTGGGTTGCCCCTGAAATCAGAGGACACCCCCCAGATATAGGCATCTAAGAATCAAAACACAATTTCTAATTTCTGCCCTAGTCTAAGAGAACACCATGGTTTCAGACTGAAAAGCTTCATTTATTTGAACTTTTAGATAAAGTGGGGGCAGAAAGGGCCCCTCGCCCCAGATCTTAATGGATGCTCTTCCAACACATGATGCTCATCCTGAAATGTTCTCAGTATCCCTTGCCTCCCTTTGAGGAGGAAAGTAAAGCTATAGGGGTCTTTGTTTCTGCAATGCTCTTTGTAGAAGCGGTTCTCTGAAAGTCAGACGTGGGCAGCCTGTCAAAATGGAGAGGATTCCTTATCACATTTTTGCCGCAGTGTTTTTCGCGGAGAGCTTTTTCCTGAGGTGAGAATAAAGTATTAGGGAAAGTGTACTTCTTGTTCCTCTGCCCATACTCTTGCAGTTATTCCCAACTGTTGCCTCGTGCAAGACTTCTAAGTATAGGCGAGTGGAGGGCAAGAGTTACATCAAAAGTAGAGAAGGATCAGGGCTGGCCCTAGTCATTTTCCTGCCTGAATCAAAGGGTAAGGTAGTGCCCCCTTTCCGTTCCACATGGAGAAACTGAGGGGGCTGGCAGCTGACTCTTCAACATGGGATAGCTGTGTTTCTTCTTTCCATGGGACTTGGGGTGAAACTGGCTCTAGCAATAGATGAACAGACAGAAGCTGAAACCCAGAATGATGGAGGTGCTGTGGATTGGTGAGTCTCAGGTGCAGGAATTAAATAACTGCCCAGCAGAGAGGAATCTCCAGAGGAAGAGGAATTGGCTGCACCTGAGTTGCCAAGAAGCAGGAGGCAGAGCAAGCGATTAGAGCAGAGGCAGGAGGCAGGAGGTGAGGAAAGATGTGGCGTATATCCGGCCATGGGAGGGGTCAGAAGCCAGTCGAGTCAACTGACTCCGACAGTGAAGGATGAGTTGTGGAAGCTTGGACTGCTGTAAGCCTGTTATTGAGAAATAAACCTCAGCTACTTAAACTGCCAGCGTTCCATGTCTTGTGTGGGACAAGCGCTCAACCTGACAGTAACTCTGGATACAGCTGCACACTCCACCTCCCCTGAAGGATCAGATGCATCATTTAAGGTTGCTTCTAGAAGTCCAAGTAGCATCAATGACACAGAGCGGCTTTATCTGTTTCACCAGTTCTGGACATTTCTGGACGGAGATAATCTGACCACAGTAACACATGCCCCATGTACCTTCACACTTAGACTACTGTAATGTGCTCTGTGTTGGCTGCCATTGGCGGTAGCTCAGATATTTCAGCTACATAGTTCAACATGCAGCTTACAAGAGTGACTATAATAGACTGCAGTATATGTATGACAGGGGCGCAGGTGGTGCTGTGGTCTAAACCACTGAGCCTCTTGGGCTTGCTGATCAGAAGGTTGTCAGTTCAAATCCCCGTGACGGGGTGAGCCCCCATTGCTCTGTCCCAGCTCCTGCCAACCTAGCAGTTCGAAAGCATGCCAGTGCAAGTAGATAAATAGGTAAATTCCCTGTGGCGGGAAGGTAAATGGTGGTTCCGTGTGCTCTAGCACTCATCACGGTCCTCCTTGCACCAGTAGCAGTTTAGTCTTGCTGGCCACATGACCTGGAAAGCTGTCTGTGGACAAACGTCGGCTCCCTCAGCCCGAAAGCAAAATGAGTGCCGCAACCCCAATGTCGCCTTTGACTGGGCTTAACTGTCCAGGCGTCCTTTACCTTTTACCTTACAGTATATGACACTAGTCCTTAAATATTTGCCCTGGATGCCTGTTTGCTACTGAGCCCAATTTAAGGTGCTGTATGAAGTCCCAAGTTGCTTAGATTTCAGTTACCTGAAAGAATACATCTCCCTGTATTGCCCTGGTGGTAACTTGAGATCTGCTATGGACACCCTATGGGTTATATGATCACTGCAAGAAGCTGGGTTGCTGGAAATTATGATAGGGTCTCCTCAGCAGTGGCATCCTGGCTATGAAACATCTTTCCTCTTGGAGCAAGGCTTGTGCCAACTCCAGCCCGTTCCTGGTACCAGCTGAAAACATTTTCTTCCTGCCTGTTTTTGAGTGAATGAACAATATGAACTAAGGTGTTCAGACTGACAGATGGAAGCTGGTTATGCGCTGAATTTTATGACCAATTGTTTCGGAATGGGTGTATTGATTGGTGTTACGTTTCTGTATCTCGCAGCTTGCCCTGGGATTGATTTATGATGAACAGCAGGATATACATTTTGCAAATAAACATATCTCCCTCTGTGCATGAGGCAGCAGGCCAGATTAAGGTGACAAGGAGAAGATGTGGGGCAACCAAGGGGAATGGCTAGGGGTGGGCCTCAAGAGGTAAACCAGGGGAGGCTACCCGGTATCTGCCACCTGGGACTGTTTCCTGACTCCATCTAATGGTAGGTGTTATGTACTGAGCTGAATCATAGAACAATAGGATCCAGAATCAGCAGTCTGATTGGTCCGCAGGAGCCACCCAATCCAACTTCAGGTGGAAGTGAATCCGCAACCTGATTGGCCTGCAGGAGCAGCCAATCATGCTGCTGGCAGAAGTCAATCCACAAACTGATTGGCCCACAGGTGTAGCCCTGAAGTAGCCAATCACGCAAAGCGCATTGTGTAAGCAATGTATATAAGCAGATGGTTTTGGGAAAAGGGCATTCTTCTCTTCTTCTCCTTGATGACTATGAGCTGAATAAAGAGCATGAAATTCACTCTCGACTCCGAGTATATTTCAGTAGGTCTGTGAGATTTGGGTCAGTCTGAAATCTCAGATGTGGTCTCAGATTGGGGAAAGGGTAATCGCAGCCCAGTTTATAACCCCTTCCACAGAAGGGGCTGCCCACTGTGACTCTGACAATATCCATAGGTTTGCCACTGCTTGGGATGGGTAAATCTCTGTTGGGGAGGTGACAGGATCAGAAACACAGCAAAATTGTTGCCCCAAAACATAGGCTTCCTGTTGCATCTGTGCGTGAATGAATTGTCCTGAGATTGCCTCTTTCCAACCCACATCAGAAAAGAACAGTGACTCATGCAGATACACAGCAGGTGGATTCCTCCAAAATCAAACCAGGTCATATCTGCACACGCTATATGTGAACCTTAAGGCTCATGAGGAGGAAATCTGGCTTTAGTTTTGATTCAGAGCGGGGAAAGTGGTGCGCTTCAAAGATATCAGGCAGTTGAATGCTGCTATAAAATATGCAAACGTATAAATGAAATAATTGTACTTAATGGGATTGAATCTATGCAATTAATGCTGTGTGTATAGAAACGGCAACACTTCTCAGTGACATTTTCCACTGTGCTCACTTAAATCCTCTTAAAAGCAAGCCCCAATAAATGAATGGATTGCAAGGCTGCCTTGGGAGACCTCCATTCCTTTTTGGAGGTCTCGAATCACTACTCAAAGCCCAGCCCACCCCCCTGAAACCATGTCTTCTCCTCCAGCCATTCCAGAAGACCTTAAATGATAGATTTGCCAGGAAGGTGGCAAATGCTACAAAGTATCTTGCTGACTCATCTCCAAGCAGTAATTTCTTTTAAAAGCTCTATCCTTGCCCCCTGGGGGGTCAGCTTGTCTTTCCTGCACCTTCAAGCCAGGAGGTAATGGCCAAAGGAGCTGTCAAAAGCCAGCTGGGTGAGCTCTTTAAACAGCCCCCCCCCATTAACTCATTCTTTACTCTGATCAGAGCTCAACATGGATTGCTGGAAATAATGAAGCTATGCAGGCTAACTGGGACTGGAGGCTGTGTGTCCATGTGCAGATAGCCATGGATGCTAAAACAGCAGCCATAGGTTCAGCTCACAGCAGGGGTAGGGACCCTCCTTCACCCCACAGGCCAAATTTCATTGTGGGCAACGTGGGGGAAATTCACCTTGGGTTAAAGTATGGCTGCTCACACCAATTTCTCAATCAGTCAGACTTTATTCCGCAATGCATTGCAGGACAAAGAGTCTGCAAGAGCCTTCCATTAGGTCACACTATATAGGCAAACTTAGGTCATCTTGACTGTTTCAACCCTGTGGGACGCTCTCCCACCAGATGTCAAAGAGATAAACAACGATCTGACTTTTAGAAGACATCCGAAGGCATGGAAGTTTTCAATGCTTGAGGTTTTATTGTGTTTTTAATATTTTGTTGGGAACCACCCAGAGTGGCTGGGGCAACCCAGTCAGATCGGCGGCATATAAATAAATAAATAAATAAATAAATAAATAAATAAATAAAAATCATTATTATCCTCTGGCCGGCCAGTTTGTGCCACCGCATTGCTCCACCGTCTCTCATCCAACCACAGTCCTTGAAATACAACTTCAGCCCATAAGTGCCTGGAAACTTCCATTTCACTGTATCTGAAGAAGTGTGCATGCACACGAAAGCTCATACCAAAATAAAAACTTAGTTGGTCTTTAAGGTGCTACTGAAGGAATTTTTTTTATTTTACTTCGATCCAGACCAACACGGCTACCTACCTGTAACTTCAGCCCATGTTTACTATGTGTGCAGAGCCCTCCATGTACCTTATCTGGAATTGTTTTTCACTCTAACCGTCAGGATTAGGTCCCCCCTTATCTGGTTGATACTAGTTTTGTGGCATCATACATGTTGCTGGCTTCACTGATTTCTACCTCGGCAACCATGCAGGGGCCACATGCCATTGATGGGAAGGGCCAGAAGCCAAAATAGGCAGATCAATGGATGTGATTCCTAGCCGCTTTGTTCTTAGAATCACAGAATCATACCATTGCAGAGTTGGAAGAAGCCACAAAGGTCATCTAGTCCATAACCCCACAGTGCAGGGACCTCAACTAAAGCATCCATGACAGATGGCCATCCAACCTCTACTTAAGAATGTCCAATGAAGGAGAGTCCACCACCTCCCGAGGGAGTCCATTCTACTGTCAAACAGCTCTTGCCATCAGAAAGCTCTTCCTAATGCTTAGTCGGAATCTCCTTTCTTGTCATTTGATTCCTTTGTTTTGAGACCTGCCTTCCAGCAGGAGAAAACAAGCTTGTTCCCTCTTCCATGTGTGACATCCCTTGAGATATTTGAAGATGGTTATCATATCACCTCTCAGTCGTCTCTTCTCCAGGCAAAAATATACCCAGCTTCCACAACCGTTCCTCATAAGGCTTGGTTCCCATACTCTTGATCATCTTGGTTTCCCTTCTCTACACACATTCCAGCTTGTCAATATCCTTCTTCAGCTGTGGTGCCCAAAAGTGGACTGTGGGATTCAGGTGGGGTCTGACCAAGGCAGGATAAAATGATACTATTACACTCATTGATCTGGATACTACTGTACAGCCCAGAATTGCATTAGCTTATAATTGTGTTTGTTTGTTTGTTTGTTTGTTTGTTTGTTTGTTTGCTTGCTTGTTTGCTTGCTTGCTTGCTTGCTTGCTGCATCACAGTGTTGACTCCTGTTAAGCTTGTGATGGCTTTCACACAGCTTGATTCTCATCAGACACTGGCGAGAAGTTCATTGATATTCCACCATTCTTCCATCACAGATCTGAAAGGTAGAGTGCATGGGAGTTCCCCAATGGTCTTCACTCCAGGTACTTACACTTATACCGACTTAGGTTGAGCAGACAACTGCAATACATCAAGTGGGTTTAGCTCTGACCATGCTCTGGGAACAGGAAACCCCCCAAAGTTGCCAGGTAACCACAGAAAACACTCTGCCCTTCCCTGACGCACAAGCAGTTCGGAGCGATGTTGAAATGGTTCCCTAGACAACCAAAAATTGGATCTTGTAGAAATGGCAGTCCCATGAGCTGGAGAATGAAGTGTAGGCACAAGGCAGAAGAGAGCTGCCAGGATCCTCAGCGTATGGTTATATATTGCTTTCTCCCCCAAGGCCTAATATATTTGGACAGGTGTCTCACTTATTGAGTGGAGAAACATACTCAGGGGTTATTATTTTTTAAGTAGTTTTGATTGTACTTCATGTCATAAGGATGCTGTAAGTTGACACTACAGAATGTCCTTAAAAGCATAACAAGAGTCCTGCTGAATCAGACCAAAGCAGTATTAGGCCAGGATCCTATTCTCACAGTGGGCAAAAAAATGAACCTTTGGGAAGTCTGCAAGGAGGACCTGAGCATAACAGCACTTGCTACACCTGTGGTTCCTGGCAATTGATATGACAGGTCCTACTGCCCCCAACACCTGTGTCTTTGTGGGGTGTTCCTATCTTCTAACACACAAATCTATCCAACAGGAAATGAACCGATTCACCTCACAATATCTCCTTCACCCCACCCCACCCCATGGTAACTGTCAAGAGAGTATTTGAATAAAACATTGTGAATGACAACTAAATGCCCATCAATGATCTTCATGACAAAATTTTGGTTCTTTACAGCTTCCAATAATGAGCCCTCTCTGTAAATTTTGTTAACATGAAGCCAGCATTTTAAAAAGTTAATATATCTGTAGGGCATACAGACCTTACTTTATGTCAGAAAAACCCTCTGAATTAAGCTTGCCATATGCCAGGAAAATTCCTGACATGTTGGGGGACGTTTTGGGGTTTGCTCCTAAAAAGAAAGCCCAACCATTTTGGGGGCCTTCCTAAAAAAAGGTTCAACAGCTTTGTAGGTATCAGGAATTTTACTTTTTGAAATATGGCAACCCTACTCTGAATAGTCTGCCTATTGTCTTCATCTGAAATCTCCAGAAAATAATATTTATACCCCAAACCAACTTACTACAAATCTATAAATTATCTTTTATAGGAAAAAAGCTTGCACAGGCATCACAATATAATTTTGTCCCAGGGATTCTAATCAAGACTGAAATAATTTCCCTATAGTATTCATATGTAGTTTCCCGTCATTCAAATAAAATTAATACCCAGAAACTGTAATTTGGGAGCGTAAAATGTATGCAAGCTGTTATTCCGTGTTTTAACACTGAAGCGAGTGAACAAAATTTGCAGTGGGGTTTAATTAATTCTGTATTACTAAATAACTCACCTTTGGTTACCAAGATACCCTTACCCACCCTTTAATACCAATTAACTCATCGGAATGTATTCTACACCTTCATTCCAGCACAGAAAGCTTTATACGGCTCACAGAAGGTATTAAATTATTACAAATGCAGAAGGCCCCGGGATCATTCCCTACCAACCTCCAAGTAGGGTTGGATTGCCCCATGTCCATAACCTTGGAGAGACATTCTGCCAGTCAGTGTAGGCGGAACTAATCTAGACCCAGCAATGCTGTGACTTACGATGAGAAATCTTTCAATGTTCCTACTTTCCCTATTGCTTACTTTCTACAGACAGGTGCTGATCTCGTCTTACTCCATTTTTTTATAGCTTTCATTGTCGGGAGCATAGCTGCCAAGTTTTCCCTTTTCTCGCGAGGAAGCCTATTCAGCATAAGGGAAAATCCCTTTAAAAAAGGGATAACTTGGCAGCTATGGTCGGGAGATAGTCTCTTTGGTGCCTAGCAATGCTATTACTTCACAAGGGAATGAGGCAGGCCAGTGGCTCCAGAACCATGGATAGCTCCCGGTGAGCAGAGTGGTCTGATAATGACCAGAGGTTCTGCCTCAAGTCCAGGTCTCCTAGGCTCTGCCCCATTTGTTGGATAATTGCAGACCCTTTGAGTTTTGACTTGTCCCACTCAGTCAGCTCCCTGCTGGTGAGGCAGTGTGGAAGGCACTCAGCAACTTTGGCCCAGAGGGAGGTGTCTCTGCTCCGCTTCTCTGGACCTTAGTGCTGTGACATCTGGTCCAGCAGGCTCCTGCCTGCCAAAGCCAACTTCAATGAACTCCTGGTCACCGACATCAGAGCCAGTAACCTATTCCTCAACTGGTTAGCCTCTTGCTCTGCTGACTCACCCTCTTTTTCCAACTCTGACTTTCCAACTATTAGAATCGGGTGGTTTTCTTTTTGAACATGTCATAGTAAGTCACTACAATGTCGGGAACAAAATTACTTAGGGAGCAGAGCTCTTTCTCTGTGACACCATAGCAGCTTCCAGATGTGTGGACTTGATGCTTGCTGCTTGATAGGACTGTGGTCTAAACCACTGAGCCTAGGGCTTGCCGATCGGAAGGTCGGTGGTTCGAATCCCCACGACGGGGTGAGCTCCTGTTGCTCGGTCCCCAGCTCCTGCCAACCTAGCAGTTTGAAAGCACATCAAAGTGCAAGTAGATAAATAGGTACCGCTACAGCGGGAAGGTAAACAGTGTTTCCATGCACTGCTCTGTTTTCACCAGAAGCTGCTTAGTCATGCTGGCCACATGACCTAGAAAACTGTCTGCAGACAAATGGCGGCTCCCTCGGCCAATAAAGCGAGATGAGCGCTGCAACACCAGAGTCGTTCGCTACTGGACTTAACTGTCAGGGATCATTTACCTTTTCCTTTACCTAGGACTACCATAACAGGCCAGCTCCGAGGGCCTTCTGGTGGTTCCCTCATTGCAAGAAATGAAGTTACAGGGAACCAGGCAGAGGGCCTTCTTGGAAGTGGTGCCCGCCCTGTGGAATGTCCTCCCATCAGATGTCAAACAGATTTTAAAAAACCTTATGACTTTTAGAAGACATCTGAAGATAGCCCTCTTTGGTGTTTGGTTTGGTGTTTTGTTTTGTTGTGTTCCTTTACATTTTGTTGGAAGCCACCCAGAGTGGCTGGGGCAACTCAGTGAGATGGGCAAAATATAAATAACATTGTTGTTGTTACAGGTAGGTAGCTGTGGTGGTCTGAGTCAAATCAAAATAAAAAAATTCCTTCAGTAGCACCTTAAAGACCAACTAAGTTTATATTTTGGTATGAGCTTTCGTGTGCATGCACACTTCTTCAGATACAGTTGTTGTTGTTACAGGTAGGTAGCCATGTTGGTCTGACGTAGTCGAAGCAAAATTTAAAAAATCCTTCCAGCAGTAGTTGTTGTTGTTGTTGTTGTTGTTGTTGTTGTTGTCTTTGTTGTTGTTGTCAGCTGCAAGTATGGATCTCCCTGGCTGGATCAGAGAAAATACACACTCCATATCCTCAGAGGTCTTGTCAAATGCAGCACAAACCGGGACATTACAGAAGCTTTCATGCTCAAAAATGGACACAACAATTTTCTCTCTTCCCTTTATGTTACATGTTAAAAGACCTTGAGGCCCTTCCACACTGCAGTTAATTTAAAAAGTGACATGAATGGACTGATGTTTTTTTCCCCACCAAGACAGTTCACACACCAAATATAATTATTTTCAACCCATTTATTAAAATCCGTATATATCTTTAAGGTGTACTGGCATCATTTGGAGTGGTTGGGTTTATGTAGCTATAATTGGGAAGCAATATTGTGTGCATGGATGCATGCGTGTGACCAAGAGGGAGGGGGGTGGGGGGGGAGAGAACTGCCCATTAGAACATCAGGAAAACCAATTCTTTCCAGATTATTCCTTATATGTCTTCGAAGGAACTACTGACCACATGATATGTGAAAGGATGCAGCCAATACCACCTTGGCAAGCAAGACATGATTGTTTAATCACATGGCAGCCCCATTCCCAAATAAGGCAGGGGCTGCACACACATTTGGCATCATTTGGGGAACGCTCAATGTCAGATCATCTCCTTGGAAAGATGAAGGTCCCACATTCAGCCCCCAACATCTTCACATAGGGCTGGGAAGGAGTCCCTGATAGAAACAATGAACAGTCAGGGTTGACAATATTGAGCTAGATGGACTTTTTTGGCATCACAAAGTGTACAGGAGGTGGGGGATAATGCAGGTACTGAACACAGGTCAAGGAGAAGAAGAAAAAACCCTGGAGCCTAGGACTTGAGATACCTGGTTTCAGAGCCCCACTAGGCCATAAAGCTTGCTGGGTGGCCTAAGGAAGAACATTCAGATGCTAAGAGCTGCTGATTTTACCACAGTAAAATGGACCAGTGGTGGACTCCAATGGAAGCTTTGAAGTAAAGGTTGGATGGCCATCCGGCCAGGATTCTTTAAGCTGTGATTCCTGCATTGCAAGGGGCTGGACTAGATGACCCCTGGGGTCTCTTCCAACTCTACAGTTCTATGAAAAGGTGGCATATATATGCAATAAATAAATAAATAAATAAAATAGTGTGAGCCAAGATTTAGCTTCCATCAAACCCAATCCAAGCCCATGAATACACTTTAATAATAATAATAATAATAATAATAATAATAATAATAATAATGGAATTGTCATTTTTACATCTCGAAATAAACATTTTACATACTGTTAAATATCCAATGACTTCCATCTTTCTCCTTCCCTGGTTCATTTTGCTGATCTATCATACCTGCATATTTTACTGTAACCATTTTAATCAGTTCTCCCCTTTTACATCACTCAAGACATTCATTACTCTGTTGATTTTCTCTTAATGCTGCCAGCGTTTTCAGCTGCGTAAAATTATTTCCCAAATACTCAATAAGTATTTTCCACTCTTCTTTTTTTAAAAAAATGGGTTCTTTTTGCTCTCTTATTCCTTGCGTTAAACCTGCAAGTTCTCCATATTCTATCATCTTAAGTTGCCGGTTCTCTTTTGCCTGGGAGCTCCCTCACTTTCCATTTTCGGGCTAACAAAACTCCAGCCGCCGTTTTTGCATACATAAATATTTTTTCCCTGACTCCCAGGGACTTCCGTCTGAACCATAGCATTCTCTTTTAGGCACAGATAAGAGAAGCTGTGGGTCAAATAAATGTCACTGCCACCAACATGTCTACTTTGACCCAAAGGGCGCAGAGACACAAGTCAACAAATTCTGACAGTAGGCAGTAACTAACTGCGGAGACGAGAACCGACAGCATAAATGCTTCCTTGTCATCTACTATTCCCCTGCTATTCATCTGTCCAATATTTAGCTGCCATAAGCCCCTGCAGGGGATACGTCCCCCCCCCCAACCTTACACCTGAGCAACCAGCTGCGCAACAGATCCCATCTCTCTGATTATTGTTGTCTGACATGCCTCTCTCTCTCTCTCTCTTTGCACTGCAGGTCATGCAGGGAGGTAATCTAATCTCTTGCTGCTCTTTGCAGGCTCTCCCTGTCCCCTGAGGCTCATTTCCTGATAGGTGAAGATAACTAGTTGCCCTGTCTGCCAGCTTTTCAGCACCAGCCGATTGGAAGAGATCATGTTGCGGGTGGAAAATCCTCCCGTTAACAATATCAAGGAAATAAAATATATGGGGATGTGTCTCGTTTCTGGCATCTCGGCAGGAAATGACACTCCTTGCATTGGCAAAGGCACTTAATTGTAGGCTGCCTTGAGGGGAGGAGGGAGGCGAGAAGAGAAGAGAAACACCATAGCAGTTTGCAGAGTCCAAAGACCAGCTGCTAAATGGGCTACTGCAGCACACACTCTGTGGGTCTTTCTTTGGTGATAGGCTTGAAATGACATCTTTTTTGCTGATCAGAGCTTCGCTTCTACACAGGGCATTGCATCAAGTTTCTGAGCTCGGTTAGGGATAGGGAAGATATACTGCGTGGTATTGTTATAAGAATTTTGCGGTCATGCATATATAATAAAGGTTCATAAATGTACCATAGAATCATAGAGTTGGAAGAGACCACAAGGGCCATCCAGTCCAACCCCCTGCCAAGCAGGAAACACCATCAAAGCACTCCTGACATATGGCTGTCAAGCCTCTGCTTAAAGACCTCCAAAGAAGGAGACTCCACCACACTCCTTGGCAGCAAATTCCATTGCCGAACAGCTCTTACTGTCAGGAAGTTCTTCCTAATGTTTAGGTGGAATCTTCTTTATTGTAGTTTGAATCCATTGCTCCGTGTCCGCTTCTCTGGAGCAGCAGAAAAACAACAACCAAGCAAACAGTACAGGAAGACAGGTCTGAAAACCATTTTGACTCTCCCAAACTGACCAGAATTAAAGTGATATCATCATGTTGTAGGAATTCCCCCACCCCACCCCACTGAATCACACACACACACATTTCCACATGACTAGCAACTTGGGAGCCATAATCCTGTAAGCTGGAGGCTCTGCCAACTGGACATTTCCCCATCAATGGTGCCAGACTGCTAGCAATCTCATTCACAATGGAAGACTCCTCTGGACAAAAGACAGTGATCAACTCTTACGAAAATATTAATTTCTCTTTGTGTTTAGGAATTCACACCTGGGAGGGGTGAGAGGAGGACTAGGAGAGGTGTCAAAAGTGCTCAGATTTCTACCTTGAACCCTCCTTTTTTTGTGAGGTATTGATTACATAGCTGTGATGTAGGAATGATGTATTGGGGGTGTTTCTTGGTGATGGGAAAACTGATAAAAGTGGAGGTGTTCTTTTGTTCTGGGTTTCTTCCTTGTTCTCCTGCGTGAGGGGAAGGACCCTGTTGCAACAGCAAAAATAAAGGCTTTGCTTCTCAAACTTCTCTGGTTGGCCTCTGTTAAAGGCTTTGCTTCTCAAACTTCTCTGGTTGGCCTCTGGTTGGCCTCTGGCCTCTGGTTGGCCTCCGACCGATGGAGAACCCAATAATATTAACCCTAACCCTAAAGCCACCATGAGCCCCAGCCAGCTATGTTAGCCTTTTCCAGTATGTTGGTTCTTACCTTTAAAAGCCTAGTTGGACTGGGTCTTTCATAACTGAAGGAATGCCCTTTTCCACAACTTCTGGAGAGGTCTTCCTCTTGGTGCCCTCTTTAAGCCAGATAAAGCCGATAAGATAGAGAATCATATATCTGTGATGGCCTTTCACCTTATGATACTCAATTCTGCAAAAGGTTCACCTGGCCAGCTTCATTGTTAGATTTCAGGGGTACTTGAAGACTTCCCTCTGCTGCATGGCCTTCCCTGTGCTCTGATGTCTCTAAGTCACTATGAGAAATGGGAATACCGTTGCGATGCAGAAGTTGAAGTGTTTCACTAGGACTGTGGAGACCCACATTCAGATCTCCACTTAGCCATCACCTGGAGTACTGTGTCCAATTCTGGGCACCACAGTTCAAGAAGGATACTGACAAGCTGGAACGTGTCCAGAAGAGGGCAACCAAAATGGTCAAAGGCCTGGAAACAATGCCTCTTCCAACTCTATGATTCTATAATTCTATGATCAAGCTCTATCATTTTGGACCAGCTTAACCTATGTCATGGGTTTGTTATGAGAATAAAATTGGGGGGGGGGAGACACCACCCCAAGCTCCTTGAAGGTAGCTCCTGTTATAAATCCCATAAAGAGATGAAAAAATGTTTTCGAGTTTTACTGCTGCTTTCAGCGACTGTGAATATATTATGCGATAATGTTTTCAGGCAGCTTTTATTGGTTATTTTATTGTACTGTTTAACTGTTAATCATTGTTATATGTGTTTTATATTGCGCATATACACCATTTTGAATGCTGCTTGCTGGAAAAAAAGAGGGGGGCGTTGTCAGGTAAGGATGTGAAAAGGCATCCTTTTCCATTCCACTCCGCATTCGTCACACGTGTCACTGTTTCTTCTCTGCTGCAGTTCGCATTTCACCAAAAAGAATGTTATCGATCTCTCTGCCTGATGTAGCGAAATGACACAGATTACATAACTAATGATGAATGTTACATTGCCATTAAGTTATTCCACCCCGATCATTTCAATGCAAAGGGGATGGAATGCAAACGATGGTGGGGGAGGGGATGTAATCAATTAAGAGCCTGCTGGATCAGGCCAATGGCCCATCTAGTCCAGCATCCTGTTCTCACAGTGGCCAAGCAGATGGCTGTAGGAAACCCACGAGCAGGATTCAAGCACAACAGTACTCTCTCCTTTTGTAGGAAATAACATATATTGAGTGTGGACTGAAAGCCACAACAATTGATTATATATCATTACATATCCTTTCCCAAAATCATTTTACTGCCTTACAGTTCCACCACATATATAATGAGCTGGGGGAAAATGTTGAAAACAACTTTTGTTAAAAAGCCTGAAGCCTTCCTTTTTGGAATTCTAGGTGCCGAAATCCCAAAGGAGCAGAAAAGACTATTTTTGTACGCGACCATGGCTGCACATATGTTACTGGCCCAGAGATGGAAAGAAGATAAAGTTCTCACCAAAGAAGAATGGCAGATGAAATTAATGGACTATGGTGAAATGGCTAAAATGACTGGAAAAGTCAGAAATCAGGAAGACCAAGATTTTAACAAGGAATGGGTAAAAATTATAACTTATCTTAAAGACAGTTAAAATTGTTAGTAGGATTGGAATAGCTCACTTGTAGTTTAAGGTTGAATTCTGGACATAGTGGAAGAGGTAAAGGTTTTGGATTATCATAAAAAAAAGCAGGAGGAAAGGATTGATAATAGGACCCACAAAAGGGAGGATGGAAGTACAGGAGATTCCTTGTAATCTTGTTTTTATGATTTATGTTGATGTAAATAAATAAATTTTAAAAAGAAAAGAAAGCCACAACAACTGAATACCGATTGTATTCCCTGGATTGGTCCTTGCCCCCGAACACATGGCCTGCAGCAGACACAATGTTGGGGGTGGGGCCAGTGGGCGGAGCCACATTACACAGAGCCTAAAAAGCAAAGGGGGCTTCCTTGCCCAGGGATTGTAACTGCAGCTTCTCAAAAGTAAACATATATTTAATTTTATGAATAGGTTGTGTGCCTTCTGCAAGGTGCTTGCTCAGGCTTCTGTCAAAGAAATTTTGAAGGCAGCCGAGTACCCAGTGAGGAAGATGTTAGCTGCTCTGCAGCAATTGCACAAGCAGCCATAGAACATCTGGTTTATGAAAATTTCAAGAAGCTAAGGATTACGCGGGGGGAGGTTGGAAGCTCTGGAAAGCCGGTTACCTTTCTGATGTAAAGACATCAGCATTTTCCTGCTAATATGGGCTTTCAGGGCAAGCCAAAGGTTGCCAAAATGTGTGGAAACTTTGAACCATTTCATATGGGATTCTTTGAACTTGGGTAATGCCTAAGTCTCCATTTGTTACTCCTGACTTCTTTTAAGGTGACACAGGGCCATATGTATTTATGCATCTTCTTTATCACTGTTTGATTGACAGTAGACCCTGTGATGAGGGACCCAGGTGGCGCTGTGGGTTAAACCACAGAGTCTAGGGCTTGCTGATCAGAAGGTCGGCGGTTCGAATCCCTGCAACGGGGTGAGCTCCCGTTGCTCGGTCCCAGCTCCTGCCCACCTAGCAGTTCGAAAGCACATCAAAGTGCAAGTAGATAAATAGGGACCGCTCCGGCGGGAAGGTAAACGGTGTTTCCGTGTGCTGCTCTGGTTCGCTAGAAGCAGCTTTGTCATGCTGGCCACATGACCCGGAAGCTGTCTGCGGACAAACGCCGGCTCCCTCGGCCTATAGAGCGAGATGAGCGCTGCAACCCCAGAGTCGGACACGACTGGACCTGATGGTCAGGGGCCCCTTTACCTTTTAGACCCTGTGATGAGGCCTGAATACTGATTGAAAGGGATCCAAATGGTCCGCATCCTCCAGACTTGCCTGGAGTTGCTCCAAGACCACCAACTCAATCCCCTTGCCCAGAAATGGAAGATTTGAGACTGGGCAATAATTGGCTATAGTGGCTGGGTTCAAAGATGGTTTTTTAAGAAGCAGTTTAATAGCAGCCTCTTTAAGGGGTTCAGGAAAGACTCCCTCACAGAGGGAAGCATTCACCACCCCACAGAGCCCATTGCCCTGCCTAGCTCGCTTTTATGAGCCGGGATGGGCAAGGAACAAGAAGACAGGTGATTGGTTTCACTTGTCCAAACAGCCTGTCCACATCCTAGGAGGTAACAGGTTGAAACTGATCCCATATAACCTGAGTAGACAGAACTCTGGCATTCTCCCACTCCAGCCCTGCGATCACCATGGAGACTACCTCCTTCCGAATCTGAGCAGAATCTGACACGCTACTCTTGGTCCTTGGTCAGACCCTACCCAGAGTACTGTGCCGAGTTCTGGACACCACAGTCGGAAGCTATTGACAAGCTGGAACATGTGCAGAGGAGGGTCACTAAGTTCATAAATCCTTATGAGGAGTGGTTGAAGGAATTGGGTATGCTTAGCTTGAAGAGGACTGAGAGGTGATAGGAGCTGAACGGCTGGCACACAGAAGATGGAGCAAGATTGTTTTTCTGCTGCTCCAGAGGGTAGGACATGAACCAATGGATTCAAGTGGCAAGAAATGAGATTCCAACTAAACATTAGGAAGAATTTTCTGGAGCTGTTTGACAGTGGAACGGACTTCCTCGGAATGTGGAGACTCTCCTTCTTGGAGGCTTCTGAACAGAGGTTCGATGCCTGCCTGTTAACAATTCTTTAGCTTTGATTCCCACATTCCAGGACTTTAGACTAGATCAGGGTTTCCCAAACTTCGGTCCCCGGCTGTTTTTGAACTACAACTTCCATCATCCCTGCCCACTGGTCCTGCTAGCTAGGGAAGATGGGAGTTGTAGTCCAAAACCAGCTGGAGAGCGAAGTTTCGTAAACACTGAACTAGATGGTGCATTGGTCTCCTTCC
Source organism: Zootoca vivipara (assembly GCF_963506605.1). Taxonomy (NCBI): domain Eukaryota; kingdom Metazoa; phylum Chordata; class Lepidosauria; order Squamata; family Lacertidae; genus Zootoca; species Zootoca vivipara. The sequence goes on from NC_083283.1 coordinate 4,447,206, forward strand.
AATGCTACAATTTCCTGATTCTTCAATTCTAGAATTCTATCTGGATTCCCCCAGTTGAGGGAAGGCTTCATCAATAGATGACCATAAATATCAACCTAGCCTAAGCTGTTCCTTTAGTTAATTCTGATGGAATATCATTGCATTGTTGCTGCCAATCACTGTTCCGCAGCCATTGTGTTTCCAAATGGAGCGACGGCATAGCGCAGAATTAACTGTTGCAAAAGAAAGAAAGAAAAAGAAATAGTCTGAAAAAAGAGCTTCTACATTTCTATAGTTGATATGTGCTATTATTGCTGTGACTATGATGATGGCTCAACTTGATAATTTGCTGCCTTCTCCGCTCACCGAAAGCCCAGCTCACCCTTTTAATCATCAAATGAAAAATGTTGTTCTCGTAGTACAAAGCTAGATCATTAACTCCAGCAGCAGTCAAGCAGGTTACCCTTGGGATCTATTATTCTTGGGCTTCTGCTCCAGGGGGAGAAGGAGCTTTGTAACATATTCCCCAGAATGAGTCAGAACCGTTGCAATCGGTCTCCCAAGCTCAAAGAAAACAAATGTGTCTTGGAAATTACAGGAACTACAAACGATTGAGAAGTGGCAGATGAAGATGATGGATTATGCAGAGTTGGCCAAGCTGACCGGTAGAATTCAGAACCAAAGCGACCAAAAATTTCAAAGAGACTGGAGGAAATTTATTTGGTATATGAACAATTATGGCAAAAAATGTTTTGGTATATGAACAATTATGGTAAAAATGTGGACACTGGCAGGATTGAAATAAATCTTGCAACGGAAAACCGGAAAACCATTTCTGACCAGAGAGAAAGAGATGACTTTAAGAATGATAAAGGTCAGAAACTGACAATTTAAAGTGTGGTAATAATTATCTGAAAACAAAAACCAGTTGAAGGGGTCTAGGGAATTAACTGTTTGCTAATGTAATGTTTGAAATATTGTGTTAAGAAAGAATATATATATATCACAAATTGCGTATTTATTGGAATGCCAAAGCCATATTTACCTATTTACCACTGGGGGGGGGGGAGGCACATTAAGGACAACTCATAGAGAATAAGTCTAATTGGCAGCTGCTCATGAGGAGGGTTTGATGCAGGCATAGGCCTCCAGATGTTTTGGACTACAATTCCCATCATCCCTGACCACTGGTCCTGTTAGCTAGAGATCATGGGATTTGTAGGCCAAAACATCTGGAGGGCCGAAGGTATCCTATGCCTGTTTTGATGGAACCTCCACGTTCAGAGGTCTTCTGTGGGTGCTGCAGACTAAGGATGGGGAAAGGCAGTTGCTTTTGCACCTTGTTTGCAGTTGCAAATGCTCCAAATCAGAAGATCGCTGCCATCTGTGGAAGAGCTTCTCCTGCAAGTTCCAAAGATCTCAGAAGCCTACTCCAAAGAAATTTGAGCAGGGCTTTTGGTGTTCCATGGTACAGCATTCCTGTTGAGATACAAATAAAAAATAAAAAAATCCTTCCAGTAGCACCTTAGAGACCAACTAAGTTTGTCATTGGTATGAGCTTTCGTGTGCCTGCACACTTCTGCAGAATCCGGGACTGGCAGCCGCATGACACCGGAAATTGCGTAGACGCAACTTCTGATGTCGCTCTGCCCATCTATGGGCACCAAAAATGGCCGCCGCCGACACCGGAAGTCACGTCTACGCACTTCCGAAGCTGGCGGCGGCCATTTTCGGTGCCCATAGATGGGCAAATGGGGGGGGGAGGCCGTCGGCAGGAGAAAATAATGGAGAAAAACGGGAGGTGAAGTGATACGGGGATCGCCGGGAAAAGGTAAGTAGAAACGGGGGTTTCTACGGGGTACTTGGCAGCTATGACCAGTGTGCATGCACACGAAAGCTCATGCCAATGACAAACTTAGTTGGTCTCAAAGGAATTTTTTTTATATTTTGTTTCGACTACAGCAGGCCAACACGGCTACCTACCTGTGACTTGAACTGTTGAGATACGACAGGGATCCACCACCTGCACATTCTGAAAACATGTTTATTCCGTTAGGCTTTCCCAGCTAAATAGGGCTGCCTTCAGGTGAGCCTAATGATTTCCGTGCTTCCCGCCTAGTGGTTTACAAATTTCTTATTCTTGATATATCACTACCTAAGGTATTAAATTATTCAACCTGAAGTAGCAATTTCATTTTACAAATCTTCAGATAACCCTGCTAATGATGTTAATTGCTTACAGTTGTCTTTCAAATAATATCCCCCCCCCAGTCTTTTTGAAATGTTTGGTCTCACTGGTTCCGGATTCTTCCCGTCAGTTTTGCCAGTTCTGCAAAGTCCATCAGTTTCGTCTGCCTCTTCTTTTGTTCGTACTTCATTCTTTAAACCCCATTTTAGCACACGGTTAAATTGCACTTAAAATACATTTGGAAGAGGGTGCACCAGCACTGTGCAGGATTTGATCCTCCCACTTACCAGCTGATAAGTGAAAGGACCTGATATAGGAAACCTGCAAGCAGGATCTCAGCACAAACCTGCAAGCAGGATCTCAGCTCTTCTCCTGTGGTTTTCAGCAAATGGTCTTGGAGAGAATTACTGCCTCCAGCTGTGGAGCATATAGTCATCGTGCTGTGCAATTTAGGCAGATCTCTGCCCTCTTCTCTCCCTCTCTGCAATGCTTAAATGCCCACTTTAGGAATACCCTGGGTGGTCTTCATCAAGCCACTTCTTCTCGGCTCCAGCCCAGCACCTGCCCACTCCCTTTTGTAACACAGAGATAATTCTGATCAACGTTACAGGGTACTTGTAAGAATTCTGGCACCAAGGCGAGCGGACTGTGCTGGGCACTTAAGGAGAGTGCTGTATAAACACCAGATATTACAAATATTGCTTCCAAATAAAGATTTGTTACGGTTGCGGCACTGCAAAGTAATTTCTCACAAGAGCCCAGTGATTCAAGGTTTAAGAAGCACTTTGTGAAAAAGGAGGGAGGGGATGATTATGTGACCTTTTAATAACACTAGAGTGTTGTTGCTGTTGGTTTTTTTGTATCTTTCTTTTAGATTTTGTTGTGAGTTCTGTGGGGAAAAGGTTCAGTTTGGTTTTGTATTGTTTAATGTTTTATTTGTTGCTTATGACTACTTTTGTTGCGCCCTAGTTATGTATTCTTGCATGGCTTGAACTGTGGAAAGGCAGCATAGGAATAAAAATATGTATGTATAGATTTATTTACGTCTGAATTTCTCCTATCCAAGGTCCCCCTGAACATGTATGAAACCATGTTGGGCCAAGGTATCCACTAGCCTTCCTGAAATGATATTAAGAATAATAAATGGGAAAATTCTGTTTGATTCTCTAAGTGAATTAGTTCCATCTCATAGGAATCTTCCCAGTGCCTCATACATAATGGAGTTTTGTCCTTTTCTGCAGAGAATTTTCTTGTCAACTGTACCTCTCTGATGAACCCTCCCAAGGTGGTTATTCAAATTCAGAGGAAGCTGTCAGAAAAGGCAAGGGCAGAATGCAACCACCAGCTTTTGTTAAAAGAAAGAAAGAAGCAGAAAATCGTGATTGAGTAAAGCCTTTTGACCACCATTTCCTCACCTGTTCATATTTTATGTACATCAGACTCCCCTATGTATGCGTTCTTCCCCATCTCTTATGCTAAAGTCTCACCATCCTGGCTCACCATTCATAGAATAATTGAATGATAGAACCGTAGAGTTGGAAAATGAGAACATAAGAACCACAAGCAGGATTCAAGCACAAGAGCCCTCTCCCTTCCTGCGGTTTCCAGCATCTAGTATTCAGAAACATTGCTGCCTCCAACTGTGGAGATAGAGAAGAGTCATCATGGCTTGCAGTCGTCAATAGCCCTCTCCTCCATGAATCTGTCTAATCCTCTTTTAAAGCCATCCAGGTTGGTGGGCATCTCTGCCTCCTGTGGGAATGAGTTCCATAGTTTAACTATGGGAGGGATCCCAAGTGCCATCTAGTCCAAGCCTTTGCAATACAGGAATCACAGCTACTGAATTCCTGGCAGATGGCCACCCAACCTCTGTTCAAGAACCTTGACTGGAGGAGGGTCCACAACATTTGGAGTCCCATCAACTCAGAATCATGGACTTCCCAATCCCGTGTTGCTGAATACGCTGGAGAACAGGTAACACTAAGCTCCTTCCCCAGGTGTGTTCTCGTATTCCCCCTCCTGCTTTGTGAGTTGGAGAGGCAGGTGAGAATTTCACCCATGACCAACCACAGCCAGACAACAGCACACCTGGCCCAGGTGTATGTGAACATTTGATTGGTTACATTTTGTATTCCACCTTTCCTCCAAGGAGCTCCAGGTGTCATACATGGTTTTTCCCTTCCTCAGTTAAGGCCCACAGCAAGTCTTTGATGTAAGTTAGGCTGGCCCAAGTTGCCACCCAGTGATCTTCATGCCTGAGTCGGGATTTGAACCCTGGTCTGCCAAGCCCTACCTACTGCAGCACTCTAACCACTACAGCACCACTGGTCTCTACTTATCAAATGAAATACGAAAGTCAGGTCTAGCTGCTCCTAGCCTTCTATAGTGACCTTATTATTTATGTAACTGGTTCGTTTTATTTTTGTTTGATTTATTAATTGAATAGAGTGCCACGCTTACAATAAACAGGAGCCTCACATTAACAGAAGTGCAAGCCCAGTTTTGCAAATAATTGGTGGAAAACGTCCAGTCCTGTGTGAAGTTCTCCCGTTTTTGTCTTTCTCCCAGCACTCAAACACAACATATCAGTTTTGACATAATAGTGTAATTGTACATTTTGTTTCTCCATTTAGTTAACAACTGAACAGATAATAATCTCTAATATTCTTGGAGCAGTAGCCATATGGAAAATTAATTCACAGAAAATTGCTGGTATATCTCTGACAAGGATCTTTTAACAAAAAAGATTATTGGAACAAGATATATCTACCAAGCTGTGCTCTTATTATCCCTGATAACACACACACACCATTGTTGATATCAGTTCATCCATTTGGGTTAATATTTGAGCATATTAGATTGCCTGCCTATTCTTCTTACAGATGTGCATATTAAAGGTACCCCCGTAACTACTCTGATCACATTATTTTTACATTTTCAAATCAGCTGCTGGAGGAGACTCTTGAGAGTCCCATGGACTGCTAGAAGATCAAACCTATCCATTCTTAAGGAAATCAGCCCTGAGTGCTCCCTGGAAGGACAGATCGTGAAGCTGAGGCTCCAATACTTTGGCCACCTCATGAGAAGAGAAGAATCCTTGGAAAAGATCCTGATGTTGGGAAAGATTGAGGGCACTAGGAGAAGGGGACGACAGAGGACAAGACGGTTGGACAGTGTTCTCGAAGCTACGAACATGAGTTTGACCAAACTGCGGGAGGCAGTGCAAGACAGGAGTGCCTGGCGTGCTATGGTCCATGGGGTCACGAAGAGTCGGACACGACTAAACGACTAAACAACAACAAATCAGCTGCTGTGGTGAGACAGCTGACTGGGGTCGGTAAGCGGGAGCATAGTTAAACTATGGAACTCCCTCCCACAAGAGGCAGTGATGGTGACCAACTTGGATGGCCCTCTCTTCTATGAATCTGTCCAGCCCTCTTTTAAAGCCATCCAAGTTGGTCACCATCACTGCCTCTTGTGGGAGGGAGTTCCATAGTTTAACTATGCTCCCGCTTACCGACCCCAGTCAGCTGTCTCGCCACAGCAGCTGATTTGTATGCTCTACCTCCACAGTTGGAGACAGCGATGCTTCTGAATACCAGTTGCTGGAAATTGCAGGAGGGGAGAGTTGCTTGGGCCCTGCTTGTGCGTTTCCCCTATCTGGGTTGCTACCTTGAGAATACTGAGGTCTAAAGGAGGGATAGCTTGGAGCAAGCGGAGTGCAAAGTCAGGGATCTGAGATTTGCTCCTTCTGCAGGAGTCAAGCCAGTCTCCCCTTTGAAATCCTGTGTCAGCAAGGCAGCAGCTCTTAACCATTCCTTGGACCATGGTCTAGCAATGTCTAGGGCTGATCCTTGAGAGTGTTAAGGAGCAAAGAGCTTGGAATTGTGAGCTAACTGTCAGAGGTTGTTGCGACTACTCTAGAGTAACGACTCTCCACATGCTTGTCTTTTAACAGTCTTTATTGGTGCACTCTATTTACAGTGTAACGGGTGTTGGAAACATGTCTTCTTATTCCGATGCAGAATCCGGCACGGCCCCCCTGCGCGACTTCCCCCAACATAAGAGTCGCGGGACAGTGAATCTCCTCCCCTTTCTTCTCCTCCGTAATTCTGGAACCGGGGGGGAAAAGGTCTACGCTCCGTGCTTTCCCTTTCCCCTTCTCTCTCTTCTCGCCTGTGGAGCCGGAGCTCTCCCATGCTGCTTGAGACCTGGCACTCTCTCTCAGTTTCCTGGCTAGCCTCTTCAGAGCCTGCGCTTCCATCGCTGCTTGGGGAGGAGCTACTTCTGATGATAGGGGGAGGTTCTCTATACTCTCTTCCCCTTACCCTAACCAACCATTGAAATCTTCAGATTGAAGTACAGTTTGACCATGGAGAATAACGCTACACTAAGTCCTTTGAACTGTTTGTTCCTTCTGTTGTGTTTTGTGATGTAAGTTTGAAGGGAAGGGGACACAAACAGGATTTTGGGACAACCACATTTTTATCCTTGCAGTCCCTGAATCATAAATTTACTCTTAAAAGAGATGTCCATTGCATGAAGTCTGGTTCCTGCAAACAGGAGGTTGATAACTAGATCTTTCTAGCAAATACAATGATTACTGCTCTGACCCTTTCTTGAAATGTTAGGGTCAAGATGTTAGCTGCTCTTTCCAGGTCATGTATGAGATGGGAACTGCACCAAGTTAACAGACCTGGTTGACAGAAAACTATTATGTGTTGAGTTGTGCCACGAGGTGAAAAATTAGAGATCATAAATTCAGACCCATCTTAATTGAGTAATAAAAGTAGCACAAGTGATGTTATTTAAGTTAAGTCCAGGGGTCTTTTACATTCTTCATGACCCAAGAGAGCCAGTGTGGTGTAGTGGTTAAGAGTGGTAGACTCCTAATCTGGGGGACCGGGTTCGTGTCTCCGCTCCTCCACATGCAGCTGCTGGGTGACCTTGGGCTAGTCACACTTCTCTGAAGTCTCTCAGCCCCACTCACCAAACAGGGTGTTTGTTGTGGGGGAGGAAGGGAAAGGAGATTGTTAGCCACTTTGAGACTCCTTCAGGTAGTGATAAAGCGGGATATCAAATCCAAACTCTTCTTCTTCTACTGAACTGCTCATTTGACTAAATTAAAGACTTTCTTCTTAAAAATACACCTGCCTCCATGTAACAGGGTTGCCAACATTGAGCCTTCCAGATAGAGCTGTGAGGAGATGGTCCAAACTCTGGATGACTACAATTCAGGGATGGGTGATCTGGGTGTTGTCAGACTGCTGCTCACAGCATCCTTAACCATTGGCCATCTGGTTGATGGGCAGTTGGGAGCTGGAGTATAACAACATTTGGAAGGCAGAACTGTATAACCCAACTAGTCTTTGCATAATCCCCAGGACAGAAATCATCACAGAATTGTAGAGTTGGAACGGACCCTGAGGATCATCTAGTCCAACCCACCCCCACTCCCACAATGCAGGAATATGCAGCTGTCCCATATGGCAGTGTTTCCCAACCAGTGTGCCTCCAGATGTTTTGGGACTACAACTCCCATCATTCCTGACCACTGGTCTTGCTAGCTAGGGATGATGGGAGTTGTAGTCCCAAAACATCTGGAGGCACACTGGTTGAGAAACACTGCCATACGGGGATCAAAATGTTGAGAGCTGGTGTGGTGTAGTGGTTAGAGTGTCGGATCAGGACCTGGCAGACCAGGGCTTGAATCCCCATGTGGCCATGAAACTCACTGGGGGCGACCTTGGGCCAGTCACTGCCTCTTAGCCTAACTTACCTCATAGGGTTGTTGTGGGGGATTAAAGGAGGAAGATGAGAGCTGTTGAAGCCCTGTTGAGCTCCATGGAGAATAAGTTTGGAAATAAATGCAATAGATAATATACATCCCCCTCAGATAAAGTCCCTCCACATACAAAACAAACATACCAGGAAGGAGCTCTTTGGAAGTCAAATATGAGCCACCCGGCAATGGATTCATCAACAAGATGTCTGTTTCAGCTCCAGGCCTAAAAATTGTCTAAGGTACGAGGCTAGGTTGATTCATGCTAGCTCAGAATCCACCTCCATTCATCTATTATGTTTCAATGTCCTTGTTAACGTTAGTTTCACAGCGAGGTGACTCATTAATAACTATTAAGGGTGATTAGTTTTCATCAGGCTTAAGTCTCAGGCACTACATCCATCCATCAATCCCCTTTTTGCTTTACATGGGTTGTACATATGGGGGACATTTAATTACATTTATTGGGCTGAATTCGCCAGTCTGTTAACCCCAGTTAGCTACTCCTTCAAGCAGCAGGAGGGACCATTTATGCAGCGCTGAAGGTAGCTAACATCAGATTTATGAGTAAAGCCAGACAAAAAGACAAAAAGAGAATTAGACAAATAGATGGAGGATTAGGCTATCCATGAAAAACAGCTGTGAAGGTGGAGGCAATAATAATAATATGATTTAGGGGTGTATAGGGTTTTGGGGAGGGGTCTACATCTGGCAGGGGGCATGTCATACTCCTTCTGTGGTGGTTTATCCACCTTTGGTACCCACCCTGCACTCAGCTCTCATCTGTGGCTCCTAGAAGCTGTCAGCGATAGCAGCCTAGACCCAGGAAATGGATACAACTGGCCAGTTAAACCAGATGAAGGTAGCCAGCGGCACTGGTTTGCTCCTACGACAGAGGGGGCCCTGGGCCATGCGACATAGCCATGCCTCCCAACATGCTCAACGTCGTCAGATTTAAAAATGATGCTCAAAACAAATGCATCAATATGGCAATAGTAAAAACAGCATGGCAGTATTAAGACCCCTTCCCTTAAAAAACAAAAGACAAAAGATAAAACGCAGTTCCCCCAAACACCTGGAATAAAATAGTGTGCACCTGCTGATGGAAAAGAGCAAGGAAAGAAGCCGGTCTTGCAGTGGAGGGACACAATCCAAGTGCCTCTCACCTCCGATCAGTGAAAGAGGAATAAATTATAAAACCAATAACTGGGGGATGCGGGTGGCGCTGTGGTCTAAACTGTTCGGTTTCTGATAATTGGTTCTCATGGGAAACTTACAGATTCTGGCTTCACACTATTAACTCAAGGCAGTGTCAATTTACTCTTGGCAGGAAGCCAAGGTCTGCCTGGCCTGGAAACTACTCTCTGATTGGTTAATGACCAGCACTGAACTCTGTTATCTAGGAATGCTAGCACAGTTGTTCCTTGTTGGGTGTTAGGAGTAAGAGTGCTGTGTATGGTTGGAGAGAGAGAGAGAGAGAGAGAGAGAGAGAGAGAGAGAGAGAGAGAGAGAGAGAATTTATTTTGCTTTGCTTTGTATGCAGAAACTCTGCTGGTTTTCTTTTCTTTTAATAAATCCTGTAAATAGTTATTCTGCGTCTAGCCGACTAGTCATTTCCACCTCAACTAGCTTCTGCGCTGTGCAGGAAAACTCTGCTACATTTGGGCTAAAGCTACTAGAGCTATGCCTGACACTTCAAAATTCTAAGATAAACCACTGAGTCTCTTGGGCTTGCTGATCAGAAGGTGGGTCATTCGAATCCCTGTGATGGGGTGAACTCCCGTTGCTCCTTCCCAGCTTCTGCCAACCTAGCAGTTCGCAAGCACATGTATTTCAAGTAGATAAATAGGTACCACTGCAGCGGGAAGGTAAATGGCATTTCCGTGCCCTCTGACACTCGTCACGGTGTCCAGAAGTGGTTTAGTCATGCTGGCCACATGACCCAGAAAGCTGTATGTGGACAAACGCTGGTTTCCCTCAGTCTGAAGCAAGATGAGTGCCACACCTGATACCGGTAGTTGCTATTTTTGCATAGGGAAACCCCTGTGGGCTCCAGTACCCTATCTATTTCCAATCCACATAAGCTTGCAATCACACAAATCTAAATAAGTGTAGTATAAACACCAACAACTGGGAAACACTGGCCTGCGAGCGCTCCAGTTGGAGAACAGCCTTTACCAAAGGTGTCATGGGCTTTGAAGACACTCGAACTCAGGACGCAAGGGAGAAACGTGCTAAGGGGAAGGCATGCTTGGCAAATCCACACCATAATCAACTCCCACCCGGAAACCTACTGTGGAAGGATGTGTGGATCCAGAATTGGCCTCCACAGTCACTTACAAACTCACTGTTAAAACCCTGTTTATGGAAGACAATCTTACTCGGCTACGAGGGATCGCCAAAGAAGACTGTCAGAAAGTTATATTCCTAATCTTCAGTCATAATCTCCTTTCTTTCACTTTGAAGCCCTTGCCTCAGGTCCTATTTGAAATGATATTTGTTTTTCTGCAGAGCAAGGCTTTTAGTGTCGTGGCACCAGCAGCTCAGAAGACTGTTCCTACTGAACTCAGACAGACACCTGCAATTCTGATCTCGTGCTAGCTGCTCAGTGTATTCCGTTCCCAAGTGTTTTCAGAGAGTGAATTTGACTAGGTCGAAAGAGGGAAGGGCCTGACTTCTGTCCCTCTTTCAACACCCCACTTCAGCTGGAGGTTTTCTTTCGAGGACATCCACCTCTGCCTTACACGGGGAACCCATTCGCTATCTGGGGAAATGGCTTGCGGTAGGAGAGCTGTGCAGAGTGCCCCAGGGGTCCAACCTTAGCCTTGGCAGCTGCTGGCACTGCTCTGCTGAAGTCTAGCTTGGCTTACAATTTCCCTAACACTAGGACTTCCTACAGCTTGTGGAAGAAATAATTCCCTCTCTAGCAAATTGACCAGATAGTTGCGCCGTCTGGGGGGGAATCTCAGGTCACTGCCGTGCAGCCCTGAGAACCAGCGTTAAAAGCCGCCCTTGTGTGCTCCTTCAAGGAGCATTCCGTCACTGGTTCCTCTCTTGTCTCCCTCGGTTCCTTTTGCTTGGCTGGTTTGCTATGTGAGGTATTTGACTGGAAAATAGCCTTTTGTCTGAAGGAAGCCAGTTTTACCAGCTGTGCAGTTCTCTGTTAAAGTGCAGGATTTAAAAGTTAAGCACCAAGGCCAAGTGGAGTCATGCTCGATGCCACCTTCCCTGTGCAAAGCCCCCTCATGCTTTCCTGTTCTTCCCAACAACAGGCGCCACCTCGCCCAGTGGATTTTCTTCCGCCCGCTGTTGCACTGAAAGCAACCATGCTAGGAAATAATTTCAGGGATTTCCCGTTCAATGACCATTAACTCTGAATTGCAAGTGCAACTGCATGTGCAAAACTTGCTATAAATAATAATAATAATAATAATAATAATAATAATAATAATAATAATAATAATAATTTATTATTATTATTATTTATACCCCGCCCATCTGGCTGGGCTTCCCCTGCCACTCTGGGCAGCTTCCACTTCCATTAAAATACATCAAATATCACAGATTTAAAACTTCCCTAAACAGGGCTGCCTTTAGGTATTTTCTAAATGTTTATCTCTCTGACCTCTGATGGGAGGGTGTTCCACAGGGCGGGTGCCACTGCCGAGAAGGCCCTCTGCCTAGTTCCCTGTAGCTTCGCTTCTCGCGGTGAGGGAACCGCCAGAAGGCCCTCAGCGCTGGATCTCAGTGTCCGGGCTGAACAATGGGGGTGGAGACGCTCCTTCAGGTATACTGGACCTGATGATAGTAGTATTACTACTATCAACATTATTATTACCATTGTTTGTTAACATCAAATATATTATCTATTTATTTATTGCATTGATATGCTGCCTTTTTCTGCAATGAGTCCAGGTGGTGTGATTTGTTCTCCCCTTCTCATTTAACCCCCCCCCCCCCACAATAACCATGAGAGGTAGGTTAGGCTGAGAGGCAAGGCCTGACCCAAGGTCACCCAGTCCATCTCATGGCCGAGTGGGGATTTGAACCCTGGTCTCTCCCAGGTCCTCCTTCCTCCTTCTTTTATTTTTCCTAATGGGTATTTGCCCTATCAGGGAATTTTATCAGTGGTGGGTGACGTTCATAGGACATGATCTATATAGATGACTGCAATGCCTGGAGACAATCATTTAAGTCATGTATCCACAGCAGTGACAAGAGGAGTAGTGACCGCTGGGAGGAGCACAGGGACAAGAAACACTGTGGTGTATCAGCAGCTGCACAACCAGACGCCTTCATCTGCCCCAGCTGCAACAAAACATGTCTCTCCCACATCAGTGTCTATGGCCCCAGCAGCTGCTGCAACCTTCCAGTGGTTTGACTTCACCCCCAAAGGCTCATTCTTCCATTGTCACCCGAGTCAGAGGGATGCCAAGCAACCATACCGTATATATATACCTCATCGTCAGATGTTGAAAATGTTCAAAGCTGGCTCCAAAAGTGAACTAAAATTAATGAGGGAAAACTGAGCCAAGAGAAAAGGTTGGTTGGATTCTGTTGAGTGGGCAGGGTGGTGGGAGAGAAAAAGATATTCTAGGACAGGCACTAATTTTTTATTAAGGAGCCACACCACTTGGGTTTGGACTGCTTTAATGATGTCTCTGAGCGCACATCAAACATTTAACAGTGAGAGGCTCCAAGAATTGATGAGCCAAGATTCAAGCCCAACGCAGATCTTGAACTGGTGATCCAAGAGATATCCGAGATAGAGATAATAGCATTTTCCCCATCCTCTTCCTTTACTGTCCCTCTTCTTTGCTGTGCCCTGAATTCCACTTCCCGCAACTAGGAGAATTTCTCAAATTAATCCTCAGAGGAGAATGTGCTCCATTTCCCTCCATTTTTCTGCTCCTTCTATTCATTTACACCCCCATCATCTTTGATAGTCCTGTGAGACCCGGGTCTGGACAGGAGAGATGAATTGGTGGGGGTCGCTTTTGTTAGCAATATTACAGGTAAATGGTCCAGAGATGAGTACGATATAGCCAGATACTTTTTCTCTTCAACTCACTTTCCCTGGGAGTTTGGAAGGTAGACACCATTTTGGGAAAAAACAGGCTCCCCTCCCTCTCACCACCCAACCTTCAAGGTGAAGATGATGCTACTTAGGCTAGGATAGTTGAGGAGTGTCAACTTTTTTAGTCTTGTAAAGCACATGATGCTGGAAGAGGAAGTGGGAAAGAATGTCCCTCTTCCAACTTCCTCCTCCAGGTCTGTATAGTTTACAAGGGGCAGTAACGTAATGACCATTCATATCATGACATAGGAAGCACTGTGTGTGTTGTGGGGCAGGGGCTCACAGGCTTCATGGGCATTTATAGGAATCGTGACCTGGGTTGTCCAAGTGCCTGTGTGTAAAGAACATGCAGACTGATTTTTGAGTCATAAGAGAGCTGAGTTTGCACTCTGTAGGCATCTCAGGGTGCTTGCCATCTCTCTAGAGATTCTCTCTCTCTCTCTCTCTCTCTGTGTGTGTGTGTGTGTGTGTGTGTGTGTGCGTGTGTGTGTGTGTGAACAGAGCTGGAGCAGTATTCAAAAATCACCTACTCTGAAACCTGGCCAATGCAGCAGACCCTGCTGTTAGTTGCCATTCAGCCTCTGCATAAAGACCTCTGACGAGGAGAGTCCATGACCTCCATTTGTTCTACAACAGGCACCCCCAAACTTCGGCCCTCCAGATGTTTTGGACTACAGTTCCCATAATCCCTGACCACTGGTCCTGTTAGCTAGGGATCATGGGAGTTGTAGGCCAAAACATCTGGAGGGCCGCAGTTTGGGAATGCCTGTTCTACAATTATAACAACAGGCCATTCTCCCTAACATTCAATCCTTTATCTGTGTCATCAACTACAACAAGAGTAAGGAACCTTTGACTTCCGGTTTGCCGCGGCCATCGATCTGAAGCGCGAGACAACCCTCTGGGGAGTCTCGAACGCTGTGGGGGCTATTTTAGGGGTTTTGTGAAGACTACACGAAACCCGGTACCTCAGGGGGGGTTACCCTGAGGGAGGTGTACCCGGCGGCGTCCTAGAAGCTCTCCTTTACTCGGGGTTTTGACCGTAAATCCAGGAGGAGGATTAGAGCTGTGGGCGCAAAGGGGAGGTATCGCAACCCCCTCAGCGCGAAGTCTCAGGCTTCTGAAGAAAGCGGTAAGCTTCCAGGGGAAAAAAGAGTCAAGACCCTTTCTGAATATCTTGGATTATAAAGAACACCTAAAAGTAAGGGACTCTTTGATTCGGACTGCTGAGAGTGTAAAAAGGGAGTCCGCTCCAGCAGGTGGGAGACTACGGCGTATGGCGACTCATTGCGGGAGGATGAGATCAGTAAAAATGTATCCATCTAACGAGAGACTGTAAAAAGACCTCAGATACTTTGTAAACCTTTAGCAAAGTGCTGGGGCAGAACTTATTTGTTGGATTTTATTTGATTTTGCTGGTGGGAAAGCGGGACTTTTCACTTCGTGCTACCTGGAGTTCTTTGGGTGGAGAGGCATGATTTGCAGTTTTGCTGCGCTCCTCCATTTTGAATAAGCCGAAATGTGCTGATCTAAATTTCAACGTTCTGCAACTAAAGACTTGAAACTGTATCCTTTATGATTCCTTTATTTTGCCTCTCTACTTTGGACACTTTGAGATATTCCGTTGAGACACTCTGCTGAGGAAGTTACAAAAAAAGGGGGGACTTTCTGCGTATTTTTGGGAATAGAAGTGTGGATCCCTATTTCCCTCCCTCCTCTCTCCTTCCACTGTTTGTTATAATACAGCGCAAGCGACCGGCTCTTTGGCGATTCCGAACTTCTAATTTTCAAAAGCGGCAGTCCTTGTGTTTAAATATAGGCTGCCTGAAGGCACGGGGTTGGAAAGCGAGGGGATACTCTGGCGGTCTTGAATTTCCAAAGGGGAAGAAGACAAAGAAGCTGATTTTCGGGACTCCCATTTTAGAAAAGAGGAAAATAGGGAGAGTCCATTTCATGCCTGGTCTGAGTGGATTTGAGCCATCAAGTGGCGGAAGAGCGAATTGCAGCACTTTATATAAAGGCAACGCAATACATAACCCCAGAGACTGCAGAAAATAAAGAGAAAGATTGGGCTCTACATAAAAATTCTTTAAAACATAAGGAGAACCCTGATTTGCTGTATATTTAGGGGCTTGAGTAATCGTTTAAGCTTTGCCGGAGAATATAAATTGTAGAGTGTTGTCTTATATCGACATATAGATTCATTGATATACTCAATCAGCCCCAGATTGTTCCCCCCCCCCCCAAGGAAAGATATTTGTTTATTGAAGCTGTGTGGTTTCCCTCCCTTTCCTTTTGAATCCAATCCCCCCGCTCCCCTTTATTCTCCCCTCCACCCCCCCTTTTTTTTTTCTTTCTTTCTTCTTTTCTCTCCTTTTTTCTCCCCTCCCCCCTTCCCCCCTTTTTTTTATTCTCTCCTTTTTCGCTTTTTTTCCCTTTTTTTTTCTTTTCTTTCTTTTTTCTACAGGTCGAAGCCATGTCAGGTGCGGGGAAGAAAGGGGCTACGGGATCCACAGAGAGACGCCTCTCAAGACAGGAAAATGGAAAGGAAAGCAAAGAAATTAAAGACTACGATAACCTAATGGCGGAAATTAGAAAGGAATTTAAACATAATGAACAATACATCGACAAGAAGTTGTCGGAGGTTCAAGAGACATTGGATAAAAAACTTGAAGGCTTAGTAACGGAAGTAAATGACCTTACGGTAAGGTCTAAAACAATGGATGACAATATTAAAAAGACTCAAAAAGACCTTAAAGAAACTAAAAAAGAGACGGAAAAAATAAGGGAAGAAATGTCGGATATGAATAAATTACATGAGGATATATTGGACAGCATTGCTCTGTTGGAAATGAGACAGAAGCAATTGAATTTGAAATTTAGGGGGATCCCAGAAGAAGCTGATGAGAACATCCGGTTGAAAATAGTGACAAATTTAGCAGTGTGGCTCGGTTTGAAAGAGGAAGAGGTAGACAGTAAAATTAGCAATGCTTTTAGGATAAAAGTGCGTTCAGTAAAGGCAAAAGCTAAAAAGCTACCAGGGGATTGTTTAAAACGTTTACTTCAATGGATTTTAAGAACAGGATCATGAGAGAGAGCTACAACAACAGTATGAAGATGGAGGGAAGGACCATCATTGTCTTCAAAGAAGTACCGATTAGATTTTTGAAAAAAAGAGATCCGTATAAAGAGCTGGCTGGCTTACTAAGTAAGAATGGGGTCTCCTATAGGTGGGAATACCCACAAGGGCTAATTTTTTACTATAAAAATAAAAGATTCACATTGACTAATGCACACGACTTAGATAAATTTGCCAGAAAGTACTATAAGTTCCTCGGCAAACCAGAGTTGCCGAAACCTGAGACAGACCAAGAAGAAAAAGAAAGTAAGGAAGGCACAGACGAAGAAGACAGAGAGCAAGAAGAAGAAACTGAACCACCTTTAGATATTGATACCGAAACACAATCGTAAATCAGTCACCCGTGATTTTAACTCAATTTGCTGAAATGACATTAAAAGTAATATCCTGGAATGTAAATGGCCTTAATGATAAGAATAAGAGAAATAAAATTGAACATGTTTTGAAAAAGAAAAATCTTGATATAATTTGTTTACAGGAAACTCATATTGCAAATAAACATAAAAAGATTTTGAGTAATAGAAGATTGGGCAACGAATTTGTAGCATCGGATCAGAGTAAGAAAAGGGGTGTGGTTATCTATGTAAAGGACAAATATGAATCGGAACTAATATACAAAGATGAAGAAGGCAGAATTTTGATTGTTAACGTTAATTTGCAAGGGGAAAAGATAACTCTGGTGGGCATTTATGCTCCTAATGAAAGAAAAGCTGAGTTTTATTCTAAATTAAAAGAAATTATGTTAGACCATCTTGATGCCAGAATTATCCTTATGGGAGATTGCAACGGTGTAGTTATGCCAGATATCGATCGATCGGAGAAAAGAAAAGACAGAAATGAAGGCAAACTACCGAAATCCTTCTTTGACCTAGTAGAGGATGTAGGAGTCACAGATACATGGAGATTTAAATATCCCACTACTAAACAATATACCTTCTTCTCGGGATCAAGTAATAGTCTGGGAAGAATTGACTACATTTGGGCCTCTAGGGAATTGATCCCTAGAGTTTTCAAAGTAGATATCCTCCCCAGAACCTTCTCTGACCACAATGCAGTGTATTTGGAATTGAAATTAAAAGATAAAGCTAATTTCAGGTGGAGAATGAACGAGAACCTCCTTTATGACAAACAGATAACGGAGAAAGCTAAGGAAACGATTCGGGAATACTTCAATTTAAATATGTATAAAGAAACATCAACCGATATCGTATGGGATGCTAGTAAGGCCGTCATGAGGGGGTTCCTGATACAAAAGAACTGCCACAAAAGAAGAGAAAGAGGGAAAGCAAAGGAAGAAATTTTGAAACAATTAGCGAATTGCGAAAAACAGTTAATATCTATGCCGACAGACGATACCTTGAAACAAACCATCAAAAGACTCCAGATACAGCTCTCTATGCAAGTAAGTCACGAGGTCGAGTGGAAAATTAAATGGTTAAGACAAAAAAATTTTGAATTTGCAAACAAATCAGGTAGATTTCTGGCCTGGCAGATAAAGGCGCGGCAAAAACAAAGTACAATCAATAAGATTAAAGATGAGGGAATCGAAATAGAAGACCCTAAAGAGATAAGAAAGGCCTTCCAAAGATATTATAGAGAGTTATATAAGAAGGGAAAAGAAGATAAGATTAAAATAGAAACATATACCGTGTTTCTCATATTATAAGACATGTCTTATATTTATTTTTTCCTCAAAAAAACACACTATGGCTTATTTTCAAGGGATGTCTTATTTTTTCCTCCTCCTCCTGCCGCGGCCGGCATTGCTGCTGCGCCTATCACTATGTCTTATTTTCGGGGTATGGCTTATATTCCTTGAATGCTTAAAAATCCGGCTATGGCTTATTTTATGGGTATGTCTTAAAATATGAGAAACAGGGTATTCAAAATTATGGCCTTCAGAAAATACCATCAGACAAAAAAGAGCTTCTTAACAAAGAGATTACAAATTTGGAAATCGAAAAAGCCATCAACAAAATGAAATTGGGCAAGGCCCCGGGCCCAGATGGTTTATCTGCAAAGTATTACAAAGTCTTAACAAAAGAAATTACACCGGTACTGTGTGAAGTTATGAATAATATTTTTAAAGAAGGGACAATCCCAAATACCTGGAAGGAAGCCTACATTACCCTGATCCCTAAAAAAGACACAGACACACAAAATGTGAAAAATTTTCGGCCTATTTCTTTACTCAACAATGATTATAAATTATTTACAGATATTTTGGCAGATAGATTAAAACAAGTTTTAAACACAATCATTCATAAAGATCAGGTGGGGTTCCTCCCAGGGCGCCAGATGCGGGAAAATGTGAGAAACATTGTCAATATAATTGATTATCTTGAAGTAAGAAATGAAAAACAGGCCGCACTTCTGTTCGTCGACGCTGAGAAGGCATTTGACAACGTCTCTTGGCAATTTATGTTGTACAATCTGAAAAAAATGGAAGTAGGTGAATGGTTTTTGAGAGGCATTGAGGCAATCTACACAGAACAGACAGCCAGGCTAATTATAAATAACAATCTGACAGAAAAATTCAACATTACAAAAGGGACTAGACAGGGTTGCCCTATCTCCCCTCTGCTATTCATTTCGGTGATGGAAATTTTGAACAACCGTTTGAGAAATGAAGCAGAGGTAAAAGGCATTAAATTAGGGAAAAAAGAATACAAAGTAAAGGTTTTTGCGGACGACCTCGCACTAACTGTGGAACAGCCAGATACGAGCCTACCTGAAGCCTTGAAAATTATAGAAGAATTCGGTAAGGTGGCGGGTTTCAAACTCAATAAGACTAAGACAAAGATGATCCTAAAAAATTTATCAAAAGAGGAAGGCAAGAAATTGGAAGATCAATTAGGAATTCTATGTGCCAAAAAGATAAAGTATCTAGGAGTGTGGCTAACGGCGAAAAATATTAATCTGTTTAACGATAATTATAAAGTGGTCTGGAAAGAAATCAACAAAGACATGGAAAGCTGGAAAAAACTCAAGCTATCTTTCTGGGGAAGGATAGCAGCGGTAAAAATGAACATTCTACCACGGCTCTTATTCCTTTTCCAGAACATCCCCATAATAAAAGGGACCTCTCAGTTTAAAGATTGGCAAAGATCTTTATCAAGATTTGTGTGGCTAGGAAAGAAACCTAGAATAAAGCAAAAAGTTCTGGTAGATAAAAAAGAGAGGGGGGGCTTTGCTATGCCTGAGTTAAAGTTATATTATGAGGCAGCCTGCCTTGTATGGATCAAGGACTGGATTATGTTGCAGAATACGGATTTGTTAGATCTTGAAGGGTATACAAATAGATTTGGCTGGCATGCCTATCTTTGTTACAACAAAGTCCACACTGGTTTTAAGAGTCACATATTTAGAGGTTCACTTCTGGAAGTATGGAATAGGAACAAAGCCCTATTAGAAAAGAAAATACCATGGTGGGTAGCTCCACTAAACGTCTTAGCCATACGAAAAGTGAATATGGAAAAAAAAAGGATTTACGTATGAGGACATTGTAGTAAAAACGAAAGATGACTTTAAATTAAAAACATACGACCAGATCAAAGTCAAATTCGCCGGGTGGCTACAATACTACCAAGTTAATGACCTTTTTAATAAGGACAAAAAAGGAATCGGGTTTGAGGAAAAAAAGTCGAAATTTCAAATTGAGTTATTGGAAAATGATCAGAAACTGTTATAAAAAATGTATAATTTACTACTAGATTGGCACACATTAGATGAGTTGACAAAAGACTCTATGATTAAATGGGCGAGAGACTTTGGGCACAACATACCCACCGATAATTGGACAAAGCTATGGAAAGAAAATTTAAATTTTACGGCATGTACTGCACTTAAGGAAAACGTAATGAAGTTAGCACATCGTTGGTATTTAACGCCGGTAAAACTCTCTAAAATGTACAGAAATCAAAATAAATGGTGTTGGAAATGTGGAACTTCGGTGGGAGAATTCTACCACATGTGGTGGGAGTGTGAAAAGGTTAAAAAAATTTGGGATTTAGTTTACAACGAATTGAAGAGAATCTTGAGATACACTTTTGCAAAAAAGCCAGAGGCCTTTTTGTTGGGTTTATTAGATAGAGAAATTAAAAAAATTGACCAAAATTTCTTTTTATATGCCACTGTGGCGGCGAGAATTCTTATAGCCCAAAAATGGAAAAGTAATGAAATACCATCAATTAATGAGTGGCAGTCGAAACTCCTAGAATACATGGAAATGGCCAGACTCACCAATAGAATTCGGGAACAGGACGAAGGAAAATTCAAATTGCAATGGAGTAAATTTATTGAATATGCTAGAGTTAATTATAAAGGTATGAAAACGTTAGTGGTAATAACATAACTCCCACAATGGTACATATATAATGAATTAAATAATACGATATGAGATTGAAAGAATTTACCATTTGCTGGAAGGAAGGAAGTCACGCTGTTGATCTCGATGTAGATGAAGTTCTTTGGATGTATTAAGTTTGTTTGTTGGAAAATTAATAAAAATTTATTTGAAAAAAAAAGAGTAAGGAACCTTTGGGCCTCCAAACATTGGTGAACTACAACTCCCATCAGCCCTAACAAGTATGGCAAATGGTTCAGAAACATCTGGAGGGCCGAAGGTTCCCCACAATTGACCTTTGTAGCATGTGTATGCACATATCAGTGAATTTGTTTTACTTCTGTCTATATCCATCCACCCACCTCAGTGCTTCCAAAATTCAGCCAGAGTTTTCCCCCCATTTCATCAGAAATGGGTTAGTCATTAGGGGGGAAAGTCACTAGGGAGATACAATTTAGGCATTGCCTTCTAACTAGTCTTAATGATACATATATTCTGCTTGTGGGCTTCCTATAGGCATCTGGTTGGACACTGTGAGAACAGGATGCTGGACTAGATGGGCCATTGGCCTGATCCAGCAGGCTCATCTTACATTCTTATATTGTTGAACTATTATACTTCTCTGATTCTTCATCAGATGGAGAAGAGCTGGAGGAACATTACAGAGTGACAGAATACACTTTCAGAACATAATGAGTGTGATTTTGACACCACTAAAGTTGAGGTGCAACTGTTCCCAAGGGCATGTCAACGCTATGACAAACAAGAGTACAGTTGGCTTTATTATTTGTTTTAATAAACACAATATATATAATAAATAAACACATGTAATATTGTGTGGTTGGTGTGAATATTACTCATGAAAGAACATTCTCGTGCCTTGGATAGATAAAATATTGCACCAACAGTTACATAGGAAAGAACATTTTCATGCCTTTGATGAGTGAAGATCACCCGAGAAACCACATGACCATGGATGGGAATTTGAGCTGTCATAGTTATTGGGTGGGGAGATTTCTCAAAGTCTCTTGATCTGAACTGGTTCCTACAGTATCAGGCAACAGAATCTTAAGATGGCAAGTACACTAACAAATCACTTACCTCAAGTCTATAAAGCAGAGGTTCCATCTAGACTAAGGGTGCAATCCTAACTATGTCTGCTAAGAAGTAAGTCCTATTGGATTTAATGGGACCTACTCCCAGGTCGCGGGTGGTGCTTTGGTCTAAACCACTGGGCCTAGGGCTTTCCGACTGGAAGGTCGACGGTTCGAATCCCGCGATGGGTGAGCTCCCATTGCTCGGTCCCAGCTCTTGTCAACCTAGCAGTTCAAAAGCATGTCAAAGTGCAAGTAGATAAATAAGTACAGCTCCGGTGGGAAGGTAAACGGTGTTTCCGTGCGCTGCTCTTGTTTTGCCAGAAGTGGCTTAGTCATGCTGGCCACATGACCCGGAAAAACTGTCTGCGGAAAAACATCAGCTCCCTCGGCCATTAAAGCGAGATGAGCGCTGCAACCCCAGAGTCATTCGCAACTGGATTTAACTGTCAGGGGTCCTTTACCTTTTTACTCCCAGGTAAGTGGAGTTAGGCTTGCAATCTTCATCTTGCTTACAGCGTTAGTGTTGTGGTAAGCAGAAACAGACAGGGACTGAGTACCAACATGAAATATACTCGGAGTCAAGAGTGAATTTCATGCTCTTTATTCAGCTCGTAGTCATCAAGGAGAAGAATGCCTTTTCCCAAAACCATCTGCTTATATACATTATTTACACAATGGGCTTTGCATGATTGGCTACTTCAGGGCTACACCTGTGGGCCAATCAGTTTGTGGATTGACTTCTGCCAGCAGCCTGATTGGCTGCTCCTGCAGGCCAATCAGTTTGTGGATTGACTTCTGCCAGCCGCCTGATTGGCTGCTCCTGCAGGCCAATCAGGTTGCAGATTCATTTCCAGCTGGAGTTGGATTGGGTGGCTCCTGTGGACCAATCAGACTGCTGATTCTGGATCCTATTGTTCTATGATTCAGCTCAGTACATAACACAACACTTTTTTCATAACTGGGGAAATGACATAATATCATGGAGTCCTGTTTACCAGTCTTCTGCATGTCAAATGGTGACTTTCAGTCATTTTTTTTTGTTTGGATGGAAAACCTGGATTACATCATGGTTGCTTTTTATTTTAAAGGGAGTCTTGCATAGCTGGGTCAAAAGTTCCTAGGAAGGTTAAACTGATGTTTTGCTCAGAAACCTCTGCACAGGAGGGTCAAATATTTAGCCTATAAACTTATTCTCCTGATTGGCAAAAAGGTTTGAAGGCCGAGTGAAAATATTTTATATAGGTTGGAAAATAGGGTAGCTTATTGCAGACCTGAAAATGGAAAGAGTTGTTATCTAGACCTGCAATTGAAGAGTTAGAACTGAAAAAAGCCAGGAGAAAACTACAAAGGGAAGAAGAAACTGAAATCAGGGATACAATCTTTGGAATCTAATTTAAGTTTTGATCCACTGTATGAGATGTTGTTGTTGTTTAGTCGTTTAGTCGTGTCCGACTCTTTGTGACCCCATGGACCATAGCACGCCAGGCATTCCACTGCCTCCCGCAGTTTGGTCAAACTCATGTTCGTAGCTTCGAGAAAGCTGGTCTCTCTCTCTCTCTCTCTCTCTCTCTCTCTCTCTCACACACACACACACACTCATATCATGGGGAAGGTGATCCCACATGGCTTGATGTGTAGATGAATGGGACCTTATAGGATTGTTCTCCTGCGGCACCAAATATATTCCCCAGAGCAGCTTTATCAATCCCCTTTGCTGTTGTTGGTTTCCCATATAAGCCCCTGTTTTGGCACCAAGTGGGTCAAAAGGCTTGGGTTGCTTATTTTCTTCATAAAGTGATCTTGCCACTCAGGGAAACGCATAGTGAGCATGATGATATCACAGCACAAGAGCACGAATCCAACTGAAAATCACTGAGGCTGAGGGCAAATGCTGACACTTTGTTGAAAGGAGAATGCTTTAATGCAGTGGTTTCCAATTAGAGGTCCGGGGACCCCTGGGGGACCGGGGAACGCACCTAGGGGGTCTGTGGCCCTATTCCTTGCCTCCCCCCAACTATTTTTTTTGTCATTTTTGCATGGCAATATCACTAATTTTATGGCTCTTTTTTAAGTAGACCTAAAATCCTTTGCTACCCCACATTTTGTTCAAAAAATTGTTTTACCATAATCAAAATTTCCAAAAGTAGAGGGTCCGTAGCTTGCCTTTTGAAAAACAGGGCGCCCTCACTCATTAGCTAATTGGGAGCCACACTTTAGTGTGCTTCCAAACCCTTCTGTAGAAAAGGGCCTGCCACACAACCTGTTTGGTTCATCTGTAGGTGCCCCAGTGCGACTTGGCGTAAAACTGCTAAGTCCTCAAGGTGCCTCAAAAAGACTGTTGTCTTGACTCAGATTGCTAAAGTAATAATATGATAATGTACAATAAAGGAAAGCACACTAAACTCCGCTGGGCCAATTAAACTTCTCTCTCTCTCAGAATCTGTGCAGCCCTCCCCCTGTATAGTATGCTAGGCCTATTGATGCTGACTTTTCATAGGGTAGAGAAAGCCCTGGTGAGCTACCTGACAGATGCTGTTAGAAGCTTAATGGGAAGCAATAATGGGAAGGGTGTAGAGTGCAAGGAAGGCAACAGAATCTTGATGTCAATGCAGGTTTCTGACACTTTTGCCCCTAAGGTGCTTTCTTTTGAAGCAGTGCTGAGAGGTGATTTACCATTGCTGCAAAAGGATGCAGAAAATCTTCTGGTGGCGGCGGCAACATTGGAGGGGGGAGTTGTAGAAATGGAATGTTTATGGAAGCGAAGTTTAGGTGGACCTCGGCCCTTTTAAAACCTTTTTTCGCAAGCCTTGTGCTTGTGAGAGATTGCATTTCCAAACAAGCAGGTGGACTGTCAAACCGTCCTCGCTTGAACAAAATGACATTCAAATGATGCTTTCAGAAATGTTCCTGCAGGAACTTAGACCGATACTGCCTTCTTGAAGACAGAACCAGGCCAGACCCAGCAAATGAAAATACTACTACTACTACTACTACTACTACTACTACTAATTTATTCTTTATACCCCACCCATCTGGCCGGGTTCCCCCAGCCACTCTGGGCGGCTTCCAACAAAATATTAAAATACAGAAATCCACCAAACATTAAAAGCTTCGCTGTCACAGTGGCCGGAGTGGACTACTTCAGAGTAACGACGCTATGCAGCTCTGCATTTTTATTCTTTTATTGGTGCTGCGTATTTACAGTGCTGAAGTCATGCTATTTACACGGAGTGATGTGGTCAGTCGGTTTCAGAACCTCCAAGTGACTTTTGGCGCGTCTTTCCCCAGCACAAAAGTCTTGGAAGCCCCATCCTCTTTCCCCTCCTTTTCCGGCGTAATTCTGGAGTTGGGGGGATGGGTCTCCCCCCCTTACTTCCCCCTTCCTGTCCCACCTGGGACCCTGGCTCCGCTACCTTGCCTGAGCCTCGGACCCGACTTCCTGCTTCCCCACTGGAATCGGAGCTCCCTCTGCTTCCCCCTGTGGTCGGTGATGGGCTTGAACTCAGGAGGGGAGGGACTTCGCGATATCCCCTGTCCCTCACATCCACCCCCCTTCCAAGCTCCCCTTCTCCCCTCCCCAGGTCCCCCCCAGGTGTCGGTGACGACTGGAAGCCTAAGAACTCAGTGCTTTCCGAGCCCGTTGGTGTGAACACCTCCCCCCAGTCCTGCGAGGCTCCCCCTTCCGCCTGGGAGGACTGGAATCCCAAAAATTCCGTGGCATCCGAGCTGGTGGGGGTAAAAATGTGCTGCCAATCTGCTTCTGCCTCTGACTGTGTGGATCTCGGTGACACCCATATCTCGTCTCCCGAGTCCTCAAACTCTGCTTCCCAGCGCCATGGTGAGCTGCTCTCCCGTGCCTCCTCCTCCTCCCCCTCCCTTTCCATGTGCCAGGGCTTGGGTCTGTGGGGATAGAGGGCGTGAAATTCTTCCACCAAGAATTCCTCCTGTATCTGAGTGGCTGGGACCCATTCATTCTGGGACGGTGGAGCATCCTCCCATGCCATGAGGTACTCCAGGCCCCCCACCCCTCTCCGTGAATCAAGGATGGCCGTGGCCTCATTGAGTTGCTCCCTGCCTCCCCTCTCCCCCCCTCCCTCGGGGGTTTGTTCGCTGTCTCGGAGCCTGCTGCTTTCCCTGTACGGCGACAGCAGCGATCTATGAAACACTGGATGCACCCTCATATCCTCTGGCAGTGCCAGCCTGTATGCCACCGGGTTGACCTGTTGCGTGACCGTGAAGGGGCCCAGCCGTCTGGGTGTCAGCTTTTTGCACCTCCCTCTGGTGGGAAGGCCCTCCGAGGACAACCAAACCTTGTCCCCCACCCTGATGACCTCCCCTAGTCGCCTGTGGCGATCCGCCCCCTTTTTGTACGCTTCCTTGGCCCTCTCCAAGTGTTCTCTGAGCTGCTGGTGCACCGTCTCCAGTTCCTCTGCCCAATCCTCAGCCTGTGGGCCCTCCTCCTCCTCCTCCCCCTCCCTCTCTGGGAAAGATCTGAGGTCGCGCCCGTAATTGGCCTTAAAGGGCGACACCCCTGTGGAGACGTGCACTGCATTGTTGTAGGCAAATTCTGCCAGTGGCAGGCGATCCACCCAGTCCGTTTGCCGCTGGCTGACGTAGCATCTCAGGTACTGCTGCAGAATGGCGTTGACCCTCTCCGCCTGTCCATTGGTCTGCGGGTGTCTAGCCGTCGACAAGCTGACCTCCACCTGCAGGAGGTTCATGAGCCGCCGCCAGAACCTGGAAACAAATTGGCGGCCACGATCCGAAATAACCCTTAAAGGTAATCCATGCAGTCTGAATACGTGATCAACAAACAGTTTGGCTGTCTCTTCTGCAGAGACCGCCCTGGCACACGGTATAAAGTGGCACATTTTGGACATGAGGTCCACCACCACCAACACTGCGGTCTTGCCCCTGGAAGAAGGCAGATCTGTGATGAAGTCCATGGACACCACTTCCCACGGCCTGTGTGGTGTGGCTAAGGGCTCCAGCAATCCTGCTGGCGCTGCTCTGACCACCTTTGCCCGCTGGCAGGTGTCACAGCCCCGTACATAGTCTCGAACATCTTCCCTCACCCCTGGCCACCAGAAGTGTCTCATGACTAGGTGAGCGGTTTTGTCCCTTCCAAAATGACCCGCCGTTGGGTTGTCGTGCATCTGCTTGAGGACCGTACGTCGAAGCTGGGTGGTGGGCAGGTACAGTGCACCCTTGTAGAAAAGCAGCCCCCTGCGTTCTGCAAAGTCCTTTGCCTGCTCCCTCCCCCCTCTCAGTTCTCTGAAGATGCGGTTGGCAAATTCATCCGCTGCCGTCAGTGCTGTGAGTTCTGCCTCGCTCACCACTGCTGCTCCGCAGGACCATGCTGACGGGGGGAAAATGTGCCTTGGTGCTGGTGGCGCCTCCTCCTCCATGTACTCTGGCTTGCGGGAGAGGGCATCCGCCCTGACATTCTGCTCCCCCGGGATGTAGTGTATGGAGAAGTTGAAGTTCGAGAAGAACTCTGCCCACCGTATCTGCCGCTGGTTGAGCACCCTGGCCGTTCTCCAGAACTCCAGGTTCTTGTGGTCTGTGCACACCTGGATGGGGTGCTTGGCGCCCACCAGGAAGTGTCTCCAATGTTTGAACGCAGCGTGGATCGCAAGAAGTTCTTTGTCAAACACCGTGTAGTTGCGCTCGGGCTGTGTCAACTTCCTGGAGAAGAAGGCACAGGGTCTCCACTCCCTGTTGGCGTCCAGTTGCAACAAAATGGCGCCCACAGCTTTCTCAGAAGCATCTGTCTCAATGCGTAGGGGCGCGTCCTGGACCACGTGGAACAGGTTCTGGTCCGAGGCGAACACCCTCTTGAGGCTTTCGAACGCTGCTTGCGCCTCTGGTGTCCACCTGAACTTCTGCTTGCCTCTCAGGCAGTCAGTGATGGGAGCCGTAACGCGAGAGAAGTTCTTGATGAACTTCCTGTAGAAGTTGGCGAAGCCTAGTAGGCGTTGGGCATCTTTGCGCGTCCTGGGGCTGTGCCAGTCCAGGATGGCCTGCACCTTGTCCTTGTCCATCGCCAGCCCCTTGTCTGACAGCTTGTAGCCCAGGAAGTCCACCTCCTTGGTGTGAAACTTGCACTTCTCCAGCTTCACATACAGGTGGTTCTCCTTCAGGCGCTGCAACACTTCCCTGACATCTTTCACATGCTGCACTGGGTCATTGGAATAGATAAGGATGTCATCTAGGAAGACCAAGCAGTTCTTGAAGAGTAGGGACCCCAGGACGTGGTGCATGAAGGCCTGGAAGCATGCTGAGCCCCCTTGCAACCCGAAGGGCATCACCAGATATTCAAAAGAGCCCAGAGGCGTGAACATCGTGGTCTTCCACTCATCGCCTTCCCGGATCCTGATCAAGTTGTACGCCCCTCTTAGGTCTAGCTTGGTGAAAATCTTGCCCCTGCGTGCCGCTGTCAGAAGATCATCCACTCTGGGCATGGGGAAAGCCACTGGCTCTGTCACCGAATTCAGCCGTCTAAAATCCACCACCAGACGGCGCTGTTGCGTGTCTTTCTTGTCCACCCAGAAGACCGGGCTGCCCCCTGCTGCCTTGCTTTCTCTGATGAACCCCCGCTTGAGGTTCTTGTCGATGAAAGCGCGCAGATCCTCCAGTTCCTGGTCTGACATGGCGTACAGCTTGGCTGGGGGTATAGTTGCCCCGGGCACCAGGTTGATCTGGCAGTCAAAAGGCCTGTGTGGGGGTAGGTGGTCGGACTCCGCTTCGCTGAAGACCTCCTGCAGGTCCCAGTACGGCTTGGGTATCGCCTCACCCCCTTTGACGTGCATGGTGGCCACCGTGGCTATCGGAGGCCCCTCCCCTGGTTGGTGCTGCATGCAATGTTCCAGGCAAAAGTCCGATCCAAAAGTGATGCATCTCTGGTGCCAACTGATGGAGGGGTCGTGGCGCGCCAGCCAGCTCATGCCCAAGACGATGGGGGGGTCTGAGATGGTGGTGACGTTGAATGCCAGTGTCTCTGAGTGCCTTCCCACCGTCATTCTCATGGGGGGGGTTTGATGAGTGATGGCCCCCCCCAGCAGCTCTCTGCCGTCAATGGTTGCCACGTGAAGGGGAAAATCCAGCTGCAGAAGCTGGATCTGGTGCTCTTCTGCAAAGTTTCTCGAGAAGAAGTTCGCTGAGGCACCACTGTCAATTAAGGCAAGGACTGTCAGGGGATAGCCATTTGGGAGCGTTAGCGTGACTTCTAGAACCACTCCTGCTCTGGGAGGGGTGGGCTGGCTCTGCTCCTCTCTGTGCGGGTGGGCGGGCTGGGGCGGTTTTCTGCTGACTGTGCCTGGCTGCTGCCCCTTGTCTCCTGCAGCCAGGCTTTCCCGTTTCCCTGCTGTGGTGCTGCGTCAGTGGGGGAGGGCACCACCGTTCCCGCCCTTCCTTGCCACTCCCTGCGATGTGGGCAGTCTCTGACGAGATGCTGGGGGGAGTTGCAGAGAAAGCAATTCCCGCCCTTTCCCTCCTTGCGTCTTGGCGCCGCTGGGGTTTGAAAAGCCCGCGCGCGCGCGCTATCAATCTGCATGGGTTCCTGGTCCTGGCTGGCCCCAGGCGTGGCTTGAAAGGGTTGTTGGGGGAGTGGTTTCTCCTGCGACCGTGGGAACCAAGCCCGCTTTGCGCGCGTTGCTTGTTTGTCGCTCCACCGGGATTCCTGTCTCACCCCCACCGCCAGAGCCGCTTTGCTCAGCTGATCCATATCACTGGGCTTTGGACCTCTCGAGAGCTCATCCTTCACGTCCTCATGCAACCCCAAGTAGAACGCCGCTTGCATTGGGGGTGACCCTAATTCCCACCCCAATCTGTGCACCAGCATGGTGAATTTCGCCCAGTACGCGCGAACTGTCATATTTCCTTGGCGTAAATTATGAAGTTCCTCCTTAGTCTGGTCCATATGACTATCGGACGAATACATCGTTCTCAAACCTTCTAGAAATAGTTTGACATCCTTCATGCAAGGATTCTTTGTTGCGATCAACGGTCTTAGCCATTCCCTGGCTGCCCCGGTAAGGTGCTCCACAATAAACGCTACTCTGTGCTCATCATCAGGGAACTCAGCGTGGTGTAGCTCAAGAGCATACACCATCTCAGTCTCAAAGCCCTGATATTCCTTCGGGTCTCCATTGAACTTGCTCACTAGGGTCCCGGCTCTCCTTCCTGGCAGCACTTGGACTTGGGGTGCCCCTCCCGCCTTGTTTTTCTCTGCATCCAGCTTGTTTTGGAGGTCTACCGCCACCGCCCTTAATTCCTGCTCTCTTTCCTGTAGTGCTCTCACCTGTTCCGCCAGTTGTAGCCGGTCGTCCTGGACCTTCTTAGTCTCTTCTTTAGCTGCCTTCAATTCCCCCTGCGCCTGCAGCGACAGCTGCTGCAGTTCTTGCTGGGCTTGCTCCGCGATCTGCCGCCATCTCTCCGCCTCTGACACGCTCATCCCGGCAACTCCAAAGTAGCCCAAAAAAGACTTGGAGGTTGCTGTCACAGTGGCCGGAGTGGACTACTTCAGAGTAACGACGCTACGCAGCTCTGCATTTTTATTCTTTTATTGGTGCTGCGTATTTACAGTGCTGAAGTCATGCTATTTACACGGAGTGATGTGGTCAGTCGGTTTCAGAACCTCCAAGTGACTTTTGGCGCGTCTTTCCCCAGCACAAAAGTCTTGGAAGCCCCATCCTCTTTCCCCTCCTTTTCCGGCGTAATTCTGGAGTTGGGGGGATGGGTCTCCCCCCCTTACTTCCCCCTTCCTGTCCCACCTGGGACCCTGGCTCCGCTACCTTGCCTGAGCCTCGGACCCGACTTCCTGCTTCCCCACTGGAATCGGAGCTCCCTCTGCTTCCCCCTGTGGTCGGTGATGGGCTTGAACTCAGGAGGGGAGGGACTTCGCGATATCCCCTGTCCCTCACATTCCCTAAACAGGGCTGCCTTGAGATGCCTTCTAAAGGTCTGGTAGTTGTTGTTCTCTCTGACCTGTGGTGGGAGGGCATTCCACAGGGTGGGTGCCACTACCGAGAAGGCCCTCTGCCTGGTTCCCTGTAACTTGGTTTCTCGCAGTGAGGGAACTGCCAGAAGGCCTTGGGAGCTGGACCTCAGTGTCCGGGCAGAACGATGGGGGAGGAGACGCTCCTTCAGGTATACTGGACCGAGGCCATTTAGGGCTTTAAAGGTCAGCACCAACACTTTGAATTGTGCTCAGAAATGTACTGGGAGCCAATGTAGGTCTTTCAGGACCGGTGTTATGTGGTCTCGGCGGCCGCTCCCAGTCACCAGTGTAGCTGCCGCATACTGTCTGAAAGCTCTATATTTCCCCTGAAGCAAAAGCAGAGGCTTTTAGAAAAAGCATCTGAATAAATGTTGAACTGTCCAGAATCCTTGACAGCTAGTGAATTCCTTAAACATATCAGGAACATCACCTATTCATTTAGATGTTTAAAACATTGATTTTCTGCTCTTTGTTGCAGATGAAATAGTGTTTGCCCTGGTTTTCTCCAACACCACCTCCAAGACCGCTTCTCCTATGTTCTCTGGGCACTGCACTGCATGGCACACCAGCAGCACCCCTGTTTGTCTCTCTAGCAAAACACCAGGTCCATACTTGACAACTCCTCCTTTCCTGTTACTGTGGATATTTACTGCAGGGCCATTTCCTTGACTGTCCTTCTACCACGGCCCTGTACTAGGACTACACTGGAGGCAGAATCTCCCAGAGACTGCATCTCTGAGGATGGTGGAATTATTCCCTGCTCTGTCCCAGGTAGATGTGCAGAGCCTGCCTCTCATCTTCTGAGACCTGAGGAGACACCTTTTCCACCAGATTCCAATGGCTGGACCAATGACTCAATGGGAATACCCACAGCTTTCTTTGGGGGGGGGGCACTGATCCTTTGCACTGGGCAGGAGGCAATACTCGGGATGTGGGCTTCCAATTGATGACTACCTAGCCAGCCAGTTGCTCTAGGATGAAGATTTTCAACCTTTTTTGTGTCCACGGTTCCCTTAACCAAGTACATTCTTTCTGCTAGGCCAAAGCAAACAAGATGAATTTTAACAGGGAGAAATGTAAAGTACTACACTTGGGCAAAAAAAATGAAAGGCACAAATACAGGATGGGTAACATCTGGCTTGAGAGCAGTATATGTGAAAAGGATCAAGGAGTCTTGGTAGACCACAAACTTGACATGAGTCAACAGTGTGATGCAGCAGCTAAAAAAGCCAATGCAATTCTGGGCTGCATCAATAGGAGTATAGCATCTAGATCAAGGGAAGTAATAGTACCACTGTATTCTGCTCTGGTCAGACCTCACCTGGAGTACTGTGTCCAGTTCTGGGCACCACAGTTCAAGAAGGTTACAGACAAGCTGGAACGTGTCCAGAAGAGGGCAACCAAAATGGTCAAAGGCCTGGAAACAATGCCTTATGAGGAATGGCTTAGGGAGCTGGGTATGTTTAGCCTGGAGAAGAGGAGGTTAAGGGGTGATATGATAGCCATGTTCAAATTTATAAAAGGATGTCATATAGAGGAGGAAGAAAGGTTGTTTTCTGCTGCTCCAGAGAAGCGGACACGGAGCAATGGATTCAAATTTCAAGAAAGAAGATTCCACCTAAACATTAGGAAGAACTTCCTGACAGTAAGAGCTGTTCGGCAGTGGAATTTGCTACCAAGGAGTGTGGTGGAGTCTCCTTCTTTGGAGGTCTTTAAGCAGAGGCTTGACAGGCATATGTCAAGAATGCTTTGATGATGTTTCCTGCTTGGCAGGGGCTTGGACTGGATGGCCCTTGTGGTCTCTTCCAACTCTATGATTCTATGGTGCACACTTGAGGGGCTCAGGAGCCCAGTTATGCCACCCCTTGCCTGCAGAGCTGGCAGCCTCTCACCCTTTTCCAAACACCCTCCCTTGTGCAGCGTTCCCTCTCCTTGGGAGTCCTCTGGGCAGCCGCTGCCACCACCACCCCGGTCTCTGAGCTAACAAAGAGAGAGCTACCTCCCCCAGGCACCATTCACCTGCAGAGCTTATAACCAGGGCTGTTGCAATAAACAGCTGTGCAAGCCTTTAGGAGGCAGAGACGCAAGAGGGCATCAGAGGAGGGAGGGAAGGAAGGAAGGAAAAGAAAAGGAAGGAAGGAAGGAAAGAAAGAGGGTCAGAGGTCAGTGTTGCCCACAGCACCCCTGACAATCATTCAAAGCACCCCAGGGTGCCATGGCGCATTGGTTGAGACCAGTTGAATGCATGGTGTCTGTTGCATGAGTGCTATCCGTGGTGCTGAATCCACACCCCTCTCCAAGGTGCCTTGCCTTGCCATGCCCTGCACTGCCCTCCTGACTTTCCTTTGCTTCGACGGCCAGCCATCCATGCGACGGTCACCTCCACGCTTGACTACTGTAACTCCCTCTATGCGGGGCTGCCCTTGAAACTGTCCCAGAAACTCCAGCGGGTGCAGAATGCTGCAGCGAGGCTCCTCACAGGGTCCTTGCCATGGGCTCATATTCACCCAGTGCTTTACCAGCTGCACTGGCTCCCGGTGGAGTACTGGGTCAGGTTTAAGGTGCTGGTTTTGACCTTTAAAGCCCTATGCGGCCAAGGACCCTCATATTTACAGGACCGCCTCTTCTGGTATGTCCCGCAGAGGACCCTAAGGTCAGTGAATAATAACAGCCTAAGGTCCTGGGCCCTAAAGAAGCCAGATTATCCTCCACCAGGGCCAGGGCCTTTTCAGTGATGGCACCGACCTGGTGGAATGCTCTGTTCCATGAGACTAGGGCCCTGCGGGACTTGCTCTCCATCCGCAGGGCCTGTAAGACAGAGCTATTCCGCCTGGCCTTCAATTTAGCCTGATCCTCCATTCCTTTTTCCCTTCCCTTTTTCTATGAAGAAACTTCTGGGTCCCCGCATTCTAAATACTTCCCTGGTCTCTTTGCTGGCCATAGCAGGACTAACTTGGTCAGTTAACCCTGGCGATGCTACGGTACCTTTATGTTGTACTTTATGTTGTTTTGCCGTTTCCGTGTGCTGCTCTGGTTCGCCAGAAGTGGCTTTGTCATGCTGGCCACATGACCTGGAAGCTGTACGCTGGCTCCCTCAGCCAATAATGCGAGATGAGCGCCGCAACCCCAGAGTTGGTCACAACTGGACCTAATGGTCAGGGGTCCCTTCACCTTTATGTTGTTTTAAAGCTGTTTTAAAGTTGTTTTTAATCAATGTTTTATATTTGTTGTTAGCCACTCTGAGCCCAGTTTCTGGACAAGGAAGGGCAGGGTATAAATAAAAATTTGTTGTTGTTGTTATCCATGCCGGTTGACATCTCTGTAGAGCAGGCATCCCCAAACTGTGGCCCTCCAGATGTTTTGGCCTACAACTCCCATGATCCCTAGCTAACAGGACCAGTGGTCAAGGATGATGGGAATTGTAGTCCAAAACATCTGGAGGGCCGAAGTTTGGGGATACCTGCTGTAGAGCATAACACCCATTGTCCCTGTGGTCTTCAGTGACACCGACCGAGCCAGGGTGAAAACGTTTGCAATATCACAGACTTCTTTTTTCAGGCAGGCATGCATGCATTTCCTCAGATGCTGCCAAATTTACTGGTGCCCAAAATGGGGAACAAAGCATACATGCCATTTTGAAAAAACAAACAACCATATCTGTGAAATGGAGACCAGGCTTCCCAAGGCCTACTGAAATTCACAAAACCACCTTTGAAATCGGGTGACCTTTAAAAGTGAGAAAAGTTTTGAAGGTTAACTGAAGTGGAGGCAGACTTCCTAGTTCTAATTAAAATGCCTGGACATGCAGTCTTTACAAGCCAGTGGAATCTACGCTGGGGTAAGTTTTGCAAGCTTCAAAAGCTCTCCTGCAGGAAGCTGACAATGACAGCTATTCTTTATTTTGCTGTAGTAAAGAATAGGTATCCCAGCTCCACTAAAAAGCCGAATAATCTTCTGCAAATAATGATACAATTAAAATCCTCATTTGTTGCTGCTTTCCTCCCTCCCCCCTCCACACCTGGCACATAAATATAGGCAGCAATTAAGATTTAAGGAAGGCATACAATTTGTAACAATGCTACAGATATTTTAATAAACTTGATTATCACTTCTCATGTCCTAGTGAGCGAAATGTTAATTACCAACATAACCAGATTAGGGATAGATAGAATAACAGCCTGTGTTGAATAGGAACTGCAACAAAAAGTTGCAGCACAGAGTGCTGGAGTTCCAGATTCGAATCATCCCACAAACAGTCCCCGAACTAGATTTAAATGAATTTATACAACTTGCATTTGTTATTGTTGTTACCCCCTGCTTTTTTAATGCTTATATTAGCTGCCTTAAAGGCGTTTCCTGTATATTCATCATTATTTAAAATTTGTATTCCACCCTTCATCAAAAGATCCTGAGGCGGTACGCAACAGAAAAATACAAAATGAGAATATAAAACACATAATAAAACAAGAACAAAGACAAAGCAATAACGACCCCCTCCCTATGAAGATTTTTAAAAAGCCATTGAATGTTAATAAGCCAAAAACCTGGTTGAAGAGAAATGTTTGCTGCCTGGTGCCTAAAGATATGCAAAGAAGGCACTAGGTGAGCCTCCCTGGGAAGAGCATGCCACAAACGGGACACAAATAAATATGGCATATTTATATTTATTTATTTCATAAAAATGTACCATTTGATCATAAAATAAAACCCTCAAAGTAGTACACAAAAAGAGTACAAGAATGTTTTTAATAAAAAGAATTACAACATAAAAAATGAAAACATCAATAAAGAAAGCATCAGCATTCTAGATATTTAGGAAGGCTAGAAAAGTGAGAGAGAGAGAGAGAGAGAGAGAGAGAGAGAGAGAGAGAGAGTTTTCAGCAGGTGCCAAAAACAGTGCAGAAGGTGCTTGCCTAGGCAGGGAGTTCCAGTGTGCTGCCACACAAGTAATGTACAGATGTCTTACAGATGTGGAGTGCATATTATGTGGCACTTGTAACAGTTCCATACAGCCAAGATGGAATGCATTTATTTTTGAAAGTTAGAATTAAAATTTTATTACATGTTCAAATCCAAACAATAAAAGAAAGAAAGAAATTATAGGGACAGAGCTACCCAAGATGTATAGAAATTTATTCATGTATGTAACTTTTACATGGAGGGGGGAGGGAGGGGGGAGGGAGGAAAGCAGCAACAAATGAGGATTTTAATTGTATCATTATTTGCAGAAGATTATTCGGCTTTTTAGTGGAGCTGGGATACCTATTCTTTACTACGGTGGCAAGAATGTTACTTGCCCATAAATGAAAAGAAGAAGTAGTCCCGACGAAAGAAGAATGGATACAAAATCTTACAGAATATGCAGAAGTGGCAAAACTTTAAAAAAGAAAAAAAAGAAATTATTGAATATTTACAAACAAACTGTAAACAGATAAGATCATTGGCAGGATTATTGCAACAACCCGCAGTTTCAAAAGAGTATACATTTAAATAGATGGATAAATAATTAAGTTAATTTGGAGCATGCAGAAAATATATTTTAAAAAATCAATAAACCACAGAAAGAGGGGGAAGGAACATGTTAAAATGGTTGTAAAATTATTGATTTGTGGAAAATTGAAAATCTTAAATACAAATTATGAAAAAGAAAAGAAAGAAAGACTTAGGTGAGGTTATTTACCTAGTTTTGAAAACCTGGGGCGCCCGACTCGCTTTGGAGGAGCCGCCTTGTAACAAACCATCGCGGAGTTCGCAGTTGCCCAACTCTCCTTTTTTTATGAATGAATCTCCCAGCTTCTCCAGAGGCGGGGCCAGACAGCCCCCCTCTCGTTCATATTCATTCGCTCCGCCTCCGCGCCGTGCTTGCTGGGATTTGTAGTCCGGCCCCTCCCTTCTTTCCCCGACGCAGGGAGCTGCGAGCCAATGAGGCGTCGCGCAGCTGAGCAAGGGAGGGGGGGAGGCGGGGCTGTCGAGAGAACCGGTTCTGTTTCTGCCCTCCTCGCCGCGCACGCGCACTGCGGAGCCCCTCCGCTCTCGTACTGTACTCCCAAGCTGCTGCAGCTGACTACCCCGTTACGCACACGCGCTGTGGGCAGGTGAGGAGCTGCGCGCGCAATGGAGCCCCAATTTCCATGGGGCGTTTTTGCATGAGTCATGGCCCGGGGCCCCCCTACCCACCTGGCAAGGGGGGATGATGATGGCGAAGGGCCATAGAAGAAGAAGAAGGAGCCGTGCAAGGCGGGGAGGCGGGCGGATCCTGGAACATTTGCACATGTCAATGCAAAAAAGGGGGCCACTTTGGCAGGCGCCAGAGGACCGGCTTTGGCCTCTTCAGTGGGGCTGCGGCAGGCTGGGGAGGGATGTGGGGCTCAGTTCAATGTGTGTGTACAGCAGTTGGATGCTGTCAGGGGCCAAAGCTCCCCCACCAGCCCTGTTCCCCCCCCCCAGAGGAGGGCTTTGTGTCTCAGTTTTCATGCAACAATTTGGTCCCCTTTTGCTTCCTCTTCTTTTGCTGATGTAGCAAATTTAGTGTTGTTTTTATTACTGACGCTTTGAGGAGTGCATAGGGCGGTTGCGTCCTGCTCTCTGGGTATGTGTTGCATAGTTGTATTTTTGCTTTCTCTGCGGACTTGTCGATTCTCACATTCTGTCTAAGAGGGCTGCTGCCTCTTCTTCAAAATCCTGGACTGTTTTGGCCTAGTGTTTCTGAGCATGTGCAGAGATACTTCCCCGTGCCCTAGGGTCATGCGTTGAACAACTTAATTTCATGGAGAAGAGTATTCTCTTGTCCCCCAGGAGACACTCTTGAGCGTATCTTGAGCAGAGCTGAGCACTGTATGCATTGCCTTTGGCCTACCTGACTTGGCTTGCATTTCCCCTATAGCCACTGCTTAGTTTGAGACATGTGCTAGGACACAATATGTCATGATCGGAGGCAGAGGCTGGTGCTCTGCTTGGTCCGCACTGTGATGACACTATAGACACATCCAATCTCGACAGATGCAGTTCATGAAACTGTATTCACCGTGAAAACGTAACAAGAGGCCTGATGAATGAGGCCAGTGGCCAACCTAACCATAGAATCAGTGTTGACATCTGTTAGCCTCAAGAGACAATGGAGAGTGCCTCCGGGGGTGAAGTCAAACCGCTGTGTTAGCAGCTCTGAAGTGACCTTAGTGGGGTGCAAGCCTAGGCAGTGTGTATGGAGGTCCTGGGCCCCTCAGGTGACAAGACACCCACCCACCCACCTGGCCTCACCCATGTGTTCCAAGAGTAAGCAGAGCAATACCTAAACATTAGGAAGAACCTCCTGACAGTAAGAGCTGTTCGGCAGTGGAATTTGCTGCCAAGGAGTGTGGTGGAGTCTCCTTCTTTGGAGGTCTTTAAGCAGAGGCTTGACAGCCATCTGTCAGGAATGCTTTGATGGTGTTTCCTGCTTGGCAGGGGGTTGGACTGGATGGCCCTTGTGGTCTCTTCCAACTCTATGATTCTATGAATACATTTGGCACCAACTTGGCTGCAGGAGTTGCAGGCCTACAAGGCGCCATCCAGCTGTCTTAGGGACTTCGCTCCGGATTTGTGTGGGGTTTC
Organism: Zootoca vivipara; assembly: GCF_963506605.1. NCBI lineage: Eukaryota > Metazoa > Chordata > Lepidosauria > Squamata > Lacertidae > Zootoca > Zootoca vivipara. Next base: position 4,485,404 of record NC_083283.1, read on the forward strand.
CCACTTAGTCTTTTCTTCTCCCAAAGATATCCCATGAGGGAGAGGAGGTTAATGGTCAGAGTTTCCCTTTGCCTATCATAGAATCTCAAGAGTTAGAAGGGTCATGTTGTCCAACCCTCTGAAATACAGGAATCTTTCACCTAACACGGGGCTCAAACCCCATGACCCCAAGTTTCACGGCTGAGTGGGGAATTGAACCTCCAGGTCCTAGTCTGACACTCCAACCACTACTAAACACATCACAAGAACAAATTCATAGTAACAGCAATAAAGCCACAACACGTAGCAATTTCTCCCTGGCTCAGGATTTGGTGGTTTGCTGGGATGGTGGCTGCCCCACTGGGCAAGGCTGGTTCCCCCCCCCTGGGGTCCTTTTAGAGACTAAATCTCTTATTTACACATTGGCATCTGTGGGATGTAGAGTCTATACAGTGGTCCCTTGGGTTACAGACGCTTCAGGTTACAGACGCTTCAGGTTACAGACTCCGCTAACCTTCGGGTTAAGAATTTTGCTTCAGGATGAGAACAGAAATTGCGCTCCAGCAGCGCGGCGGTAGCAAGTGGTACCCTAAGTTAAGAACAGTTTCAGGTTTAGAACGGACCTCCAGAACGAAGTACCACTGTACACAGTTGCAGGAAGGAGGAGAAAAACCCTCATTCCCTTTCCATGGTTCCCTGGCGTGTGCCAAAGCCCTGGATTCTTAGCCATTTCATGTTTCTGAGCATCGGCTGGAGCAAAGCAGGTGGACTGTGGAAGTGATATATGAAAGGAGAGCAAAGGTGGAAGAGAAAGCTGCAGCATTTATGAACACATAGCTGCCAAGTTTTCCCTTTTCTCAGGAGGAAGCCTATTCAGCATAAGGGAATTTCCCTTAAAAAAAGGGATAACTTGGCAGCTATGTGAACATTGGGAAGAGTTTAAGTTTAAACACTCTATTTAGTTGTAGATTAATAGGTTTTGTTGTTAGATGAAGCGGTTAGTATGCATCATTACTTGGGGATAATATGAGATAATAGTGGGAAAACTTCCTTTCAATCAGTTTTAATCATCCTTCTTCCTTAGTGATGCAAACTGCCTGGGTATAAATCAGTGATGTGGGTCATCTGCAAAATTTTGAATTGGAAATTTCCCCCTCTACTCTGTGCCTAGGGCAAACAGCATCAGAACTGTTTTGGTTTGCATCTGATTTTTTTTTGATGCCTTAGAGAGCAATCTAAATGGGCACACTTATTTTACTGGCTAAAACTAAAAAGCTAAAACCTTTTTTCCAGTTTGCCCGATGCTGTAGTGGCGATTGGATTCCGTTCATATTTAAACTTTCGAAAACAGCAAACTTTCTATGGACAAATTAAGCATTGGGAAATTTTCTGCCCCACGTAAACTGGTTCAAAACACATGCACCCTAATTTATTCTCACAGCAACAATTCATTCATAAGGGGAAAGTACAGGGGTTCACCCAGACGTGATTGGATTGGGGGCCAAATCTGCTTCTTGTGTGATGTCACCAGCTACAGAGGATCAAGGTTGTTATGATCACTATAGCCCAGCTCCTTCCTTGCAAACTCCATCCTGGGTTCTGTTATTTGGTTGCACTAGAGCAGCGGTCCCCAGACTACAGCCCCCGGGCTGGATGCGGCCCAATTGGCCTCCCAATCCGGCCCGCGACGACCCCCGCCGCCCGCTGCCGCCGCCCGCTCTTATGGCGCGCGGCGCGACGGCGATATTCAAAATCGGGGAAAAATCGCCGAAAATCGCTTGTGCGCATGCGTATGGGCCTCTCCCGACCCAGAAGAGGTCATTTCCGGTGCACTTCTGGGTCGGGGGAGGCCCATACGCATGCGCACAAGCGATTTCCGGCGATTTGTTTCCGACCGTGTGCGTGTGCGCATGCGCACGGGCGCGCACTCCCCTGCCCTCCGGCCCGCTGCGCGGTCGGCGCGGCGGGCACCGGCCCGAAGCCCGGTAAGTCTGGGGACCCCTGCACTAGAGTGTGGGTGGGGAATTTGGTTAGACTCCAGCTCCCATCAGCCCCTGCCAGCATGGATGTTCCCTGCTAGGAATTATGGGAATTGAAGTCCAATAGCATCTGGAGAGCCACCGGTTCCTACCCCTTCTCTAGAATTGGCAAATAAGTTCATTTGGGTGGTGTTTTTTTTTTTTTTAGTAGTTTAGGTTCCTTTATAGTGCTTAAGAGTGCCCAGTCTTCACTTGGCCACAAAACTCCCTTGGTGTCCAGGAGCCAAGCTGCATGGGCTCACAAGGGCTGGGCAATATATCAATACATCGTCCAAAACCGGTTTGAAGTCCACATTGTGATATTGGTTTCATAATTCTTTGACCTGGTAATATATCACGAATCATGGTGGTGTGTATGAGCTATGCAATAATCATGGGCCAGCGAATCGCAGGCGTATGTGTCGACAAAAATCACGATGCAGGGAAAACCGTGAAGCCAGCCCAGTTCTCCACGTAGTTCCATCCTTATATCAGAACCGTGATGTATCGGTGTATTGCAATGTTTAGCTGGTGATCTATCACAATTTTGAAAGCCAGTTATTGGCCAGCTCCAGCACTCACAGCTTTGCCTACCTCACAGGCTTGTTGTAGGGATACTGGCGGTGGTACCGTGTTTCTCATATTATAAGACATGTCTTATATTTATTTTTTCCTCAAAAAAACACACTATGGCTTATTTTCAAGGGATGTCTTATTTTTTTCCTCCTCCTCCTGCCGCGGCCGGCATTGCTGCTGCGCCTATCACTATGTCTTATTTTTGGGGTATGGCTTATATTCCTTGAATGCTTAAAAATCCTGCTATGGCTTATTTTATGGGTATGTCTTAAAATATGAGAAACAGGGTAGTGTCCTTGTCTGGGTGTTTGCTAGACAATGCCCATTAGCCCGAGTTCCTTGGAGAAAGCTTACGGGCATGCCTCATGTCACTGTCTCTTTAAAGGGCAGCTTGGTTTGCCACTGAGGTGTTGGGGTGCTTTTGTCTCCCCACTTTCAGAGCTACATTTGGTGGGAGAGCAAGACAGGCAGGGCTTTTAGTGCTTTTTCACAAGAATGTGGAGCGTGGCTGATGCCAGGGTTTTTCAAACTGCCCGAGTGCATTGTGTGTGACTTCCTGTTTTGCAGCGTTGAGCCACAAGATAGGCACTTGCGATTGGCAATAGGAATGCCTTTTACTGAGTCTGTGTTGTGTAGCTGTTTCACTTTCTCTTCCTCTATGGCGGTTTCATCAGATTGCTGTGTAGTTCTCATGGGTGTGTGTGATTTTTGACAGCTATCCAGTATGCATATCTGCTCCCCCCCCCCCGAGAAATACAGGGTTAAAAATATGATAAACCAATTTGTTCTGCATGCCATATACAACTTCAAACAATTATTGTTACTGTTTACAGTGGACCTCCGGATATGAACTAAATTTGTCCTGGGGGTCTGTAATTAACCTGAAAAGTCTGTAACTGGAGGCGCCGCCTCTGCGCACAGGTGCAGCATGATAGAGTGCTTCTGCACATGCGTGAGGCATGCAGAGCGCTTCTGCACATGCGCATGCGACGAAACACGGAAGGTTACCCGAAAGTTACTTATCCAGAGCGGTACGTAACTCGAGGGTCCACTGTATTTATATGCAAACCTTCTAGCATTTCTCCAATGAAACTAGGGACGTCCTGTTCCATAATAATAATAATAATTTTTTTTTATACCCTGCCCACCTGCCTGGGTTGCCCCAGCCACTCTGGGCGACTCCCAACATATAGAAAAACATAACAAAACATTAAGCATCCAAAAAATTCCTTATACAGATGTCTCCTAAAGATTTTATAGTTACTTTTCTCCTTGGCTCGGGGATCACATAACCCCATACCCTACAACATTTCTCTGATGAAAATAGGGACATCCTCGGGAAAAGCGGGACATTCCGGGATCAAGTCAGAAACCGGAGTGGCTTCTATAATTTCTGGGACTGTCCCTGAAAAATGGGGACCCTTGGAGGTTCTGCAGTTCACACTTAAGAGTAATGCACACTTTCTGAAACAATATCCAAAGAAAACACAGACATCCTTCTGTATATCTGGGACTGTCCCTGGAGAATGTTGTAGTCATGGTCTTGTCGGAGGACGGATGTCTTGTCCATGGCCCTGAAAATCTCTCCACAGTACCGAGGGCTAGAACACTATTAGTTTTTTTAATGTGTGCTGAGGTTCTCGGCAGGTTGAGCGGAAAATCAGCCTAGGTGAAGCCAGATGCAGGTGTAAGAAACCCCTGTTTATTTGAGAGACCTTCCCCTCTACTTCTTGAAAATACTACTTTGCGCTTGGTCTTTGCCATGCTCCATAGCAACTTGTCTATTTCTGGATTTCAGGAGAGCCAGTGACATTTTAGGTTGCATCAACTGGAGATAAATATCTATCTATATATTGAAGCATTGGGAACTTACGAAACAGCTCAGCGTAGGTCTGGTGGGAAGTTATTTGGTGCAGAGGGTTGAGGTCTGGGTAACCCTGTTGACAAATTAGGGAGACTTCAGAGAGGAGCAGCACAGATTGGGGGTGTCTACAGGGCAGGTGCCTTTGCTTTTCTGAGGAAACCCTGTATTTTTGTGACGGATCTCAGTCTCCAGTAACCCGATGGGGCACTTCTGGCGGTTCCTCACACCCCTGAGGTTCAATTGGTCTTCACTAGGGACTGGGCCTTTAGTGTGACAGGCCCTGCCCTGTGGAACTGCCTGCTGCTGGAGGTTCAGCAGGCACTACCCCTGCCTTCTTTCTGACGACGCCTTCTGTCAATTGTACTGTTCAGACTGGCCTTTGTACCATGAATATCTCTTTTTAACCTATCGGTACCTGCTGATGTTTTATTGGTTTTTAAAATCATGGGTTTTTATGGATATTTATGAACTAATGCTCTATGTATGTGGTAAGCTGCAATCTTATATTAGCACCAAGCTCTGGTTGTTTGATCCTGGAGTTACAGTTTAAAAAATCAAAGTAGATCCAGCAGGTCTGAATCCTGCCCATGGTATTCCTTTTGCTGCTTGCTAAAGGCTTTCTTGTTTAGGGAAGCCTACCCAGGCGTTTAGAGATGCCGATGTGAATTTTAATTTGATTCGGTATTTCAACTTTTTGTTTTATCGTTTTGTAAACCGCTTGTGAGGCTTTTGTGTTTGCTTTGCAATCAAGCGGTGTATAGCTTTTATGAAATAAATAAAAAATACCATACTACAGTGTTGCTCCGAAAATAAGACACCGTCTTATATTTATTTTTCCTCAAAAAACCACACTATGGCTTTTTTTTACAGGGGATGTCTTATTCCCCCCCCCCCTTCCTCCTGCCACAGCCGGCATTGCTGCTGTGCCTATCACTATGTCTTATTTTCGGGGTATGGCTTATATTCCTTGAATGCTTAAAAATCCTGCTCCGGCTTATTTTATGGCTACGGCTTATTTTCGGAGAAACAGGGTACTTGGCTCTGCATAACTATACCATCATGCCTCAAGTTGTGTCCGCTACAGGTTATGTCTTTTCAAGTTGCGTCCTGCGGCATCCCGGAAGTACCAGAACGGTTACGTCCAGGTTTCGCTGCATGCGCAGAAGCGCTAAATTGCACTGCGGGCATGTACAGACGCAGCACTTCTGGATGTGAACGCTTCAAGTTGGGGACGTGCCTCCGGGACGGGTTACGTTCGCAACTCTAGGTTCCACGGTATATGAGTGAGCGTGCATGGCAGCCCAAAGTGTAGGCTGGCCTTTTTACAAAGGGAAGAGCTTTGTGTGAAGAAACCAGCTCGATATATTTCTTTTTGGCTGCAGAATTCCCCAGATATGAATGTCCCCCCCCCCCCGCAGTGCTTACCTCCAGTTGCAGACCGTCTGAAACCTAATTCATACAAATGCTCGAAGAGGACTGGTGCCTTTTTTGTTCGGAGCCATAAAAGTTTCATTAGGCCTTGTAAAACACACCCAATTTTGCTCTTCCTCGGGCCTGAAATAGAAACTTTGGTCTAAACTACTAGATAATATTCTCTCGGCTCACAATGCCGCTCAATACTTAAACAATAAGAATTGATCCTGCAAGGAATTGAAATGCTGCTTGCTTTTCTCCTGTGACACGATCTAACCAAAATAAAGTGGTTCACCCAGAGGCATAAAATACAGGAGCAAATACTCAAGTCGCGGCTAAGGCTATGAGCCGCATTGAGAGGGAGGCTAAAATTTTGACATATGGGAGATGCCCAGATACAGCTGTTCGAAGCCTTACTGCAAGCCCTTAATATGAGCTGAGAGGTGCTTAGGCCTTCAAGATATCTGTGCCTGTCCAAAGCCAGAGAACGAGACACCCTACACAACCAGGAAGCCTTTCTAAATTCCATCCCTGTTCCTTCAGGTTGTTCTCAGTGTGAGTCCTCCAAACTATGACTTGTACCAGCCTTCTCCTTTGTGTTGCCCTCCAGATGTTTTGGACTATAATTCCCATTAGCACTGCCCAACACAGCCAGTAATAGGAATGGTGGGAATTCATAGAGTTGGAAGGGAACCTGAGGGTCATCTAGTCCAACCCCCCTGCCAATCAGCCTCTGCTTAAAACCTTCAATGAAGGAGAGTCCACAACCTCCTGAGGGGGAGACCGTTCAACAGTCTAACAATCCTCACTGTCAGAATTCCAACCCCCCCCCCCCATTTTTATTCGGAATCTCCTGTTTTTGTAACTTGAATCCATTGGTTTGCATCCTACATTCTGGAGCAGGAGAAAACAAGCTTGCTCCATCTTTCAAGTGACAGCCCTTCAGGTATTTGAAGATGGCTATGTTATCCCCTTCTCCGTCTCCTTTTCCCCCATGCTAAACATACCTAGCTCCTTCAACTGTTCCTCATATGTCTTGGTTTCAAGCTGGATAGCTCGTTAGAAGATTGCATGCAGTCCTGTGGGCCTTTAACCTGGAGGTGTTTCCCACTGGGTTGTGCGGTTGGCGCTGTGGTCTAAACCACTGAGCCTCTTGGGCTTGCTGATTGGAAGGTCGGCGGTTCAAATCCATACGACGGGTTGAGCTCTCGTTGCTCTGTCCCAGCTCCTACCAACAGTGCAAGTAGATAAATAGGTACTGTGGTGGCAGGAAGGTAAACAGCGTTTCCGTGCGCTCTGGCTTCTGTCACGGTGTTCCATTGCACCAGAAGCGGTTTAGTCCTGCTGGCCACATGACCCAGAAAGCTGCCTGTGGACAAACGCCGGCTCTCTCAGCCTGAAAGCGAGATGACCGCCACAACCCCATAGTCACCTTTGACTGGACTTAAGCATCCAGGGGTCCTTTACCTTTACCTTGCTGTAGGAAGTGGGTGCTCTACTTTGCAGCTTCCCTGAGAACTCATTTTGCAGGACAGATGCTCAGCTTTTGTCCCTCAAAACCAGTATTTGAAACTCAGATATATAAGCTAGGCGCTAAATGGCACCTTAAACTTAGGTTACACTCGCCACAATGGAATGCCTGTTCGCCAGGGGGTTGGACTAGATGACCCTCAGGGTCCCTTCCAATGCTACAATTCTATGATTCTGTTATCTCAACCATTGCTCTTCCAACAATTCACAATGCATGCAAGAAGGAGGAACATACACAGTGGAAATGGAAAAAGGTATTAACTGGGGACTAAGTCGAATGTTTTTAAACTGCGGTTGCCCACCTGGCGGCCAGAAATGTCCACATAGTTGCAATTGGACCCGTGGCAGTAGCAAAACGCGCCTGGCGAATTTTGAACACTAAAACTTGTGGACATCCAATAGAGTGGAATTTTGAAAGATTCAGGGCACGTAGAAGGAAGTACACTTGGTTAGTCTACGGAACTCCCTCCCACATGAGGCAATGATGGCTGTCAACCTAGATAGTTTTAAAAGAGGATTAGACAAATTCATGGAGGAGAGGGCTATCAATGGCTACTTTGCTCTGACTCCATGGTTGGGAAGCAGCAGTGTTCCTGAATGCCAGTTGCTGGAAACTGCAAGAGGGGTCGTGGTCAAATCCTGCTTGCAGGTTTCCCACAGGCTAGCCACTGTGAGAAGAGGGTGATGGATTAAATGGGCTGCTGGCCTGCTCCAGCAGGCTCATTTTATGCTCTTAGGGTCTCTGAATGGCTGGTGCCCAGCCTCTGGCAAGAGATGTAACGCTATCTTCAGAAACATGGAGAGTCCAAAACAGAACGTGCACAATGCTTTCTTTTGCAGACCTTGTCCTGTTTCCCGTGAGCGTCCTCCTCTAATTAAATTGACATTTCTCCCAGCCGATGGGCCGGCACAGAATGCCACATTACAACTCCTGAGTTTTTTGTTGTTGCATTGAGACGGCATTTCGTATGCCAGAGCTGATAGTTCGAGCCATTTAAGTTAACAGTAGTGACTCAGACTCATCCTACATCTCTGACCTTACATCTCACAGCTTCTCCCTTCCACCTTGGCATTCCTTGCTTAGCTTCTCCCACTCTTCTCCCTGTGCCGCCGCCTCCCCCCTTTCTCCCAATGCTACTTGAAATGTGCCAGAATACTTTTATAATTTCCGTTATCCAAGGCACAAGACTCCTCACTTGCCCTGTTACATGCACAGTTCCCCCTCTCCTTCCTTCCTTCCTTCCTTCCTTCCTTCCTTCCTTCCTTCCTTCCTTCCTTCCTTCCTTCCATCCATCCATCGTTCAGCCTGGACACTGAGGTCCAGCTCCGAGGGCCTTCTGGCGCTTCCCTCACTGCGAGAAGTGAAGTTACAGGGCCTTCTCGGTAGTGGTGCCTGTGGAATGCCCTTCCTTCAGATGTCAAGGAAACAAACAACTATCTGACTTTTTAGAAGACATCTGAAGGCAGCCGTGTTTTGGGAAGTTTTTAATGTCTGATGTTTTCTTGTGTTTTTAATATTCTGTTGGGAGCTGCCCATATGGGCGGGGTATAAATAATAAATTATTACTGTATTATTATTCTCCCCCTCCCCATCTACATCTCCAGTGCTGCTTGTGGAGCTGAGCTGGACAGAGTGTAATGTTTGGCAAAGGGAGACGATAGTTTCATCTTGTCTAGAACTGAATTTTGGAAGACCTAAGGGACCTCTGCAGTATGTTCTGTATGCCGCACTGTGCTTTTCAAGGCAACTGATCCCTAGAGTCAATATTGGTTGATCTGCACAATCAACTGCATGAGAGCTGCATGGCGGCTAATGTGGCAAACAGAGAGTCGGTGGCCTCTTCTAATGTGCAAAGTGGGACCCTCTGTCTGTTGGTACCATATTCCGTGGATTGCTGTGGGCGAGCTGCTTAAGTGCACCTCCACAAACCACTTTCCTCTGCTATGCATCCCCCATTGCAATGCTTTTCGGAAGTACGTTTGGACAAGTGAAGCCAAGCAGTTGGGCGAGGAGCTGTTCAGGAGACATGGTGCTGATTGGGGAAGCTTTAAGGCCAGGGGTCAGCAAACTTTTTCAACAGGGGGCCAGTCCACTGTCCCTCAGACCTTGTGGGGAGCCAGACTATATTTTGAAAAGAAAAAAGTAAATGAACGAATTCCTATGCCCCACAAATAACCCAGAGATGCATTTTAAATAAAAGCACACATTCTACTCATGTAAAGGTAGGTAGCCGTGTTGGTCTGACGTAGTCAAAATAAAAAAATAAAAAAAATTCCTTCCAGTAGCACCTTAGAGACCAACTAAGTTTGTCATAGGTATGAGCTTTTGTGTGCGTGCATTATCTGAAGAAGTGTGCATGCAGGTATTTGAAGAAGTGTGCATGCACACGGAAGCTCATACCAATGACAAACTAAGGTGCCGGATTGAGAAGGTGATTGGGCCGGCTCCGGCCCCCAAGCCTTAGTTTGCCTACCTATAGTTTAAGCCCTTTCACTCTGGCTGCTCTCCTTTGCATGGCGCAAGCACAGTTGGGTTGGGGGAAATCTGTATTTGCCATTGGACATGTAAGTTCTGATCATAGGAAGGGATGGGGGATGGTGAGCTCTGGCCATTCCCCACACCGGGCCCCCAAATAACTGCTGGCAGGTCTTGTATGAAGTAATGAAAGAAATGATGAAGGGCTGAGCAAATGAACGGAGTTGTTAATTTATTCCCTGCCTATTCTTCCAGAGGGGTCCCGGGTGTCAAACAGCAAGATCTTCCAGCTGTCAAGTATCTAAGAGGGATACTTTGAAGTTACCTCCCAAATTACATGACAGGAGCGGCAACCAAGAAGGCCCTGACACAGACCAGCACCAAGCACGCAGCACCCAGTGGTGCCCTTTCCTGCTGATCGCAGGAAGCAGGAAGGTTGAGTTTGCACGCGCTGTCTTAGGTGTTGTTGTTGTCGTTTAGTCGTTTAGTCGTGTCCGACTCTTCGTGACCCCATGGACCATAGCACGCCAGGCACTCCTGTCTTCCACTGCCTCCCGCAGATTGGTCAAACTCATGTTCGTAGCTTCGAGAACACTGTCCAACCATCTCGTCCTCTGTCATCCCCTTCTCCTAGTGCCCTCCATCTTTCCCAACATCAAGGTCTTTTCCAAGGATTCTTCTCTTCTCATGAGGTGGCCAAAGTATTGGAGCCTCAGCTTCACGATCTGTCCTTCCAGTGATCCCCTTCATGGATCACTGCCTTGTCGTGGCGAAGGGGCTTAAATAACTTAGAGAAGTTATGTTTTGACCAAACGTGATCCACCTGGAATTGGCAAACCACTCCAGTATCCCTGCCAAGAAAACTCTCTGGACAAATACAACAGGCTGTCTTAGGTACTTAGATCCAAAGTTGGGCTTTGTATGCTAGCCTTGACACCCTTCGATTGTGCTAAGTAGCTCATTGTCAGTCAGCACAGCACTTTCAGGACCCAGCGGCACACGGTCCCCTGTTCGCCAACCTAGTGGCCACATTCTGCTCAAGCTGTATTGTCTTCAAGGGAAGCCCCATGTAGAGTGCATTGGAGTAGTCAGGCTGTCCTGATCCACAGCTGCTGTTCTGCCCACACTTCTTGCCCCTGGGTTGGTAATTGGGAGTTCCAGATCTTGTAGAGCGGTTCCTGCTCGCTGATATCCTCCTGTAGGCATGCGTCCATGTTCTCCTTGCCTCTTCCGACCCAGACGCCCCTGCTCAGACATGATTTGTTTCATTACAGCTTGCACCAAAGGTGTTCCTGGTGTCTCAGTGTCCAGCTAGCTTCCTGTCAAGAGTCCATGTAAAGTGTGGCAATTAAATTCCCCGCAAATCTCTCCTCTTGCTGCATTCATGGTTCAGAAGGATAGATGCAAAGTTAATGGCTGGAACCGTCCTTTAGATCATTCTCATCACCGGTCCTGGGTGCAGGTCAGGTTCTCTGGTGGAGGGCATCTCTGATAATTGCTCTTGGCTGCAATGAAAGCTTGCTGGCTGCTTAAAGCTGGTTTTAGATTTAACTCTCAGTCATAAGTCACTGAGCAAAGGCTCTGCCTCCCGTGCTTTCAGCGAGGGAAAATGTAGATGAAATGGAACTTTGCTGACACACTGGCTGCAAATGGTTCCATTTAATAAAATGTTGCGCCTTGCTGTTTCCCCCCTCTTTGGCTTGCTATTTATTACCCATTCACCTGCCTTGAAATGGGACATATAATCTTTGATCAATTGGGTTGGTAAAGTTTTATATATAGAGAGAGGGGGAGAGGTGCTGCACCTCTGCTGAAATACAAGTTTGTAACTTTCCATGCTCATTTTCTATAATCAACTCTCTTTTTTTGTCTAACTTACTAACCTTCATAGAACTGTGGTGTTGGAAGGGAGCCTGAGGTTCATCTAGTCCAGGGGTAGGCAACCTAAGGTCCGTGGGCCGGATCCAGCCCAATCGCCTTCTCAATCCGGCCCACAGACGGTCCGGGAATCAGCGTGTTTTTACATGAGTAGAATGTGTCCTTTTATTTAAAACACATCTCTGGGTTATTTGTGGGGCATAGGAATTTGTTTGTTTCCCCAAAATATAGTCCCACCCACCACATGGTCTGAGAGACGGTGGACTGGCCCACGACTGAAAAAGGTTGCTGACCCCTGGTCTAGTCCAACCCCCTGCAATGCCACAATATGCAGCTGTCCCATACAGGAATCGAACCTGCAACCTTGGCGTTATCAGCACCATGCTCTATCCAGCTCCGGGCTTCCTTCAGGCATCTGGTTGGCTGCTGTGAGAACAGGATGCTGGGCTAGATGGACCTTTGGCCTGATCCAGCACAGCTATTTTTATCTCGTATCGCTGGAACTCAGAGACGTCCAATGGAGCTGAATGTTGGAAGATTCAGGGCAGATAAAATAAGGGACTTCTTCACAATGCACATAATTAACTGTGGAACTTGCTGCCACAGGAGGTAGTGATGGTCATCAACTTGGATGGCTTTAAAAGAGGATTAGACAAATTCATGAGGGGAGATCTGAATAGAATAGAGTAGAATAGAATAGGCCTGGAAACGATGCCTTATGAGGAACGGCTTAGGGAGCTGGGTATGTTTAGCCTGGAGAAGAGAAGGTTAAGGGGTGATATGATAGCCATGTTCAAATATATAAAAGGATGTCATATAGAGGAGGGAGAAAGGTTGTTTTCTGCTGCTCCAGAGAAGCGGACAATCAAACTACAAGAAAGAAGATTCCACCTAAACAATAGGAAGAACTTCCTGACAGTAAGAGCTGTTTGGCAGTGGAATTTGCTACCAAGGAGTGTGGTGGAGTCTCTTTCTTTGGAGGTCTTTAAGCAGAGGCTTGACAGGCATATGTCAAGAATGCTTTGATGGTGTTTCCTGCTTGGCAGGGGGTTGGACTAGATGGCCCTTGTGGTCTCTTCCAACTCTACGATTCTATGATTCTATGAATAATAGAATAATAATTTATTGGGCAAGTACCAACATACTCGGAATTTTGTTTCGGCTACATTGCAATGTAAACACAGTCTAGATGGAACAATAGTATTAAAAGCTGAGCTAAAGTCCACAACAAAACTCGCACATAGGCCCGCATGGAATCCAGATGTTACGGCATGTAGTGCAATGCCACGTTGACCGTACATCTTTTTCCCAGATCACCAGCGGAGTGACTTCAGGACACTTTTTATCTTTTGATAGCTACTAGCCGTGATGGAGGCAGCAATGCTTCTGAATACCAGTTGCTGGAAACCACAGGAGGAGAGAGGGCTCTGGTGCTCGAATCCCGCTTGCTGGCTTCCCACAGGTAACTGTTTGGCCACTGTGAAAGCAGGATGCTGGAGTAGGTGGGTTACTGCCTGCTCCAGCACGTTTTTATGTTCTCATCCATCCTGAAACCAGATTTAATGGGCTTACGTAATCAGTTGAATTACCTGAGGGAGCGTCTCCACCCCCATCGTTCAGCCTGGACACTGAGGTCCAGCACCAAGGGCCTTCTGGTGGATCCTTTTAACATCTATATGAAGCCGATGGGAGAGATCATCAGGGGGTTTGGGCTGGGTGTTCATCAGTATGCGGACGATACCCAGCTCTACCTCTCTTTCAAATCAGAACCAGTGAAGGCGGTGAAGGTCCTGTGTGAGTGCCTGGAGGTGGTTGGAGGATGGATGGCGGCTAACAGATTGAAGTTTAATCCTGACAAGACAGAAGTACTGTTTTGGGGGGACAGGGGGCGGGTGGGTGTGGGGGACTCCCTGGTCCTGAATGAGTCACTGTGCCCCTGAAGAACCAGGTGCGCAGCCTGGGAGTCATTTTGGACTCACAGCTGTCCATGGAGCCACAGGTAAATTCTGTGTCCAGGGCGGCTGTCTATCAGCTCCATCTGGTACGCAGGCTGAGACCCTACCTGCCTGTGGACTGTCTCGCCAGAGTGGTGCATGCTCTAGTTATCTCTCGCTTGGACTACTGCAATGCGCTCTACATGGGGCTACCTTTGAAGGTGACCCGGAAACTGCAATTAATCCAGAATGCGGCAGTTAGACTGGTGACTGGGAGTGGCCACCGGGACCACATGACACCGTTCTTGAAAGATCTACCTTGGCTCCCAGTATGTTTCTGAGCACAATTCAAAGTGTTGGTGCTGACCTTGAAAGCCCTAAACGGCCTCGGTCCTGTATACCTGAAGGAGCATCTCCACCCCCATCGTTTAGCCTGGATACTGAGATCCAGCCCCGAGAGCCTTCTGGCGGTTCCCTCACCGCGAGAAGCAAAGCTACAGGGAACCAGACAGAGGGCCTTTTTGGTAGTGGCGCCTGCCCTGTGGAACGCCCTCCCATTGGAGGTCAAGGAGATAAACAACTACCTGACATTTAGGAAACACCTCAAGGCAGCCCTGTTTAGGGAAGTTTTTAATCTGTGATATTTTAATGTATTTTGGTATTTGTTGGAAGCTGCCCAGAGTGGTGGGGGATATCCAGCCAGATGGGCGGGGTATAAATAATAATAATAATAATAATAATAATAATAATAAATAATAATAATAATAATAATAATCCCTCACTGCGAGAAGTGAAGTTACACGGCCTTCTCGGTAGTGGCGCCTGTGGAACGCCCCTCCATCAGATGTCAAGAAAATAAACAACAAACTGACTTTTAGAAGACATCTGAAGACAGCCTTGTTTAGGGGAAGTTTTTAATCAGAGAACTTGCTTACTGGGCTTCCCAGAGACATGGGTTCACCCGTCCTTTCAGAGACCTTAGATGAGATGACCTACCTCTTTTTCTGTACTGAATCTTCCAATATTCTGCTTCATTGAATGGATTCCTGTATCAGGAAGTTTTTAACATTTGACATTTTATTATGTTTTTATATTCTGTTGGAAGCCACCCAGAGTGGCTGGAGAAACCTAGCCAGGGGGTATGATGATGATGATGATATATATCATCATCATCATCATCATCATCATCATCAACGAGGGAAGATATGTCTTAAGTATAAGACTAGACTAAAGGCACAGATGAGATAGAGAGGTTTGAGACTATGCATGGCATGACAAAAGTGGAGAAGCTCTTCTCCCTCTCTCATAATAATACAACCCAGTAGGGCCATTATTATTATTATTATTAATCTCAAACCTCTCTATCTTATCTGTGCCTTTAGTCTAGTCTTAAATTTAAGACATATCTTCCCTCGTTGCCTTATTTTTCTAAACTCGCAGAGTGCATTAACTCAGAGGTTCAACTGAGTTTACGGATTATTGGTTTATGGCAATAAAACAGTCCCTTGGTTGGATTTCTTCCCCTGTTTTCTTCGCCTGTTTTCGTGGTTGAAGGATGCCATTTTTGTACCACTCAAGGTTTTATGACCTGGTTACTAATGTTTGCAGAGCTGTAAATCACTAAGCTAAACAGGTTCTCACTGGTGTGTTGAGCATTGCCTTGTTTCTTGCTGATCCATGTTGATGGTAATGAAAATAAACTTTTGGCGGTTGTTAACTGTGAGGCACTCGCGTTCAATTCCCATTTGGAGAGTGAGGTTTATGCTAATGCTTTCAGCTGTAAGCAAAAACCACCTTGTTCCAAGATGTGCAACCTAGCAGGTGGTGTGTATCTTGTGATGGGTGCCCATTAGGAAGAAGGAGGCTTTAACAGCTGACTACTTGTTCTTTGTTTGGAAATGTCATTCTGAATGTGTCTGACACTCTGCATGGGAGAAGGCTAGGCTCTGCCTCCACGTTCAAAGTCATCAGTGCTTCTGAATATCAGCTACTGGGAATTGCATGTCCTATCAAAGCATTTGTCCCTACATAGGGACCATAGAATTGTGGAGTTGGTAGGGACCCTGAGGATCATCTAGCCCAACTCCTTGCAATGCAGGAATATGAAGCTCTACCATACGGGGATCGAACCTACAACCTTGGCATTATCGGCACCATGCTTTTAACCAACTGAATTATCCTGGTAGAGTTCTGTTGCGCTCAGGTCCAGCTTGCTGACTTCCAGCAGGCTCATCATTTGTTCTTGTGCTGGTATATTAATTTCAGAAAGTGGGCAGTCATCTTTCTTTTGGTGTAAGTAGCAATGTAAGGACAAGGACTCCCTTGTGCTGAGTCAAACCATTGGTTTCCCTGATCTGGCATTGTCTGCTACTGACTTTTCACCAAATGTGGTGGCAATGGTGATTTAGATCACCCATGCTTCAGCATTCGGTTCCAAGATAGGTCAAAACTCCTTTAAAACACACTATCAGTTTAAGCAGATTGCTGTCCCTAATGTAGTTCTGCTCTGTAAGTTGTTGGAAGACGTTGTTCCCATGGAGCTGTCCGTAGTCCTGTAGATCTTACAATTCAGGGCTAGGAAGCTCCGGCCTCAGAGCCAGATGCAGCCCCCCCCCATTTTTCTACCCTACCCTTGGAACTATTTCCCTTGCAGCTGTTTAGTTCAATAAGCCCCCTTTCCTTTTTAAAAAACGGGCTACAGCCATTTGCACCTTCAGCTTATAAAATGAGAGCGAGGAACCTTTGCTGCTTTTTATTTTGCTAAAACCAAGCTTCTCCCTTTCCTCTCTGCCTGGATCTGGTGTTAGCAACAACAAATTTAAACCTCTAACTAGGAGTGCTGTTTATTCTCTCCATGTCTCAGAGTGGAAAATTACAATATGCCACTCATTTTCCCTTATGTTTCTCATCAATTTTACTCCCCCCCCCCGCACGCCCTTTCCTTTGCAGCCGAACAATGATTCTATATTTGGGTTGGAAGACGTTTAAGTTCCGTCAGAAATCCCTCTCAAACCAGAGATGGGGAGAACAGGTAGAAGGAGTAGAAGCTTAATGCGAATATACATATACGTATATATTTTCAGTCTGCTAAGGACTTGAGCCATAACAATGATATTATGAAGGAACCCACCCACATCTCTCCCTTGAGCCCACACAAATCGTAGCCATAGAGATTCTGAATCTAACCCCCTGCTTCCCAATGGAGGATAATAGGGGACGCGGATAACCAAGCCTGCGAAGAACCTTTTTTTCCTAGGGACTCTGCTCTTGTAAGGCATCTTGGCTCAGAATTTATTGGACCTCCAGTTGCTGGTGGGGGAGCGCAAACTAGGAGAGTGTTGTTCTCACATTCTGCTTGAAGCTTCATATAGAACAGGATGCTGGACTAGAAAAATCACAAGAGCAGTGGTGTTCAGGTGAGTGCTGCCTTCAAGTGTGGAGCCGAGCCGAGCCGAGCCATTGTGGCTGGTAGCCATTGACCGCTTTATCCTCCACGATTTTTCCAATCCTCTTTTAAATCCATCCATGCTGGTGGCCATCGCTGCCTCCTCTGGGAGCAAGCCCAACGTTCTTGGGTTCAATTCGCACATTGGGCAAAATATTCCTGTATTGTAGGGGGTGGGACTAGATGACTCTTGTGGTTCCTTCCAACTCTATGCTTCTATATAATCTTGAGTGCCTTGTGCGACATGAAAGTGGATCAGTGCCTCCCTGGCTGTTTTTGCCCACCCTGTCCAACACCAGCACTTTCTGTAGTCAGCTCCAGGGGCTGTCTTCATGCTTTTACTTAATACTGATTTGGATATGAGAGTTGCTGGTGCGATTGTGCCTGCAGTCTTCTGTCGTCTTCCTCCAGGGGGCAGCATCCGTGGAGTCTCCTCGGTAAACACCGTGGCTCCCAAAAGTGCCAAATAAACATTGTGCCCCCGCCGCCCCGACCTGTCACGTTGATCTTCTGTGCCTGTGTGTGGAATGCTGCAATTGTGCCCCTGGTGTTGGTGAATTAATGACACTCACTCGCCGATCTCACATTATTTGGACTAATTAAATCTGCAGATAATACTGTGCTGAAGACTTGGTGTGTTAAAGCAGGCTTTTTGACAGCCCATCGTAGGATTTCAGTTGTCAATCATATATATATATATGAACGCCTACATCATTTTCTCCTCCCAGCCAGCTTTTTGCAAGGTGCCTAATGAAAGTCTGTTGTTGACAACCATAGCAACAAGCCGATCTCTGCGTGTCCCAGTCATATAACAGTTTGACACTGCCACACTTGTTTGTGGAAGCTCAAAGTTTCTCTTGGATGCCCCCTGAGAAGCTTTGGACGACGGCTCCCATCAGCACCAGCCAATATAGAAGGCACCAGGTTGGGGGAAGCTGGTCTGTGTCAGGGACTGGCTGAATGATGAGGAGTGGTGGGAAGTGGCAGCCGGGGAACCTGCAAGGGAGACGCCAGAGGAGGAAGGCTCAGAGTCCAGGGATTGGTGGTGGGACACTGAGGAGGGGTCAGATTGGGAGGAGGGGCTGGATGCTGAAGAGGCAACAGGGTTAAGTGAGCAGGGAGAGCCTATGACAGGGAGCGGTTCAGACTCCAAGGCTGAAGCAGAGGAGGAGAGTCAAGAGGGTGCTGAAGAATCCAGGGAGTCTCCCTCTCCTGCTGTGACAAGCTCCCCTCTCCCCTGGTCTCCAAGAACATACAGAATAATGAGGAGGGCAGAACAGAGGCCAGAGGTGCGCAGACACAGTTTGAGACTGCTTGGGAAACATCTGGGAGAGGAGGAGCCTTAGGAAGGGTGGAAAGCAGGGACCTTCAGTCCTGGCAAATAGGGGCAAGACGTTCTGGGAAGGGTTTCTGAGTTGCATGCCATCCCCTTGAATCGAGTTAACTTCACGGACAATGGGGTCCTGCGCCTTTAGTGCTGACCTACATCTGACTCCAGCCCTGGCAATCTGGTGTAATGTCTGAACTGTGAACCCATAAATGAAGGCTGCTGAGGTCACTGCCCCTGGATCCTGGAAGTGCTGAGCGGGTGAACAATGAAAGCAAGCAGTGGTAAACTGTGGTTTGCTTAGTGCACTTGGGAACTCAGAGTGTGTGTTGGGTTCCAAACTCTAGTTAGCACTAACCACGACTGGTGGTGGTGTCTGAATTAAACCGTGGTGTGTGTTGGGGCAGAGTTGCAAAGCATTCACAGCATCTCCTTTATTCACTTGGGGATGGGTGTATGGATGTACATAGATTTGGTGTTGATGCATAATTCTGAACCCCATGGGAAATTGGGTAATATTTGGGAGTTCACTGTAGGATGCTGAAAACCAGCTTGTCTCGCTCCAGAATTCATGAGCCTGAGAAGTGGACCTAAGGAACGAATCTGAGGACTTGTGCCAGGCAAATAAACCAATGAACAGGGACAGCCCTGTTGTAAAATGTTTGCACATTGTTTGGTAATTAGTAAATTTAGTATGTATCATATCTGGCACATGAGTAATTTAATAAATTTAGGGCACTTTGCAAGTGATTATATATATATATATATATATATATATATATATATATATATATATACACACACTAAATCATAATGGTGTTTGGAGGTGCTGTGACTACCCAGTTCCATATTTAGCTCTGAACATTATTGGGGAAAAATAGCCTTGTTTTACAGCAATCTAACTCAACTCAAATATATTTTTTCACTCCCGTTCTACAAAAATACATTGAGATTAATTATGAGCATTAGCATTCGCATAAATGGAACATGTAATTGATCAAATGGAGATGGATAACTGGAGCAGGCAGGAACAATCTCCATAAGCCATTTGACTCACTCAGACACCCCCACCCCAACGGTGTGAGTGATTGAAAGTCTGATAAGTGAGGCTTTGAGACAGCAACATTCAGCAAAGGGGCAGGAAGCAACATTGCTTTCTTGCAGGAGCCACTTCGGGGGGGGGGGGGCTTGAAATAATAAATGTGATATGCAACACCTGTGTTTATCAAAGGTTGTTTCTGTAAAGTTATGAGTTGGAGAAATCCTGGTCAAAAAGATACGCTTTTGCAGGACGTCTAAAGACGAACTGATGGTTGCTCCTCCATGTACAGCAGAGGAAATAGCAGGAAATACCTCTTTTGGGGTCATCACCCTATGGCGTTCTGTAGGGCTCAGTGGCACAAGTAGAATTTCTCCAGGTGATCTGCATAAGTGGGGTTGCAGGTTTCTGCAGGGGCTGACAGTCTTTCAGGTAACCTGCTCCCGAGTTGTTCAGGGCTGTAAAAACTAGTATCAAGACCTTGAATATGGGTCTAGAATAACATTTCTTGAGCTTCAGTTATGTTCCTGTTGTCTGGAAGTGCGAATGTCAAGGCTGCACTGAGAGAGGGGTGTCCTCTCTCCTCCTTGAAACTTTGCAAGCAAAGCAAGTGTAACCCACTGAAGAATTGTGGTCGTGACAAGCTCCTGGCTTTCCACCGATCTCCCTCTGGGCTGCCTCCCAGTTCGTGGAAGAAGGGAGCTTTCGCACTGAGCAAAGTACTGTAATGGGGAAAATTTTGTACTCTTGACTGTCTCAAAGCTGTAGGCGTGGACTCCCCCTACTGGCTATCTTCAATATTACGGCTTATTTTTATTTTTATTTTAATAAAATAAACGAGATCTATTCAAGTGCTGCTTTGCGTGTGACTTCTTAAGCCGTGGTGTTTTGAACTCTGTCCAGTGCCTGATTAATTTTTAAATATGTAGCCTATCCCATGCCAGAGCTTAGAGTGTGTAAAAATACTTTGCACATGGACACTCAGCTCTATGTGTGCTTAAGATCTGCTCATCTCTATAACCTCCAACCCACTTTGGTTCAGCCACAGCTCAAAATACTGAATGGGATTAGAAGCAAACACTCCCTGGGTAGCATCCTAATATTCCAAGCATGTGAGCCACACAGCGACTTGAGTTTTGAAATGGTATTTGATGCCCTTTTTTGTGATTGTGGGAGATGGTACGGCTTTTCTCGTGTTCTTAAACTCCCATCTTAAAAAAGGACACTGCAGAGCTAGAAAGGGTGCAGCCATAACAACCAGGGGTGAGTGGTGCCCTGAAGCATCTTTCTGATAAGGAAAAAGGTAAAGGTAAAGGACCCCTGGAGGATTAAGTCCAGTCAGATTATCTAACGTCTGTGCAAATATGGAATCAGCATTGTTTAAACGGTTGAACCAAGAAAAGGTTTACTGTTAACATCAACTCCGATTTGGACCAATTTACAGCGTATCCTGCTATTTTGCCCCCAAACACCTATGTTTTGCATTGATACTGGAATCGTATTGTGAGGTTTTGTGATAAACTAAAGAAAGTCATTTGCAGAATGGGCCCAAACACCTATTTTGCCCCCAAACACCTATGTTTTGCATTGATACTGGAATCGTATTGTGAGGTTTTGTGATAAACTAAAGAAAGTCATTTGCAGAATGGGCCCACTGAAATTAACAAACGCAAGCCAAACATATCCTTAAATTTCAGTGGCCCTACTCTTGAGTATGGTGAAAGTTAGTTGCAACATTGGATGCCCCCAGGCCTGGCTGAAGAGGAACATTTTTGCCTGGCGCCTAAAGGTATGCAATGAAGATGCCAGGCGAGCTTCCCTGGGAAGAACATTCCACAAATGGGAAGCCACTGCAGGAAAGACCCTTTCTTGTGTTGCTACCCTCCGGGTGTCCGGAGGAAGGGGCAGAGGGAAAAGGGCCTCAGATGATGATTGCAGGGTTGGGTCAGTTCATATGGGATGAGACGGTCCTTGAGGTATTGTGGTCCTTAGCCATTTAAGATTCTATAGGTCAAAACCTTTTGTCTTTGTCCATGGAGTTTTCTTGGCAGGGATACTGGAGTGGCTTGCCCGTTCCTTGTCCAGGTGGATCACGTTTAGTCAAAACTCTCCATTATGACCTGTCCATCTTGGGTGGCCCTGCATGGCATAGCTCATAGCTTCTCTGAGTTATTCAAGCCCCTTCGCCACGACAAGGCATTGATCCATGAAATGGAGGCAGTGAGAGATTTTACTTTCTTGGGCTCCTTGATCACTGCAGATGGTGACAGCAGTCACGAAATTAAAAGACGCCTGCTTCTTGGGAGAAAAGCAATGACAAACCTAGACAGCATCTTAAAAAGCAGAGACATCACCTTGCCTACAAAGGTCTGTATAGTTAAAGCTATGGTTTTCCCTGGTTACAGGTAGGTAGCCGTGTTGGTCTGGATCGAAGTAAAATAAAAAAAAATTCCTTCAGTAGCACCTTAAAGACCAACTAAGTTTTTATTTTGGTATGAGCTTTCGTGTGCATGCACACTTCTTCAGATACCTTCAGATACAAGGAGAAGGGGGCGACAGAGGATGAGATGGTTGGACAGTGTTCTCGAAGCTACCAACATGAGTTTGACCAAACTGTGGGAGGCAGTGGAAGACAGGAGTGCCTGGCGTGCTATGGTCCATGGGGTCATGAAGAGTCGGACACGACTAAACGACTAAACAACAACAAGGTCAAAACCATCACTTTGAATTAAGCCCAATCAGTTGGGCCAGGATTGGTGTTACGTGCTCAAACTGTCTTGCCCCTGTGAGCAATCTGGCTGCTGAATAATACACAGACTTAAAGTTTCTGCACTGGCTTCAGAGGCAGCCCCACGTATTACACATCACAGTAATCTAACTGAGGCTTCCCTGGAGGATAGACAACAGATGCCAGAACCTGATCCATTGAAATCTATCTTTTGGAGGAAGCTTCCTAGAAGTGGACTCCTTAGAAGTGTCTGGCAGGGCAATTTTTGGGGGGTGGGGGTGGGGAGAGACATGGGATGCTGGACCTTTGGTCTAATCCCGCAGGGTTTATATTCTTGTATCTGCCACACTGACTAACCATCTTGGTCACCCATCCTCTGGACACCTTCCAGCTTGTCAACATCCATCTTAAGCTATGTGTTGATCTTTTGTTTTGACTGCTGAACTGGATTTTCTCATGGTAAGGTTTCCATGTTTGGACCATTGAGGTAACTTTCCAGAGCACTTTGTCATGCAAATCCTCTGTGTGGGCCAGCTCCTATGCGCTCTCTCGCTCTCTCTCTCTCTCTCTCTCTCTCTCTCTCTCTCTCTCTCTCTCTCTCTGCAAATGCACCACCTAATCTTCTGCATAGCTGGGAATTTCTTTTCTATGGCATGCTAAAACAGCCCTTGCGTAAGAGCACCTTTCCTGTTCTTACAGTTGTTGCTTGGGGTTTTTGCTGAGCCTTGCTGACTTGAGAAATCCTTTCCCCTACTCCCTGGGAAGAGATGATTTCATCAATTAGTTTTCTTCACTGTGTTGAGCATCCTTCTAAGCTGCCGCTCGGAACACTTTTCTCTTATTCCACTTTTCTTCCCTCTCCAAGTGTTTGCTTGTCTTAGCCTGCTGCGTGCAGAATCCACTTTAATTGATCTTTGCAGACTATTTGCAACAGGGGATGAGGAAAATGCTTAATGCTTTGTTTAATTCCTCTCGGCTTGTGTTTATTTTATTTTTTATTTTATTTTTTAAAAAAATCACTTCTTATGATCGCTGAAGTGCAAGCAGTTTCCGCTTTGGAGCGTTGATGTTGTGTGCTTGAAAAGCCCAGTTGAGTGGATCACCCTATTCCATTCCTTGACATTATCCCCCCCCCCCATTCCCAAAGCAAAAACAAATCAAAACCCTTCCCTATTTTATTTATGTATTTGCTGCTCAGTCACCGACGTTTCTAAGTGTTGAAACTTCAACTGTTCCTCATCAGGCTTGGTTTCCAGACCGTCGATCATCTCGGTTGCCCTCCTCTGCACCCGTTCCAGCTTGTCAACATCCTTCTTAAATTGTCCAACACCCTGTTCTTAAAGGGGCCAACCAAGGTGCCTATGGGAAACCCACAAGCAAGATTTTAAGCACAAAAACACTCCCCTCTCCTGTGGTTTCCAGCAGCTGGTATTTGGAAGCTTTCCTTCCCCAAAATGTGGAGGGAGAGCGGAGTCGCCTTGACTAGTAGCCTCCGATAGCACTTTCCTCCATGAATTTCTCTAAACCTCTTTTAAAGACATCCAGGTTGTTGGCCATCACTGCCTCCTATGGAAGTGAGTTCCACAGTTTATCTCTGTGCTCCAAGAAGAAGCGCTTTCTTGTATCTGTCCTGAATCTTCCAACATTCAACTTCATTGCGTGTCGCTCATTCTAGTGTTATGAGAGAAGGAGAAAAACTTTATCCAATTTCTCGGCTCCATGCGTAATTTTCTGACTTACGCAGCCACCCTTCTAGAAAATTAAGAACTGCTCTTGTTTTTTTGCAACTTGAAAAGCTGTTTTTCTTTTCTCTGTTGCAAGTTTCTGACTCGACTCTCTTCAAAATCTGTAGGGCTGTTGCGAGCCAGAACTGGGACCCTTCCGACTGTTCCTGATCCAGGAGCTGGATTGTTTTCCTTGAATCTGGGAGATGTAGCTTCAGTTTCCCCCCCTGCCATTGACTCACTGCTAATTTACATGTACAGGGGGAAAAATAAGTATGAGATGCTGCGTTTTTGGAATAGATAGATTGTTTTGGAATGTAGAAAGCAAAATCTCTCCATGGATACAGCTGTGGCTTCCGCGTGGAGGTTCCGGTGACATTGCCAGCCCATTTTTCAGCTGCTGCGAGAGTGAGAATTGCATCTGGGAAGCTGTGGCTGCATCTGTGGAAGACTCTGAACATTTCTGATGGTCTTCCCTGAAAGTGCATCTCTGGGGACACCCACAGCACATGGCATGGAGCTGTTTTACCTTGTGAACTAGCCATCTCAACACATACACCATCGTTCCAGTCTATGCCTCTCAAACAGACCAGTCAGTTTTGATGGGTGGACGCTTTAAGGCCTGTAATGGAAGTTAGCTGAGTGTGTGTGGTTGCAGGGTCTGCATTTTGGACCTCCAGGGGGTATTTTGTAGGTGGAGGCCAGGTGATCTGTTGTCAGAGAGGGTGGGTGGTTCCAAGTCTGGTTCAAAGTGCTGATACTTACAAAGCCCCTTGAGATGTTGCTGGACTTCTATCCAGGCTGGCTATCTAAAGAACTTTTGACTGAGTTAAGATTTAAAAGGGATATGTACAAAAAATGGAAAAGGGGGGAAATCTCCAGAGAGGAATTCAAACATATAGCCAGCACGTGTAGAGACAAAGTCAGAAAAGCTAAAGCACAGAATGAACTCAGGCTCGCTAGAGAGGTTAAAAGCAACAAAAAGGGCTTTTATGGGTATGTCCGTAGCAAAAGGAAAAACAAGGAAACAGTGGGGTCACTCAGAGGAGAAGATGGTGAAATGCAAACAGGGGACAGAGAAAGGGCAGAACTCCTCAATGCCTTCTTTGCCTCAGTCTTCTCCAAGAAAGAAAACAACGCCCGACCTGAAGAATATGGAGCAGATGATTCAGCAGGGGAAACACAGCCCAGAATAAGTAAGGAGGTAGTACAAGAATACTTGGCTAGTTTAGATGTATTCAAGTCTCCAGGGCCAGATGAACTACATCCAAGAGTATTAAAAGAACTAGCAGAGGTGATTTCAGAACCACTGGCAATAATCTTTGAAAATTCCTGGAGAACAGGCGAAGTTCCAGCAGACTGGAGGAGGGCAAATGTTGTCCCTATTTTCAAAAAGGGGAAAAGAGAGGACCCAAACAATTACCGCCCGGTCAGCCTGACATCAATACCAGGAAAGATTCTAGAGCAGATCATTAAGCAAACAGTCTGTGAGCACCTAGAAAGAAACTCTGTGATCACTAAAAGTCAGCATGGGTTCCTGAAAAATAAGTCATGTCAGACTAATCTGATCTCATTTTTTGACAGGATTACAAGCCTGGTAGATGAAGGGAACGCTGTGGATGTAGCCTATCTTGATTTCAGCAAGGCCTTTGACAAGGTGCCCCATGATATTCTTGTAAAGAAGCTGGTAAAATGTGGGCTAGACAATGCTACCATTCAGTGGATTTGTAACTGGCTTACTGACCGAACCCAAAGGGTGCTCATCAATGGCTCCTCCTCATCCTGGAGAGTAGTGACTAGTGGGGTGCCACAGGGTTCTGTCTTGGGCCCAGTCTTGTTCAACATCTTTATCAATGACTTGGATGATGGGCTTGAGGGCATCCTGAGCAAGTTTGCAGATGACACCAAATTGGGAGGGGTGGCTAACACCCCAGAGGACAGGATCACACTTCAGAATGACCTTAACAGATTAGACAACTGGGCCAAAGCAAACAAGATGAATTTTAACAAGGAGAAATGTAAAGTACTACACTTGGGCAAAAAAAAAATGAAAGGCACAAATACAGGATGGGAGACACCTGGCTTGAGAGCAGTACATGTGAAAAGGATCTAGGAGTCTTGGTAGACCACAAACTTAACATGAGTCAACAGTGTG
Source organism: Zootoca vivipara (assembly GCF_963506605.1). Taxonomy (NCBI): domain Eukaryota; kingdom Metazoa; phylum Chordata; class Lepidosauria; order Squamata; family Lacertidae; genus Zootoca; species Zootoca vivipara. The sequence goes on from NC_083283.1 coordinate 4,511,490, forward strand.
ATGCAGCAGCTAAAAAAGCCAATGCAATTCTGGGCTGCATCAATAGGAGTATAGCATCTAGATCAAGGGAAGTAATAGTACCACTGTATTCTGCTCTGGTCAGACCTCACCTGGAGTACTGTGTCCAGTTCTGGGCACCACAGTTCAAGAAGGATACTGATAAGCTGGAACGTGTCCAGAAGAGGGCAACCAAAATGGTCAAAGGCCTGGAAACGATGCCTTATGAGGAACGGCTTAGGGAGCTGGGTATGTTTAGCCTGGAGAAGAGAAGGTTAAGGGGTGATATGATAACCATGTTCAAATATATAAAAGGATGTCATATAGAGGAGGGAGAAAGGTTGTTTTCTGCTGCTCCAGAGAAGTGGACAAGGAGCAACGGATTCAAACTACAAGAAAGAAAATTCCACCTAAACATTAGGAAGAACTTCCTGACAGTAAGAGCTGTTCGGCAGTGGAATTTGCTGCCAAGGAGTGTGGTGGAGTCTCCTTCTTTTGAGGTCTTTAAGCAGAGGCTTGACAGCCATCTGTCAGGAATGCTTTGATGGTGTTTCCTGCTTGGCAGGGGGTTGGACTGGATGGCCCTTGTGGTCTCTTCCAACTCTATGATTCTATGATTCTATGATTCACTTCAGTCAGCCTGGCCAGTGGACAGGGATGATAGGAGTTGTAGTCCAACATTCTCTGGAGAGCCATAGGTCCCCGTCCCCGTCCCCCTCCCCAGCCCTGCTGGTAAGGTCTTAAATGGTTTTGGATCCAACATCCGGGAAAGATTGGCTCTTTCCCGATCAACTTGCACGCCTCTGATTCCAGAGTCCTCTGCCTCTCCGGTGCTTCTGTTTCCATCTCTTGCATTGCTCTACCAAAATGCATGAACTTTCATTATGCTGCAGTCGGTTGCCATTATGTTGACGTGAAAGACTTTTCTCTTCAGAAAACACAGCATAAAGTCCCTCTGGCTTTCTGGCAGGAAGCCTAAACCGAACTAGGTAGATATTTATTTATTTGTTCCATTTCCTTTCTCCTTCAGTATCGCAGGGCCTTGGGGCATGGGTTTGCCAGATCCTGAGGATCTGCTAGGCCTCTGTGTAATGTGACCCAAGTCCTAGGGATCTTGAGTCACAAACACCTCCTGCTTCTCAGCCCAGGATATCAGCATTGTCCCAGCAGGCAGCATGAAGTAGCAGGTTCTGGTCTTCTAAAAAAAGCAAAAAAGCTTCTTACTGTCATGATGTGAGCACTGACTTCATCCAAGCTGAGGTTGAAGTGAGGCCTCATGCATGACAACAGTGTTATAAGACAGCAGAGCTCAGATGTTGCTCCTCCACATGCAGCTGCTGGGTGACCTTGGGCTAGTCACACTTCTTTGAAGTCTCTCAGCCCCACTCACCTCACAGAGTGTTTGTTGTGGGGGAGGAAGGGAAAGGAGAATGTTAGCCGCTTTGAGACTCCTTCGGGGAGTGATAAAGCGGGATATCAAATCCAAACTCCTCCTCCTCCTCCTCCTCCTCCTCCTCCTCCTCCTCCTCCTCCTCCTCCTCCTCCTCCTCCTCCACAATAGTCAGCCTAAGACCAAGCCTTATAAAGGAACAGCAGTTATGTCTAAGCAGGGGAGAGTCTGGTTATACTGAGACGTCTGATGGAGTCTTAAGACTCGGAAGATGACAGTGTGACATCTGTAGGCCAGAAGCTTCTTGACACTGCACCTCTACAGGAAACCATGGTTCCATTTTGGAGCCTTGGAGAAGACCAATTATTAGTGATGGAAAGCTGTATGACTTGCTCTGTACCAGAGAAGAGAACGGTTTGGACCTAAGAGCCACACCTTACAAAGGGATGGACTTGCCACATGGCATGTTCTGTTCTAGTTTTGATGACTGTTGCAAGATGGGCTTCTGCCTTCAGCAGTTCTCCAGCAGTGTTGGTTCATCCATCGTGGACATGAGACCTAGAATAGCCAAACACAGCGATTACTAGATTTTTCAGAACTGTAGGGAACTGTTTTTACCCTTGCATCATCTTTTCTCCTGAGCAATCCTTGCAAGGCTGCTATGAGATGTGCACATGACTAATAGTGCTGAATTGGGCTTCACCGTGACTATAGAGTGCCAGCGTGGTGTAGTGGTTAGAGTGTCAGAGTAGGTCCTGGGAGAACAGGGTTCAAATGCCCTGTGTGGCCATGGAGCTCACTGGGTGACCTTGGGCCAGCCTAGCCTACCTCACAGGGTTGTTAAGGGGATTAAATGAGAGGGGGAACCTTGTGTGCCATCTTTAGCATCATGGAGAAAAAAGGTGGAATATAAATGCAATAAAATAAAAATAAATATGAATATACACTAACTGAGCTATAGCACACCCCAAAATCCAGGTTGGTCATGGTGGGCAAGGCATCTTAGTGAAAAAATTTCCTCTTGCTTTCCAATATTGTAATTTAGGAATGGCCCATCATCTTCTGTTGAATGTAGTTTGCAGACTGGTGTCTCTATAAGTCACATGGGGACAGCAGCAATCCTTCCACAGGTATGTTTTAATTAGGTGGAAAAAGCATAATTTTTTGACGGCCTTCCAAGTTTTCCGAAGCAATATTAGAATAACTTGGAGAGCCTTTGCAAGGTCATAACAAGGTGACCACGAGGCAGTACAAGTGCTTAAAATGGATGAGCCTTCCCTGGAGTTATAGCTTTGGCAGTTAGATTTGACTTGTGCTTTTTGACTTGTGCTTGGTAAACCAAAGGCTTTTGTGATGTCTCTTTTCCCCAACGACTGGAGGATACTTTATGCATTCAACCCCTGAGCAAAGTTCAGTGGTAGGGGGAGACGGAGTAGGAATAGCTGATGGAACCATGTGGAACATTGCCATTTTGTTGCAGGGGTGTTGCACTTTAAATATTCAGCAAATATAGTTCTTTACTTAACGGAGGAATCCGTCACTGAGTTTTGTTCCCTAGTGGTTCCCTTGTGTGAAGAGTCCCTTCAGCAATGCGGCAAGATGAATAAGTGATGAGAGCAGTATTTGGAAAGGCAGATACCCAGGTAATGAAGTGAGCAGAACTTCTGCCGTTCAGACGTCTGACCATTTGCTGGAGAAATGTGTTTCTGTGTTCCAGTCTCTGCCCAAAATAAATCTGGCAGAAGATCTACCTTGCTTCTTGGCTTTGAGAAAGCACCATGCTCAGCAGACTGGGCCAGGGGTAGCCAATGCCGTCCCCTTCAGATGGTGCTGGGTACAATTCCCATCACTCTTGAACATTGCCCATGCTGGCTGAGGCTAATGGGAGTCTAAACAACATTGGTTTATGCAGGTCCAGAGTCATGAATCCCAGTTGTGTGCTCGGTGGGACACTGATGATTCCCTTTGAATTAAAAAATTGTGTATGCTTCACCATGTTGGACATCATCATATGCTTTGGGTTACTGGTGTGTGTGAAGGATCATTTGCAACCTGGTTGTTTGCAGTTACAGGTAGGTAGCTGTGTTGGTCTGAGTCGAAGCAAAAAAATAAATAAAAAAATCATTCAGTAGCACCTTAAAGACCAACTAAGTTTTTATTTTGGTATGAGCTTTCGTCAGATACACTGAAACAGAATCCACCAAACCCTTATGTATATTCAGAGGGTGGGGATGATGGGAATGGGTGATGGGTGATGGGCTGATGGGAGTGGTAAACCTGTGGATGGCTGTTAACGACTGCTGATAGCATAATCAATCATGCATGATCAAGCTTTCTTTAGCGCCTCAGCCCTTGTCCCCCCCCCCAGGACCAATTGCAGCTATCAGCAGTCGTTAACAGCCATCCACAGGTTTACCACTCCCATCAGCCCATCACCCATTCCCATCACCCCACCCCCACCCTCTGTGTATATACCGTGTTTCTCATATTATAAGGCACGTCTTATATTTATTTTTTCCTCAAAAAAACACACTATGGCTTATTTTCAAGGGATGTCTTATTTTTTCCTCCTCCTCCTGCTGCGGCCGGCATTGCTGCTGCGCCTATCACTATGTCTTATTTTCGGGGTATGGCTTATATTCCTTGAATGCTTAAAAATCCTGCTATGGCTTATTTTATGGGTATGTCTTAAAATATGAGAAACAGGGTATATATATATATATGGATGGTGGATTCTGTGTATCTGACGAAGTGTGCATGCACACGAAAGCTCATATCAAAATAAAAACTTAGTTGGTCTTTAAGGTGCTGCTGAAGGATTTTTTTTATTTTGCTCCGGTTGTTTGCAGTAATTGAAACTGCCCATCATTGGATTTGCAAAGACACTTCTGTCCTATCACTCCATTCCATTTTATTTTGTTCAGGCCAAGGGCCATAATAATAATCATAGAATCTTAGAGCTGGAAGGGACTCAGGGTCATCTAGTCTAACCCCCCCACAATGCAGGAATCTTGGCTAAAGCATCCATGAAAGATAACCATCCAACCTCTGCTTAAAAACCTCCAGGGAAGCAGAGCCCACCACCATCTCCTGAGGGAGTCTGTTCCACTGCCGAAGAGCTAATAAAAATAAAATATAATAATAATAATAATAATAATAATAATAATAATAATAATAATAATAATATTGTTTATACCCCACCCACTCTGGGTGGCTTCCACCACATATAAAACATAATAAGATGTCAAACATTAAAAAAGTTCCTGAAACAGGGTTGCCTTCTGATGTCTTCCAAAAGTTGTGTAGTTCCTTATCTCCTTGACATTTGGCGGTGGTGGTGGGGGGGGAGGGGAGGGTGTTCCGCAGGGAGGGTGCCACTACTGCAAAGGCCCTCTGCCTGCTTCCCTGTAACCTCCCTTCTTGAAGTGAAGGAACCACGAGAAGGCCCTCGGAGGTGGACCTCAGTGTCTGGGCTGAACCTTCCAGGCAACCTTCCAAGATCCATGTGCCAGTGGGGAGTGTCTGTGTCCTGGTTGCTCCCAGACTTCTCTGGTGCATGGGCTCAGAGGCAAAAGGGGGGAAAGAACAATGGATGTGAATGTTATCTTTGTACAGTAGACTAGTTTCTACATATAACCTCAAACCCTTCTCTGCCTTCTACAGTATCCGAATTCAAGGGTGCATTCTAAAAGTGGATTGTCTCAAATTGCTCAGAAGTGAGTAGAATACTCTATCCTGCCCATGGGCATGACAGAGGGGTTGGAAATACAAGCAAACACTCTGGGACAGAATGTGCAGATTCTGGGCAATTGAAACAATAGGAGTATGTCTTTCAGGACCCTGGACAGAGCCCAGGGAGCACACACATTGTTCCAATGGGACTCTCTACTGAGCTCTTAGCTACCTGAACTTGAGCATACCTCTAAGGATTCGCAGCTGAGTAGTTCAGAGATTTAAAAAGGCAGCCCTTTGGCCTAGATCTAAGCACTCACTTATCTCTCCATGATCTCATGCCAAAGCCCACTGTCTGCAGTGGTGCAAAGCACTTGGTGTAGGGTTCCAGCCTCCTATTATCCTAGCCAGTTTGAATCTGATTAAGGGTTAAACCACAGAGTAAGCTGTCCTGCCAGACTTAGCCTATGCCATCACTTCATATCTCAAAAGGAAATTTTATTATTTCTCTCTCTCTCTCCATGTGGATTTCAGTACATAAAGAACTCTGAGCTGGTCACTCCAGCCACATGGCTTTAACCAACCTCTTTTGCTTCGGAAAAGAACAGAGTATGAAACTAGCATTTTTCTCTATCGATACTAACTTTTACCTTTTGTAACAAAGCAACGTTTTGACTGCCTGTGCATCTTTCCTGACTATTTTACAGAAATGCACATTCATCATACCCTTGAAGAGTTTTGTAAATAAACAATTTTATGACTTACCAAACACGTGGTCTGTCTCTATGCTAGGGAATAGGATAGCTCGGAACGGGCTTTTAAAGGGGAATATTTTGGGGGTTCACTGAGAGGGCACATTTTTAAGATTGTGCAGCTCTATCTCTTCACACTTTTCTCTGCTACATCTCTGTGGGGTTTCTCTCACCAAAGAGTACTTGCCCCAAACCTCGGTCTGGGCTTCCCGGATTCCAACACTTGGAAGGGACCTCTTGATATCTAGAGGTCCAGTCTAGAGGCCTGTGGTTCAGTGGTTAGGCTTCATGATTCCAATTCTCCTTAGCTTCTCTGTCTATGTCCAAGTCACTGCTAGGTTTCAGGGTCCTGACAGCTCCTCTCCTTGGCCTCCCGAGGCTGTTACTTCATCAATAGGGATCTACCTTATACCGAGTCAGACCAGTGGTGCGCCTAGCTCAGTTTACCCATGCTGTCTTTTGAAATCAGAGTTGCTAGTACTAGTGTCTTGTCTCAGATGAATTGCTTTCCTCCCCAACCACTTTGGTCTAAACACCTGGTGGCTTTGGAGGAAAGCAAGAAGAGTTTTGATTAAACCAGTGGGTTTTCTTTGGGGAAGGCTCCAGGCTTCTATATTTGAAGTTGCTGTTCTGCACACACTTCTTCGATGCTTGGTATCTTTCCCCCCTTTGAAAAAGTAAAGCGAGGATGCTTTATCAACGGTAAGGGTGTTTCGGCAATAATAAAATTACTTTTAAAAATACACTTTTTACCTGATGTGACATGGTGGGTAGGATTCAGTGGTGTATGTATCCAGTGAAAGATGTCCACTAATGCAGTGGGACTTCCCCCTCTTCTCCCCCTATGTGCACCCCCAAAACATATTCTGGGTTTCCCCCCAAAACTTCATAGCATAGCAGATTTAGGGTGTGCGGGGGAGGAGAGTGCAGGAAAGTCTTCTTGTGTAAGTGGACCTCATTCTGTAGCTTGGTATTTTCTACTTTCTTGTAGCTCTTCGGGGTTTCAGAGTGAGTACATTTCCAGATAAGATAAGATAAGATAATATATCTTTATTGTCATTGTCCCCTTGCGGAAACAATGAAATTACTCGGTTGCTACATCCACTCAGATAAAGCATTCCGCATAATCCATAATTTAAAAACCTAATTAAAAACAGTAGATATAATACAAATAACAAGTAAAATAAGATGACTTCAAAGTCCAGGCTTTCCATTTAAGGCCAAAATCGCTCTAGAGAAGAAACTGTTTCTGAGACGGCTCGTTCTTGCCTGCATTGTTCTATATCTCCGTCCTGATGGCAGGAGCTGAAAGAAATGGTGACCAGGGTGCGTTGGATCTCTTGATATGTCTAGTGCTTTTCTATGGCACCTGGTGGTATAGATTTGTTCTAAGGTGGAGAGTGGGCAGCCAATAATTCTCTCTGCTGTTTTAATAATTCTACACAGCCCTGCTCTGTCCTGGGAAGTACAGCTTCCATACCACACACATAAACCGTACGTGAGCACGCTCTGTATGGCACAGTGATAGAAGGCAAGCAGCAGCTTTTGTGGAAGATGGCTTTTCCTTAAAATTCTCAAAAAATACAGTCTCTGCTGCGCCTTCTTCACAAGCCCCCTTGCATTAACACTCCAGGACAGATCCTCCTGTAACTCAATGCCTAGAAATCTAAACGTTGGGATCTGTCGGGAGATGCCAGGGTTTGAACCTGGGGCCTTCTTCATGCCAAGCAGAGGCTCTACCACTGAGCTAAAACCCTTCCCTGTAACTGTTCAGCCCCTGCTGTCCCAAAAGGCCTTTATTTAACAAATGCACCTTTTACCGAGCAAGGTTTTGGTCTATCACTTGAATTACAATTGACACGCTTCAGTGCATGGGGACAATTCACCTTTTTATATTGTCTATTACCAGGGAATTCGGGGCTGATTCTACAGCTACTGTAAAACGGGCTTTCAGTTCAAGTATGTTATAAATCGATTCTCTACGGTCTAGACGTGCCTACCTTTCCCTGACTTGCTGCTTGCAAGATACCATGTGGGAGGACCCAGAGTTTCTCACAAGACAGAGCTTATTTATCTTCTGTGACTCATTCACCTGACAGAGAAACAGCAGGCCTTTGATCGGTGGCTGTTAGCTGTAATGGCAATTTGGAACCTGATGATTAGAGGCCGAATGTCAGCTTTTGGAAGCGACAACAGGAGATAGCTCTTGCCTCCATACCCTGATTGTCACTTGCATGTTACCTACTTGGCATAGCTGCCAAGTACCCCGTTTTCCCGGGAAATCCCTGTTTTGTCTTACCTTTTCCCGGCGGTCCCCCATATCACTTCATCTCCCATTATTCTTCTGCCGGTGCCCCCCCCCCCCGATTTGCCCATCTATGGGCACCGAAAATGGCCAGCGCCAGCTTCGAAAGCCGTGTCTACGCATGTCCGGAAGTGCGTCGATGCGACGTCCGGTGTTGGCGGCGGCCATTTCCGGTGCCCATAGATGGGCAGAGTGACACCGGAAGTTGCGTCTACGCACTTCCGGACATGCGTAGAAGCGACTTTCGAAGCCGGCGCAGGCCATTTTCGGTGCCCATAGACGGGCAAAGCGACACCGGAAGTTGCGTCTACGCAACTTCCGGTGTCACACGGCTGCTGGTCCTGGATTCTGTAGTCCCGGACTTGGCAGGTATGCTACTTGATGGTAGTGGAAAACAGGGCTCTGGACTTGGTAGATATTTGGTCTGATGCAGCAGGGCTCTTGTTACATAGGAACATAGCCGCCTTACTCATGCTAGACACATTTTGCACCTGCCTTTCAACCATTTGCGGCCGGGGGAGATACCTGACGTCTCCACCATCTGGAGGTGCATGCCTGGGGATCCTTGGAACTTGACTGTTTTCACACACTATCAGTGATATTTTATCTGCACAGTCATAATGAGTTTCTGGAACCAAATTGCTTTTTCTGTGCATCCTGAGCAGGAGCAGTCAGCATTAAGTAAAAAAGGTTGGAATTGGCCAATAGATATGCGGACTTCCCCTGGATCAAGTGACTTTTCTTCTTTACGTTCCCAGAGCTCTTAACCCAACTGAAGGTTCTCATTTGAACTCATTTTAACTAAGAATCAATCACAGCCCGTCATTAGAAAAAAAATAAGACTTTAGACCAGGCATAGGCAAACTCGGCCCTGCACATGTTTTGGGACTATGATTCCCATCATCCCTGACCACTGGTCCTGTTAGCTAGGGATGATGGAAGTTGTAGTCCCCAAACACCTGGAAAGCTGAGTTTGCCTATGCCTGCTTTAGAGCCATCTTGCCCCAAAACGGCAACTAGGAATTCCGTTTTGGCGACTGTAACCTTGTAAGGAGCCATTTGGCGCCTAGCTTATATAGCTGATTTTCTAACACTGTGCCTAACACAGAGTCAGACCATAGAACCATAGAATTGAAACTTGGAAAGGGTCCCGAGGGTCATCTAGTCCAACCCTCTGCAATGCCCTGGAAGCCACTGATCCATCTAGCTCAGTATCATCTACACTGATTGGGAGAAGCTCCAGATAGGCTTCTCTCCCAGTCTTACCTGGAGATCAAATCTGGGACTTTTTGTGTGTGGATCTCAGCTGCTGAACTGTCTCTGTTCTTATGTATCTTCTGAATTCATAACCCAATACTGAACTGACCCACACCCTGCAATCACCATCTAGCTTTCCCATGTAAGTAGCATTCTGTGGCATGGATGATTGTCCATCATGCTGGTCCCCACCTGAAGCAGATTTGCTACCTGACTTTGAACTAGGCCTCCTTAGAAATAATTCAGTAGGGCTCCATTCTTGAATCTGGTGCTCTTGAGACCTTTTGGACTCATAGCTGCCAAGTTTTCCCTTTTCTCGCGAGGAAGCCTATTCAGCATAAGGGAAAATCCCTTAAAAAAAGGGATAACTTGGCAGCTATGTTTGGACTACAACTCCCATCACCCCTGTTCCCTGACTGTGGAGTTTGTGTATTTATTTATTTAGATTATTTGTACCCCGCTCTTCAACCAAAAAGGCTCTCAGAGCAACATCCCGGAGGAATGCTTTGCTAGGGGATGTTATTTCCTTGAAACTCCTGGGGAGAATCATCAGGGTGGTGGTGGTACGGTAGTTTTGCTCCCTGAAAGGAATTCTGGCTAACATTCATTAGAATATTGCTGTGGGTTTGGGAGCTCAGTCTGAATGATGCCCTGAAGCCCTTCCAATTCTCAGAGCCCAGTGAAGATTAGAATCTAAGGGTGGGTCCTGTTGCTGAACTCATGGACAAGCTTCTTGGCAAGGCAGTGACCTTAGCTGGCCACTTAAGTGTCCTCATCAGCATCCCAAAGCAATTAGCTCAGTTGCAAGAGCCGCAACGAAGGCATGGTGTCCTCCAGGCTAATGGGTGGGGCTTTCCTCCACCCCCTGTCCTAGCTTCTAGGTAGGAGTGCAGTAACCAGAGTTGTCTGCGAATGAGCTGGAAACAGGCTGGAAACTGGGGACACAGAGATCTGCTTGCTCTGTGCTGGATCCATAGAACTATATATCCTAAAGATACCACAGTCTGCACTGATCTTTGTTCCAGGCAAACTGAAACTGGGTAAATGCTTCGAACCCCTGGAGTCTCCCATTGCGTAATGATATTAACCTGACGTTCTGGCATTACAGAAATCGGTGCTTTCAGAATCACATTCTGTGCTTCCTTTGAGGGGATAATATAATGCAGAGTACATATTTGTTTCATGTCACACTCCTTATGCATATGCTGTAGAGCGATACTTTTTTTATTTTTTGTTCCCGGAATTGGTAGTTATGTGCAGCCTGTGTAGTTGACAGCATACAACTCGAAGCCAAGTGGCACGAATGTGCTTTCTTTGATCAGCTTTTCAGTAGTAATTTTGCTTGATGTGATTGGTAGGTTTATTTTACAAAATGATTCTTGCTTCGCAGCAGTAAGAGCAGCACATTTTGCATTTAAATGTGCCTTTCGCATTGGACTCGTTGGAATAGCCACGTTTATCTAAAAGGCAAAGGCGGCCGGATTGGTCCAAAAGGGACAGGGGAAACTATCCATGTTCAAATATATGAAAGGATGTCATATGGAGGAGGGAGAAAGATTGTTTTCTGCTGCTCCAGAGAAGCGGACACGGAGCAATGGATTCAAACTACAAGAAAGAAGATTCCACCTAAACATTAGGAAGAACTTCCTGACAGTAAGAGCTGTTCGGCAGTGGAATTTGCTACCAAGGAGTGTGGTGGAGTCTCCTTCTTTGGAGGTCTTTAAGCAGAGGCTTGACAGGCACATGTCAAGAATGCTTTGATGGTGTTTCCTGCTTGGCAGGGGGTTGGACTGGGTGGCCCTTGTGGTCTCTTCCAACTCTATGATTCTATGATTCTATCCACATCCACACTTGGGAAAGATCAAAATGACACAGGAACACAGGAAGCTGCCTTATGCCAAGTGAGACCATTGGGCTGTCCACCTCAGTGCTGTCCACACTGACTGGCAGCGACTCTCCAGGGTTTGAACCTGGGACCAAAGGCCTGGTTAAAGAGGAATGTTTTTGCCTAGTGACTAAAGGTGCATAATGAAGGTGCCAGGCAAACCTCCCTGGGGCGAGCATTCCACAAACAGGGAGCCACTGCAGAGAAGGCCCGCTTGCATGCTGTTACCCTCTGGACCTCTTGTGGAGGAGACACGTGAAGAATGTTGGAGATTCATTCCCTGTGCGCAGTCATGGGTTTGTTGTCTATCACATGACTGTATATGTGTTTACTTTCCACAGGAATGGGAAGTGATGTAGACAGGATGTTTGTCTTACTGTGTGTTCCTGAAGTGGGACTATTGTCCTTTGTTCTTTCTTTATGCTGCCTGATGCTAAAGAAAGAGGGAGCCATGTTGCAGTGCTCCGTGTGTGCTTATATGTAAATAAAGTGTTGTTGTTTAGTCGTTTAGTCGTGTCCGACTCTTCGTGACCCCATGGACCAGAGCACGCCAGGTACTCCTGTCTTCCACTGCCTCCTGCAGCTTGGTCAAACTCATGTTCGTAGCTTTGAGAACACTGTCCAACCATCTCGTCCTCTGTCGTCCCCTTCTCCTAGTGCCCTCAATCTTTCCCAACATCAGGGTCTTTTCCAGGGAGTCTTCTCTTCTCATGAGGTGGCCAAAGTATTGGAGCCTCAGCTTCACAATCTGTCCTTCCAGTGAGCGTAAATAAAGCAGATTAGCCAAATGCTGTGCTACTGAGTTCTGTTACACAACTGCACAAACCTCTGCGGATCCATGAAGTGTGCTGATGTCAGAAGGCATCAGTCGCTGTGATGTTCAGGCTGGAAAAAGCTTGTGAAGCTCCCGAACAATCTACCAGGAGGGAGGGAACATGCCAGTCAGGCATGTGTCTCTGCCAAGGTTCTACTCGAGAGTAGGACATCCTGACAAAGAAGGGCCTCAGAACATGATCATAGGGCCGTGCTCTCTTCTTCTCCAGAAGTAGGCTCAGAGACCTGAACCTGGTCTTAGCTGGAGACTCTGCAGCCACTTCTGGACTCTGGGGTTTTGACAGGCTATGGGCCTGTTCATCTGCTTTCACTTGAGTGGGGAATACGAATGAATGAGGAGGTGCACACACAATGCGAGGTGGTGAGGGCTGAAATGCATGGGGGCTGATGCACGTGAGTATATTGTGGGGGCGTGGGGTCAGAGTCCACCCTTTTCCCCACTTGCAATTTCCCTAGTCATGTTTACATTCCCTGTTGAGGGACGGCAGTTGGTTGGGGCCGTTCTCTTTATATAATGTGGCAAGTGGTTGTTAGGGAGTTCTGCCAGTCTTATGAAACTTTAGCATTATGAATCAGAGCACATCCTTCTGTGTTGCAATATCATTTTATTTTTCTTTCTCCACTTGCCGAAATAGGAATATTCCTTCTGTAGGTAACAATGGGATTTGAGTTTTGATAACGGCGGTGGCCCTCATGCGAAGCTGACAACCCCCCGCCTCTTCTAGTTTCTTCCCCAAGTTTCTTTCCCCTTATTTAAATATCAAAAATTCAGATGCTTTCAGAAGTGGTGGTATTGGAAAGGGAAGCGTGGGTGTTATTGCAAGGTTGAGCCAATCCATTTTTATCTCATTATATATCTTTTTTTCTACCTAATGCTTTTTTATTATGTGAACGGTGCTGGGTTTTTAGATCCGATGCAGGGATGACGTTGCTATAACAACACCATGATTCATGTAATTTCTGCAACATTCTGTTGGGTGGGTTTTGCAGCTTGAAAGCTTCTACGCAGTAGTGGTGGGGGTTCCTCTGGTTTGCTTCTGTCCACCCCACTGCAAATATGGTGCCCAAGGGTCTTACGAACTCCCACCATCTTTTGTAGCAGAAACCAATTTTTCACATGGCTGCCATGAAGTTCTTTGTTGACGGACGTGATGTGTTGTGTTGAACATCACACTGAGCTTCAGAAGCAAGGTCAAGGATGGGGTTTTTTTTTGTTCCACTTCCACTTCTCAACTTAGCAAACGTGGCATTCACACTGCGCCTTTGAGGGATTTGGAGCAATTCTGAAGCATCTCTAGCTATTCAAGCTCAGGAGAAGAGGAAAGGGCTTGTTGTGCTTCATTCCAAAGGGAGCCAACCCTTGAGATGTGGTTGGACTACACTTCCCATCACCCCTTACTATTGAACCTGCTGCCAGGGGGCTGATGGGAGTTGGAGTCCAACTGCAAATGGAAAGCACCTTGTTGGCGCCCCCTGCTCTCATCCTGGAAGGAAAGAGAACCAAATAAAAGCCAGGTACTCTTGTGTAGAGGGACGTGGGTGGCACTGTGGTCCAAACCACTGAGCTTAGGACTTGCTGATCAGAAGGTCGGCGGTTCGAATCCTTGTGACGGGGTGAGCTCCCGTTGCTTGGTCCCAGCTCCTGCCAACCCAGCAGTTCAAAAGCATGTCAAAGTGCAAGTAGATAAATAGGTACCGCTCCACTGGGAAGGTAAATGGTGTTTCCATGTGCTGCTCTGGTTCTCCAGAAGCAGCTTAGTCATGCTGGCCACATGACTCGGAAGCTGCCTGCAGACAAACGCCGGCTCCCTCGGCCTATAGAGCGAGATGAGCACGCAACCCCAGAGTCGTCCGCGACTGGACCTAACGGTCAGGGGTACCTTTACCTTTACCTTTACTCTTGTGTAGACTTGACAGTAGAGCCTCTCAAAATGTTGGTAGTAAACAGAAGGTGGAATAGAAGTGGTAGCTCAGTGAATGGTTTAGTCCCAAATGTTATGTTCTGTAACATTTGTGCATCAACCCTGCTGGTTGAGGCCAATGGCCCATCTAGTCCAGCATCCTGTTCTCACAGTGGCCAGCCAGATGTCTGTGGGAAACCCACAAGCAGGATTTGAGCACAAGAGCTCTCTCCTTGTCTGTGATTTCCAGCAACTGCTATTCAGAAGCATTGCTGCCTCTGACAGTCTTCTTTCTCTTTCTTTGGCGATCCCTCGTAGCCAAGTAAGATTTTCTTCCACAAACACGGTTTTAACAATGAGTCCGTAAGTAACTGTGGAGGCCAATTCCAAATCCACATGTCCTTCCATAGTGGGGACATTGGTTTCCGGGCGGTAGTTGATCATGGCGAAGGTTTGCAAAGTGTGCCTTCTTCTCCCTTGCGTCCTGAGTTCGAGTGTCTGCAAAGCCCATGACATCTTTGGTAAAGGCTGTTCTCCAATTGGAGCGCTTGCAGGCAAGTGTTTCCCAATTGCTGGTGTTTATACTACATTTTTTTAGATTTGCCTTGAGACGGTCTTTAAACCTCTTTTGTTGACCACCAGCATTACGCTTTCCATTTTTAAGTTCGTAATAGAGCAGTTGCTTTGGAAGATGATAATCAGGTATCCGAACAACATGACCAGTCCAACGAAGTTGATGTTGAAGAATCATTGCTTCAACACTGGTGATCTTTGCTTCACTGGTATTAGTTCGCTTGTCTTGCCAAGTGATTTGTAGAATTTTTCAGAGACCCCGTTGATGGAATCTTTCGGGGAGAGCAGGTACGGCATAGCCATCTGGGTTGGTAGTCATCTAAAGCCCTCTCATGCATGAGTTTGCTTAATCCTCTTTTAAAGCCATCCATGTTGGCGGCCATCCCTGCCTCTTGTTGGAGCAAATTCCAAAGTTTGACTATGGGATGTGTGAAGAAGCACTTCCTTTTGTCTGTTCCGCTTCATGGGATGTCCACATGTTCTAGTGCAGGGGTCAGCAACCTTTTTCAGCCGTGGGCCGGTCCACTGTCCTCAGACCATATGGTGGGCTGGACTATATTTTGAAAAAATAATAATAATATGAAGGTTTTTCTATGCCCCACAAATAACCCAGAAATGCATTTTAAATCAAAGCACACATTCTACTCATGTAAAAACACCAGGCAGGCCCCACAAATAACCCAGAGATGGATTTTAAATACAAGGACACATTCTACTCATGTGAAAACACGCTGATTCCTGGACCATCCGTGGGCCGGATTGAGAAGGCGATTGGGCCGCATCCGTCCCACGGGCCTTAGGTTGCCTACCTCTGTTCTAGTGTTACGAGAGAGGGAGGAAAAACCCCTTTCTAAATCTACTTTCGCCACACCATGTAAAAATGCTTCTGTTAGAGTCCTCCTGGTGGTGCAGAAATAAAACTGGTTTCAAACTGGATAGGAGACCAGGTGTTGAGATACTTGCATTGGAGGGGGTTGGACTAGAGGTCTGACCTCCAGGATCCATTCCAACTCTTTAATTCTTTGAACCTCTCACTCCCCTATTCAGCTGATCCCTCTATTTAGCTGTTGGCAATCTCTTGTCCAAGCAAATATTAAATGCCTGGGCCCTTCCGCTTGTCCCCTCTCACCAGTTTTACAAGGGCATTTCTTCCTTTGGTCTCTATGCCTTTAAATTCAGGAGCGACCGATTTTCAAACTGAAAGGTTCTTTGGGCAGGCATGGTGGGGGATGTACCTTGGATGGCTTGGAACGTTGCATTAAGAGTCTGGCATGACAGATAAAAACACACGCTTGACCCTGCCTTCCTGTCCTGGCTAATTATATTAAACTCCATTTGCATGCTGCCATGAGAGTTTAAGAGGGGTCGATGCATATTAAATCTGCAAAATGACAGTCCGAGGCCAGGGGAGCATTGGACAAGTGGCAATTAGGCCACTAAGAGGATCACACCATGTTTTCGTATTGCCGGGAGAGGTCAGCCGATCTTTGCCTTAAATGCTTGACAGATGCACCCAGCGGTGCCTCTTGAGTGCATTAGTGGCAGGATCAGTGCGGTGAAGGACAGCAGGCAGCCTCTGAGCAGAAAGTGGTGCGGTAGGTGTTTTGCAGAAAAAAATATTAAGCCACCAGCCAAGTGGCTCAGTGGTCCCTGCCAGATTCCTTGCTCCTTTGGTCCTGCTGAGGGAACTATGCCACTCCAAGGATGTGCTGGCCTTCCCAAAATATGCTTCGAGGTTTACTTTTACATCCAAGCAGGATGTGAACACGGGCCAACCACTGCCTCTCAGCCTAACCTGTCTAGCAGAGTAGATGAGAAGGGAGCTAACCATAAATCCAACCTTCAGCCTCTTGCGGGGAGGGGACATGGAGTATAAAACAAAAGCAGGTAGTTCTAAACATGGTCGATTGAGTTCTATGGGGGAGTGAATTTTATGAATACCCCCCCCCCCCATTTTTATTTTTTTAATCCCTGCAAGTAGAAAAGTAGAGCGCCAAGAGTCCAGCCCAGCCCAGCCTTCTCCTTGCTGTGTTGGTTTCCTATTGCAGTGGTCGCCTCTCCCTGCTCCCCAGGAGTCTGATATGGTACAGTATGTTCAATTCTACCACCTCAGAAGGACATCAGATGAACCCAGTTGGATCAGGACCGTGACCCATCTAGTCCAGTGTTGTGTTGTCACAGCAGAGAACCAGATGCCTCTTGGAAGTCCTGTGATTCCTGCGTTGAAGGGGGTTGCACTAGATGACCTTTGGAGTCCCTTCCAGCTCTACAAGTCTCTGATTCTATGCATTAAGGAGAAGAGCACAACACAGCTTCCCTTCTTCCTCAAGAACTGCTCTGCCACCCCAAGATCTGTACCATGCCACACATTTTTTCTCCATACTGCCTCTTAGCCTGGGTCAATTACCCTCATCTGGGTCAATTACCCTCATTTCTGCTTTGTCCCCTCACTTTCTTACCTTAACTATCAGCAGAAGATTTGCCAAAAAAGCCCACCTCGGTATATTTTAAAAGTGAAGCATTTTTTTTTTAAAAAAATGTGCTGAGTATAGTTGCAGTTCTTAAACTAGCTGGATTTGGGGGGAAGTGTTTGCTTAATCTCTTTCCATTGACGTTTTTTCCTTTTTGGTATGTTTTAAAATAATTATTACCTGTCCAAAGCATTTGAGGCTGGAAAGGCTGATAATTAGTAGGTCTGCAAACCTTAATTGGTTTAATCGGCAGATCAATCCACTAAAGCTTTAATTGATTAATTTGTAGGGCTCCAAGTTGAGGCACACTTTCATTTTATTTGTTTTCTTCTGGCGAGCTACTACAATAGGGAACAAAAAGGAATCTAAGAGAGGTAAGTCAGGCCTACAACAGCAAAATTTAGTAGCGTGGAGTTTGAATTTCCAAGCACTTCACCACAAGTCATTCCCCACAAGTGTTCCCAAACAGACAGTTACCCTCTCCACCTTAAAACAGTATTGCACTTCTCTATGAATAGACTTCACCCAAACCTGCTGATTTCTGCCTCTTGTGCATGAATGATGCAAGTTAGGAAAGCAATGGGGAGCATGAACTGAACACCAGGAACAAAGGGAATCATGTCTTCCTAGCAACATGTTTCAGTGGTACCTTGGTTCTTAAATTCCTTGGTACTCAAACAACTTGGAACCCAAACACTGCAAACCCGGAAGTAAGTGTTCCAGTTTGCAAACTTTTTTTGGAAGCCAAATGTGCTCCGTTTTGAGTGTTACGCTTCCGTTTTGGGTGCCACGCTTCCGTTTTGAGTGCTATGCTGAGCTCTGTCTATTTTTGCTATTTATTTTGCGTTTTTGTTTTTGCGTCTCTTTTTGTCATGTTTTTGTGACTGTGTGGAACCTAGTTCCGCTACTGATGGATTATGTGACTACAATACATTGGTTATTGCTTTCATTTTATGGATCAATGGTCTTGTTAGTTAGCAAAATTCATGTTCAATTGCTGTTTTAGGGGTTGTTTTTAAAAGTCTGGAACGGATTAATCCGTTTTGCATCACTTTCTATGGGAAAGCACGCCTTGGTTTTGGAACGGACTTCTGGAACGGATTAAGTTTGAAAACCACAGTACCACTGTATAGTCCTGTGTTGTACCAAACTGCTGTTGGCATCCGGCTGTCTCAAGAAACAATGGGAGGGCACCTCCAGGGGTGAAGTCAAACCGCCACATTAGCAGTACCGAGGTGACCTCACTGGGGTTCAAGCTTGGGTGATGCGTCTGGAGGTCCTGGGCTGCCCAGACGACAAGACCCTCCCCCCTCGGTCTCACTGATGCTGTCCAAAGGAAAGCAGAGCAAGACTATTAGCATCAGCTTGACTGCAGCAGTTGCCGGAAGGAGGCCTACAAAGTGCCACCCACTCTGGATTTCTGCAGGGTTTACTCCTTAACCTTTTCTTCTCCCGAAGGTATCCCGCAAGGAAGCTACTCGCTGCAGAGTCCTCGGTGTGAGAACAACTTCATTCACATTGCTTCCACTAGAGAAAAGGCCCTTAGAGGCTTTTTATTGGTAGTGTTTATTTAGCAATGTTTCTATATCTCATTGAAAGTTAATTATTGCAACCATCCTGTAACATTATCATTACCATCCATTGCCTAGATCTACGCATAGGCTGACACAGAGAGTATGTGGTCTGTTTCCTAGGATGTTCATAGCAATGTGGAATTTGAATCACTGCACCAAATTTCTATTTTATTTCAATGATTGACACAGTCTGTTTATGGTAAATTGGCCTCTGCATTGCTCATTCAGTCCCCCCCCCCCAAATCTTGTTTCCATAGATTGTCGGGAGAATCTTGGCTGATCGGGAGAGGTGGACACTTTGGGAAACCTCCATAGAAAATTTGGTCTTGTTTCTGCACAAGGTAATGACAAGTCAAGTTCTTAAATTTAGTGACCTGATACTTGGGGGTTTTGTATTGAATAGGGTGATGTTCTATTTCCTCTGGCTCCGGGTCCCAGAGTTGGCTTGAGGAGGACTCTGATTCAGATGATGCACCAGCCATTCTGCTTGAGGTTGCTATGCTGACCGAGCCTGAAAACGTGGCTCTTTTCCATCAATCATCTTCTTAGTCTGAAGTCCTTTAAATATTGCAACAATCTCCCCTGGCAGATGGAGCCAATGGAAGTGCCACCAGCCCTTTTAAGATTGCAGAGGACTTTGAGCCTTTGATAATATACCGTAGTGTCACTCCAAACTCACTTCCCAAGGCCCACTGGGAGCTGTCCAGGGTCCTGGTTTGCCTTATTCGCACCTTGGTCTGGACCAGAAGAAGCTCTGTTATTTGTTACTACCTTCCCTGTGACACCTCAGCCCCAACAGAACAGGACAGGATGTCGGTGAAGACAAATGCAATAATCCTTCCCAGATGTTTTTTTTTGGATTACAACTCCTATCAGTTCCACCAAAAATAACACACACACACACACACACACACACACACACACACACACACACATCTGGGTTGGGGAAGGCTGGTTTAAAGTGAGGTTAATGATTCCTAGACTAGTCACATGGGCGATCCAGGCCAATCATGACTGGAGCTTCTTGAACAGGCGGACCCATCTGTTCCATGTCACAGGACCCAAAGCCTCTAGAGCAGCACCTTTTGATGCTGATGTCCTCTCCCTCCACCCCTTCATTCTCTTGCTTGTGACTCAATCCTGATACAAGCATGGTCTTTCTATGCCCATACAAGAAAGGACAGTAAACTGTGGGTGGTATCCTGTTCTATTAGCGCAAGGACTTTGGCTTTGTAATAGAACTTCCCCTCTTCTCCCTATATACCCCATAAATAATTTTTAGGGGTCCCCATAACTCCCTAGAATGGATTTTGGGTAGGGATGGGCACATGTGGGGAGAAGGAGAGCAGTTCCATTGTAGTTACAGGTAAGTAGCTGTATTGGTCTGCCATAGTCGAAACTATATATATATATATCCTTCCAGTAGCACCTTAGAGATCAACTAAGTTTGTCATTGGTATCAGCTTTCGTGTGCATGCACACTTCTTCAGATACTGTTGTGCAAATGGAAATCCTTTATCTTATGGAACAAGTGCATTGGATGGTCCCCCTTTATCAAGTGTCATCTCAAAGGCTTCTGAAGGACCACTTAGTTTGATAAGGAGGTGAGAAGAAGCTAATACAGTGTCTTCTAGGAAGTTTGATGTAGCTATAAAGATATGATAGCTGGTGATGGACCAATTAGTGCATTTCAAGCCCTCCAAATTACATTCTTCTTTGAAGTCCCTGGCAGTATCCCAGTGGGTGTGTAACTCCACCATTGGTTTGCCTCTGAGTTAATACGTAATGAATTACCGTCCAGCCCACAAATCTAGAATGTTTGATGGGTCAATCTAATTGGCTGTATTTTAATCTATGCCTGTAACTTAAAGGTCGTTGAAAATGACCAGTAGGTTGAAACAGGTCTTGCGATTGTATATAAAAACATTTTGTGTGTGTGTGTGTTGGGGGGGGGGGGGGACAGACATTCTCGTGTGTGTTCAAATTTGACCCAATGAGGCAATATACCAGCAATTTCATCCATAATAACTCTCAATTGACACGTTTATTATTCCTGTGCAAGTAGAGTTGTGCTTTGTTAATCTCTCTCCGAGGTGAAGCTAGTCACACATAATACTTCATTACAGTATATTCAGCAGAAGATTTCTATGGTCTGTTATGGATGTTTTCAGTAACACGGGATATAATACACTTACTTCGTTAAAAAGAAGGGGGGGGAGAGAAAGGCCCTTTAAACTTTTTGAAATCTATCCCAACTTTTCGTGGCTGCTGTCATAGCTCTGGCATATTTTGACACTAATGACTAGAACTGAAGCAACAGGAGGTAAGAATTGTACAATGTTGCCTGCAGGCCTTGATGGCAAAGCTAGGTTAGCTACCATGGAAACTGAGTGAGCCATGGTCCCCCGTTCGGTGAGATGTTCCTGGTCTACCCACTGGTGATTTTTGCAAAGTTAATTGTTTTATGTAGAAATGTACCAACAAAGAACATCAGAGCCAAACCTACCTCCTATAAGCAGATAGCCCAACTGGTATCCCTGTATCAGCTTCCCCAAAGACAGCAACTACACTCCAAAGATGCTTCAGCCAAGCCTCTCACTTCTCCTGCATCCAGTTTAATTACAGTTATTACTTTCTAACGATAAACTGTCTGGGCATGTATGTATTACGTTCTCACCTCCCTTCAGAATGTGGGCTCCAAACCTCACCACTGAAAACAAATTGCCCGTTCAAGGGGGAAATACCTGCATGCTAGCAAGAAATTTAATAAATGATTTGTAATAATACCCCCCTGCCCACTCAAAACAAAATCTATCTTAGTTCTTTTTCCAAGTCCCTGGATTTCATCAGATAGCATTTCAAGCAAAAGAACTTAAATAATTGTACTGAATTTAAGAAGGACATTGACAAAATGAAGCATGTCCATCAATTCTTGTCTAATGTAATGTTTTGGGGGAGTATTGGGGTGTCCTTGGGTGAAATATGCAATACATTTAATGGGGACCATGTTGTTCAGCCCAGGTAAAACAAGAACAGCAGGACTTAACATGAGTGCTCAGAAACATGAGGAGATGTCTTATTACGCAACACACAGATGCACCCACTGTTGCAAGATGTAACAGTGACCCTATAAGATGTCTTTAAAAGTCCATTCTTTCCCCAAAACACATGCCCTCCATGTGCTCAGGCAGGGCTATAGCTCCATCCAGCAGGCTATCAAGTTGGGGAAGAATAGAGTAGCTGAATCCAGGAATGTCAAGATCTGTCATTGGTTATTGGTATGGCGGTATGGAACCCCAGTGAATGCTGTTCGAGGGGGATTTGAAACAGACAAAACAGCAGAGAGCTGTTGCCTTCAAGCCCTGTTTCTGAGCCTCTTGGAAGCCTCTGATTGGCCATTGTGGGAAATGGGATTCCGCACTTCATTAACCTTTGGCCAGATCCATCTGTGTCTTTCATTCCAGCAACTGTTTTTGTAATTGAAGGATCTAGAACTGGAGACCCTGCGGTTCATTTTTCAAGGGGGTGGGGGATTTCCCCCTGTTCCCAAGAGGGGGATGATGGCTTCAAGATGCCAAATTTAATGAGTCCCTGTTTTTAATCTGTGCAGAAATAGCTTAGCATCTGGTTGGGTTCATCTGTGAGTAACAAGGTCCCTCCCATGTTGTTCCCTAGACCTTTCCTTCATGTGCTGTGTAGGCTGGAGATGAATAATGTCTCTCATGTCGAAAGCGTTAAGAATTCCAAAGTACCCTGGCGAGATGCACAAATAAACCTTCAGAGGTTCCTGCATATGCACACATAACTTCTGCAGCTTTCTGGTTGCCGTGTGGAGGTTTCCTACATCATTTGCCTTGCTAGGGTTGCTCTAGGCATGTTGAACTGGGAGGCCCTGGTGCTGGCGTTCATTTGCCACTACCTTCAGCCACCAGGGCTGATGGAGAACTAAGCCAGAATGCAGCCATCACAGACCTCTTAATCTTGGGTGATCAATTGACCCAGGAGAGCTTCTCCCAAACCTTCTATACAGGAACATAAGACCAGTGGTCCCTCTTTTCAAATAGTGTCTATAGAAATTGACAGAAGCTCTCCAGGGTCTCCCTTGTTGTTGTCGTTTAGTCGTGTCCGACTCTTCGTGACCCCATGGACCATAGCATGCCAGGCACTCCTGTCTTCCACTGCCTCCCACAGTTTGATCAAACTCATATTAATAGCTTCGAGAACACTGTCCAACCATCTCATCCTCTGTCATCCCCTTCTCCTAGTGCCCTCAATCTTTCCCAACATTAGGGTCTTTTCCAGGGAGTCTTCTCTTCTCATGAGGTGGCCAAAGTATTGGAGCCTCAGCTTCAGGATCTGTCCTTCCAGTGAGCACTGAGGGCTGATTTCCTTCAGAATGGATAGGTTTGATCTTCTTGCAGTCCATGGGACTCTCAAGAGTCTCCTCCAGCACCATAATTCAAAAGCATCAATTCTTCGACGATCAGCCTTCTTGATGGTCCAGCTCTCACTTCCATACATCACTACTGGGAAAACCATAGCTTTAACTATACGGACCTTTGTCGGCAAGGTCATATCTCTGCTTTTTAAGATGCTGTCTAGGTTTGTCATCACTTTTCTCCCAAGAAGCAGACGTATTTTAATTTCGTGGCTGCTGTCACCATCTGCAGTGATCATGGAGCCCAAGAAAGTAAAATCTCCCACAGCCTCCATTTCTTCCCCTTCTATTTGCAAGGAGGTGATGGGACCAGTGACCATGATCTTAGTTTTTTCTGATGTTGAGCTTCAGACCATATTTTGTGCTTTCCTCTTTCACCCTCATTGAGAGGTTCTTTAATTCCTTCATGGACCACTGCCTTGTCATGACAAAGGGGCTTGAATAACTCGGAGAAGCTATAAGCTATGTCGTGCAGGACCACTGAAGACAGACAGGTCATAGTGGAGAGTTTAGACTAAACGTGATCCACCTGTAGCAGGAACCGGCAAGCCACTCCAGTATCCCTGCCAAGAAAACTCCATGGACAAAAACAACAGCCCTACCTACAGTTCCTTAAACCTGGGACCTTCTGAATGCAAAGCAGATGCTCCTCCACTGAGCTAAGGACATTACCGCTGTGCCACTGACATGTACTCATTGTGGACAACTCATGGCTAGGAGGAAACACTAGGCTACTGTTTTAGGCTTCCATGTACCTGCACCATTTACAAAGAGACCCACTTTTCCATTAGCAATGTCTGATTATGGCAAGCCAGCAGGAAACGGGCCTGCGGAAATGGAAAGGATCACTGCTTTTCCCTGTTGCTTTGAGAATTGATAAGAATTTTGGATCTCCCCACTCCCATCTGCCCGGGTTTCAGTTCTGCTCTTTAAGTGAAGTGTGATGGGTAAAACCTCTATTTTTGTTGTAATTCATTCCCAGAGCTGCTTGTTAGCTTTCCAGATCTGTCACACTCTCAAATCAAACTTGACACCCTTATAATAGGGCGTGTTAAATATATAATGGTGTCATTTGTGTATTTGCGCTGTTACGAGCTCCTTCCCATGAATAGTAACTTATTTTTATATCTTAAACTTTTTCATCCCTCAACTTGAATTGAGCTCTAGCTTGTTTGTAGATCTGCTTTTCTGAGAGGCATCTGAGAGGCTGGCTTGTCCAGGTTCTATGTTAGCAGGTGGTACCGTAATAATAATAATAATAATAATAATAATAATAATAATAATAATAATATTTATACCCTGCCCATCTGGCTGGGTTTCCCCAGCCGCTCTGGGTGGCTTCCAACCGAATATTAAAAACAATACAGCATTAAACATTAAAAACTTCCCTAAACAGTTGTCTTTTAAAAGTAAGGTAGTTGTTTATTGTCTTGACATCTGATGGGAGGGTGTTCTACAGGGCAGGCACCACTACCGAGAAGGCCCTCTGCCTGGTTCCCTGTAACCTCACTTCTCACAGCGAGGGAACCACCAGAAGGCCCTCGGTGGTGGACCTCAGGCTGGACGATGGGGGTGGAGATGCTCCTTCAGGTATACTGGGCCAAGGCCATTTAGGGCTTTAAAGGTCAGCACCAACACTTTGAATTGTCCCCGGAAACGCTCTGTCCCAGCTCCTGCCTACCCAGCAGTTTGAAAGCATGCTAGTACAAGTAGATGAATAGGTAGCACTGCGACGGGAAGGTAAACAGCGTTTCCATGCGCTCTGGTTTTCATCACGGTGTTCCGTTGCGCCAGAAGTGGTTTAGTCCTGCTGGCCACATGACCCGGAAAGCTGTCTGTGGACAGGACAAACGCCAGCTCCCTCGGCCTGAAAGTGAGATGAGTGCCACAGCCCCATAGTCGCCTTTGACTGGACTTAGCCATCCAGGGGTCCTTTACCTTTTTCCTTTTTTAAAAAACCTAGTACCTCTTGTAGGGGACATGTTCCTTCTGGGGTAGCTTCTCCACCTTTGGTCTCCCCCCCCCCTCTGAACTCACCTCTCACCTGTGGCTCCTAGAAGCTGTCAGCGTGTGACAATGGCCGCACCCCGGGAATGGCTCCGTCTGGCCAGCTAAATCAGATGAGGATAGCTGAAGGGTCTCAAACCCTCCTCGAACGGCCAAGAAGGCAGTTTCTGCACATGCTGTAGAGGGAAGCGAGGTGCCGATGGGGCGCATCCACCTGGCAAGGTAGCCCATCTAGAAGGAAGACTCTCAATCTAAACCTCCACTGCCCTGTGGGATATCTTCAGGAAAAGAGAAGGCTAAGGATGCTTTTGAATTATGGTGCTGGAGGAGACTCTTGAGAGTCCCATGGACTGCAAGAAGATCAAACCTATCCATTCTTAAGGAAATCAGCCCTGAGTGCTCCCTGGAAGGACAGATCGTGAAGCTGAGGCTCCAATACTTTGGCCACCTCATGAGAAGAGAAGAATCCTTGGAAAAGACCCTGATGTTGGGAAAGATTGAGGGCACTAGGAGAAGGGGACGACAGAGGACAAGATGGTTGGACAGTGTTCTCGAAGCTACAAACATGAGTTTGACCAAACTGCGGGAGGCAGTGGAAGACAGGAGTGCCTGGCGTGCTGTGGTCCATGGGGTCACGAAGAGTCGGACACGACTAAACGTCTAAACAACAACAACAAGGAGTAAAGCCTACACAAATCTGGAGTGGAGACCCTAAGATGGTTGGCTAGCACCTTGTATGCCTCCTTCCAGCAACTCCTGATGGCAGGTTGGTGCCAAACGTCTTGCTCTGGCTTACCTTTGGACCACCTCAGCAAGGACGAGGGGGGGGGGGGGTCTTGCCATCTGGGTAGCCTAGGGGCTCCATACACACTGCCTAGGCTTCTGCCCCGGGGAGGGTCGCTTCAGTGCTGCTAACAATATCTCTTGAGACAGAAGGATGCAGACAACAGTGTTGCAGCACCTGCCTTTTGGACTGCGCTCCGGGTAAATATCAGGCAGGTGCCTAAAATGTTAGCGTTTGGATGCTTGCTTGCGACACATTTGTTCACCCAGGCTTTCCCCGAGGAGTGATGCAGTAAAGCTGGTGATGGATCTGATTCATTGATTTGTTTGTAATATGTTTTTATTGATGCAATTTAATTAAAGATCTCTGTGTTGTTTACCACCATCATACTTTTTTTCCCAGCTGTTGGGGGGGGGTGTTTAGAAATATTAGCTAGGTAAAGAAAAATAAACAAACACACGTGCTTTCTGGAGACCGTACAGCTGCCAGAAATGCTTGGCTGGATTAGATCTAGGTCCGGCGTTTATTGCAAGACTCTCAGTAACCAACAAGGAGGAGGTTGTTTACTTGAAAATGAAAAAAAAAAAAACAACCCAAGAAGAATCCTGCTGGATTGGGCCCATATAGATGCCTCTGGGAAGCCCCCAAGAGGCAGGAGGAAGCAGACCTGCAATTGATACTTGAAAGTATTTAATTAATTCATTTCAAACCTGCTCTTCCTCCCAGAGGAGTCCCTGGGCTGTTGTTGTTCCCTAGGGTGATGACTTTTTTACAACCTCATTTCCCTGTATCATAATTTGATGAGCTTTCATTAAAGATTAGATAAAATCTTACTTTGAAAGAGATTTGATAAAAAGCCTCACGCACAAAATGATTAAAAAAAATATTTATCAGTTTTTTGACCATTTCTGAAGTCACTGTAAGCAGATATAAAATTGAACCCAAGCTTTAGATACACACTGTATCTGAAGAAGTGTGCATGCACACGAAAGCTCATACCAAAATAAAAATTTAGTTGGTCTTTAAGGTGCTACCGAAGGAATTTTTTTATTTTACTTCGACCCAGACCAACACGGCTACCTACCTGTAACCAAGCTTTAGAGTCACATATATACAACATTATATAGGGTCATCAACCACACAAGGAAGTTTTTTTTTAGCTGCAGTAACAGTATAGACGCCGCTAGAGGATGATGTTTTGCTACCTCTCCTGTAGGTTCTTTTCCCAGCATGCCCGGCAGGGTCTGCTGTCTGAGTTTTGAGGTCCCCAAAAGGGGCTTTTACCTTACGCAGGTGTGACATTTGTATACCCTATGTTGCTAAGAACACTCCCCATTGTGGAATGTGGCGTTGTGTCCAAATTTGATACGAAATATATATATAGAATTGTTAATACAATTTTATGAAATGGTAAAACGGCATACACAAAAATTAAAAATGGTTTGTGCGTAACCTTTATACTATTTCAATGGAATATACCTCATTTTAGTCATTAATAGGCAAAAGTTCATCCATTTGTGCTACAGGAAATAATTTTTGAGGGAAAAATATATATATGAAAAAGTCATCACCCTATTGTTCCCACTCCAGACTTTGCTTATGTTTTTAATTCTTGGTTGGACAGTTCTTTTATTTACAAATTTATATCAATATATCTGGCATGATGCATCTTGGGTGGGCTCGATCTGTTGTGCAGTGGACTGGTCAGTTGTCTATTATATTTTAAAGTAGCTTGCCCAAAGCCCACCCTTGGACCAGGGAAGCCCAGGGCTGAGACTGGGATCTGGCTCATTTAGATATAGGGTGTTGCATGTTCTCAGTCCCTGAGCCCTCTGCAACAGAGGCAGCCAACATGGTGCCCTCCACATCTTTCGGACCACAACTCCCATCAGCCCAAGCCAGTGTGGCCAATGCTCCAGGATGATGGGAGCTGTAGTCCAGCCACCTCTGGAAGGCCACATTTTTACTCTCCCTCCTACCTTGTGTAGGAGGCACTTAACAAACGGTGTCTTCACTTCTCTTGATGTCCCAACTCTTTATTTGCCTGCCTGCCTGCATTCTGGCTTGCTTTATGGTCTTGAAACTATTGCTCATTGACCCAGAGACCTTATCTAAGTTTATATCCCGGAATGGCTCCCCAGCCTGCGTGGAGAAGTAACATTTTCATTAGCCACTTGCCAAGAATAGTCTGAAGATATACATATTAAGAAAACCAAAAGAAGAGGGGGTTGGGGGTTGGGAAGATTAGAGTTATCAGTTTTTAAACTTCGGAGTCCATTTACCAGAGCATATCTTTGCTGTGAATAAATGGACTGGGGCCGGGTGGGGTGAAGAAGGCATAGCTCAGATTGCAAAGCTTGTGCTTTGTATAGATTTAATTCCTGCCCTCTCTAAGGACTGGGACAACCATTGCCCGATTTTTTGGAGAACTGCAGTCAGTCTGAGCAGATGATTCTGGGGTCAGTGAGTAAGTCGCAGAATCATAGAATTGTAGAGTTGGGAAAGGACACCAGGAATCATTTCTTGCAACCCTCTGCAGTCCAGAAATCTCAGGTAAAGCATCTATAACCAACCTCTGTTTAAAAACAGAGGAGAAGGAGAGTCCACCACATTTTGAGGGAGTCCATTCCACTGTTGAGCAGCTCTTGCTGGAAGAAAGTTCATCCTAATAGTTAGTTGGAATCTCCTTTTTTGCAACTGGAATCCATTGGTTTGGGTCCTACCCTCCGGAGCAGGAGACAACGAGCTTGCTCCATCTTATTGTTACTATTCCTTAAATTTCTATTCAGCCTTTCATCTGATCTGAAGATCACAGGGCAGTTCACAACATAAAAATATAGAAGGAGAACACAAAATACATGACAAAAGCAAGAACAAACCAGAAACCCGCCTTACACAAATACATTTAAAATGCCATAGAATGTTAATCGGCCAGGACGATTGGCAGATGAAGCTGAGAGAATATATGGAACTGTCTGAACTGACGGGGAGACTCCGGGACCAGGGGGAAGAATCAGTGGAAGAAGATTGGAAGAAATTTAAAGTTTATTTGTTGTTTAGTCATTTAGTCGTGTCCGACACTTCGTGACCCCATGGACCAGAGCACGCCAGGCACTCCTGTCTTCCACTGCCTCCTGCAGTTTGGTCAAACTCATGTTGGTAGCTTCGAGAACACTGTCCAACCATCTCGTCCTCTGTCGTCCCCTTCTCCTTGTGCCCTCAATCTTTCCCAACATCAGGGTTCTTTTCCAATAAAGTTTTTCTGCTTTTTGTGTATTGTATGTTATGTTTTTCTTATGTTTTGTTATTGTAATATATATATATATATATATATATATATATATATATATATATATATATATATATAATAGAATTTTAATCGGCCAAAGGCCTAATTATAGAGAACCATTTTCACCTGGCACCTAAAGACATGTAATGATGGTGCCAGGCAAGCCTCACTGGGGAGAGCATTTCACAAACGGGGAGCCACCACAGAAAAGGTCTGTTCTCATGTTGTTGTCTTCCAGACCTCTTGTGGAGGAGACACATGATGATGACCACAGGGTCTAAGTCTGCCTTCAGGTCTTTAAGGCATTGTGGTCCCGAGCATGTGTATACATTTGAAACACACACACATATATATACTGAAAGACTTCAATACAGTCAACATGTTGAACATTTTAGAGATGTTGAGAGTTAAAAGCTCTTTTTCTTTCTTCAGTTGTTTTTCGTATAATATTGGGATCCACACTGCGCACATGCAGAGTGGCCTTAGCCAGATGGGAAATCAACATGCCTTTGCTGCAAACACCAACAGAGACCGAGAGAAGTGTTTACCTTAGTCCAAATGTTCTGAATGTAGTTATGAAAAAGCCTTCTTATATAAGCTTCACCAAATACCCTCAGCTGCTAGGAGAAATAGGAAACGAGAAGGATATTTTGAGATCCATTGTACTCCTTCTGAAGAAACCAGCCTAAAGATAACAGCATTGCTATAGAATTCAACACTTGCTATGCACATACAATATCTTGCTTAAGAGTTAACCTTTGGTTATAAAAGTACATACCTTTCATGTGACAGCCCTTCAGATATTTGAAGATGAATATCCTATCCTCTCAGTCTTCTCCAGGCCAGCATCCCTCCCTTCCTCAACTGTTCCTCATAAAGTTTGGTTCCCAGACATTAGCCTTTGGGGGGGGGGGCTGCTGCTGCACCACACCATCAATTCATGTAAAGCTTGTGGTCTACTGAGACCTCTAGATCCTTTCTGTTCAGAAGTTCCTACTGAGACCTCTAGATCCTTTCTGTTCTGAAGTGAGATACCCATGCAGTGGAGGTTGCCCCCAGTTCCAGTCACCACACAACTTAAGGTCCAAAATAGTTTACTACTGTCTGTGGACAAACGCCGTCAACCCTCGGCCTGAAAGAGAGAGATGAGTGCCGCAACCCCATAGTCGCCTTTGACTGGACTTAACCACCCAGGGGTCCTTTACCCTTTACCTTTATATACCACCATTTGGCCATTGCCATAGAAATGGGCTTGGCTGACCCAGCACCTGTTGGCTTATCCAATACATGGGGTGATTTGCGCTCATGAAGGAAATCAGTCCCTTCCTCCATGTCCACTTCCTCCAGCACTACCAGCAAGCCAGGCCTCCCCCATCTTATATTTATGCATATGGTTGTTCCTGCCTAAGTGTAGAGCCTTACACCTGAAATCATAGCTGCCAAGTTATCCCTTTTTTAAAGGGATTTTCCCTTATGCTGAATAGGCTTCCTCGCGAGAAAAGGGAAAACTTGGCAGCTATGCCTGAAATTCATTATGTTCGTTTTGGCCTAGTTCTCTCTGACTCCTTCAAAGTTGCTGCTATGATTCAGCCTCCTCAGTTGGCCTTAATTGCTCAGGAGTAAACTGGGACCCAGGTGGCGCTGTGGGTTAAACCACAGAGTATAGGGCTTGCTGATCAGAAGGTCGGTGGTTCAAATCCCTGCAATGGGGTGAGCTCCTGTTGCTCGGTCCCAGCTCCTGCCAACCTAGCAGTTCGAAAGCACATCAAAGTGCAAGTAGATAAATAGGGACCGCTCTGGCGGGAAGGTAAACGGCCTTTCCGTGCGCTGCTCTGGTTCGCCAGAAGCAGCTTTGTCATGCTGGCCACATGACCCAGAAGCTGTCTGCAGACAAACATTGGCTTCCTCGGCCTATAGAGTGAGATTAGCGCCGCAACCCCAGAGTCGGACACGACTGGACCTGATGGTCAGGGACCCCTTTACCTTTACCTTTAAACTCTTAAGCACTGTCTTTCATTGGAAGAAACTATCAAAGTTCTCTCAACCCCTCAGAGCTCAGGTGGGTGTTTCCCTGAGCATGACTATCTACCCCTTTTTGAGATGTAGCACCTTTTCAACCTGTAGCACCTCTAGCCTGGCTTGCGTCATTGTGCGGCTGTGGACCAATCAAGATATGCCTGCAGACAAGAGTTTTATTTGCTGCGTCTGTTTGGAACTAGACTTCACTGGACGGAAACTCTGTCCCTTTAGCTCAGGAGTCACCAACCTTCTCGGGACACCTGTGGACTCCTTTGTGAAACAGAGAAGCTGCCATGGGCATGCCACCACAGCTCTCCCACCTTCCGTTTGTAGAATCTCCACATATTCTGATGCTGTGTTTGGTGGAAGAAAAACAACGACATTCAGTTGGCTGAAGGAAGCTTCTCTTAAGCCCAATGCCAATGGAAGATGAGACCCTGCAGGAATCAGGCAAACACTCTGCCCACAGGTACTATGTTAGTAGCCATGCAGCCCTCAAAGTCTCTCTGTATGACCCTCAGAACACTATCCTGGACACATATCTCATTGGATTGGTACCCAAGAGTTCATTTTTTGCCTGGCCAGAATGTATCATAGAATCATAGAATTGTAGAGTTGGAAGGGACCCTAAGGATCATCTAGCTCAATGCAGGAATTTGCAGTGTTCCCATCTGGGGATCGAACCTGTGACCTTGATGTCATCAGCACCACATTCTAACCAATTGAGCTATCCAGAGTTATCCAGTGTCCTTGAATTCTGGTAATTATAGAATCATAGAGTTGGAAGAGACCACAAGGGCCATCCAGTCCAACTCCCTGCCAAGCAGGAAACACCATCAAAGCATTCCTGACAGATGGCCGTCAAGCCTCCGCTTAAAGACCTCGAAAGAAGGAGACTCCACCACACTCCTTGGCAGCAAATTCCACTGCCAAACAGCTCTTACTGTCAGGAAGTTCTTCCTAATGTTTAGGTGGAATCTTCTTTCTTGTAGTTTGAATCCATTGCTCCGTGTCCGCTTCTCTGGAGCAGCAGAAAACAACCTTTCTCCCTCCTCTATATGACATCCTTTTATATATTTGAACATGGCTATCATATCACCCCTTAACCTTCTCTTCTCCAGGCTAAACATACCCAGCTCCCTAAGCCGTTCCTCATAAGGCATCGTTTCCAGGCCTTTGGCCATTTTGGCTGCCCTCCTCTGGACACGTTCCAGCTTGTCAGTATCCTTCTTGAACTGTGGTGCCTCTTGCTTGTTTGGATGGCAGTCCTACAATCCAACTCGGCTTAGCCTCTGGTCCCACCCAGCATTGGCATGTGGCCCTCATAAGGTTGCCCAAGAGAGAATCTGTCCCTCAAGGTTCTCTGCCCCTGCTTTAGCTTCCGGAAAAATACGAATTCTTTTCTGTCTCTCCAGGACTTCCTCCTGCTTCTCTCTTGGTCAGAAACACACCTTGCCTTGTCCAAACAACTTACATATGGCTGAATTGCTCTGTTCTTTGCCTAGCTGGGGACCTGACCCCCCTCACCCCTTCTGTATTCCTGAGGAATGTGCTCTTACACCAAGCGTGCAATAACAGCAAAGCCTTGAAGGTGTTACAGTGATTATTCTCAAATGGTGCCTCAGGTTATTCTATTCTGCCATGTCAGGATCTGTAATGTGCTGTGAAATTTTTTAAATCAGCTGTGTTATTCTTCATAGAAGAGGGCATGCAACATTGACTGTAGCTCTCTAAGATCATTTCCAAGCACAGCTGCAATTGCTGGTGCTTATCTTGAAGGCCCTGCATCAAGGATTGTGTACCTGCAGGTATTGCTGGACTGCAGCCCCCACCATCCCTGACCATTCACCCTGCTGGCTGTGACTGATGGGAGTCACACAGCATCTAGAGGGCCCCACAGGTTTCTGCCCTAATTTGTTTGAGACTCAGATTTTTATCCTCCTCCTGATGGTGGATGGGGTGGGTGGATCCTTTGTTATTGGCATCTGTTTCGGGAGCCAATGATGGAGTGCACCTTTGGTAGTGAAGTCAAAGTGTTGGAGAGAGACATGTTTGGTTGCAGCTGGGGCAGATGAAGGCACCTTACCTTCCAAGTCCCGGACTGCAGAATCCGGGACCGGCAGCCATGTGACACCGGAAGTTGCGTCGATGTAACTTCCGGTGTCGCTTTGCCCTTCTATGGGCACCAAAAATGGCCGCTGGCGGCTTCAAAAGTAGCTTCTACGCATGACCGGAAGTGCGTCGATGCAACTTCCGGTGTCGCCTGCCCATCTATGGGCACCAAAAATGGCCGCCGCCGACACCGGAAGTCGTGTCTACGCACTTCCGGTCATGCGTAGATGTGACTTTTGAAGCCGGCAGCAGCCATTTTTTGTTCCCATAGAAGGGCAAATCAGAAGAAAAAAATGGCCGCCGGCAGGAGAAAATAACGGAGAAAAACGGGAGTCGAAGTGATACGGGGGACCACCGGGAAAAGGTAAGTAAAAACGGGGTTTTCCCGGGGAAAACGGGGTACTTGGCAGCTATGGAAGGCACCCGGTTGTGTTGCACCACAGCGTTTCTTCTCTCTGCGCTCCTCCCAGCAGTCATTTCTCCTTTGGTCACTGTTATGGATGCACAACAAACTGACTATCTCCAGGACTGTGGTTATTCACAAGGGATTCCCACATGGTGGGTTGATGGGGCCAGCCTTCACGCCATCTTTGCATACACCATTGTAACACAGAGTTCCCCCGCCAGCAGGATCCTGAATCCAACACTCCATAGAGCATGTCCTTGGCCATCCTGCCATCTTCCATTCTGCAGTCATGATTTGCTGCAGGGTTCCAGACACTACGCCTTCATGAGTGGCTTGCTTCCTTTGAGTGCAGAGAAACTGCTTGTTAAGGAGCAGCACTAGGCAGGATCAGATCCTGCTCTGTGCCTGCCCCGACCGTATTTTTAAACCCTGTCAGAGGGTGGATCTGCCTGATCCATGAAGGGGCACAGATCTCGTGGGAGTCTGTTCCACTGCTGAACAGCTCTTACTGTCAGAAAGTTTTTCTGAATGTCTAGTCGGAATCTCCTTTCTTGCATCTTGAAGCCATTGGTTCGAGTCCTACCCTCCAGAGCAGGAGAAAACAAGCATGCTCCCTCTTCCATGTGAAAGCCCTTCAGATATTTGAAGATGACTCCTCTCAGCCTCCTCTTTTCCAGGCTAAACTTACGCAGCTCCTTCAAGCTTACTTTCCAGACCCTTGATCATCTTGGTTGCCCTCCTCTGCACACCTACCAGCTTGTCAACATCCTTCTTAAATTGTGGTGCCCAGAATTGGACACAGTATTCCAAGTGTGGTCTGACCTAGGCAGAATAGAGTGGTACTATTACTTCCCTTGATCTGGACACTATACTTCTGTTGATGCAGCCTAGAACAGCATTAGCTTTTTTTGCTGCTACTTCACACTATTGACTCATGTTAAGTTTGTGGTCCACCAAGAACCCTAGATCCTTTTCACATGACAGGCATCTGCCAGGAATGCTTTGATGGTGTTTCCTGCTTGGCAGGGGGTTGGACTGGATGGCCCATCCTATATTTGCACATCTAGTTCTTCCTGCCTAAGTGCAGAACCTTACATTTGTCCCTATTGAAATTCATTTTGTTGGCTTGCACCCAGTTCTGCACTCGACCTTCTGGAAATGCTCTTGACCTGCAGACTCCCAACAATGAAAAATGCAGGGGCCTCTCGCCCTCCTTTCACCTCTCTCTCTGTCTCTTTTCTTCAGTTTGTCATTAGGTTCACGATGCACATAATATGATTTATTCCTCCAAGCTCCCCCTTCATCCCTGCATTCTGGAGCTCTTCTGTGCATCCCTCCCCACATCTATTTTAATGCTAAACAAGTATTTGAGGACCCTTTTATTTTCCTTTTTTCAGGTTGTCTGATTCAGGCAATATTAATGTGGCTGAGCATCTAATCTCAGCTGAATGAACTTCAGACTGTTCTAATTCTTTCTTTATAACTCAGAGACCTTGCAAGGACCTTCCTTTTTGTTCTTGCTAAATATGTATTGAAATCAAATCAGCCGTGCACCGACCCTGTTGCCAGGCTTTTGTCAGCGAGTGAAAAGTTTTTACTTGGGTGACTAGGTCATTTCTCAAAGTATGGAGAAATTATAGTTGTCAGACACCCCCCTTTCCTTCTTAAAGAATATGATCATGCCAGGTACTGGGGTGAGGTGCTGTAATCTCAGACTGGAGAAAGAATCAGGAATGTGGGTAAGCCAAGTTCATACCTTTATAGCTTGGACTGCTTTTAGGAGGCAGAAAATGCTGAGAATTTGACCTTTCACAAGTGAGCAAATTTATAGTCCTCCCTCGTTGATGGGTGACGTTCACCAGCGGTTATTAATATTTATCTTAATTTAAAAGTATTGAAGCCCCACCTTAGCTTTCATTTTTTACAAGGGGACTAATGATGTTGTGGTGGGAAATTCAGTAGTGAGTTGAGAATGAAAGCCATATCTGAATCCTAGACTGCCAGGAACAAGCCATCAAAAAATAAAAATAAAAATCGGAAAAAAAATTGAAAAATCACACAGAGTAAGCGAGCTCTTTATTAGAAGAAACAAGGTCTGCTCAGGAGTGCCAGGCCTAATGAGCACAGCAACTCTTCTCAGTAGGTCTTGCTCCTATGAAGCAGTTGTGGAGGCTGAAGGTCCTCACCTTCCCACAGCTGCCCAAGTCCCCTCCTTCTTCTCAAGCAATCTGAGACTATGCTGACATAGTCTCTGTTCCTCCCTCTTCATACCTCTTCCGGTTCTGGAGATTTATTTCACCATAAGATGTGAGGGTAGTTCCCATGTGTGGAGATTCTATTATATAACTAGACTTGTTCCCGGTTATTGTTACTAAAAGTTTTATTATTTTGGTATATATAAATCAACATTCTATGTCTCTAGGCAGGTTTGTAAAACAACAACAACAACAACAACAACATTCTTTAAACATGCACTGGAAACAATATATAGTGAAGGTGCCTTCCTAATGTCAATAGGCAGGGAGTTCCACAGTGTAAAAGTCCTGCTCTCCACAAGATCTAGAGACTTGCTGCTTTTAGGAGACAAAATGGCTGAAGTTGGTTCTGGAATCTGGCAACTTCCTACATTTTTTGAAGAGGGTGGGGGGAAGCCCCAGGCCACATTTACGATGTACATTTAAAGCACAATGATACCACTTTAAACACTCATGGCTCCCCCCTCCCCCAAGAATCCTGGGCTGAGAGTTGTTAGGAGACCCCCATGTTCCTCTTAAGGAGCTACACTTTTCAGAGTTTCCAGCGAAGAGGGATCAGACATTAAACCCACCTGGGTATTGTATGCTATTTTCAGTGAAATGTACATTTCTGTGCCCACTTTTTTTAATGCAAATCGTAGGTGCATTTTTTCGCGCACATGACTAGTCTGGAGAACTGTGTTGCAAAATTTGGAGAAGTTCAGATTTTGAATACTGCCCATCCTTCCATTAACATGTTGATCTGGAAAAATGCCAGTTCCATATGTTTCCCTTTAAATGCAAAAGGAATCAAATTTCTTCCCCATCCCAATGACTACTTCATACTTGTGAAGATGGTGTTCAGATTGTACTTGATTCCCCCTCTGACAAAACTTTTATTTCCAGTGTGGAATAAATAAAAGTTCTGCCTGCATTGCCCTGAAATTTTGACCGCCTACCTGCACGACAGCACAAATCACCTGGGGGTAGAAAACACATTATTAGCTTGTTCCCACCGCCTCTCCCTCTGTCCAGTCCCTCTCCTTCTGCTTTTCTCCCTCCCTTCCACTCACGCCCCTTTCTCCCCCCCCCCAGGGCGTCCAGCAGGGCCATCTTTTGTCAGGCCATTAAAGCATGAAGACGTACAGAGTGGGGAAGAGAATGTACCTTTCGGTGGAGCTGCTTCGCGGGAAGCCCTCTGAGACAAATGGACAAAAATAAAGCAGAAATATCCCGCAAGCTCTGTAAACAAGTGTCTGTAGTAATAAATAGAGTGAGCGGTGGGCATGTTGTCCTCCTCTTCAGGATAAACGGCATTCTGGCTGCTCAGAAATCCACCTGGGGGGTCCTCTCTGACTTGCCTATCCTGAAGTTTCCTTTGCCCCTCGACCTTCCTCTTCTTCCTCCAAACTGAATGCACTTTGGCCAGCCCATATGCGGGTGGTGGGGAAGGATTTTAGCCTGAAGGTCATGTTCCCATCTAGGCAACTTTGTGGGGGCCGCATGCCAGTGGGGTGCAGTGCCAGAGTCAAACCTGGCTGGAATGACAGGTGTAAGTGTTGCCGTTCCGCGGTGGGCTAGTTTCTACAAGCACTCTCTACTCAAGGACACCTTTCAACCAGGTAAAAACACTCAAGGTGATGTATGAAGAAAGACTAGTGTGTGGACATGGCCCCAAGAAAGGTGTGTGTGTGTGGGGGTTGGACTTGGGAGAGTCCCAAAGGTCACATCGAGAGTGCGCTAAACCTCTCTAACCCTGTGCAATGAGGGTCTCTCTCTTTTGGCTGCTTTTCATAGAATTGTGGAGTTGCAAGGGGTTCTCCAAGGGTCCTCTAGTCCAACCCCTTGCCGTGCATGAATTGCAACTCAAGTACCCCTGACAGATGACCATTCAACCTCTGTTTAAAAATTGCCAAGGAAGGAGAGCCCACCACCTTCTCAGCAGAGTCTGTTCCACTGTCTGACAGCTCTTACCCTCAGAAAGCTCTTCCCAAATTTGAGTTGGAATCTCCTTCCTTGTCAGGAGAATCCGTTGGTTCGGGTCCTACCCTCTGGAGCAGCAGAAACGAAGCTTGCTGCATCTTCCATGTGGCAGCCCTTCAGATGATAGGAATATGCGGCCTTAGGCTGAAAAAAAGAGCCATTCTACAGTATATTAAAGTATTGGCACCAACGGGTTTAGTTCCTGATGTCGTCTCCAGGTAAGCTTTGAGAGGGACCCACATCTGAAATCCTGGAGAGCTGCTGGATTCAGTGTTAGACTACTGGGCCAAATGGACCAGTACAAAGCAGCTTTCTGTCCTAGCATTCCGCCCCTGAAGACAGTTCAGCGGGCATTGTGGGTGCATTTGTGTGGAATATGGTAGTTGAGTATCACGACCCCCAGTGGAGATCCTCCAGAAGCCTCCCTTTTTGACAGCTTTGCTCAAAGCCTCGGATAGACTTTCCTAAAAACAAAACAAAACACAGGGGTTGGACCAGGGTGACCTACCTACCAGATCTGCAGAAGCTTCCTCCAAGACGTGTTTCCTGAGAAGCCGCATGCTTAATTTCAGCTGCCAAAAATAATGGCCGGCGCATGCTGCCAAACTTCTTTTTTGGGCGATTCCTAGAGGGATCGATTGCGGCGTTGCGCTCTCAGAAATTGCACCGTTACTTCCTGAATTGGAGAGAGAGGAGTGATAACGCCGGTGGCAGCATGCAGAGTCGTGGGTGTGCAGGGAGAAATCTGTGTATTAATAGAGCGCTTTTATGTAAGAAGTGTCATTTACAGGATTAGAAAATAGCTCCTTTTTGCCGATTTTTAATAAATTCTGATTAAAGATCACAGCTGTGTAATTGGCCTTCAGGTGTGCAGTGGAGAAGGGAAAAATAGTCCTGGTTACCAATGAAGGATTAAATTTGGGCCTGGGTAAAAAAAAAAAAGGTAAAGGACCCCTGGATGTTTAAGTCCAGTCCAAGGCGAGTATGGGGTTGTGGCGCTCATCTTGCTTTCAGGCCAAGAGCTTGCCGATCGGAAGGTCGGCGGTTCGAATCCTCCTGTTGCTCTGCCCCAGCTCCTGCCAACCTAGCAGTTCGAAAGCACGCCAGTGCGAGTAGATAAATAGGTACCGCTCCAGCGGGAAGGTAAACACCATTTCTGTGCACTGCTCTGGTTTCGTTGAGCCAGAAGCGGCATAGTCATGCTGGCCACATGACCCGGAAAAACTGTCTACAGACAAACGCTGGCTCCCTCAGCCTGTAAAGCGAGATGAGCACTGCAACCCCAGAGTCGTCTGCGACTGGACATAACTGTGCTCATGTGCTTGAATCCAGGAGGCTGGACTAAATGGGCCAGTGGCCTGATCCAGTCAAATGGGCAGCATATTATTATTATTATTATTATTATTATTATTATTATTATTATGTCACTGTGTTTGGGTGCCAGAAGACTCCTTTACAACATCTGGCAAATTCTTACTGGCGTATCCACATATGAATGTTAGGAATCTGTTCTCCCAAAGTTAAAGCCTGATTGCAGTGTTCCACTTTACTGAACCATTAATTAACTTAATGAGGCTTCAATTAAAACAAAACGAAAAGTTTTCACTCCCACTGAATGACATTCTTCAGCACAAACCCTTGGGTGGATGTGGTCCATGGTAATATTGGATTAAAAACAGTAGGGTTTTTTGTTTGTTTTAAAGATCATGTTGCCAAGATGCGTTTTCATCTGTCAGTTATTCTTAATTAATTTCTCCCCCTCCCTCCCTCCCTCCCTCCCAATCTCAATCTCAATCTCAATCTCAATCTCTGTCTCAACTAAAGAAAAATGTTGAGTCTATATATAGGAAGGAGAACCTTGGCCTTTGGTGAAGTTTCCCCTGTACCTGGAGACAGACTGGAATTTGGTACAAAGTGAGATTCTGATGCAGGTTTCAGGGTTTGCTCTCCAGCAAAACCACAACCCACAGTACCTTAAGAAAAGAAAGTTTTGCCACCTTACATAATGAATTCAGATTCTCACAACTGTTGATCCAAGTTAAATATAACATATATGTCACATGGAAGAGGGAACAAAGCTTTTCTCCTGCTTTGGAGCGTAGGACTCGAACCAATGACTTCAAGTTAGAAGAAAGGAGATTCCGACTAAACATTAGAGGAAAAAAAAAACTTTCTGACAGTAAGAGCTGTTCTTCAGCGGAACAGTCTCCCTTGGGAAGTTGTGGGCTATCCGTCCTTGAAGGTTTTAAGGCAGAAGTTGGATGGTCAACTTTGATGCTTTAGCTGAGATTCCTGCATTGCAGGGCATTGAACTAGATGGCCCTGTTGAAGATTCATTCCCTGTGTCTGTTGTCATGGGATTGTTGTTTATCACATGATGGTGTATGTTTTCATTCCACAGTGGGAAGTGACAAAGACAGGATGTTTGTGTTACTGTGTTTCCTGACGTGGAACTATTGTCCTTTGTCCTTTCTCTTTGCTGCCTGATGCTAGATAGAGAGGGAGCCATTTTGCAGTGCTCTGTGTGTGTTTATATGTAAATAAATGTAGATTAGCCAAAATGCTGAGTTGCTGAGTTCTGTTACGCAACTGCGCAAACTCTGCAGATCCGTAAGTGTGCTGATGTTTCTTGGCGTCAGTCACTGTGATGTTCGGGCTGAAGAAAGCTTTTGCAGCTCCCGAATGATCGACCAGGAGGGAGGGAACAAGCTAGTCGGGCATGTGTCTCTGCCAGGGTCCTACCTGTGTGTAGGAGATCCTAACAGACCCGTGGGTCCTTTCCAACTCTGATAATCCTCTAGGATTTATACAGTGCCTTTAGATCAGGGGAAGGCAACATTGTGCTCTCCAGATGTTGCAGCGCTCCTGACTATTGGTTCTGCTGGCTGGGGCTGATGGCAGTTGAAGTCTGACAACATCTGGAGGGACCGTCATTAAAACTCTTAAACCACCACAACTTCTCTGTAACGCAGAGCCCCAAATTCCCAAGAGGCCTTCCTTCCCTTCAGTGCAACATTTCAGTGTGTTACTGGAAGTTCAGATCTGTGCATAAAAGCCAACTCCTAGGGGGCGAGGTCCCTTCAGCCCCCCCCCCAATAAAATATTTGAGGGGGGAACGTCCACCCCCAAAGTTGATAGCCATTGCTGTGTGTGTGGCTCATCTTGTAATCAATTATGTAGTGTGGGGCTCACTTGCCCCCTCCTCAATATTTTCTTCAGGTCGGCACCCCTGGATCCTTGCATCCCTCTAACACATATCTGAAATCTATGACTCCCTCTCCCTTATCCCCCATCCTCTCAATATGGTGTTGCTTCCTGTTTTTTATTGATTGATTGTTTTTATGCATATTGTATTATTTATACGATGTTAGCCACTCTGAGCCTGGCTCCGGCCAGGGAGTATATATATATATATATATATATATATATATATATATATATATTATTATGAAAACAAGATCCAGCCCCATAGATAGTCTTCTGCCATCTCCCCGTTCCTCAGTCAGTCAGTCGCTGAATCTGTGTCCCTGCCCCAGCCTCTGAGGAAGAAGAGGAAGAGTCTGCGTTGCGGAGGCAGTGGAAGCTGATGAATGGCCACAGCCCAGGACCACTGAGCGAGCCCCTGTCACGGTCCGGTCGGCGGGCGTCAGGACCAGAGGCAAGATGGTGGTGTAGAAGCAGGAACAGGTGCAGGGCTGAGGGTCCAGCAGCAGGCAGTCGCAGGGTCAAGGGGCAAGGCAGAGGCGAAGGTCTGGGAGTCAAGGAGCAAGGCGAAGGCTCAAGGAACAAGAAGCACGGCGAAGGTTCAAGGAACAAGAAGCAAGGCGAAGGTTCAAGGAACAAGAAGCAAGGCGAAGGTTCAAGGAACAAGAAGCAAGGCGAAGGTACAAGGGTCGAGGATCAAGGCATCGGCAAGGCAAGGGTCCAAGGAGCAAGGATCAAGACGTCGGCAAGGCAAGGGTCCAAGGAGCAAGGATCAAGACGTCGGCAAGGCAAGGGTCCACGGAGCAAGGATCAAGACGTCGCCAAGGCATGGGTCCAAGGAGCAAGGATCAAGGCGTCGGCAAGGCATGGGTCCAAGGAGCAAGAATCAAGGAATCGGCAAGACAAGGGTCCACGGAGCAAGGATCAAGACGTCAGCAAGGCAAGGGTCCACGGAGCAAGGATCAAGACGTCGGCAAGGCAAGGGTCCATGGAGCAAGGATCAAGACGTCGGCAAGGCAAGGGTCCAAGGAGCAAGGATCAAGACGTCAGCAAGGCAAGGGTCCACGGAGCAAGGATCAAGACGTCGGCAAGGCAAGGGTCCACGGAGCAAGGATCAAGACGTCGGCAAGGCAAGGGTCCAAGGAGCAAGAGGCCAGAGGCAACCAGACAGGGATACTGTTGCTGTGGCAAAGAG
Organism: Zootoca vivipara; assembly: GCF_963506605.1. Classification (NCBI taxonomy): domain Eukaryota; kingdom Metazoa; phylum Chordata; class Lepidosauria; order Squamata; family Lacertidae; genus Zootoca; species Zootoca vivipara. The sequence continues at coordinate 4,553,772 of NC_083283.1, forward strand.
CTGGAGGGAAATGCTGGGCTTTTATCCCTCCCAGCTCCTGCCACCAGGTGCAGTGAGGTATCAAGTGGCCTCACCTGAGTGACCACTCATTGCCTCTCCAGCACAAGCTGAGGTCTTCACCTGTGTGGCCACGCCTTGCTTCTCCAGCACAAGCTGAGGCACGCCCCAGTCCTGCAAAGCACTACAGGCCCCAGAGCCTGACTCCTGCCCATACTCCTGACAGCCCCAAGGTGGTGATCCTGCGGGAGAAAGTGACTATATTGGAGCGGGAGCTGTGTGCCTGCCAGACTCATCCAGGGTGGGAGAAGAAGCTATGCCTCAACCCAGGCCAGCATTCTTATTTCCATCCGGGGAAAGTTGGAAGAGTATGGGACACCCTCGTTGTTCCTCCTGCTACCCAACACAGGCAGACAAAGCAAGAAAGACATATGCAGTCCTTTTTTTCTATTAAAAAAAAATGTTTAGGAATACCCTCATTTTGACTCCAGAAAATCACCATTTTATAGTTCAAATCGGGAGAAATAAATACAGTAAATGGATAAAAGTACAAAGAACATGTGTTGCCTCATATTACACAGCTGACAGCTTACAGTAACTTCCACATTGGCATGAGGTTGTGTGCACTAACATCTTCCCAATTCTGCACACCCACATTCCACACTGCTTCACACATTGAACGCCCGCTTCCATCTGAGTCTCGGGAAACATGGTGACAGGAAATGAGTCCGCCATCGGCGGTAGCAACGGAACTAACGATCCACCATGCTAGAGAAGAATCTAAAATTTCTATTTAAAAAAATAGTTTATTCTCCCATTAGATTCATGAAATGTTTAGGGGTATGCATACCTCTGCGTTCCCCCAGAAAAGAAAAGCACTGGAAATATGTATACAGGCAAGCACTGATAGAAGATTTGGCAACTGACACAAGAGTTCAGGAGTCACGATTCGGGAATTCATGAATCAGGCAAGACTTTCAAAATTGGGCGGAATAATAATAATAATAATTATTATTATTATTATTTATACCCCGCCCTCCCCAGTCAAAACCGGGCTCAGGTTGGCTATCACCAATAAAATTACAATAAAACAAAAAGAAATTAATTAAAATACAGATTACAGTACAATATTAAAATTTAAAATGCAGCCTCATTTTAAGTAGTCCATAAATCCAAGCCATGAGGGAGGAAAACACAGGGGTCAGACTAAGTCCAGTCCAAAGGCCAGGCGGAACAGCTCTGTGTTGCAGGCCCTGCGGAAAAATGACAAATCCCGCAGGGCCCTGGTCTCCTGTGAAAGAGCGTTCCACCAAGTTGGTGCCAATACTGAAAAGGCCCTGGCCCTAGTAGAGGCCAATCTAGCCACATTATGGCTCGGGATCTCCAGAGTATTGTTGTTTGTGGACCTTAAGGTCCTTCGCGGGGCATACCAAGAGAGGCGGTCCTGTAGGTTCCCGTAGGAAGCAATGGAATTTCCCTGATGTAAATAAACGAAGCAACAGGAACAATGATTCCAATGTCTAGCATAATGCATTACAGCTGCTACAACACGCAGAAAGATCATTCAGTGGTCCACCCAAACAGTGATTTTCAAGTGGTCCATGCTGGGGAAAGGAGTTTGGGAACCACACAAAAAGTCACTGCCAGTCAGTGCAAAGAAAACTAAGCTGTGGTCTGACTCTGTTTAAGGCATCTTCCTAGGTTCCTTTGCTAACCCAGTGTCTCCTTTGCTGAGTCCGATTCTTCACATGCCTCTGAGCTGGCTGCCCCCTGATTCAATTATGGAATTGTAGAGTTGGAAGGGACCACGAGGGTTATCTAGTTCAACTCCCTGCAATGCAGGCATCTTTTTTGCCCAGCGTGGGGCTCGAACCCATGGCCCTGAGATTGAGTGCCATTTTCACAAATCTTCCTCTGGCTGCCATCAGGCTGTGCGCAGATGAGAGCCTTTGCCCGTGCTTCCTCGCTCATACCGAACGACCTCCTGCTGGGTCTATTGAGGTATGATGGGAATTAATGCCCAAAGTGGTATTTCTGGAATTGACAGGCGGGGACGGGCTTTCCAGTCAAGAGGAGAGCTGTACTGGCAGGAGCAAATATCATGTGAGAGAAGCTTGTTAATTTCGCTGCCCCTTTGTCAGCCGGACAAATGGCTGCCCCCGTCATCCTATCGATTCCTCGTTACGCAAGACATATTTGTGCGAAGGTGCCTGACCTTTTACAGTGCTGGAGAACCCATGGGCCGTTTGCCAGCTGCCGGGAGCCCGAAGTTAATTTTCATGGTCAATCAAATACCTGGATTTAAGTTGCAGCAAGGCAAGGTTTAGCTAGAACATTAGAGGGAAAGTCCCCGAAACTGCAGAGGGAGATAGCTTCTCTCCCCTTGCCTCCCGAGGCCAATATTTTCAGAAGGATCTTGATAGCAGCGAAGCTGCAATCTCAGCCCAAGGTTTATATATAAAATTCCTCGGCCTGAAATTGCAGAGTTCATCTCTATCTGACCCAGCCGTCTGCCCTTTTGCATTATTACTGAGCTCTGCAAACATTAGTGCTACACAGATAAAAGCCTCCTTGGGAGATTAACCAGTTGAAGTCAATTGTTGTTTAACAGAAAATGGCAATGCCAACCTGGGGGCCTTTTTTCTGCTTAGCAAACTTAGGTGTTGCTAGGGCAGACCAGCATAAATATGGTAAATGGTGACAATTTAGCTGTCAGATCCATCTATGTGCTTCTTCTTCTTTTGCTATCACTCATAGCCGAGTAAGATTGTCTTCCAATAAACACAGTTTTAGCAGTGAGTCCGTAAGAGACTGTGGAGGCCAATTCTGGACCCACACGTCCTTCCACAGTGGGGACATTGGTTTCTGGCCGGGAGTTGATCACGGTGTGGATTTGCCGAGTGTGCCTTCCTCTTAGCTTATGTCTCCCCTTTGTCCTGAGTTTGTGCTTCTTCAAAGTCCATGACACCTTTGGTAAAGGCTGTTCTCCAATTGGAGTGCTTGCAGGCCAGTGTTTCCCAGTTCTCAGTGTTGATGCTACATTTTTTTTAGATTTCCCTTGAGACAGTCTTTAAACCTCTTTCGTTGATGCACCAGCATTACACCTTCCATTTTTAAGTTCGGAATAGAGTAGTTGCTTTGGAAGATGATAACCAGGCATCTACACAACGCTTGGGAAGACAGGCGAACTATTGCCAGCGTATTGGAAGAAGCAAAGATCACCAGTGTTGAAGCAACGATTCTTCAACGTCATCTATGTGCTAAGAGTATTATTAGTAAATCCATTGAAATCTCTCTAGTACCATGACAGCAAGGTGTTTATTTCAGTGTTTCTGTGTGAGAGTGAGTGAGTGGGTGATGCAATGACTCAACTGGGAAAACAAAGTTCTCTGCTTCAAGACTCTTGCTCAGGTAGAGGACGTATGAAAGGGCTTGAAGAACATCTGGATTTCCTCCTCCTTTCTGAGGTTATTTATTTATGGCATTTAAGTAAATGCCAAGGGGCTCAAGGTGGCGTACATTTAATCCCCACAACAACCCTGTGAAGTAGGGCAGGCCAGGGAAGGGCCATAGCTCTGTGGCCCATTGTCAGACCAGCTTTGTGTTTCAATGATGTCTTCGAACGTGACCAGAAGGCTAGCAACATCAACCCTGCTGTGTGGGAATCCCTTGCAGATGACCTCAGTGTGTGGTGTGGAGGCAAGCTGTCAGGTCATGCATCCATAGCAGTGACCAAAGGAGGAATGACCACATAGAGAAGAAATGCCATGGTCCATCTGCAGCAACGCAACCAGACACCTTCATCTGCCCGAGCTGCAACAAAACATGTCTCTCCCACATCGGTCTCTACAGCCACAGCAAGTGCAGCTGCCTTCCAACAGCTTCACCCCACCCCAAAAGGCATAGTCCTCCATTGTATCCGAAAAAGAGACAGTGGGTGCCAGCCAAACTTGGAACTGTCTTGAACATACAGTTTATGGAAGTAGTGCGTACCTGTGGCCCTCCAGATTTTGTTGGCCTCCCACCAGTCCCAGGTAGCCTGGCCAATAGCCAATGGATGATGGAAATTGTAGTCTCGTCCCGTCTGGAGGACCATTGGTTTTCTGTCCTTGCATTTTTCAGCCAGGTGTTCAGCTGACCAGTCAAACAAAATGCATAATATAAAATACAAAAAGTGCAGCCTCAATGACATCAAATGGCGAGCTGGGAACTGACTAGCATGGCAGATTTATGAGACTTGACAGCATTCATATATTTTGCCACCTGCTTGGTCCCTTCAGAGATACCCAGAAAGGATTCCTGGAGATCAACCAGGAAACCATGTATTAAGAGGCTACTTCATGCATTTTCTATCTGCCTGATTGAAGAAGAAAAAATACAGTAAAAGAACACAGGAGGGACCATTTTGATATCCGAGTGGTTACACAGACAGAATCAGTCTTTAAAGGGAACTCAAGCACATCTGCTGTCTAAAAGCTTTGGAAGTAAAACATTAAAACAAGACAATAAAATAGCTCTTTTGTACTTGGGTAATGTTAAAAGAAATCAAATATGGTTTCTCCTTCCTCTGCTGTTGTGACTCAGTTCATGTACATCACAGGTGCTGGTGGGCAGCATTTCTAGAGGAGATAAATAGCCTGCTGGATCAGGCCAGGGGCCTATCTAGTCTAGCATCCTTTCCTCCCAGTAGCCAACCCAATGCCCCAATAGGAAGCCCAAAAGAAGGACCCAAGTACGAGAAGACTTTCTCCTCCCGTGGGTTCCAGCAACTGCACCTGGCTCAGAGATGCTGGACTTCAAGGTGGGTCTCTACCCCAATGACTACAGGTTTAGGCGGAGAGGTTCAGGTCTGGGGTTGAAATGTGCCCTTCCCAAACATTTGCCCAAAGGGAATGCGGTCCTCAGGTTGAAAGAGGGTAGACTGTGGAACTTGCTCCTACGGGAGGCAGTGATGGAAACCCTCGTGGATGGCTTCTGAATACCAGTTGCTGGAAACTACAAAACAGGAGAGTGCTCAGCTCCCAATTGCAGTTTTTCTAGAGGCATCTGATTGGCCAGGATGCTGGACATGATGAGCCAATGACGTCATCCAACATGGCTTTTCTTAAGCTCCCAACCTGCCCCCAAGAGTGAAGAGGCAAGGATTGCACAATGACCTTTGCTGCGTTCGGTTGAGCTCTGGCTCTTTGACAGGGCAATCTGGGTGCTCTCTGCTAGCTTGTCTAGGTCTAGGAAACCCTGCCTCAGGCTCCCTTTGACCCATTATCAGAGGCAGGGCTAGCTGCCACGGGCGTGGGGCTAGCCACCCACAGGGGTGGGGCAAGTGTCCGAGGGGGGCACTGCCTGTGGTGAGCATCCCAGGGGGGTGCCACACTGATGTGACTCCCCTCAGGGATAATACCTGGGGCGGACCACACCCACCACACACCCCTTCCTCTGTCAGTGCCCATTATCTGCTACTAGTTTCTTATTTTAGATGCTTCCTTCTGCTCCTAGTCCATCAGGGAACCAATGGCCCACTCATTGGATTTTGTTGAACTACAGTTCCCAACATTCCTGACAGTTGGTCATGCTGGGGAGGGCTGATGGGAGCCCTAGTCCAACACCATCAGACTGGTATGCATTGTTTTCACTTGTTATACAAGAAGCAACGATCAACATTCAACAAGTTCACTCACCTCCAGCAAAAGCACCAAATGTCTATTTAATTACATTAAACTTTCAAGTCATTTCATTTTTTAAGTGAAGGTATCATCCCACAATTTGGTTTAACTTTAAACCAAGTTAAAACTATGGTTTTCCCAGTAGTGATGTATGGAAGTGAGAGCTGGACCATAAAGAAGGCTGGTCGCCGAAGAATTGATGCTTTTGAATTATGGTGCTGGAGGAGACTCTTGAGAGTCCCATGGACTGCAAGAAGATCAAACCTATCCATTTTGAAGGAAATCAGCCCTGAGTGCTCACTGGAAGGACAGATCCTGAAGCTGAGGCTCCAGTACTTTGGCCACCTCATGAGAAGACTCCCATGAAAAGACCCTGATGTTGGGAAAGATGGAGGGCACAAGGAGAAGGGGACGACAGAGGACGAGATGGCTGGACAGTGTTCTCAAAGCTACCAACATGAGTTTGAGCAAACTGTGGGAGGCAGTGGAAGACAGGAGTGCCTGGCGTGCTATGGTCCATGGGGTCACGAAGAGTCGGACATGACTAAACGACTAAACAACAACAACAACCATCCCACAAGTTGCCATGAGCCCTTGGAGGCCTGTAGCCTGGTTCTGTTGATGTTGCATATCATGAAATTGCAGAAGGGACCTCGAGGGACATCTTGTGCAACCCCTTGCAATGCAGAAATCTCAGCTAGATGTAGTCGATATTCCAACTGTGCATGGTGGACAGTCATATGTGGTTGAGTGTTCAAGCACTACCACCTCTCACATCGCATGTGGGCTTTTCCGCCTGCCCATGTTAGCATTGAATGGCAAGGGGCAGCCTAGCCACAGGAGAGCTCTCCTGACTAAGCATGGCCTCAGCAGATGCTATTGGGTCAGCTCTCTTCTCAGCTGAGGTCTTGGACCCCGGAATCAGGAAACGGTGACTCGGTACCTTTGAAAATCATGGCATTTTTATTTCTTTGCAGTAATATCAAGGGCTCAGCTGACATCATGGGAGGGGAAGTTGAAGGAAATGGAGATGAGAGGTTGCTGTGGCCCAGCTCTCTGTGGGAGGCTGTCTGTAGCATAAGGAGGGTATTTTTTAATTCTTTCTGTCTTCACAGCAGGCTCCAATTGCCTCCCTGCGGCTGATCTTCTGTTTTAAATAAACACAGACGAGGGTGCAGTAACTTCTGTCCTGTGACCTCTCAGCCTTTTTTTTTCTGGTCCAGAAATGAGCCACAGCTCCCCACCTGACTCCACATTTCTCTGCTTGCTCAGTGAAAGCAATGACTTTCTTCTAGCAAATTAAAACAGCAAGAAGATGATAAGGGTCTGATCTGGCACGATGTTGACTCCAGATCCAAAAAGAGACAATTGCACCCCACAATTTCATTCATTGTTTATTTTTAATGCAGTTAATTCAATGATGGGGACGTTCCAAAAAGATCTCCCCAAGCTGGATGAACGGGCAGTAAAATGGCAAATTCAATATAAGCATTTGCAAAGGAAAAGAGAGCCAAATTTCACAGATACACTTATGGGGTGTTGAACCGGTGGTTTTGTAAGTATTTCGGGAAAACGATAGGTGTAAAATGCTCTAAATCCTCTAAGCAGCCTCTCCAGACATAGATGCACACCAGACATAGATGGACCACAATTCCCATCAGCCTCAGCCTGCACAGTCAATCGTCATGGATGATGGGAGTTATAGTCTACCACAGGCATCCCCCAACTTCGGCCCTCCAGATGTTTTGGCCTACAACTCCCGTGATCCCTAGCTAACAGGACAAGTGGTCGGGGAAGATGGGAATTGTAGTCCAAAACATCTTGAGGGACGGAGTTTGGGGATGCCTGGTCTACCGGCATCTAGAGGACACCAATTTGAGGAAAGCTCAGTGAAATAAAAATGATAAAACCAATAATAATTTCTTCTTCTTCTTCTTCTTCTTCTTCTTCTTCTTCTTCTTCTTCTTCTTCTTCTTCTTCTTCTTCTTCTTCTTCTTCTTCTTCTTCTTCTTCTTCTTCTTCTATGTGGACTGGGCTCCCATGGCAATTTGCATTGGGGAAAACCTATTGAAGTGAATGGGATTCTCCCACAATGCACAGTCCAGTGTTCTCTCTCTCTCTCTCTCTCTCTCTCTCTCTCTCTCTCTCTCTCTCTCTCTCTCTCTCTGTGTGTGTGTGTGTGTGTGTGTCAAAGAGAGAATATGCCTGCATGGTGACTGAGTGGGGTGTTCTTGTGTGTGAATTAATGGGTGGGTGGGGGAGGGACATGAGAGAGGGAGTGAATCACTCACTCCTGGCTCTGTCCCTTCTCAACACTGGTATGTGTGTGTCCCTCCCCCAACCCATTACCCTCAAGGGAATGCCATCCTCAGTGGAGGATGACCGTGGAGAGAGCACAAATCCCTTTTAAAAGACAGTCCATTAAAAGACAGGAATCTGCACTCCTTCAATGCTCAAAGGAAACTCGGATTCTGCAACTTTTATGCAGTAGGCAAGCAAAGCAGGCTGCAGACATCCCACCGGGACTTCCAGTGTGGTCAGTTGTGGACTACAGTTGTACGCTGGTTCTCGAACGCCTTGGTACTCGAATGTGTTGGCTCCTGAACACCGAAAACCCAGAAGTGAGTGTTCTGGTTTTTTAACGTTCTTTGGAAGCCAAAGGTCTGACGTGGCTTCCGCTTGAGTGAAGAAAGCATCTGCAGCCAATCAGAAGCTTTCGAACATTTTCAGAAGTCGAATGGACTTCTGGAACGGATTATGTTCGAGAACCAAGGAATAATAATAATAATAATAATAATAATAATAATAATAATAATAATAATGTATTATTTATACCCCGCCCATCTGGCTGGGTTTCCCCAGCCACTCTGGGCGGCTTCCAACAGAAAAATAAAACACAGTAATCTATAAAACATTAAAAGCCTCCCTGAACAGGGCTGCCTGCAGGTGTCTTCTAAAAGTCTGGTAGTTGTTTTCCTCTTTGACATCTGTTGGGAGGGCGTTCCACAGGGCAGGTGCCACCACCGAGAAGGCCCTCTGCCTAGTTCCTTGCAACTTGGCTTCTCGCAACAAGGGAACCACCAGAAGGCCCTCGGTGCTGGACCTCAGTGTCCGGGCTGAATGGTGGGGGTGGAGACGCTCCTTCAGGTATACTGGACCGAGGCCATTTAGGGCTTTAAAGGTCAACACCAACACTTTGAATTGTGCTCGGAAACGACTGGGAAGGTACGGCTGTATTTCCTTTCCTTCCTTCCTTTGTGCATCTGCATGGGAGGAATAGTTCATATTTACTGAGCACAATTTCAAATCACTAGCCTTACTTTTAGGAAGCTTGCCCACTGCTGTCTCCTTGAGAACTAGTGGGGTCCAGGACTCCAAGATACCAGGGATCACTTACACTGCTTGCATCTCTCTCTCTCTCTCTCTCTCTCTCTCTCTCTCTCTCTCTCTCTCTCTCTCTCTCTCTCTCTCTCTCTCTCTGTAAAATGAAGGGTGCAAGCCTCTTCTGTTTCTTTCATTTATTTTTAGAATTGATCTCTTAGCTTACCTTTCTGCTTCCTAGCTGTTGTGCAAAGCTTTGCTTAATCTCTCTTCCCCTTCCCCCCTCGATTTTGTTTTTTAATGCAAGGATTCAAGATGGAACCTGCTGCATTTTGACTAATCCCCTTGGAAGGTTGCTTTGAGGGTGGGGGGAAGTGAGCGGTGGGGAGGAGGCTACACGGCTGAGCCTGCCGTCTGGAGAAACCGATCGGTACATTGGACTGTCGGAGGCAGGAGCTCACGGATGGGTAGATGCTTGGAGCCGCAATCTAATAAGGCGAAGGCTGTCATCCTTCTCCTCCTGCCTTGTCCTAAAATGACTCGGAATGGAGATACACAGGCAAGCCGCAATCCAGATCAGCGCTGGCTTAATAGAGCAACTAGACCAGGGCTGCATCCATTTCCCTGATGCTCATACAGGCTGGGGCAAAGGGCATTGAAATCACTTCCCCTCGATGCTGTCACTTGGTGGCAATTCTGAGAGCTGTTATGGGCCCAGCAGTTCCTGGGCTGGCTGAGCCCTTCCTTGTCCCCATTTTGGTGCTTTCTACAGTCTGTCATTCGGTGGGAGGAAGGACATGTTCCCTGCTAGCAGATTTGGATTTCAGCCTGAGACATATTCTCCAACTTGAGAGGTAAAGAAGCAGAAGAGGTTATTAGTTGCATCTTGAACTGGGTGAGGTTACAGGTAGGTAGCCGTGTTGGTCTGAGTCGAAGCAAAAAATAAAATAAAAAATTCCTTCAGTAGCACCTTAAAGACCAACTAAGTTTTTATTTTGGTATGAGCTTTTGTGTGCATGCACACTTCGTCAGGTACACTGAAACAGGTTAGACAGAGTCGCAGAGGATGAGGCATTCAGTGACAAATTAACAATTACAATAAATTTATTATTTATACCCCACCCATCAGACTGGGTTGCCCCAGCCATTCAGGGCAGCTTCCAACAATATATAAAACAAACAAACAAACAAACAAACAAACAAACAAACCACCCTTCCAACATTAAGAATCTCCCTGAACAGGGCTGCCTTCAGATGACTTCTAATGTCAGGTAGTTGTTTATCTCTTTGACATATGATGGGAGGGCATTCCACAGGGCAGGCGCCACCACCGAGAAGGCCCTCTGCCTGGTTCCCTGTAGCTTTGCTTCTCGTAGCGAGGGAACTGCCAGAAGGCCCTCGGCGTGGACCTGAGTGTCCGGGCAGAACGATGGGGGTGGAAACGCTCCTTCAGGTATATTGGGCCAAGGCCGTTTAGAGCTTTAAAGGTTAGCACCAACACTTTGAATCGGGCTCAGAAACATATGATTGACTGACTGATAGCTGTTGACGACTGTAAACGACTGCAGTCGTTTGAACGATCTTCAGCCATCTCACCCATTGCTTTTTCATGCAAGACCATTTGCAGTCGTTTACAGTCGTCAACAGCTATCAGTCAGTCAATCACCCATTTCCACCACCCTTCTGAGTGATACCCCTCCCCACCCTTTCTCTACATATAAGCGTCTGGGGACTTCTCTTTCAGTGTATCTGAAGAAGTGTGCATGCACATGAAAGCTCATACCTAAATAAAAAACTTAGTTGGTCTTTAAGGTGCTGCTGGAAGGAATTTTTTTATTTTGTTTCGACTATTTTGAATATGCTTTAGAATTCTGTAGGAATGGGTGAATACTACTGTGTGGTCCAATTCCATTGGTTTTTGTGAGGTCCTGACAACTGGGATACTGGGTTCTGATGCCACAGGAAATCATGGGAAGTGAAAAGGGGAAGTCAGAATCTTTAAAGCAGATCTTCGGTCTTGCCGAAGTCTTACATTTCCCAGGATTCTGTGGGGCAAGTCCGTGACAGTCAAACTGGCATGTATTGCAGTGCCTGGGGACAAAGTTAGTATTATTTTTCTCTTGCTCTTAAGATCCCTCCAGTTTTTCCAATATCTGAAAATCGTTCTTTTCCCCCTCTTGAGAGCTTAATTCATTCAGTCTTACAGAGTATGGAGATTTAAAAACAAATGGAAAAAGAAAGATACCAAGGTAGTTAATGAACCACAAAGTCACTGGTAATGAATGATAACTCAACAGCACATGTAGAAACCGAGCCAAGGGTCAGTCTACTGTAATGATATTAAACGAGATATCCGTTTATGGGCTCTCAAATGCACAGGAGCAATTCTGTCTTTCCACGCTTGAGGACTTAACAGTCCTCTGACGGATAAATCAACAAGACTGAATGAGTTCAACAGGCTGTAATGGAGTTGTGTGGCATCCTTATGATGCGGAAGGGTTAGTCGAATCGCTAAGGTTAATATGTACCAGGAGAAGATGCCATTAAACGTTGGCAGATAAAATGTGGCTTCTTGTTGATATCCAGTACTTGGGGTGGGCGATTATCAAGTTATTTATTGCTGTGTGGTTAACCCGGCTGTGATGGAGATCTACGGAACAAGAATTACTGCAGTGAGATTGTATGACCGGCTCAGCTCCACAACACATTGGTGGAAATATCCTTTGACTGGTTGGCCATGGAAGTCCTCTTGGGGATTCTCTTTTCTTATGCTCACAACAGCCTGTTGAAACAGGTTGGCAATCAGAATGGAAAAGGGAAACCGTAAAGAGCAAGGAGCAATTCCCCTGTTAGGAACGTGTTTGGGACATTTTGGTTTAGAGAAAAGTTTAGAGGTGATAGGATTGAAATGTTGGAAGATTCATGCAACACATGGTTAAACTACAGAACTTGCTGCCACTGGAAGCAGTGATAGCTATCAGCCTGGGTGGCTTTAGAAGAAGATGGAACAAGTTCATGAATGATAAGATGGAGGCGGTAATGTTAGCCTTTCAGTTTGACAATTATCTGTTTGCTTTTAAATGCAAACTGAATCAAATTTCTCCCCCATCTCTTGACTGTATTCCAAAATATAAGGTGGGCACCAGGTTGGCAAAGTGGGACAGAAGAGCAAAAATCTTTCCTGGGAAGGGTGCTGGTGTGTGGTCTGCTGGTGAACAGCTGTCTGTCTGTGTCTGCATCTTTAAATATGTTGATTCTGTTTCACTTGGGATATCCAACCTTCCATGTATGCTGGTTTTCTAAATAACACTTCAACTGGATGGCAGCTGGTCCTGCAGCAGAGAAAGAAAGAAAAGAAAAAGTCGAAAAAGTTGGTGGGTGAAGCTTTGTTCATCCAGCTTGTCAAAAAAGGGGGAAAAATGAAAAAGAAAAAGCATAAAAGTTTTCCAACAGCAGATTTCTAAATATTTTATAGAAATCGACAGGGGATCCATATGGATCATGGTTCTTGTTAAAGCCCCTGGCTTCTTTGGGAGGTTTTAAAAAATGCATGCAAAGGACTGACAGCCCTCAGACTTTGGGGATTGACTTTCCTGAAGACGCCTGACATGCCGTGTCTGATTTCCTGTCACACCCTCTAGAGACAGGTCCACCGCCAAAGGAGACATGAATTTGTGCCATTTTTTTGTTTCAAAGGCTGTGCACCGCTCCCAAACACTACAGAGTGGGAACAAGCTTCCAGGGATTCCAGGCACCCACACAGGGTTGCTTTTATGTTGAGAAACCAAGGCACAGCGGAGACTAGTGTGTTTTAATAAATGTGGTTTTATTTTACCAATATTTACACCTTAAAGGGGGGTGTATGGGATGTTAGTAGAGGGGTACTGTTTCTGGTGGGGGGGCACGTCATGCTCTTTCTGGAGTAGTTTGTCCACCTTTGGTCCCCACCCTGAACCCTCAGCTCTCACCTGAAGCTCCTAGAAGCTGTCAACATTCAAGAGTGACCACACCCCGGAACAGATTCGACTGGCTGGTTAAACTACTTGAGGGTAGCAGATGGGTCTCAGACCCTCTATGAGTTAGAGACTCCCCCTGCATGCGAAGACAGACTCCAGCAGATGGAGTGGACAGAACCAAGAGTGGGTCCAATGGTCAAGAAGGTGGTTTCTGCATGCACTGTAGAGGGAAGTGAGAGACAGGTGGGGCTTGGCAACCTGGGAAGGTGGTCCACCGTCCTAGGAGAAGGAAAACTCTGATGCTAAACCTCTACTGCCTTGTGGGATATCACCAGGAGGAGAAAAGTCTAAGGAGCAAACCCTATACAGATCCAGAGTGGAGTCCCTAAGGAGGTTGTAAGCCACCTTGTGTGCCTCCTTCCGGCAATTCCTTCAGCCAAGCTGGTTCCAAATGCCTTTCTCTGCTTTCCTTCGGACCACATCAGCAAGGCTGAGAGGGGGATCTTGTCATCTGGGCAGCCCAGGACCTCCATGCACACTGCCCAGGCTTGCACTCTGGGGAGGTCACTTCAGCGCTGCTAACACAGTGGTTTGACTTCACCCCTGGAGGCGTACTCCATTGTTTCTTGAGACAGATGGTTGGAGACAGTGGAGGAGGGTGCAGAACAACACCTGTCTGCTTGCCTTCCTTCTCCAGACCTCTGGGTTTTTTTTTAAGGCAACATTGTTCTTGTGTGACATCAGGCCCGTGTTACCCTGGCACCCTCCATTTCACAGACCCAGCATCTTCTTTTGATGGTCCATCAACACATTTGCAATGCAGAGAAGCTAAACCTTTACATTGCAAAGCCGTCTGTCTCCTAGGTGAAGACTCCAAGCATTTAGTAATTCCTAACATTTACTAATTTCAAACATTCACCAAATTCTTAGAAGATCTCTCCTCTTCAGGGAGGGGAGACTTTGCGGGCGGGACCCGCTCTACGCGCCACGTAGGGGAGCGTGTTCGCCCCCCTGCTTCACCTATACCTTCTGCCGCGCCCAGGCCCCTGGCTGGCCAATAGGGCCAGCTCGTGGGCTGGGTTTACCTGCTTTAAAACAGCGCAGCAGCCTCCGTATCTCCCCTTCTGCTGCTGCTCCTCAACGGATCTCCTGCCCACCCTCCCTTTAGGTCTTCCCTTGGTGTGTTTGCTTTGACCTTGCTATGGACTTCGGTTGGTTGCCTTTGGTTGCCCAAGGGGCCTGGTAGTTTTTTATCCAATTGGCTAATTGGCACCGGCCTCTTGGTTTTTTCGCCTACCTCGTAGCAATTCATCACAACTTCTTTCGGTATTTGGCAGTAGGCATTGGAATATGGAGTTGTCTGGTGTGTTCGAGGACTGGTTGTGGCCATCATCCAACCCTCCTCTTATAGAGTTATCCCCTTAAGGGATCCGACGGTCGTGGATCCTGTCCGACGCCCTGTGGGGGCAAGGGCCGGTGACACCAGAGGGAGCTTTCAGTTGTATTTGCATCAACAGGCTCCTCCCTCGGGGTGTTAACCTGATATGATCCCCCCCGCTGAGCGGGGTGGAGTCATGCTTGCTAGGGAGTCCAATGCCTAAGCCAATACCTCTCACTTGCTCTAACCAATAAAGTTGTGGCCTTATTCTACCCATTAACTCAAATACCATGTGTCACTGTGTCTTTATTTCTCGCGTGGGGCGGGTCCTCGAACCGCAATCACAGGCACATTTGCCCTCTTAAACTCTGGTACCCCAAATCTCCAACATTATCTTAGATTAGTAGAAGTGCCTGGTGATTTGAAGGACTGCGCCTGAAGGGCAGGATTTATCTCAGAGAGCTTATTACCTTCTTGGATAGTCATGGTGTTGCCTTCCAGCATGGGGTGGGAGTAATTCTCAGTGTGGGCAGCATGAGATTATAGGCTAGTGGGGATCACAGAGGCGGGCTTTTTCACTGGCAATACTATTGTTACAGAATGCACTGCTGAAATATGAAGGGCACTTGGCATTCTTCTGGTGTTGGGAATCAGACCTGTTTACACCTGCGTTCCCTTGGCATAATGACCCAGGTCTCTTGTTTAATTGCTGTGCTGGCTCAATGGGGGTAGTTTTACTCTTTATTTCAATTATGAGTGTTTATATTTTAATGTTTCAGTGGGGTTGTTTTATCGTGTCTTGCAATCATAGGGGTTATATTTTAATGTCTGTGAAATTGGGTTTTATACTTTTATACTTATGCAAGTCTACTTTGGCACAAAGAGGAATATGAATGATATAAACAAAGAACAGAACAGGGAGGCAATCTGACTCTACCCAATTCTGTGATTTATCATCACATTGCAACATCTGGAAGAGCCACCAGGAGCTATCGGGTCAATTTATTCGCTAAAGCAGGTCTGGGGGAAACTTTGACCCTCCAAATGCTGTTGGGCAACTCCCAGTTGGGCTAGTGACTATGGATGAAGGAAGGTGTCATCCAGAAACATCTCCTTAGCCCTGCTCTAAATTGGATCTCCACCTGTCCTTTCCACCTTGCAACTATCAGAATACCACTTGAGCATCTGTGGAATGGATCTTGTAGGCACCACATTCAGCTGTGTGATCTCTTTCCACCTCTCTGTTGGAGCTGGCCTGTGGAACGTCAGTGGTAAGACCCCTATGGGCTGGGTAAATCTGGGCAGCCTAAAGCAAGGCAGAGAGGTAGAAAGAGGTGAGTCCAGAGACCAGAGCAAGGCCAGGCCAAGATGGTGTGCAGCCAACAGCCTCAAAGCCCACTTCTTCTGCTCAGAATGCAGAAAGCAAGGCAGAAAGTGAGACCAGGAAGAATTCAGATTGACCTGGTTCCCCTCCAGA
This sequence comes from Zootoca vivipara, assembly GCF_963506605.1. NCBI lineage: Eukaryota > Metazoa > Chordata > Lepidosauria > Squamata > Lacertidae > Zootoca > Zootoca vivipara. The sequence goes on from NC_083283.1 coordinate 4,569,564, forward strand.
TGTTGTCGGACTCCAGCTCCCAGTGACCTCAGCCAGGAAGTCCATTCATCAAATAAGATGGGAGTTGTAGCCCAACAACATCTCAAGGGTCCTTGGTTGGGGAAGGTTCACTGACATGGCGTCAAGCCATACCACATGCCCTCTTCTGTCCCATTGCATCTTCAGAGATTCCTTGGTTGGCCTGGCCTGGCTTCCAGTTCCGATGCTGTTGCTCCAGCCATGAAGACAATCAGTTTTTCCCAAACAGTTGTAGCGATAGATCTGGGGGGTCTGGGGGAATAATTAGATGCAAACCAGCCTACCAACACCCCCCCCCAAAGGATCAAAACCACCCATAACATAATTTATATTTGCAGATCTATTCTTTGCCTCTTTCCAGATGCTTGTTTATTTCCCCCTGTCAGTTATTTTCTTTATTCTCCATTTCTTTTTGATGTTTCACTTGTGGGACATACTATTTCACGGTTTTTATTTTATCATTGAGGTGTTTTTTTCCCGGCTACTCGCTTTCCAATCAAAACACATCCCCCCCTTTCTTTCTGGGGATGACAGCTTGTAGCTGTCAGTCCCCCCGTCCCCCCCCATTTTTTCCCTGGGTTGGATTTGGATAACTTCTGATAATTTCTTTTCTTTACGGTAAGATGGGCAATCGCTACAATAAAACGTTTTGTATTATATGTGATGGGGCTTCTACCTCTTCTAGAAATTATCCCAATTTTCCTTTTCTTTTCTGCCTGCTATTGTTCGTTTATTTTGTGGAGAGTGAATAAAACAATACATTTTTCATTTAAAGCTTTCCGTTTTTAGTGTAAGGGAATATTTAGGAGAGAAGCAAGCCCCAGCGAGCATGATCCACCATTTGAAAGAAATTGTCATGTGGTTGTTCCAGGACACTATATACATGCACACACAAACACAAAAAAGGGAACAATTGCCATCAGTTGGTTTGGATAGTTATATGCAATTTATTATGCACAAATTGGCTTCCATTCTTTCACTTAATAAACGAAGTCTTCAACTAACCACACTTTCTCATTATCTTCAAATCAGAAAACTATAGTTAGCAGATTTAGAACAAGCCAGGTTCTTAAAACATAAATTGAAGCGGGTTTAAGATCCTAATTTGCTTGTCTGATTGTTATTGATGATGAGCCCCATTGATGAGACATAATAAGGGAGGCTTTTAATGTTTAATCAATTATTTTATTTTTCTGTTGGAAGCCGCCCAGAGTGGCTGGGGAAACCCAGCCAGATAGGCGGGGTATAAATAATAATAATAATAATAATAATTATTATTATTATTATTATTATTATTATTATTACTTTGACATATCTGTTACCAGTTTTCCAAGGAAGAGCCCATTATTTACTTATTTAATAAAATGTATACGCTGTTTGATTGGAAAAACAAAAACAAAACAACAAAACTTGAAGTGTTTTACAGAAAGGTGAAACTATTAGGGTTAATTGAAAACTTCCTGATATTATTGCACAATTCTGAGATGGGAATGAGGAAAAAGGGGCTCAGATAATTCTCCTCTTAGCTTATTAAGCCAAATCCAGCTGTCCAAATGTAGCCACTGAGTCAGTGTCTACATCTTTTGAAATATTTAAGAACCCCTGAGTTCTGTTGATCATAGAATCATAGAGTTGGAAGAGACCACAAGGGTCACCCAGTACAACCCCCTGCCAAGCAGGAAACACCATCAAAGCATTCCTGACATATGCCTGTCAAGCCTCCGCTTAAAGACCTCCAAAGAAGGAGACTCCACCACACTCCTTGGCAGCAAATCCCACTGCCGAACAGCTCTTACTATCAGGAAGTTCTTCCTAATGTTGAGGTGGAATCTTCTTTCTTGTACTTTGAATCCATTACTCCGTGTCCACTTCTGTGGAGCAGCAGAAAACAACCTTTCACCCTCCTCTATATGACATCCTTTTATATATTTGAACATGGCTATCATATCACCCCTTAACCTTCTCTTCTCTAGGCTAAACATACCCAGCTCCCTAAGCCGTTCCTCATACGGCATTGTTTCCAGGCCTTTGACCATTTTGGTTGCCCTCCTCTGGACACGTTCCAGCTTGTCAGTATCCTTCTTGAACTGTGGTGCCCAGAACTGGACACAGTACTCCAGGTGAGGTCTGACCAGAGCAGAATACAGTGGTACTATTACTTCCCTAGATCTAGATGCTATACTCCTATTGATGCAGCCCAGAATTGCATTGGCTTTTTTAGCTGCTGCATCACAGACCAAGGGTTTACCAAGTCATCAACATCCTGCTTCTCCCAGTGGCCATGCAGGTGCGTCTGCTAGGCCCACAACTAGGACTTGAAGGCAGTAGTTGTCTCCTAATGTTTACACCAGGTGACACTGTGGTCTAAACCACTGAGCGTAGGGCTTGGTGATCGGAAGGTCAGCGGTTCGAATCCCCGCGACGGGGTGAGCTCCCATTGCTCTGTCCCAGCTCCTGCCAACCTAGCAGTTCGAAAGCACGTCAAAGTGCAAGTAGATAAATAGGTACCACTGTGGCAGGAAGGTAAACAGTGTTTCCGTGTGCTGCTCTGGTTTCGCCAGAAGCGGCTTAGTCACGCTGGCCACATGACCCGGAAAAACTGTCAGTGGACAAATGTCGTCTCCCTTGGCCACTAAAGCGAGATGAGCGCCACAACGCAAGAGTCGTTCGCGATTGGACTTAACTATCAGGGGTCCTTTCCCTTTTTAAAATGTTGACACTACTTTCCACCCTGTTCTGAAGGGTTTTCTAATCTTTGGAGCTAATTTTATTGATCTGTGAAAGCTGGCACACCAGTTGGTTGCTACCCAATATGCTTTGAAAGTGCTATCATTCATCATTGTCCAAAGTAATTTTCTTCCCGTGTACTGACCTGGGTGGGAAGTTGTTAAATTTAAACATTTTCCCTCATTTCATCTTCACAACAACCTTGCAAGATAAATTGGTCTGAAAGCAAGCGATTGGACCAAGGTCATCCAATGTCCTTCATGGCCAAGTGAGGATTTGAACCTGGATTTCGGCGTTCCTGTTCCCAATGCTGTAACTACTTTACATCCCTGGCTCTCAAATGACAGTGACAGCTATTTCTGTCACTCGGCAGTTATCTGTATTCATAATTCACCAGCAGCGGTGAGGTGGGTGATGCCAGAATTATTGCAATGACTAGGGTTTTAATTTTGCTGTTCAATGAAATATGCAATGATTCTATGTTTGCTTAGTGTGTTGGTAGATTAAGACTGTTCTACATGTAGGGTTCAAGGAGGAAAATGAAAGGAAGGGGCAAGATGGCGCTACAGTAAATAGATATCAATAAACTACAGACTTCATTATTCTTTTTTTAAAAAGTGGAAGGAGAAATGCATGCTCAGAGGAACTCAATAGATTAATCCAAGCATTGGCTTAGTAATTATTAAGACACTTGGAAAGCAAATTGCGTTTTTCGCTCTTTACAAGTGAGGAGAGATGGGGAACAGTTGTTCTATCTTTTGCCAAGATGCAGCCTGCGAGGAGCTCAGGTTGGCACTAATTTAAACCAGCATCAGAATCACATGATACCTGGATTCTGCTACTTCAAGCTGCAGCCAGGTTTTTTGGGGGGTGGGGGTGGGGCATGTCTATGTGTGAATGCTTCTTCCTCCAAACTCCTCACTGCCTGTAGAATAACAACATTATAGGGAGCAATCTGAAAAACCAAAACCGAAAACCCCATGCTTTTCTGACACCCTAATTTTATTTGTGCAAGGAATTGTTTCATGGGAGAAAACTCAAAATATGTATCATCCTACTTGCAGCCTTTAGCGGTATGGTCCAGGGAAAACATTACCATTCACCATTGCTAGCATGTCAGTAAAATGGTTCATCCAAGCATTTCTCCTGACATGCCTTTTGGGATAGAGTTCTAAACGTTTTTTTTTATATCCCCAAGCGGAATATTCAGACACACCACAGCTGTTTACCAGCACCCATATCTGTATCCTCAGTGAATAAAGTCCATGAAAAGCTCTGCCCCTTAATTCTACATTAAAAAACAACAACACAACAACACAAAAACAAACAGCAACAACAATCAAGTGTCATATAAAATTTATGAGATAAATGTCATTTCCTGAAATTCATTGATTTCCCCAAAAAGGTCCCCCTGCACAATTTCATCATCTTTCAAGGAACACAACAAAGTGCCAATCATGTTTGCCTCCTTTAAACTGGCAACTCTTGGCAAGTGCTTTACCAAGAGATGTTGAGGCATGCTTAGTTTATAGTGAAAGGTGGTACTTTTCCCGGGGGGGGGGGCTGTTCCTTAGAGAGAGAAGAACTACAGGCTTCCTGAAATTACATATTCCACTGTAAAACCGGACTCCACAAAAAGAGAGAGCAGACTTAATGAAATGGCTTGGGCAGGATTGTCTCCTATCAGCACCATGGACAGTGTGCGACCCTGAAGCCCTCTTTTTGATATCCACATACTGTACTTCTGATGGCCTCTCTGTTTCTCCTTGAACTTTCCTCCCCTCCTCTGTTTCCCCTTAGAATTGGGTTCTTTTCCTGGTCACAGTTCAGTTCTTAGGATATCCATTTTGACGGTTCACAGAAAATAATTTGGAGGAAGCACTTTGTAGGTAGGCAACTGTCAAGTGTTCTGCTCTAACAATAACAACTGAAGAAGTGTGCATGCACACGAAAGCTCATACCAAAATAAAAACTTAGTTGGTCTTTAAGGTGCTACTGAAGGAATTTTTTTAATAACAACAACAGCCAACTAGGCTTCTGGGTTTTGTCTTGGATCCTGTTCCTTTGAGTGTGTGTGTGTGAACAGTTTTAGACTACGTTAGTTCTTGAGGCACTCTGGAAAGCTTTTGCTTTTTAAAAAACAAAACAAAACAAAAAACACAACAACCCCAAACCTGTTCAAGTCGGTGCTTGGCCAGAGCTGTGGGCAACAGTTTCACGTCAAAGCAGAAATAAACACTGAATGCTACAAGTCTCGGGGAGCAAGGAGAAAAGACCAAGATTGCCCCGTTGAGGATAAGGTTTCTTGTATGCCTGAGGGCATGCCCTTCACATTTGCAGTGTCCTTGAGGCATTTTGACAAGGATACAACAAGGTTTTTTTTTTTTTTTTTTTGCATAGGCTGTGTCCTGTTTTGGTGAAGCAGGGATGCCTCTCCTAGAGGCAAAATGTGCTCAGGGCATTTCGACAACATAAGGAGTTTATTTACTGCCTCAAATCTGTCTGCGTGCTATTCTCCTGTTGCAGAGAACTGTGCAGAATTCTCTTTGCTGTTCCTGTGTTTTGAAGCCCTGAAGGCAATGACTCTGGGTATTAACCCCTATATATGTGCTTTGTGGAAGGTGTAATCAGTTGAGAAAAGATGGGGTTCAGTCGTAGAGCGCATCCTTTGCCTTTAGTCCCAGGCAATCTCTACTGATAAAGATAAATACAGTCATACCTCGGTTTAAGTACGCCTCGGTTTGAGTATTTTCATTTTAAGTACTCCGCAGACCTGTCTGGAACAGATTAATCCACTTTCCATTACTTTCAATGGGAAAGTTCACCTCAGGTTAAGTACGCATCAGGTTGAGTACTCCGCGGACCCGTCTCGAATGGATTAATCCACTTTCCATTACTTTCAATGGGAAAGTTCGCTTCAGGTTAAGTACGCTTCAGGTTAAGTACAGACTTCCGGAACCAATTGTGTTTGTAAACCGAGGTACCACTGTATCAGATCATATTTTAGGCTTGCATGCATGTATGTGAGAGGTAATATAAGCCGAGCAGTTAATGTGCAGTTGAGAAATGCACATTCCCCTATGCCTGTTGGGGACTGTATATATTGACTGGTAAAAGCACACAATTCCATCTTCGTAGACGGATTATGTGCCCATTACCCATGTAGCGTGTTGAATGTTCACGGGGCCCACTTGTTATGCACATTAACCACTCAAATGGCATTAGCCTTAACATCTATCAGTTCTGGGAAAATTCTACGTTTCTTGCTTCCTGGGATGTCCTCTTTTCTGGAGCTGCCTAGAAGATCAGGGAGGATGTTTTCATTGTTTAATGTGCCCGGGACTTGAAGATTATTAGTTGTCAGCATTGTGATGGTGTTGGTGTAATACCCCATAGTATTACAGTCCCCACTGGCTAAATTCAGACACAATTCATATTGGAATGTTGTTGGCATCCATCTGACTCGGGAGACAATGTAAGAGTACCTTCAGGGGTGAAGTCAAACTATTGTCTACTGTGGCTGTAGAGACCAATACAAAAGAAACATGTTTTGTTGCAGCTGGGGCAGATGAAGGCATCTCTGCACTTCTCCCATCGGACATTCCTTCTCTGGTTAATCCTATGGATACACAACCTGACTGATTGTGTCCAGGCTCTGTGGTCATACACAAGGGATTCTTGCACGGCAGGGTTGATGTTTCCAGCCTTCGTGTCATGTTGCAGACCTCTTTGTAGCACAGAACTGGTCTGCCAGTGGGCCTGTTGCCTGAAGCCAACTCCCTGTAAAGCCTGTCTTTGTGGATTCTACCATCTTCAATTCTGTGGATATGACCAAGTCAGCGTAGACATTGCTGAGACAGGAGTGCAAACATGCTGGGAATGTCTGCTTGGAAGGACGTGTCTTTGTTTGAGACTCTATCCTGCCAGGTGGTGCCCTAAATCTTCCCAATGCAGTGAGCTCTCGATCCTGACAGGTGTGTTGTTGGCATCCATTTGTACAGGACATTAGCAATACTTTCTCCCATAAAAAGGTAAAGGGACCCCTGACCATTAGGTCCAGTTGTGACCGACTCTGGGGTTGCGTGCTCATCTCGCATTATTGGCCGATGGAGGCGGCGTACAGCTTCCAGGTCATGTGGCCAGCATGACAAAGCCGTTTCTGGCAAACCAGAGCAGCACATGGAAACGCCGTTTACCTTCCCGCTTGGAGTAGTCCCTATTTATCTACTTGCACTTTGACGTGCTTTTGAACTGCTAGGTTGGCAGGAGCTGGGACCGAGCAACGGGAGCTCACCCTGTCGCAGGGATTCGAACCGCTGACCTTCTGATCACCAAGCCCTACGCTCAGTGGTTTAACCCACAGTGCCACCTGCGTCCCTAAAAACTTTCTCCCATAGGTAGACAAAATAGTCCACCACCTCAAGGGTGTGGTCACCGATGCTGACATGTGGTCTTCATCAGGCTGATGGTAAGGGTGAATCCCTTGCAGGCCTCGGCAAAATGGCTGATGAGGTTCCTTAGAGTGTGTTGTGAAGACTGTGCCATCTGCAAATTACAACTCTTATATAAGAACCCACCACATTTTGTCTTGGTGCGGAGATGTGCCAGGTTGAACAGACACCCTTCAATGGATGTACACACCATCTTCTGTTGAGCTGAAGGCATAGAACAACAACAGGGAGAAGTTTATGCCAAAGAGGTTTTGGACAAGAATACAGCCCTGTTTCACACTGCTCTTTATAGGGCATGTGTCTGAGGATGAGCCATCACCCTGGACGCTGTCACCCATGTTCTCATGGAATGAGGCAATCATCTTGTGGAGCTTAGGTGGGCATCCTATCTCATTGAACTTGGACATACAGTGGTACCTTGGTTCTCAAACTTAATCCGTTCTGGAAGTCCGTTCCAAAACTAAAGCATTCCAAGACCAAGGCGCGCTTTCCCATTGAAAGTAACGCAAAAAGGATTAATCCATTCCAGACTTTTAAAAAACAACAACCCCTAAAACAGCAATTTAACATGAATTTTACTCTGTAACGAGACCACTGACCCATAAAATGAAAGCAATCAACTATGTACTGCACTATAAAGTAAACAAGACAGTATTGTAGATGTTAAAAATTAAAATGATTTTGTTTCTTATTTGCACTGATGATAGTCATTGTTTGGATTGTTTCCACAGTCACACAATCAATCAATCAGTAGCTGAACTGGGTTCCACACAGTCACAAAAACAAATTATCCAAAAAAGCCTAAAAACAAAAATGCAAAATAAATAGCAAAAACAAAGGCGCCAAATACAGTGGTACCTTGGTTAGAATCATAGAATCATAGAGTTGGAAGAGACCACAAGGGCCATCCAGTCCAACCCCCTGCCAAGCAGGAAACACCATCAAAGCATTCCTGACAGATGGCTGTCAAGCCTCTGCTTAAAGACCTCCAAAGAAGGAGACTCCACCACACTCCTTGGCAGCAAATTCCACTGCCGAACAGCTCTTACTGTCAGGAAGTTCTTCCTAATGTTTAGGTGGAATTTTCTTTCTTGTTCTCGAACTTGATCCGTTCCAGAAGTCTGTTTGACTTCCGAAATGTTTGAAAACATTCTGATTGGTTCAGGCACCCTGGAAACAATAGGTGACAGCCACATCGGACGTTTGGTTTTTGAAAAAAAGTTCAAAAACCAGAACACTTACTTCTAGGTTTTCGGTGTTTGGGAACGAAGGCATTTAAGAATCAAGGTACCACTAGATGGATGGATGGATGTATAGATAGATAGGATCTATACATATAAATCCCCTCTCTCTGGTTCCATCCTAGTTTGGTAGCTATGCTGCTGTGGCATGCAGAACAGTAAACCGTGGTTAGTTCTCCACCGCCAAACCATGGTTTGAAACAGGCAAACCGTGATTTTAAGGATGCTGTTGCTGATTTGTACACCATAGCAAAATACAGCAAGTGATAAGCAGGGAGGACAGAGCCCACACATGCAAGGGAATGATGAACCACGTGGAAATACGTCTGAATTATTGTCATGACCAACCTAGCTCGGCTCAGCAGTCATTTGCAGTGGAGTAATTCCAGAGACTTTTGACATACCACTTCTTAAAACACCTCCTGGTACCTTTCTTGAAGGACGTGGAGAATGTAGCATGCTTCACAAACATCTGAGGGGAAAGGGCATGAATGAGTTTAAAGCCAGAGTCCCTTTTATGGAAAAAAAGAATTGGTGTGTGTGTGTAATCCTGCTTTACAGATCTTCTGATTGACCTCTGACATGCGCAGTGTATAACTCAATGGGGGAACTGGGGTTTGTGCAATTATTCCAGGGCTCTGTTCTGGCCGTTGACATATTCCCTTCTCAAAGGATGGTCTAACAAAAGCTCATGAATTTGGAATGCACAGCGAGGGAAGGCAGCTCATTTCTAAGTGATGGGCCTTGGATGATGGAGAGAGAGAGAGAAAGAAAGAAAGAAAAGAGAGAGAGAGAGAAAGAGAGAAAGAGAGAGAGAGAGAAATCTCATAACTGACCTAAATTGCTAGGAATTGATTTGGCAGACAGTGTATTGACATGTTTGAGTTCTGGGCAATGAATGATTGACAGATAATTGGCAAAGATTTAGCACAGTGGTCAAGGTTTGAAGAAAGGAAGAAGAGAGAGAGAGAGAGAGAGAGAGAGAGAGAGAGAGAGAGAGAGAGAGAGAGAGAGAGAGAGAGTTATCCTTCCTATGGAAATGCCTGTTTTATATTCACAATAGATCATCCCACTATTCATAGGCATAACCCACAGTAACCAGCATTAAACAGAGTCATGCCATTGTAGTTCAGCTTTGTCTACACTGACTGGTGCAGACTATCCAGGATTTCAGACAAGGGACATTCCCAAAACTACCTAAAGATGCCGGGGAACGAACCTGGGACCTTCTGTATTCATGGAGCTATGTTTATTCTTGGGAATCTTATGCCACCTCCCCCTACGTTCCCATTAGATCCTCCTCAGCTTTCTCTATCTTAAAGACCTCCTAAACCTCACCTCTTCACTCTGGTATTCTCAAACAGAGCTTCCTTCTCTTTGCCTCAAACCTTTCCAGAGACCCTTTCCTGAAACCTTGTAGAGCCTCTGCAACACTAAGCTAGACTTACCAAGCATCTGACTCCTGTGCTCCTATGTGATTTCCCTCTCTCTCTCTCTCTCTGTGTGTGTGTGTTTTAAATAAATTCTGTGTATTTTCTCTTTTTGCAGCTTTAAAGCAAAAGCCCGACTCCAAAGCCTTCTGATAAAAAAATGTCTTATGGTTCCATTGATGGGAGTGGCGTTGGAAACAGGAGCACTTTTGGTGGGCCTTCGAGACAAGGATACCAACCTTTAGGTATATTATTATTATTATTATTATTATTATTATTATTATTATTTTGTCATTGTTATTATTCTGCTCCGTAAGCAAAACCCCTAAGTGGTTTACATAACGTACAGTAAGATCTTCTTTTTTAAAAAGAATGGGGAATTCTATATGCAGCTTTATAACAAAAATTGCAAAGAACTGCATCGATAAAAACTGAGAATTTTATCAATAAAACTTCCAGTAAACTCTCAACAAGTAATAATAATAAAACACAGCTATGTGATGGATCAGCTGATCCAGGCAAATCATGCTTAAATAAATGGGTCGTCAGGAGGAGTCTGATGCTTCCGCCCAGGAACAACACCCCCCAAGAGGGTTTTCCAGAGAGTAAATGGTAAAGGACGCCTGGACGGTTATGTCCAGTCGAATTCAACTATGAGGTTGCGGCGCTCATTTCGCTTTCAGGCCGAGGGAGCTGGTGTTTGTCCACAGACAGCTTTCCGGGTCATGTGGCTAGCATTACTTAACCACTTCTGGCACAACGGAACACCGTGACGGAAACTGGAGCACACGGAAACGCCATTTACCTTCCTGCCACAATGGTACCTATTTATCTACTTGCAGTGGTGTGCTTTCAAACTGCTAGGTTGGTAGGAGCAGGGACAGAGCAACGGGAGCTCACCCTGTCACTCGGATTCGAACCACCGACCCTCCGATCGGCAAGCCCAAGAGGCTCAGGGGTTTAGACCACAGCGCCACCCACATCCTATAGAGTAGGTGGAACCCTGGCCTTTAAGAATATTGTGTTAGCTTCCCCAAATATAATGCTACTACTTGTTCCCTATTTTCTAACATTCCTTTCACACTGCAGTACCTGTTGTGTTATGGAACTGTGGCTTTTTGAGCAAAATACTGGCATGCTTTTTGACGCCAGCAAATGTTGTGTGACACAGGGGAAAAAAAACATCATTGGAGCATGCCACTGTCCTCACCCGTTTCACACATGTTTGCTACTGTTCCCCCATGATAGTGGATAGCTCAGTTGGTTAGAGCATGATGCTGAGAATGCCAAGGTTGCAAGTTCGATTCCCGCATGGGACAGCTGCATATTCCTGCATTGCAGGGGGTTGGACTAGATGATCCTCAGGGACCCTTCCAACTCTACAATTCTATGAATTCTATGGAGATAGTAGGAAAGAACTATATGACAATATACTGCCCTGAATTCCATCACTTTAAGGGAACTGCAAATAAGCATTAAGCATTCACTAAATTCTGTTAGTTTTCCAAAAGTGGCTTTTACGTTATATGACAGTTAAAACATGATGTGGAAATTAACAAGGAAACATCGGGGAAATGGGATAAATACTATGTGAATGCCGTCTTAAGCATTGTTCTTCTAACAAGCGTCTTGGGATGCTACTAGACGAGGCATAGGCAAACTCGGCTCTCCAGATGTTTTGGAACTAAAACTCCCATCATCCCTAGCTAACAGGTCAGGGATGATGGGAATTGTAGTCCCCAAACACCTGCATGGTTGAGTTTGCCTATGCCTGTACTAGACTCTGACTTCCTCCATCCCCAGACAGCAGATCCAATGGTCACAGACGACAGGAGATGCTGTGCAGCAACATCTGGGGACTGAAGGTTGAATAACATGTGGACTCATAGAAACATAGATTTGTAGAGCTGGAAGGGACCCCAAGGGACATCTAGTCCAACCCCCTGCAATGTACTCATCACAGCTTAAGAATCATTGACAGATGGCCATCCAACTTCTCTTGAAAGACTCTCCAATGAAGGAGAGTCCACCACCTTCCGAGGGAGTCGGTTCTGCTGTCAAACAGCTTTCACTGCCAGAAAGTTCCTCCTCACATTCAGTTGGAATCTCCTTTCTTGTAATTTGAATCCGTTGGTTCGGGGCCAACCCTCGGGAGCCGCAGGAAACAAGCTTGCTCCCTCTTCCATGTGACAGCCCGTCAAGTATTTGAAGATGGCTGTCATATCACCTCCCAAGAAGACGTGGAAGGAACTGGCAGCTTCTTAATATGAAAACGGAGGCAAAGGGAGTGAGTAAAAGAATGACTCTGGGGTTTCGAGGCCGGGTGGCAAACGGGGAGGTAAACAATATATCTCTGGGGCTGGCATGAAGCGTGGCGTGTGGGGGAGACTGTTAATGCCTGCCTCACTCCACAGTCCTTCCAGGAGTCATTGCACGGCGGCAAAACACAAGCCACTGACACTCATCGGGTGACAACGCAGCAGATCACCTGAGCTTGCCGTCACCCCTCTTGGCTGTCATTTCCGGTCTCGTCACCAAGCCGTCTGTGGCTCCCCCAGATTTTACGGCACGTCAGATTGAAGCGGCATATGCCCACGCTGGGAAGTTTCCCAAGTCGTCATTGCCAGTGATGGAAAATGTCAGTCAGTTAAGTAACAGAGCTAATTTAGAAAACAGTCTTCTGCCTTTTAAAGCCATCTCTGTAGACGAGATGACTAATTTAGAAATCCCACACTGCGGTGTGGGATAAGGGCCTCTTCCCCAAATGTGTCGTTCCCCGCACATATTCCAGCAATGATCAAACATGTGCACGGTACGTCATGCCTCTTTTGATAGGCAGACACATCTTCCGAATAAGGGGGTTTTTTACGCAGAAAATACTTGCAGCGCAGGACCGAGAGGTGCCTGGATTAGGAATACCTGTTCAGAATCTGGTTTGTGAGTATTTGCTGGGTAAAATATACCTCCGCTTATTTCATTTCATTAAAGATACAGCAAGGTAAAGGGACCCCTGACCATTAGGTCCAGTCGTGACCGACTCTGGGGTTGCGCGCTCATCTCGCATTATTGGCCGAGGGAGCCGGCGTATAGCTTCCAGGTCATGTGGCCAGCATGACAAAGCCGCTTCTGGCAACCCAGAGCAGCACACGGAAACACTGCTTACCTTCCCGCTGTAGCGGTTCCTATTTATCTACTTGCACTTTGACGTGCTTTCAAACTGCTAGGTTGGCAGGAGCAGGGACCGAGCAATGGGAGCTCACCCCGTCACAGGGATTTGAACCACCGACCTTCTGATCAGCAAGCCCTAAGCTCAGTGGTTTAACCCACTGCGCCACCTGGGTCCCAGATACAGTACTTGATCGTAAAAAAGAAAAGAAAACCCTGAAAGTGGTTCACAGAAAAAGTTAAAACAATTGAATTATCATTAAGGAAGAATCCAGAACTGCCTTATACAGAGTCAAAACCTTGGCCCATCTAGCACAGCATTGTATGCACTGACTGGCAGTGACTATCCAGGATTTCAGGCAGGAAATATTTTCAGGCCTCTCGGGAGAGGCCAGGGTTTGAACATGAGACTTCATGCATGACAGACAGATGTTCTACCACTGAGCTTTGGCCCTTTTCAAGTCTTGCAAGCCTCTGCATCATAGACATCTCTGTGAGACCTCTGCAACCCCGGGGAGGCTGGTGTCCTATTTATTAAGTTGCAAGTTCAGTATTGGCATATTGATTTTGCAATTGGGCTGTTGCATTAATTGTCCTGGTGACCACAATATATTTATTTGCAGTTAAAGATTGGAGAGGCTGAAACAAAGTTATGAAGTCATATTATACAGTCGTACCTTGGAAGTCGAACTGAATCCGTTCCGGAAGTCCGTTTGACTACCAAAGCACGGCTTCTGGTTGGATGCAAGAAACTCCTGCAGCCAATAAGTACCCACAGAACCCGTGTCGGATGTTCAAAAGAACATTTGCAAACTGGAACACTCACTTCTGGGTTTGCGGCATTCTGGAGCCAAAACATTGGACTTGCAAGGCGTTCAACTTCCGAGGTACGACTGTATGAGATTTTTTGGAGTTTTCACAACTCTGCCTGGAAATGCCATGGACTGAAAATGTGATTATTATTATTATTATTATTATTATCATGCAAGTCTCTACCATTGACCTGTGGCCCTTCCCTTGATCGTCTCCCTTTTCTGCAGTCAGAAGTCAGGACCCTCTATATATAAGAGGGTTGTTGTTGTTTAGTCGTTTAGTCATGTCCGACTCTTCGTGACCCCATAGACCAGAGCACGCCAGGCACTCCTGTCTTCCACTGCCTCCCGCAGTTTGGTCAAACTCATGTTCGTAGCTTCGAGAACACTGTCCAACCATCTCGTCCTCTGTCGTCCCCTTCTCCTTGGGCCCTCAATCTTTCCCAACATCAGGGTCTTTTCCAGGGAGTCTTCTCTTCTCATGAGGTGGCCCAAAGTATTGGAGCCTCATCTTCACGATCTGTCCTTCCAGTGAGCACTCAGGGCTGATTTCCTTCAGAATGGATATAAGAGGGTACATTTGCTGTTTATGTTGTTGCTGGCATCCGTCTGTCTCAAGATACAATGGAGTGCGCCTCTGGGGGTGAAGTCGAACCCCTGCTTTAGCAGCACCGAAGTGACCTCCTTGACACGCAAGCCTGGGCAGTGTGGTTGGAGGTCCTGGGCTAGCCAGACAACAATACCCTGCTGCCTTACATTTGAGTAGAGCACATTAGCCAGCCCTGAAATCCCCGCCTATGAGCTGACATTTCCCATTTCCCACTATGTGATGCTACATCACGGACCTTGGACTCAACTACACTCGCCAATTATATCATTATAACTGCATTCTAAACATGTGACACCAGGTGGCGATGTAGAGCAGTGATCCGTCGCCAATGAGATTTTGCATTAAGAACTTTTATACCGTTTTTTAAAAATCCATATAGATCCAGCCCCACTGAGGAATTCAAAATGACAGCTAATCATCACTCCTTGTTGCTACCACCTAAGGTGTGCAGCTAAGACCCCCACAGGCATAGGGAAAGTCCCATCAGAGGGGACTTAGACTGGGGTCCTCAGGCTTGGAGCTGTCTTTGGTATAATCTGGTAGTTTCCATTTCATTTATTTTTTTTTATCCACTGCTGCCGTAGTTCCATGAACTCATCCCCAGTGCCCCCTACCCTATTAAAAACATTATTCCGAATAGCAGTTTGCATGACCCACTAAAGAAGATAATAATGAGGTTATGAGAGAAAACGAAAGTGTTTTGAGTTTTTTTTAAGATGGCGCTGCTTCGTGTTGACGCAACAGGGAGCTCCAGACCAAGAAGATTTATGGGGAGGCTGGACTGATTAACCCACACAGGAGAAAGAACATTTGTGAAACCTTGTTTGATATTTATCTCAGCAGCTGGGAAACAATCGGTTGAAAGTGGAAAACATCTATGTGATTATAAGGGAAAGATTCGGATTATTATGAACTTGGAGAGACGATTTGAACTTTAGAAAAAAGATGGCAGTGGACAGTTGCGAGGAATTCCCAATTTCTTGAAGCATGGGAACCCCAAAAAAAATTTTTTAGATGATTTGGCATAATATTCGGTTTGATTGATATATATGTGTATAATTTGAAATAATGAATGTGATATAATTGGTTTTAATTGGAAAATTAATAAAAATATATTTAAAAAAAATAAAGAAGATAATAATGCAATACAGTACATTTATGGGCACAATTCGAAGTGTTGGTGCTGACTTTTAAAGCCCTAAATGGCCTTGACCCAGTATACCTGAAGGAGTGTCTCTACCCCCATCATTCTGCCCGGACACTGAGATACAGCACCGAGGGCCTTCTGGTAGTTCCCTCCCTGCGAGAAGTGAGATTACAGGGAACCAGGCAGAGGGCCTTCTCAGTGGTGGCACCCTCCCTGTGGAATGCCCTCCCTTCAGATGTCAAGGAGACAAACAACTATCTGACTTTTAGAAGACATCTTAAGGCAGCCCTGTTTAGGGAAGCTTTTCCTGTTCGATGTTTTATTGTGTTTTTACTATTCTGCTGGGAGCCGCCCAGAGTAGCTAGGGAAACCCAGCCAGATGGGTGGGATATAAATGATTACTATTATTATTAATGTTGTTATTAGTGTGAGAGGAGTTCTCAATTGGAGACTGACTTCCCTCCCACCCGATGGCTTCATCAACAACTGTTGCTGGCTGGCGGTGGGACATTCTTAGCTGGAACAGAGTTCAGACATGGTGGGGTCTGCCAACTGGACTGGTAGACCCTCTTAATCGCAGGTGAGCTAGCTCCTGGTGCAGCCACTTCTTAGAAGGCTGTCCGGTTTATAATTGCACTAATGAAGGCCCAAGCTGTTTCCGGGCTGCTTTGTTTTTGGTTGGGGGCTCTCAGTGACAAAGAGTGTCATTCTCAGTGGTGGCGTCCACCCTGTGGAATGCCCTCCCACCAGATGTCAAGCAAATAAACTACTATCTGACTTATAAAAGACATCTGAAGGCAGCCCTGCTTAGGGAAGCTTTTAATGTTTGATGTTTTATCGTGTTTTTACTATTCTGCTGGGAGCCGCCCAGAGTAGCTGGGGAAACCCAGCCAGATGGGTGGGGTATAAATAATAAATTCTTATTCTTAAAAATTAATTGCATATTTATTCACAATCCACTGAAAACGGTTTAGTTTAATTAATTCAGCAAAAGGGATGGACTTGATGCCAGCTTTTCAAAGTCCCCACTACTGCCCCTTTCCTCTTAGCAATCCCCGCAGGTAATCACTCTGCCCCACCCCCAGTGGGAGGCCCCACCCACTTTGAGAACTGCTGACTTAACCCATCTTTCTCTAGTTGTCTCTAGTTTCAATGAATCACGCTCCCTTAATACTACATTGTCTTTATTCTATGACTCACAATCTACTCCCATCATTATGACGGCTGTTCCTGCCTGTTTATATGCTTTGTTTGTCTGATGCTATTTGGTCTTCTTGAAGTGCAAAGAAGGGGAAAGAGATGGGGAGCAAACTTTGGAAAGTCCGACAATCATCCCTGCAGCCTTAGAGCAGCAGCAGCAGCAGCAGCCGCCTGCCCACCCACAAATGCACACACAGCTTTGATTGACAAGTGTTGAATGGGAAGACTCTAGTAGCCATGTTCTTGTTGTCTTGCAGCTTTGTCCAAGGCGAACCTGCTGGACCCAGATGGGTTTAAACTCCAGAGGGTGGTGAGCAAGCTTTTCACAAGACTTGGAACCCAACATTCTCCTTTCCTATTTAATTTGAGAAAACCAAAATTTCCCATTACATAGGGATACTGTGAACAACAGCTTGTTCTGACCGATGTTGTTGTTGTTGTTATTTATTAAATTTATATACAGCCTGTCAGGGATTATTGTGACTACTCCTGAGTAACGACCTTCCACATGCCTGTCTTTCAAAAGTCTTTATTAGTCCTCATTATTTACGGTGTAGTGAGCGGTCGGTTTCATGTCTCCTCATTCCGAATCAGAATCCGGCACTGCCCCCTTCCGCGATTTGGACCAACATAAAAGCCTCGGGACACTGAATCTCCTCCCCTTTCTCCTCCTCCTCAATTCCGGAGTCGGGGGGGGGGAGGGTCTGCGTTCTGCCTGCGTCCTCTCCTCTCTTTCCCTCTCCCTCCTCTTCCTGCCTGTGGAGCAGGGGCTCCTGGATGTTGCCAGAGGTCTGGCACTCCCTTTCCGTCTCCTGACTTTCCTCATCCGTCCCTTCGCTTTCATGACTGCTTGGAGATGGGCTGCTTCTGATGAGGGGGGGCCTGTTCTCTATAAGCCCTTCCCCCCCCCCCCGACTTTGATGAAGCCCTTCATCAAAAGATCTCAGGGTGGTTCACAGAATGAAATACAAGATAAACCTGGTTGCCAAATTCTGCACCAGATGAACCAGACGTAGGCAGCCCTACGTATAATGCATTGCAGTAACCCAACCAGAACATAGACAACAGAAATTAGGCTACCCTTGTCCAGATAAGGGTGTAGCTGGGCCACCAGCCGAAGCTGATGGAAGGCATTCTATGGCAGGGGTTCCCAACAAAATTTTCTTGAGGACCCCCCACCGAGCCGCTATTGTGACAAGGACCCCCATTAATTCCTAATCCTAAAATTAAAAAGTGAGAGCCAAATTAAGAGTCTTTTTATATTGTATATTTATACGTTTTTACAGTTACAACAGAGTACTCCATCAGTATACAGTTAGTTTTAATTTTCAGTTCTTAATGAGATGAGTTAAATCTGTCCTTTGGGTCCATTATTTCTGAAATATTAGGTTCCAAACTTGAAACTTTCACTCTGAAATCCGACCGCATGTCGAGCCGATTCCTATATTTGTTTTTCATGAAACACATGGAAGAAAATGCTTGCTTTGTTTACAAACACTACTGTTTTGCAAAGAGGCAGCGCACGCCAGGGAGGAGGGAGGGGAATGGAGAAGACGGGGTATCTGCGCAGTAGCGCACAAATGAAGCCAACACGTGCAAAGCATCTTGGGGAGGTGAGCGTTAGTAGAATGCGCACGCTGCCTCTTTGCAAAACAGCAGTGTTTGTAAAGCGCCACCTAACGGCATACAGCAGAACTACTGCCTCTATCTAATTCTAGTTTTGTGCTAGACTCTGCTCATGCAGGAAGCGGCCAAAACAAAAATCTGTTATCATACAAAATATATTTAATATATTTTTTATTCTAATAGCATCTTGCGGACCCCTCTGGCATAGCTCGCGGACCCCTGGGGGTCCCCGGACCACCTGTTGGGAACCACTGCTCTATGGCACTGAGGCCACCTGAGCCTCAAGTGACAGCAGAGGATCCAGGAGGACCCCCAAGCTACAAACCTGCTCCTTCAGAGGAAGTGTAACCCCATCAAGAACAGGTAACCTCCTAGCCACCTGGCCCATTCGCAGTCCCTCAATCTTAAACTGGATTGAGCTTCAGTTTGTTGGCTTTCATCCAGCCCAAGGCAAGACACTGGTCCAGATGTAAAGGAGAAGCAAACTCCAAATGATGTCACTCAGTGCTTTCATGTACAGTGGTACCTTGGTTTAAGTACAGCTTAGTTTATGAACAACTTGGATTAAGAACGCTGCAAACCCGGAAGTAGGTGTTTTGGTTTGTGAACTTTGCATTGGAAGCAGAACATGTTCCGCTTCCTGTTGAGTGTGTTCCATTTGTAAATTGAGTCCCCCGCTGCTATGGGAAAGCACGCCTTGGTTTAAGAACGCTTTGGTATAAGAACCGCCTTCCAGAATGGATTAAGTTCGTTAACCAAGGTACCACTGTAGATGTTAAATAGGGGGTAAAATTGAGTTCTAAAAACTCCACATTGAAGTCTCCATGGGTCTGAAAAGCACTCCCCAAGCATCACCTTCTGGGAGCGAGCATCAAAGTAGGACTGGAACTACCGCAAAGCACCGCCAGCTGCTTCCAGCTCAGACAGCCGCTCCAGAAGGATTCTGTGGTCGCTGGTATTGAAAGCCGCTGAGAGGTTGAGAATGAACAGGGAAATATTTCCCCTGTCTCTCTCCTGACAGAGGTCATCATGCAGGGCGACCAAAGCAGTTTCTGTGCCCAGACTGGGCCTTCTCTTCTTAGTGGTAGTCCTGGCTCCTTTTAATGCCAGAAATAAGTAACCTATGGAGTTGTTGACATTTGTGCAAGCTGAACTCAGACAAAGAAAAGAAAAAGCGGGGACAAGCAAAAAAGAAATGGGGAAGCTGTAGGAAACCTATTGTTTCTATTTTGCAAGCCTTTGAGCGTACAGTTTTCACTAACAAACCAGGTCAATAAAATTATATCATCTTAATTTACTCTGTTCCTCCTTTTATGGGAACAGCATAGTAATGACAGCCTGGGCCACTGTGGTTTGCAAAACTGCCAATTTGTTCGGCTTTGAGCAAGAACACACTGTTATAGCGAGGAATGCAATAAAGCCACAAGATTCACCCTCAGATTTGACGGCATCTGAGTGAGACTCCTTATACTGATTATAGCCTTCCTATGGTAGTACAGTGTTTATCTTTTCTCTTACAATTTCATGTGGCAGCCTGATCCTAAATATTTGTACTAGCATAGCCATCTTGGAGGCTGTTGCCTTCTCACTCTGTTTTTTAAAGAGTGACAATTTATTAGTGGCAACTGTTAGTTGGGGTGGTTTGGGCCACGAATGGGGAACCCCTTTTTGGCACTCAGACCAGATAGAGAACTAGCTCACCTTCTTGCCAGAAACCATCCTCAACTCGGCTGCCTTGTTAAGGACATTATGATCAGCAAATGCAACCTGGTCATTTTTGCCCCAGCCTGAGGATTATTGCTTTGTGGTGACATGGAGGTTGGCTTTTGCACTAGTTGTAGTGCAACTAGTTGCTGCTGAAATATTAGAAGCCCCATCAGTATTGGCATTCTGCTGGCTTCCGAAGGCACACCAGCTTTGTAAGGCATTCCCCTGAACTTGAACTTCTGATCTTATTGTTGCAACAGTTTTAATCGCCATGCATTTTAACTGCCTTATTTATGTAATATTTTAATTACAGGTCTTAATGTTCTGATGGAATTGCTATTGCATATTTTAATTAGGTAAGTTGAGGGAGCCCTGATATATTTAGTGGTGATGAGAAGACTGAGAGGAGAACTGTTACCTGAAGGGCTGTTGTAAGGGGGAGGGCTTATAGGGAACAGCGCCCCCCCCCTCATCAGGAGCAGCCCATCTCCCAGCAGTAATGAAAGCGAAGGGTCGGAAGGGGAAAGTCAGGAGACGGTGAGGGAGTGCCAGAGCTCTGGCAACATCCAAGAGCCACTGCTCCTCATACAGGAAGAGAGGGAGGGGGAAAGAGAGGATGGGACTCAGACAGGCCGGAGACCTTTCCCCCTGACACCGGAATTAAGGAGGGGGAGAAAGGGGAGGAGGTTCGCTGTTCCGCGACTCTTATGTTGATCAAGGTCGCGAAAAGGGGCAGTGCCGGATTCTGAATCGGACTGATGACACATGAAACCAGCAGCTCACTTCACTGTAAATAATGTGCACCAATAAAAGTTCCTGAAAGACAAGCATGTGGAGGGTCGCTACTCAAGAGTAGTCGCAAAAACCCTGACAGCTGTCATGGGGAGAAAACTCGTTTCAGGTAGGGCCCGAAGCAATGGATTCAAATGACAAAAAAAGGAGAGTTGGACTAAGCATCAGAAATAACTTTGTGACAACAAGAACGGTGGATGAATGGAATGAATTATCAGCAAGGCCAGAAATCAGATTACCCAGTTCCAAGTGTTTCACAGGTAGGTAGCCCCATGGAATGTGGGAGAGATAAGTCTCCCTAACCCTGACCTAAGCCCTCTGTCCCACTTCACATTTGGTCGTCCCCACTGGTTGTCCTCAGCTAACAGCAGACTGGGTAGCTTTAGTACTGAGTACCTACGAAACCGTCAGCACCAAGGAAAGTGTGTCAACTAAGCTGCGAGACTCTTAGCAACCAACTCCCTGGTGAGAGCTTGTTCCTTTCACCTGGGACCTGCCCTGCTTGTTCACTGCCATCCCACAAGCTCAAATGTATGACGAGGACACAGCTGGTGCTCTTGTACCACCTGCAAAAGGACGAGAGAGAAAGAGAGGGAGGGCGGGAGAGAAAGCCTTCCTTACAGTGAAGAAGCCACTTGCAGATGGAGCCAGATCCAGTCCTTCGAAAGCTTCTGTTTATTTGGCACCGTGGCCCCTGGCAAGGGGCCATGGCGACTGGTGGATGGGCTCCAAGCCATCCCAGCAGATGGGGTTGAGGGAAAGGCAGCCAATACGCCACAGAGCATCTTGTTTGCTTGGCAGCAGAGCAGATGATTCCCAGTTGCTGGAGTTGAAGTAGGTGGACAAGCTGGGGAAGTTGTACACGCATCATGGGTGTGGCTGAGTGGAAGGGCCTCTGTAAACCCAGCCCCTAGTAGATTGGTCCATCTGCCGCTCTTTTTAGCAAGAACTTCTAGTGCAGTAGAGGTTCATGTCATCTCTTATTGAGCAGCATTTTGTGTCTAGGTCTGCGTATACCGGATCTGCCACCCCTTCTGTTTTCTGGTCGTCTTCTGCAGATATGCAAAGTTCCACCAAGCTTCTCTTCACGCAGTCTGGTTTTCTGTTCGGGGTTTTTTTCAGACTCCCCACCCACCCACCCATTACTCCAAATTTAGTAGGGGTTTATTCCTTTTGCCCATCTGAATACATGCCCTTGGGCAACTTATTAGAATCTGACAATGATGCTGTTGGGTTTGAGAGAGTCTTCTGCTGTTGTTGGCATATATCAAGGACCTGTGGAGCTCCCTGAGCTTGGGTCAAGATACCTTTGCACATTCATGCACAACAGATCTCTAATCTTTAAATATCAGTTAATCATGAAAACAATGCCAGGGGTATATGTATGCATGGAACAGAACATGTCCTGTATGTTCAGACCCCACCTGGAACACTGTGTCCGTTTCTGGGCACCACAATTTAAGAAGGATATTGACAAGCTGGAAAGTGTGCAGAGGAGGGCAACCAAGATGATTAAAGATCTTATGATGTAAAGCCTTATGAGGAACGGTTGAGGAAGTTGGTCATGTATAGCCTAAAGTAGTGAAGACTTAGATGTGATAGCATAGCTATCTTCAAAGGTGGAAGGAATCCAAAGGGCCATCTAGTCCAACCCCTTGTGATGCAGGGATCGCAGCTAAGGAATCCCTTACAGACGACCATGCAATCTCTGTTTAAAAACCTCCAAAGGAGGAGAGATCGCCAGCTTCCGAGGGAGTCCCACTGTTGAACAGCTCCTACTGTCAGAAAGTTATTTTGGGTGTTTTGTCGGAATCACCTTTCTTGCAACTTGAATACATCCATTCAGGTCCCACCATCTGGAGCAGCAGAAAACAAGCTTGCTCCGTCACCCATATGACAGCCCTTTAAGTATTTGAAGATGGCTACCATATCTCCTCTTGAGTCTCCTTTCCGCAGGCTAAGCATATTCAGCTCCCTTAACCATTCCTCCCAAGTCTTGGTTTCCAGACCCCTGATCCTTTTGGTGCCCTCCTCTGTATACATTCTAGTTTGTCAACTGCCATGCCCAGAACTGGACACAGTACTCCAGGTGTGGTCTGACAATGGCAGAATATCACTTCTCTTGATTGGGACACCCTAAGTTGATGCAGCCTAAAATAGCATTCACTTTTTTTTTTTTTTGCTGCTGCTGCTGCTGCTGCTGCTGCTGCTGCATCACACTGTTGACTCATGTTAACCTTGTGGGCTATTGAGATCCTTAGATTGCTTCCCATGTGCTGCCGTTCATCCTGTATTTGTACATTTGATTATTTTTGCCTAAGTGTAAATAAAAAAAAATCTCATTGCAATCAGTTTCTCTACAATACTGGGGGTGAACTTTGGTTGCCCGGAAGGGTTTGAACCTTTAGGGGAGTAAGTGGGTGGGTTCAGAGAGAAGTCAGTGCTCTTTTCCCATGTCCCCCATTTGCTGTTGAAATCTTTTTAGTCAATGGCTATGACTCATCCAGGTTGAAATGCAAAGAACCATTAGGTCTAGTTTGACCGTTAACATTCACAATATTTTGTGATTCGTGGGCTATGTGTGCTAAGATTGTTCTTAATTATTTTGCTCTCTGTGTGTGTTTTAAAACGAAGTCCGTAGCTTCTTTCTATAGCTTTATGTATCACACTGGGAAGCATTGGAGGTGAGGTAGAAAATTCAAAATAAACGCAAACAGGCAGTAGCTGCACCAGTAAAATCTATGGATAATTATGAGTTGATCTTCTTATCTGCCCGGAATCAACTCTCTGTGCTGGTGGGTCAGTTGTTTGGAATCCCTTAGAATCATAGAACTGTAGAGTTGGAAGGGACCCTGAGGGTCATCCAATTCACCCCCTGCAATGTGAGGTTTGAACCCACAACCCCGAGCTTAAGAGTCTCATGCTCTGCTGACCCAAATATCTGCCTTTTTGGGGTATCTTTTTGGGCCACCTGAATGACAGCTCTCCTTGATTGCACAAGATGACAGAATGTGGGTGCCTTCTGAGAGTTTTATTTTATGGCGCCCCATAAATTCAGTTAAAATTTTTCTAGTCAGCAAACTGGAAAGCAAGGAATAGCCACAAATTCCATTCCTCTTTTTATTGTTTGCAAAAAATAAAGCAACAGTTACCAGAGGGGCAGTATCTCACATTGCATAGAGTGCAGTACAGAAACAGTAGACTTGTGATAGATGGCTTGACGTGCCATTCTCTAAAGCAGGAGTCGGGAATCTCAGGACTGGGGGCCAAATGCAGCTCTCCATGACTCTGTCTGGCCCTCAGAATCTTCCCTAGGCCCCGACCTTCCCCAGGCAACACCCCTCACCCCCTCCTTGATTGCCCAACCCAGCTGCAGTGTCTCCTTGATGCCTCTTGCTTGCCTGGATGTAGAGAGGTGTTTGTATACACCTGTGCAAAGGTTAGCATCACATCCATTCCTCCTCCCGCTTTTGCCTCTGGCCCCAACCACCGTCGGCAGGTGGTCCCCAAAAGTTTTTTCCACAAGAGCACAGTTGTCTGGGTGTGGGAATCAACCCTTAGGAGGAGGTTGTGGAACTGACAATCTAATCAGCTCCACACATTTGGACTGGTGTGTGTTTTGATGAATCGCTGCATCTCTGCATATTTGTCAGGGACCATGCTGAGGAGGGCTGCACTGAGGAGGAATGGTGAGAGCCTCCCCCTCTCCTCCCCTCTCCCCCCCCTCCTCCTGAACAGGATCCTGAATCTTCCCAGGAGGAGGAGGAGGAGGACAGTATAGATTTCAAAGAGTGGTTTGGAGAGGGACATAGTTCAGAAGCCAGAAGCTGGGAAATACTGGATGGGGAACAGCAAGGAGAAGAAGCACTGGGAGAGAGGGGGTTAACAGATTCACAGTCTCTGGAAAGCATTCATCTACTCAGCCCAAGGTCAAGAAGAGCTGATAAGGTGGCAGAACAGAAAGCACAGAGGGTATGAGCTCAGGTTACAAGACGCAGTAGTGATGTGGGTGACTAGGGAGGAAGTGGTTGGAACCCTTAATTGGGAGCACCGT
This sequence comes from Zootoca vivipara, assembly GCF_963506605.1. NCBI lineage: Eukaryota > Metazoa > Chordata > Lepidosauria > Squamata > Lacertidae > Zootoca > Zootoca vivipara. The sequence goes on from NC_083283.1 coordinate 4,594,544, forward strand.
CATTCCTAGGAAATGGATTCTTTGTTCTCTCGCTGTGATCATTAAAGTTTCTAACTGGTAAGAAGACCCCTTTCCCTTTTTTCTACTTATCTACTGCCAAAGGGGGGGAGGGGGAGGAAGCCGGTTCCCTGAAGCCTGACAATATCGTCCACATCCCTCACCATCAACTCAAAACATGTGCTTTTCGGCGGAGTTTGTTCAAAATCAAATACAATTTCACATTCAAATGTTACGTACTTTTGTACACACTTGAACCCAGGATAGACATTTTGTGTGCCTTTGTATATTAATTTTATATGCACCATCCCTGAAAAACACATTTTTTATGCATGTTACAGGTAGGTAGCCGTGTTAGTCAGCTGTACTCAAAACAAAATACCAGTAAAAAAATTCCTTCCAGTGGCACCTTAGAGACCAACTAAATTGGTCATTGGTATAAAGTGTGCATGCACACGAAATCTCATACCAATTACAAACTTAGTTGGTCTCTAAGATGCTACTGGAAGGATATATATATATATATATATATATATATATATATATATATATATATATATATATGCAGTTTTGAACCCAAACCTGATTGCAAATTGTGAAGATGTGTGCGTTCTTATCTGCACACAACTCTGGGACCTGCAAATTAGCTCATTTTGCCTCACACTGTGGACTGAACAACAGCAACAACAAAAAATGATATTCCATCTTTTCCCCATCCCAATACTTTGAGGGATTTCAATGCCTCTTGCTGGGGACTTTTTTTTTTTTTTTTTAAATCCAAATCAAATCACAAATGACACTTTTAACATCAGCTCGAGCACAGTGCTTCTCAGCGCAGTTAGTTCAGCATTTGGGAGCCAGCAATCAAGCACAAATTAGCTCCGAGATTGAAGTGTGGAAGGTTTGGGACTGCAGACCCTGCTAAAAAGAAGAGTGAAGCAAAGCCAAGAATTCTGGGTCACCCACTGAATATGATCCTCTTAGCAAAGGCAGCAAGGGAGGCAGGGAGCAGCAGTACAAATTCCTGTTCTTTCATGGACTCATTTGGTTTCTGCAGGAAAAATTGAACCCAGAATGTATGAGAATAGAACTCAGTATACAAAATTATGGATGCTATGCCCTATGTTGGCTTTTTTAAAAAATAAAATAAATACTTTGTATACCCCACCTCATCTCTATACATTCTTTCTAAGCCCCCCATCCCTCTCTCGTTCCTCAGCCCAGGTTTTCCTTGTGATATTGGTTTATGACACTATAAAAATGCTTTTATGGTTTGGCACCAGCATATTTACGTTCACTCCCCCCCCCCTCTGGTGAGAACTGTAACTATACCCTACACTCAAACAAGTCCATTAATCTCGACGTGCCTGGAGAGCACAAAGAAGAGGTGGCTTTTTTTCAGAGGAGGAAGAGGAAGGAGGAAGGTGTTTGCTACATCTGTCCCAGGCTTGAAATGTACAAGGGAAGCACATTATCCTGGCCCCTGCTGAAATATCCACCACTAGCCCAGTGCTTTTTGGTGACATTTGGGAGTCAATTACTGCTGCAATAAGATAGGATAGGACCGGGGTTTGGGGTGGGGAGATCAACCCATGCTGAATGTGGATTCTAGCAGATTTGGAGCTTTGCTCCTGAGGTGCCACTTCAGATGTCCTTGAGCATCTCTCCACAAGATGGTGGAAGCTGCCCTGAAGAATACTGGTTGGCTATTGTGTTAGCTCAGTTGGGTCTCTTTTAAATCAGAACCAGTGGAGGCAGTGGAGGTCCTGTGTGACTGCCTGGAGGTGGTTGGAGGATGGATGGCGGCTAACAGATTGAGGTTATATAGGAGTATAGTGTCTAGATCAAGGGAAGTAATAGTACCACTGTATTCTGCTCTGGTCAGACCTCACCTGGAGTACTGTGTCCAGTTCTGGGCACCACAGTTCAAGAAGGATACAGACAAGCTGGAACGTGTCCAGAGGAGGGCAACCAAAATGGTAAAAGGCCTGGAAACGATGCCTAATGAGGAACGGCTTAGGGAGCTGGGTATGTTTAGCCTGGAGAAGAGAAGATTAAGGGGTGAAATGATAGCCATGTTCAAATATATGAAAGGATGTCATATGGAGGAGGGAGAAAGATTGTTTTCTGCTGCTCCAGAGAAGCGGACACGGAGCAATGGATTCAAACTTCAAGAAAGAAGATTCCACCTCAACATTAGGAAGAACTCCCTGACAGTAAGAGCTGTTCGGCAGTGGAATTTGCTACCAAGGAGTGTGGTGGAGTCTCCTTCTTTGGAGGTCTTTAAGCAGAGGCTTGACAGGCATATGTCAAGAATGCTTTGATGGTGTTTCCTGCTTGGCAGGGAGTTGGACTGGATGGCCCTTGTGGTCTCTTCCAACTCTATGATTTTATGATTCTAGGTTGAATCCTGACAAGACAGAAGTACTGTTTTTTGGGGACAGGGGGCAGACAGGTGTGGAGGACTCCCTGGTCCTGAATGGGGTAACTGTGCCCCTGAAGGACTAGGTGTGCAGCCTGGGAGTCATTTTGGACTCACAGCTGTCCATGGAGGCGCAGGTCAATTCTGTGTCCAGGACAGCTGTCTATCAGCTCCATCTGGTACACAGGCTGAGACCCTACCTGCCTGTGGACTGTCTCCCCAGAGTGGTGCATGCTCTAGTTATCTCTCGCTTGGACTACTGCAATGTGCTCTATGTGGGGCTACCTTTGAAGGTGACCCAGAAACTACAACTACTCCAGAATGTAGCAGCACGGCTGGCGACTGGGAGTGGCTGCTGGGACCATATAACCCTGGTCCTGAAAGACCTACATTGGCTCCCAGTATGTTTCCAATCACAATTCAAAGTGTTGGTGCTGACCTTTAAAGCCCTAAACGGCCTCGGTCCAGTATACCTGGAGGAGCATCTCCACCCCCATCGTTCTGCCCGGACACTAAGGTCCAGCGCCGAGGGCCTTCTGGCGGTTCCCTCACCGTGAGAAGTGAAGTTACAGGGGACCAGGCAAAGGGCCTTCTCAGTAGTGGCACCCGCCCTGTGGAACGCCCTCCTGCTAGATGTCAAAGAGAAAAACAACAACCAGACTTTTAGAAGACATCTGAAGGTAGCCCTGTTTAGGGAAGCTTTTAATGTTTGAAGTTTTATTCTGTTTTTAGTGTTCTGTTGGGAGCCTCCCAGAGTGGCTGGGGAAACACAGCTAAATGGGCGGGGTAACAACAACAACAACAACAACAACAACAACAACAACAACAACAAGGTTGCAGATTCAGTCCCCATATGGAACAGCTGCATGTTCCTGCATTGCAGGGAGTTGGACTAGATTATTCTGAGCTCCCCCCAAATCTAGAATCTTATGAGTCTATAATACCAACTGGAGGCACATCAAATGCCCTTTCCAAGGTCTTGGTGATAAATAGGAAGGTTGCTGTCCAACATTAATTATATTTTTGTATTAATGGGATATTTTAGGATTCTTTTGGGAATTACAGGGACAGAACTACCTAAACTGTATAGAAGCCTATTCATGTATGCGACTAAAGGGGCAAAAATGTTACCCACCCCAAAATGGAAAGAAGCAGAAGGACGCAGTAAAGGAAGAATGGATACAAAAACTGATGGAACAGTGGTGGGATTGTTGTAATAACCTGCAATTTCATAAGAATATATATTCAAAGCAGATAAATAAATGAGCAAATTAAGTCAATTTGGATATGCAGAAGATATTAACAATAAATTTAAGGAACTGCAGAGAGAAGGGGGAGGAAGTCAAGTTTCGAAATGTTAAAATGATTGTAAAATTAGTGAAATGTATAAACCTGAAAAGCATAAATATATATATTTTAAAAATCATATTTTAGAATTTGTCAGTTTAGAGAAAAGCCAAGTAAGAGGTGTCAGGATAGAGGTATATAAAAATTATATGTGCCACGGTGAAAATGGACAGAAGGAAAGCTTTTCTACCTCTCTCATAATGCCAGAACTCATTGGCATCCAGTGAATTTGAATGCGGGAGGATTCAGGACAGAAAAAAAATAAAGGACGTCTTTGCGCAGCGCAAACAATGGAACTCCCTGCCACAGGAAGCTGCAATGGCCACCAACCTAGGTGGTTTTAAAAGAGGATTGGACAAATCCATGGAGGAGGAGGAGGAGGAGGAGGAGGAGGAGGAGGAGGAGGAGGAGGAGGAGGAGGAGGAGGAGATGGCTGTTGTTGGCTACTAGCCAAAATAACTATGTTCTGCCTCCACAGCTGGAGGCAGCAATGCTTCTGAATACCATAATGTAGGAGTTACTGGAAGGCACACCGGTCCTCATGGGACTCCTGAAACAGAAGCTAGAACAGTTTGGGGACCACAGCTCTGGATCCAGCCACAGCTCTGGATCCTGATTACATTACTGCTCCTGCAGGGTGGACACAATGGTGGAGGCAGCCCCCTAGTTGGGGAAGTCAATCTTCGTAGGCCTGAGTAGAAGAAGAGAAGAAGAGTTTGGATTTGATATCCCGCTTTAGCACTACCTGAAGGAATCTCAAAGCGGGTAACATTCTCCTTTCCCCTCCTCCCCCACAACAAACACTCTGTGAGGTGCGTGAGGCTGAGAGACTTCAAAGAAGTGTGACTAGCCCAAGGTCACCCAGCAGCTGCATGTGGAGGAGTGGAGACACAAACCCGGTTCCCCAGATTACGAGTCTACCGCTCTTAACCACTACACCACACTGGCTCTCAGTGTGTAGGAAGGTGTTCATCAACAAATAGTGAACAGCCTTCTGCATTTGTTCTTCAGCTCAGCTGTCACCTGGTGGAGGAAAGGGCTTAAGGCATGGGTAGGCAAAATAAGGCCCGGGGGCCGGATCTGGCCCAATCCCCTTCTAAATCTGGCCCGCGGACAGTCCAGGAATCTGTGTGTTTTCACATGAGTAGAATGTGTCTTTTTATTTAAAATGCACCTCTGGGTCATTTGTGGGGCCTGCCTGGTGTTTTTACATGAGTAGAATGTATGCTTTTATTTAAAATGCACCTCTGGGTTATTTGTGGGGCATAGGAATGTGTCCATTTTTTCTTCTTTCACAATATAGTCCAACCCCCCATGAGGTCATGACGGAACAGTGGACCGGCCCCTTGCTGAAAAAGTTTGGTGATCCCTGGCTTAATGGGGTGATATTCCCATTTCCTCTGGTTTCCAGGGCCACAGAGATGCTTACCGTACTTCTTATGTACTCCCAGTTCACCATGAGACCCCCCTCCCCCGGATGAGACATCGTATGGCGAGAAGACCCATCACTGCCCTCCATTGCCATTTCCCCATCCTGCTTTCTCAATAGCCACGTGGTCCCGAACTCTCAGATCATCCCTTCAGGCTTGTCTCAGCTTCACCTTGAGGAGGGCTTCCTTTGTGGCTCTGGAACTGCCCAGGAAATGCTTTTCGAAAGGGCAAAGGGGGCGGCAGAGATAGTAAACATCCCTAAAGCAGCACTTGTACGCCCTGTGGGTTTCAGGGGGGAGCCGGGCAAGCAAAGTGGAAGCCGGCAGCTGCGCTGATCGAAGTTGTCACAACCTCTTTGCAGGCCTCATCAATGAATAATGAATCAGGCAGCGGGTTTTTGCGCCTTTGTCTCAGATTTATCAGGAGGAAGTTTACGAGGCCCACCGGTGCAGTTGCTGGGAGGTTTATGGCGGGTTTGGCGTTATAGCTCTGCAAGCACCTACAATATGATGGGGGGGGGGAGGCGGGAGGAGAGTCTGGCGCATTGCTGCCAGCAACCTTCAGTTATCAAGGAAAGGGGAAGAAGTGTCCTCTGCAGGCAACCCTGGCTTGGAACATGATTTCCAAAACATCTAACAGTTCATGAAGGATACTGACAAGCTGGAACGTGTCCAGAAGAGGGCAACCAAAATGGTCAAAGGCCTGGAAACGATGCCTTATGAGGAACGGCTTAGGGAGCTGGGTATGTTTAGCCTGGAGAAGAGAAGGTTAAGGGGTGATATGATAGCCATGTTCAAATATATAAAAGTAAGAGCTGTTCGGAGGTGGAATTTGCTACCAAGGAGTGTGGTGGAGTCTCCTTCTTTGGAGGTCTTTAAGCGGAGGCTTGACAGGCATATGCCAAGAATGTTTTGATGGTGTTTCCTGCTTGGCAGGGGGTTGGACTGGATGGCCCTTGTGGTCTCTTCCAACTCTATGATTCTATGATCTTGGGTTGCCTTAACTAAAAGGCTAAAACTAGCCTAGCAAAGCTTCTCTTTATAAGCTGCAAAGGGATAGCACTCTGCTGAACCCACAAACATGAAGAAGGAAGGATAACGTGTAATAAATATATCCTCTCCCAGCATTTATACCCATCCCTACACATATTAGGGAGCAAGGCACTCAGACCAGCTCCTGAATCTCAAGCCCTACAACTGCATTTGAAAACTCCATCATCACCCAATTTGCCTGCCGAGGTTCTTCGTCAGGAAAACTCTGGCATGCAATCCTTCCGAAGACTCTCTCTCGCCCCCAAATGCAAATCCTTGTCATTTCCAGCAGTGGCCCATCGATCTTCCTGAGCGGGGCACGCTGCCAACCCATGCCTCGCCTGCAAATCTGCCGGAGAAACTCAAAACGCGCAGAGTCCTTCGTTTTGCAAATGTGGCAAAGCCATTAAAAAGCCATTAGAAATAGATAATGAAATTAAGAGGATAATCTCCTAATAGGAGCCAGGCTTTGCCTAGGGAGTCCCGGAAGGGCTCAGCGACGTGGTGGGCTAGCTGTGCTTCGACCAAAGACAGATCGAGTGTTTGCAGAGAGGGAAAACAAAGGAGGCGACATTGTTCTGCTTGGCAGGAAGGCATAATAGATTCTGTCTGCAGAGATGGATCTACACTTGATGCTCTCGGATCGCAACAGAAGGGAGCAAATGCCGACTATTATTTTGAATTTATTTAGGGCTCGGAGTGCATCAGACATTCGGCAGACATCACAGGGGCTGCTTCTGACTCAGAGAGATTGAGCTTTAGCAGCCCACACCTGTGGTTGCTTGCAAAGGCACCAGATACCGTGGCATTGCATCAGTGGAAGCTAATCGGCGCCTTATTCATAACAGGGACATTGGTTCTACTAAGGCTTAGGGAAGTGTGAATTGAGGAACATTGAAAGGTTGCCTACAGTGACTGACAATATTTTGGTTGCCCTCCTCTGGACATGTTCCAGCTTGTCAGTATCCTTCTTGAACTGTGGTGCCCAGAACTGGACACAGTACTCCAGGTGAGGTCTGACCAGAGCAGAATATAGTGGTACTATTACTTGATCTAGATGCTATACTCCTATTGATGATTTAAGGCAGATTGGATTCTCCTGGTACGTCCCCCTTTTCACCCGCTTAAAACAATAATCACAATAAACAGTCTTGTAAAGGGTAAAAATAACATTTACTCATTCAGAATGCACATCGAAGAGTAACGGGCACAGTAGCTTTGTCCAGATAGGTTTAAAATGGCCATCCAGTTAGTACAAAGACATACTTAGATCTATCTTAAGATCGAGTCTGAGCTGTAGCTCAAACTTAGCATATGTTCTACATTGAGCTGGAATGAGGTGTTAGAGTGATGAGGAAGTGCTTGGCCAGGTGAGGGCTACACTCTCCTCCTTTCAGGGTTCCCTCTAGCAAACCTACAGGGAAACTCTGTGAACTTCAGATCCTATCATGTGCCTATCTAGCAAACATGCATGGCTTGTTTTGACTGCATTGTAAATATCTCACAGCATGCTGCAAAGACTTTCTGTCTGTGGGGCAGGGCCCAGGGGACTGAGTCTCTGAAGTGGTGCTCATGGATCTGACCCCTCTGCTCCCTGCAAGTCAGCAAAGGACAAGAAAGACTAAGCTTGTTCACACATTACTCTGAACACAGGTTCAGGCTTTCTCTAGGCAGGGGCAAATGTCTCTGTGAAAGATTTGTGTGGCTGATCTCTATGTATGTTGACCTTATGCTCACTGTAACCGGTATGTGAATAGCGAGTGCGTGTAGAGCTCAGCTGTTTGTGGACACAGGAACATATTGTACGCTTACCAAATGAAAGGTCTGAAGGATCTATTCCCTCACAATACATGACCATAAGGGCTAAGAGTCCAGATCATAAAGATCTCCCCAACTTTTCTCCTAGCCTCAACAAGGTGCAAAAAATGGGGTGGTGGTGGGAAGGACCCTCTTAATTATGGGAGTTCTACGAGACAGAGTGATGTCATACAATCATAGAATTGGAAAAAAAAATGAAGGCATCCCAAAGGTCATCTAGTCCAACCCCTTGCAATGCGGCAATTTCAACTAAAGCATCAATGGCAGATGACCATCCAAAATCTGCTTTAAAACCTCCAAGGAAGGAGAGTCCACCACCTTCCGAGGGCGTCTGTTGTACTGCCAAACAACTCTTACTGCCAGAAAGTTCTCCCAGATGTATAGTCTGAATCTCCTCTTTTGTCACTTGAAGCCATTGGTTCGGGTCCTACTCTCCAGAGTGGGAGAAAACAAGCTTGCTCCATCTTCCCTTTTGATATTTGAAGGTGGCTTTCATATCTCCCCTCAGTCTTCTCTTTTCCAGACTAAACATACTGAGCTCCCTCAACCATTCTTCATATGGTTTGGCCTCCACACCCTTGATCAACCAAGTTGCCTTCGTCTACACACATTCCAGCTAGCCAATATCCTTCATCCAGTGCTATTTTTCCAGAAAAAAGAGGTGCGAGAACTCACCATGAACACCTTCCTTGTTCTTTTATAATGGCAATGGTGCCCACCTGAGAGGACCCCTGCCTTCATCAGCTGGGGTGCCCAGAATAGTGGTTGTTGTTTAGTCGTTTAGTTGTGTCCGACTCTTCGTGAACCCAGAGCACACCAAGCACTTGTCTTCCACTGCCTCCTGCAGTTTGGTCAGACTCATGTTCGTAGCTTCGAGAACACTGTCCAACCATCTCATCCTCTGTCGTCCCCTTCTCCTAGTGCCCTCCATCTTTCCCAACATCAGGGTCTTTTCCAGGGAGTCTTCTCTTCTCATTAGGTGGCCAAAGTCTTGGAGCCTCAGCTTCACAATCTGTCCTTCCAGTGAGCACTCAGGGCTGATTTCCTCCAGAATGGACAGGCTTGTGTAGCTACTAAGAACTCAATATTATTTCTGAGCCAGTCCAGTGCGAACTTGGGAGAGCTTGCCCAACTCTAACCCAGAAGATATTGAGGAATTTGGTTTGGTTGTTCTGAATGAACACTGGCCTGTGTTTGGGAAGGTCCGCTGGTGGCTAAGAGAGAAAAAAAGAAGACGACGAAGATGGCTTATGCTTTGCAGGAGTCTGTGGCTCGTAAACCCTTGGGTTCCAATGCAAAGGATCTTTTCTAAAGCTGAGCTCCTTGCATCTTGCAAGAAAGCCCCTGCAGCAGTGAAATCTGTTTGAGAAGAGGGCTGTGTATTGAGTCAGGTTGGAAGTCTCAGTGCTTGAATGCACAACAGTCAAAGAGGGTCAGGCCTCAGAGCACTTTCTGGGGGGTGGGATGTACTCCTTTTTTGGGGGGGGGGAATCCGAACAGGTCTTTCCGGCTCTCTTCTTGTTTTTGATTCAATGAATGTATGGATCCATGGAGACCGGAACTGCTGACCTTCTGCCTCGGGAAGAAGAATAGCATCTACCAAACCCCCAGCTCCCTTTAGGCACCGGCCAGCCTTTTTCATCTGCAGTAAAGTTGCATATCCATTCAACAAGCAGATGGAAAACTCCCCGGGAAGGAATTGTTTCCAGGGGGAGAAGACACAATAAAAAGGGCACCTGAATTCACACAGTTTTAAATATCAAAAGAGAGTGGCGAGGCACAAATTCTGCACCTGCAGTGGAAATTATGCATTTAATTGACATCCCTGTGGCAGGGAGTTCCATGGTTTAACTACCGATATGAACAGCCTGAGTGTGGGTTTCATTCCTTCACAGGCAGACAATGTATGTATAAACACACACAATCTATGACTTTTGTTTAATTTGCGAAATTAATTGTAAATTGGACAAAAATTCATGAACTATGTGTGTGTGTATACATACATTGTCTGCCTGTGAAGGAATGAAACCATTTAGGCCAGATGTTGGGCCTCAGGCTGTTCATGGTTAAACCGTGGAACTCCCTGCCACAGGAGGCAGTAATGGCCACCAACCTACTGTAGATGGCTTTAAAAGATGATTCGGCAAATTCTTGGAGAAGGAGAGGGCTATTGATGGCTGCTAACCACGATGGCTGTGCTCTTCCCTGTGTTAGTGAGTTCCATAGTTTACGTATTGTGTGAATACATGCTTCATTTTGGAGCAGACTGAGCAGGGGCCAGCAAACTTTTTCAGCAGGGGGCAGGTTCAATGACCCTCAGACCTTGTGGGGGGCTGGACTCTCTCTCTCTCTCCCTCTCTCTCTCTCTCTCTCTCTCTCTCTCTCGGGGGGGGGGGGGGTGAACAAATTCCTATGGACCACAAATAACCCAGAGATGCATTTTAAATGAACACACACATTCTACTCATGTAAAAACGTACTGATTCCTGGTCTGTTCGCGGGCCGGATTTAGAAGGCGATTGGGGCGGATCCAACCCCTGGGCCTTTGTTTGCCTACCCATGGAACACAGGCTGCCCAATCGGTGCAGAGTAGAAAGGGATTGTTGTGCTTTGTGAAAATGCTGCAGGAGTCCATCACAACCATGGGGAGCTCTGCATCACATGGTCATCCGTACTGACTGCTTGAAGAAGAAGAACCAAGATGTGCACCAAGAATTAAAAATACCCTGGCTTTTGAGGCTTAACAGAATTTTTTTTTTAAAAAACCCTGGCTATATAGACAAGTCCCACGACAATAGTGTGGGAATCTGCACTAGAGAGGAGTTTTAATGAGTCCCTTTAAGAAAAGAGGGGGGGGGGTGTTGTGCTTGTTCATCAGAGGCTGGGATGCTAAAGACTTCTTGGGCTCTTTGAAATGTGGTTTTTTTTGTTTTTTTTTTTGTTGTTTTTTTGGTTTGTTAATTCCCTTGGTCCTTCTACACAGCCTCCTTTATTTTGGAAAGTTGTGAACAGGTGTATGTGGAGAGAATCAGAGACTTACCTGTGTAGGGATTTGCTCTTGCAACTGATAAAATATTCACATTTGCTGTAGTTCCTTTCATCTCTTCATCTCATCAGTCACTTTCTCTGCAGTCCATCAATTCTTTCCAAACTTTGGCACATTCAGTGAAGGCAGGAGCTTTCCTGAACTGCGGGCATGCATTTTTGTTAGCTTTTGTCATGACCTGGGGTTCCAGTCTGCCCTCTTCAGGGAAACAGAATAGAATCATAGGATTGTAGAGTTGGAAAGGGAGCCCAAGGGCCATCTAGTCCAACCTCCTGCAATGCCAGAATCACAACTAAAGTATCCCTGACCGATGGCCATTGAATCTATGCTTAAAAACCTCCAATGAAAGAGTTGACCATTCCCCCCTCTGGGGCTAATTTTTTTATTAAAGCTTTTTTCATAATACAATAAGAAAAACAAACAACCCATCGTCGTAATCATCATACAGGGAGAGAAAGAGAAAAGAAAATGCAGGATCCTGTCTAAAAAGAGGGTGGACCTTTGTATTTCCCACCTGGAATAGTGACATAGCTATAGGGATGCAGAAGGGGCAGATTGCTTTGGGTGGCTTTGGGCCAGCAGAGTGCCTGGGCCACCTTGTCCCTCCCGGATGAGCTACAGCTGGGAGGGATATGGCAGCTCAAGCACCCTGACGCATGTCCGCTGTGTCCCTGCCAGGTGCCCGGGACGCAGTCGCTGCAATGCACTAAGGTGCTGGCAGGACTTTCTACGCCACTGTCAGGCTTCAGGGAATCAGATCCCACCCACGGTGGCAGCCAAGAAGTAGATAAACAAAAATAGTTCTTACCACGTCTTTTATTCAATATTCACAGTGAGAGAGACATAAAAATGCCGTCTCTCTTAGATACTGGTGTTGCTCCGAGTAAATTCCCACCCCCTCAGTCCTTCCTATTCTATGTCATCCTTGTGCTGGCTGATCTGTGCTTCCTGCCTCTGAGTTTTTTGTTCTACTACTCTCAATGCATGCCTGGTCCTGGGAAGGGGGTCAGGAATGCTTTCCAAGGACACTGTGTCTGTCAGCTGTCTCTCCCCTGGTGCTTCTTCCTCCTGCCCCCCTCCCAATATTTCCCAGCTTCTCCCCTCTGCAGCTTCTGAACTATGACCTTCTGCAAACCACTGTTGCAAATCTATACTGTCCTCTTCTCAGGAAGCTTCAGGAGGAGGGGGGTGGGTTCCCACCATTCCTCCGCAGTACAGTCCCTGACAGCCGCTGGCCTGGGAGTTTTCCTCTTTTTTTTGGTCGCTGAGTATCTTGCTCTCCCACCACGTCACTAGGACTCTTATTATTCAGTACAGTGGTGCCTCGCTTAACGAATGCCCTGCTTAACGAAATTTCTGCTTAACGAAAGGATTTTTCGAGCGGAGCTTGCCTCGCTAGACGAATGCGTTTTACGATAAATTTGTCTAGCGAATCGCGGTTTCCCATAGGAATAAATTGAAATTCAATTAATGTGCTCCTATGGGCAAAAAAATAAAAAATCAAAAAAAATCCAATGCATTCCTATGGGATTCGCTAGACGAATTTTTTCGCTATAAGAAAAGACCCATGGAACGAATTAATTTCGTCTAGTGAGGCACCACTGTAGAAGGCATTGCCCTGTTCTAAACATAAGAAGAGCCTGCTGGATCAGGCCAGTGTCCCATCTAGTCCAGCATCCTGTTCTCATGATGGCCAGCCAGGTGCCTGCGGGAAACCTGCAGGCAGGATTCGCACGCAAGAGCCCTCTCCCCTCCTGTGGTTTCCAGCAACTGCTGTTCAGAAGCATTGCTGGCTCCATTCATTGCCTTATTTGCCATGAATTTGTCCAGTCCTCCTTTAAAGCCATCCAGGTCGGTGGCCATCCCTGCCTCCCATGGGAGCAAGTTCCATTTTCCTATTTATTTAATGCATATTATTATTATTATTATTATTATTATTATTATTATTATTTTAAAAAGCTGGGGTGCAACATTTCGTGGCAACAACATCTGCCTTTTCCAGCATGGATGCTTGACTCATTAATAGAAGGCATTCCCCTTGGTGTGCCAGCGTGAGCTCCCCATTTCTGTTTTGACAGTATTTTTACCAACCAACAAAAGATGAGATCCCAGAACTGTGTATCTCTCTGCGCATTTCTCTTTCCGCATCCCACGCCTGACAGCCTATTTGCTGACACTCTGCTTTCCCAAAGATGCCTCTTTGCCTCTCAAGTGTTTACATTTCTTGCACCTCCTGGGAGAGGAACGCAAGGATATTTTTAGGTTTGCTTAATAGGGGAAACATGACATTAGAGACCCCCCACCTCCGATCAAAAACCGCCAGCTGTTGCTGCTCCAGCCCTGCAGAAGCTGCAATTGCAATCCCTTTGTTACATTGCAGTGCTAGGCATGTGTGCTCAGAAGTACAGTAAATCTTGCTGTGGTCAGTTGTGCTTGCTCCCAGGCAAGTGTGTTTAATATTGCAGCCTTAAAGGTAAAGGGCCATGCTAACACCGTGGCCATCAGGTCCAGTCGTGTCCAAGTCTGGGGTTGCGGTGCTCATTTCGCTCTATAGGCCAAGGGAGCCAGTGTTTGTCCGCAGAAAGCTTCTGGGTCATGTGACCAGCATGACAAAGCTCCTTCTGGCGAACCAGAGCAGCGCACGGAAACACCGTTTACCTTCCCGCCGGAGCGGTCCCTATTTATCTACTTGCACTTTGATGTGCTTTCGAACTGCTAGGTGGGCAAGAGCTGGGACCGAGCAACGGGAGCCCACCCTGTTGCAGGGATTCAAACCGCCGACCTTCTGATCAGCAAGCCCTAGACTCTGTAGTTTAACCCACAGCGCCACCTGGGTCCCTATTTAGCTCACTCTATTCAAAGACTGTATGGAAGGTAAAATAAGGACCAGTAATCTCTTCCTCCATGGGGGGGGGGGAACGTGGGAAGGAAGGTAAGGCAGAAAAGATGGGTATATTTTGTTAGCATCACCATCCAGGTTGCAAAGAGCTAGTATAGGTTCATTCTTTCCTGGAAACAGACAAAACCAAGCCTTATTAGGAGTGGTTGAAGGAGCTGGGTATGTTTAGCCTGGAAAAGAGGAGACTGAGAGGAGATAGGATAGCCATTTTCAAATTTATCAAGGGCTGTCACATGGAAGAGGGAATAAGCTTGTTTTCTCCTGCTCTGGAGGATAGGACCCAACCAATGGCTTCAAGTTACAAGAAAGGAGATTCAACTAAACATCAGGAAGAATTTTCTGACAGGAAGAGCTGTCCGACAGTGGAACTGACTCCCTTGGGGGTTGTGGATTCTCCTTCCTTGGAGGTTTTTAAGCAGAGGTTGGGTGCCCATCTGCCATGAATGCTTTAGCTGAGATTCCTGCATTGCAAGGGTTCAAACTAAATGACCCTTGGGGTCCCTTCCAACTCAGCAATTCTATGAAAAACTCAGCCAGCTCATGAGCATATTTGTTGGCCCACCTAGAGATGGGCAAAACCATCAGTGTCAGTTTCTTTGACCTCTTTAAACTTTTAAGTTCAGTTTCCATCGCAGTTTGCATGTTCTATAAAAAAAGAGTCAACTTCATTAGCCTTTAAGTATGCTTTTCATCCAACATAGATATACATTGTGGTCTATTACACACGTCTTTGCATGCATTTCCCATCAATATAATGCATGTATGTTCATTAGCATAACCTTGGTCCAGTCACTCACATTTAGCCTAACCTACCTCATAGGGCTAGTTACAGGTAGGTAGCAGTGTTGGTCTGCCGTAGTCGGAACAAAATGAAAAAAATCCTTCCAGTAGCACCTTAGAGACCAACTAAGTTTGTCATTGGTATGAGCTTTCATGTGCATGCATCCTTCTTCTGAGACCATGTATCTGAATGACAAACTTAGTTGGTCTCTAAGGCGCTACTGGAAGGAATGTTTTCATTTTGTTTTGACCTCATAGGGGTATCTGAAGAAGTGTGCATGTACATGAAAGCTCATACCAATGACAAACTTAGTTGGTCTCTAAGGTGCTACTGGAATGATTTTTTTGTTTGTTTGTTTCGACTACCTCATAGGGGCTATTGCGAGGATAAAATGGGAATAGGACTAGGAGTGGAAGTTTATAATCCACCTTGAGCTCCTTGGATGAAAGGTGGGTTATAAATGCAATGAATAAGTCAAAAGCAAATGCCTTGAACTGAAGAGGCTTAGTTTTCTCTGGTCTCCTGCACTACACAGCTGGTCTTAGCCCAAAGATGCAAAGAGGAGTCCCAAAATAGCATCCTCAATATCTTCATTGCTTAAACAAGGCTATAACCACTCACAGTTCTTATCTTCCCCATTGATCCAGATTGTTGCCTCAGTCTGGTTCTGGAGTCCCTCCAACTTCACGTCAGCGAGGATAATCTCCTGAACGATGTATATCACTTCCCGAGATACACCGAGATTGGCTCAATATTACTGCCAGCCTTTCTATGCAATATGTTAGACCCTCTAGATAGAACTGTCAAGATTACACTCCCCGATACTGTTGTGCCTTTTAAAAAGCATTTATAATTCAGAAAGCTGGAAAGTAATACGCAACCGCATGGGCTATTCACTTTGGAATCCATCTTCCTCTTCGATGTCTAAAAACGTGTCTCTGCTTGGTCGACGGAGATGATTTCTCCGCCGTATCACCTCTGTTCATCGTGAGCGTGTTGTCAGGATAAGAAATGCTTGCCTGTTCTGTTGCTGGTAATACTGGTGATGATTAAAGACAGTGATAAAGGTGGCTAAATGCAACTGCAATGTGTCTCCTGTGGGGGGCGGGGGGGGAATACCTTGGTAGACAGATGAGTTCATCAGGACTTATCTAAATGAGAAGTGAGGCTATTCCTTCACTTGCATTTCCTCCAAGAATGCCACACTAACTAGTCTCATGCAAGGGATTTGTTTTATTGTCTTCACTGCATCAGATTTTTTTAGTCCAGTTTTTTTTTAAGCCTACAGTATGTCAACCTCATTCGCATGACTCAGTCAGGGTTGGGCAACCTGCAGTCCTCTAGTTGCTGTTGGACTTCACAATGTCCATCAGCCCCAGCCAGCACCAGCAGTGGTCAGTGATGATGTGAGCTCTCCTTCACCTTCCTTAGGAATTCCTACAAATGCTTTGGCTAAGCAGGGTTTTCCAAATCCACCAGGTGTACCACAGCTTTTCGGCCAGTGGTGGGAACCTGTGGCCCTCCAGATGTTTTTACCTACAACTCCCATCAATACCAACCAACATGGCCAGTGGTCTGGGATGACGCAAGGTGGAGTTTAGCAACCTTTGAAGGGCCACCTGTTCCCCATTTTTGTTATTGCTATCTTCTTCTTTGGTGATCAGTTGTAGCCGAGTAAGATTGTCTTCCATAAACAAGTGCCTATGGAGGCCAATTCTGCATCCACACGTCCTTCTACAGGGGGGGACATTGATTTCCAGGCGGGAGTTGATCACGGTGAGGGTTTGCCAAGTGTGCCTTCCTCTTGGTATGTTTCTCCCTTGAGTCCTGAGTTTGAGTGTCTTCAAAGCCCATGGCACCTTTGGTAAAGGCTGTTCTCCAACTGGAGCGCTCGCAGGCAAGTGTTTCCCAGTTTTTGGTGTTTACACTACATTTTTAAAAATTTGCCTTGAGAGAGTCTTTAAACTTCTTTTGTTGACCACCAGCATTACGCTTTCCATTTTTAAGTCCGGAATAGAGTAGTTGCTTTGGAAGACGATCGTCAGGCATCCACACATCATGAACCATCCAACAAAGTTGATGTTGAAGAATCATTGCTTCGACACTGGTGATCTTTGCTTCTTCCAGTACACTGGTAGTAGTTTGCCTGTCTTCCCAAGTGAAGTGTAACATTTTTCGGAGACATCATTGATGGAATCTTTTGAGGAGTTGGAGATGGCGTTTATAAGTGGTCCATGTTTCACAAGCATACAGGAAGGTCATCATCCTAAACCTGTCAGCACCATCCCTCACAGCATAGAACGTCATGCTACACTATAGAGAGATGAATCCCAGCCCTCAATAAATTTCAGTAGACTGTTAATTGTCTGCCTCTCCATCCACTTGAAATTGCTCAGATCTGTTGCTTGAGCAGGAACCTCTAAATTCACCGCAAAACTGCAGATTAAGCAAAATTGGATGGCCTTTCTAGTCTAAGGCTTCCTCAATTTTGCTTCATTCACTGAAAATTTCTTCAGCATCCATGGACTTTTATTAGGAGGACAGCAAGTCCAGGTGAGAGGTAGATGATGACTTCACAGTGTAATTTGACCTGCAAACTCTGCCAAAATAGGTACAATCACACCAATTCATTAGAAATTCTACTGAACAATGGTGAATTGCTGGAGATCCCTTGAAACTTCCAAATGTGTCTTTATTTATGCCTATATCTAGGTGAATTTGAAGGCAAATGCAGGCAACATTCATCTGTTTCTCATTCGGTTCACACAAATCTTGTGGTCTTCCCAATGGTATCTGGTTGAATCTTGAGAACAGTGCGCTGGACTACATGGGCCTTAGATCTGATATAAAAGGACTCTTGTTACGCTCTTGCATTCTCGTTCTCCTGCTGTGAGGAGTCTGAGAAGTTCCCACAGGATGTTGGGAGCCCAGTGACCCTGACATTCTTGCTCTGAATCAAGGCAAGTGTGGAAACTGGGAGCAAGTGCTTGGTTCATTCATTCAAAAAACTATTTCACTGACCAGTATTATATGAGACCGGGGTGTGTGTGTGTGTGTGTCTGTGACCTTTCTTCACACCATTGTGGGAATGTTCAGGGAGGCAGGAGAGGATATATAGCAGAGTTTTGCATTCCCCTTTTAAACACACAGTGGCTAGCTTGTTGCTCCCAGTGATTACTCCCAGTGATTGCAGGCTAGCAGTCACTGCAGCTCACACGGCGAAAGCAAGATGGAGAAGAGAGGAGAGAGTGTGCTGCCTGCCTTGTCCTTTTATTACCTGGGCAGGTAAGGTCACACCCACCTCTAGTCATAAGCAGAGGAAAGTTTGTCCCAGCCCAGGAGGAAACAGGAAGTTCTGACTGGCTGGACTAAACATCCCTTTTCATGTCCACTCTAGGAATGTTGTACTTGACTGCTATGTATGTGTCACATCCCACAACCATTGTGTTTGCTCTTTGCTGGGATAGCTTAGTTGGTAGAGCATGACACTCTTAATCTCAAGGTTGTGGGTTCGAGACCCACATTTTGGGGGGGAGATTCCTGCATTGCAGGGGTTGGACTAGATGACCCTCGTGGTCCCTTTCAACTCTACAATTCTGTGATTGTATCATACACTGGTTGCTCTTTGCAGCACATAGCAATCTCAGTTCTCCAAGGGTGGCCGTGTATCTAGCTAAATTATCCCCCCCCCCATTGGCCCTGAGGGAGGTGTCTGCATTCTTGGGGAAGCCTTAGGTTTGCAGAACAACAGCAAATAATATGTAGAGGAAAAACAAGCAACAGCAAAAGGGGCACAAAACAAAACACACAGTTTCAATGAGGACTGAACATGTTCCATTCATCTGGCCTCCGAGTTTGGGTGCTCTACTTCGGCTGTGCTCACAATGACACCCACAGCGAAACTATTAAACACCGAACAGTTATTTCTCACAAGTTTTGTGAGCAAATGGGCATTTTCCACGAGGCTGGTTTTATTCCATTGAATAATGAATTGTCTTTAAACTCTCTCTTAATCCTCCCCTGGCCTAAACGACTTAAATCACTTTGTCATTTTAAAACCCCAGCTAACAGAGATTTTGGTAATAAGGCACACTTTTTCCTGAAAAAGCCTTTCCATTTAATATTTTCCCCCCCTCTCTCTCTCTTCATTGATTAAAAAGCAGGCGGATGCTTAATTTATAAAAGCAGCCGACTGAAACCAAAATGCCCTGCTTTTACCAAAATTAGAAAGCACTTACCGCACACAGCTTGGCGATGGACAGGGTTTACTCTGTGTTTTTTTTCTAATGGAACATCAGATAGAGACAAATACAGATCTCTCTCTCTCTCTCTCTCTGTGTGTGTGTGTGTGTGTGTGTGTGTGTGTGTAAGCCCTCTGAGTATTTCACAAACAACTTTCCTATGAGGAACAGTTGCACCTTTGGGAGCTTTCGGAGAAAAGGTGAATAGGAGGTGACATGATAGAGGTAGACACCCAAGGAAGGTGAACATTGGAAGAACCGAGACAAATATAAGAAAGTACTTATTCACACAGAGCATACCTAAAAGGTGGAACTCACTTCCACAGGAGGCAGTGATGACCAGCAATTTGGGTGGCTTAAAAAGATGAGTGAACAAAGTAATGAAGGACAAAACTATCAACAGCTACTAGCAGAGGCAGAGGTAAAGGACACGGGTGGCAATATGGTCTAAAACACAGAGCCTCTTGGGCTTCCTGATCGGAAGGTCAACGGTTTGAATCTGCATAACGGGGTGAGCTCCTGTTGCTTTGTCCCAGCTCCTGCTAACTTAGCAGTTTGAAAGCACACCAGTGCGAGTAGATAAATAGGTACCGCTGCGGCGGGAAGGTAAACAGCATTTCCGTGCTCTCTGTTTTCCATCACAGTGTTCTGTTGCGCCAGAAGCGGTTTTGTCCTGCTGGCTACATGACCCGGAAAGTTGTCTGTGGACAAACGCCAGCTCCCTTGACCTGAAAGTGAGATGAGCGCCACAACCCGATAGTCACCTTTGATTGGACTTAACCGTCCAGAGCTCACCTGCCATGGGGATTCGAACTGCCGACCTTCTCATCATCAAGCCCAAGAGGCTCAGTGGTTTTTAGACCACAGTGCCACCCGTGTCCAGCTCACTTATGAATACTAAGAACTGGGAACCACAGGAGAGGAGATTGCCATTGCATTCAGGTCCTGCTTGTGGGCTTTCTGAAGGCATATTGTTGGCTGCTGTGAGAACAGGATGTTGGAGGAGATGGGCCACTGGCCAGAATCATCAGGCTCTTCTTGTTTTCTTTCATCCTTGTATATGCCAGAGGTGTCTCACCTCTGTCTTAGGGGAAGAGTTCATTCATCCCCCCCCCAATGTTCTTAAGGATACAGGAGTACCATCTTCCTTTGTCCTGGCTCTCTCCTGACTCCCAACATTTTCATACTGTTTCAATGGCTGTGGATGGTTTGATAGAAGGGGACAGCCATGTCAATGGTGGTGACATATAAAATATATACACCATCGATAAAAATGATGGACTATGCTGAACTTGCTAGATTGACATGCAAGATTCGTGACCAGGGGGAGACAAGGTTTCAAAAGGACTGGAGTAAATATGTGGACTATATGGAGAAAAACTGTAGATCATTAAAAACTCTCGCAGGATTAAAATAAACCTTACGAATTGACCAATATGTCAAAAAAGGAACTGCAAAAAAGGGAATTAACAAGAAACCCGCATGAAGGGAGGGGGGGAAGTCATAGCTCGGCGGAGCAAGGTAAAAGATGTGAATATAAGATTTTGTATAAAAGATTGGTTTTGTTAATTTGTTGAATTTGGAAAACTGGAATAAAATGTATTTAAAAAAATAAAAATAAAATATATACACCATCAATTTTTATTTTTATTTTACATCAGTGTCCTTCTAAAACCTGAAACATGAGCAGAATGAGAATGGGTTTGTGAGGCTGGGTGACGGTTGCTTTGTTCTTCCTGAACAACTGCTTCTTAACGACGGTGCTAAATAAGGAAACAAAAGAGAATGAAAACAAGTTAATTAAAAAAAAATGCCAGGCACGGTTTGATTAAAGCTTGATTACAAGGTGGGAAAAATGTATTTATATTTCCGCCGCTTTTGCAATCACAAATCACTGGTGCCTCGAGTTGCGATCTGAAAGGTGAGACTAGTTCTGGAAATTCCTCCTTCAGGTCAAAAAGTGAAAATAAAGGATGTTTGATCACCGGGTGGTATGAAGAAAGAGGAAAGTTTTCCAGCCAAGAGAATGTGTGTGTGTGTGTGTGTGTGTGTGTGTGAGAGAGAGAGAGAGAGAGAGAGAGAGAGAGAGAGAGAGAGAGAGAGAGAGATTCCCATAAGAGACATCTGATTAGCCACCAGGAACAGGAACACGAAGCTGTGATAGGTTTGTCCTTGGCTTGATCCAATGAAGTTCTTATGTGTGTGCCCTAGAGCAGGAATCCTCAAACTTTGGCCCTCCAGATGTTTTGGACTACAATTCCCATCTTCCCCGACCACTGGTCCTGTTAGCTAGGGATCATGGGAGCTATAGGCCAAAACATTCGGAGGGCCACAGTTTGGGGATGCCTGCTCTAGAGTATGTCTGGGGCTGGATGAAGACCTTTTGTCCTGAACCCCTTACCAAGCAGCAAGGCAGCAAGTCAAGTCCAAAGTTCAAAGACCAGGGGCCAATCCAAACAAGCAAAGTTCGAAATCCAAACTCTGAGGTTGACAGGTCAGAAAACACAGTCCATGGTCAATCCAAGTATGGTAGTCCAAGTCAGATGTCCAGCAGTCAGGATACAGTCCAGAGTCAAACCCAAAGCACAGTCCCATGGATGCCCAGGAGCATCCAAGCCAAGGTGGGCAGTTGAACAGATGCAGCAGCTCAGCTCTGCTTCCCTTTTGTACTTTGCATTCTGCTTGCAGCATCTGAGTTTGATGAGGCAGGTGACCCTCACCTGTCCTGAGCCTACTCTAGCTATAGCAGTATAGCATCTAGATCTAGGGAAGTAATAGTACCACTGTATTCTGCTCTGGTCAGACCTCACCTGGAGTACTGTGTCCAGTTCTGGGCACCACAGTTCAAGAAGGATACTGACAAGCTGGAACGTGTCCAGAGGAGGGCAACTAAAATGGTCAAAGGCCTGGAAACGATGCCTTATGAGGAACGGCTTAGGGAGCTGGGTATGTTTAGCCTGGAGAAGAGAAGGTTAAGGGGCGATATGATAGCCATGTTCAAATATATGAAAGGATGTCATATGGAGGAGGGAGAAAGATTGTTTTCTGCTGCTCCAGAGAAGCGGACACGGAGCAATGGATTCAAACTACAAGAAAGAAGCTTCCACCGAAACATTAGGAAGAACTTCCTGACAGTAAGAGCTGTTCGACAGTGGAATTTGCTGCCAAGTAGTGTGGTGGAGTCTCCTTCTTTGGAGGTCTTTAAGCAGAGGCTTGACAGCCATCTGTCAGGAATGCTTTGATGGTGTTTCCTGCTTGGCAGGGGGTTGGACTGGATGGCCCTTGTGGTCTCTTCCAACTCTATGATTCTATGAGGAATCACACACCTTGTCCCAGAGCTAGTGAGCTCCGCCTAGCCAGCTAGTGAGCTGGGCTGTGGGCCTTTGGCTGCCTCAGCCTCCTGGAGCACCACTCCCGCTGCTCCCTACACCTCAGAGCCTGCCATGTCCATGGAGACAGGGCCCCCTCTTTTTCTGGTGGTGCGTCTTGCTGGTCTGGTTCCTGTGCATTGACCCCCCCCCCCATCCCATGCCATTAGGCCTGACACTCATATTCAGAGCCTGTTTTGCTAATAAAGAGTTAACTCCAGCTTGCTCTGTGTGAGTTGCTGCTGGCTCGCCCCTGTCAACCTGCCGGGTCCTCAAGCACGGAACCTGTCCCAGAACCCCCTGCAAAAGTGCAGGTGAGCATCTTCGCTCCCCAGTTGGTGTGGAAAGACATACCTGACGGCGGAAAGTTTTGGGAGCCACTTCCACAGAAGGCTTCGGTAATAGCTAAAGCTGGTTTAGGATAAAGGTCAGGAAGAATAACATTTGCCCAAACTACAAGAAGATATGAAAAGCATTGAAATCTGACAAACAGACATCCAGTGTTCCTCCCCGGCAGTCGCTCACATTAATGGCTGCTTTATCCCGCACCTGTCACAATGAAGGATTCTTTAGCTGCTTCCGAGGCTCTGCTTATGCCGAAATAATTTCCCTCTCTGTCAAAATGGTTCCTTTAGGGACTGAGGGTTGCCACTTATCCCACCCCCCTTCCCTCTTTCCCCAGCAAATCTCTCATGCCTTTCACAGACGGCATGATGGGCCAAAATTCAACAGACAGGTTTTCCTCGCCACTTCAATCTCCGCGCTGGGAGCAGCTGCTCACTCCCCTTCTCTCTCTCTTTTTTTCTTTTTCCTGCTAGTCACACGGTGATAGAAAACACCTCTTGTTGAGCAAGCGGGCAGCCATTTTTGTTGAGGGCAGAGGCGAAGTAGCGCTGAGGGAATATTGAAATGTCCTGGCACACTTGCTCAACGCCTCACACTTTCAGACTGAGAGAAACTGGGCTGTGAAGAGTCTCCTGAGACACACAATTGGAAGTATGGACACAACAAGAATATCTCTGCTGGATATGAACCAAGTGTCCGTCACGCCCAAAACCCTGCTGTCCACAACCCAGACAAACAGAACAATGAGGGCAATAATAGCTCTTCCCCGCGGTTAGTTCTCGTTGCCCCATATCCGGTGGAAACATTCCTGTCTGAACAACCCTGGAAAGTTGCTGCCAGTCAGTGTAGGCAGTACTGAGCTAGACGGACCAGTGATATGACTTGGTTTAAGGCAGCTTCATATAGCCCAACCTGCAGTTTTTTACAAAGATATCATGTCTTGTAAACTCCGCCAGACTGAACAGGGGTGGCAACCTATGGTTTGGAGTCACACACAAATCCTCACCCATATCCTCACTGTGTTGATATCCCACTTTTCTTCCAAGGAGCTCTTAAGTGGCAACAGTGGCTCTCCCCACTCTCCATGTTATCCTCAGAACAACCCTGTGAGGTAGGTTAGGCTGAGAGTCTGTGACAAACCTGAAGACACCCAGTGAGGCACAATAATAAGGTCAGAAACATGACCCATAAGCCAGGCCAGGCCAGGCCAGGATGGATAAATGGGCTTGGGGGGACGGGACACACACACAGGTGCTGAGACATGGTCCCACTGTGCCCACCTTCCTCCTTCCATTCTGTGGCTGCTTCACCACCTGCACACAAGCTCAGGAAACTCCTGCTCCAGGCAACTGACCCAGACAGCAGCCAACTCACCAACCCAAGTGGTGGTTAAAGCAAAGAAGATGTCGCCTCCCTAGCTCTTTCTCAAAGCATTGTGGGAATATCTTTCGAACAGAGGATGCAGTCATATTTATACCAAGGAAATGGGAGAGAGAGAGAGAGAATATAATATTTTAGCACTGCATTTTATGAAGTGTAACTTGTTTAATTTTTATTGGATACAGTGTTTTTGTGTTAGCCATGTCCCCTCCCTCCCCCCGCCCCTCTTTCCATTTACAACCTTGGCACGCATCTGTGCTGCTGGATCATTGCTACGCCTGGCGACCAGGACGTGTTCTCTGCAAATTGCTTCTTTTCAGCCCAAAGCCCGGGTGTTTGCTCTTGACTGCTCCAGTCCTCTAGAAGAGGGGATGTGTATGTGTGTTTGTATGGGGGGGGGGGGGGAGAGAGAGAGATTGAGAGTGGAGGCTTCACTGCATCCATCCTAAACTGCAGACTCCCCCAGTTCAGATAACAGGCTCCCTCTGCCTCCTCACCACTTTCACTTCCCTAAAATAATTAAGTTGTTATTGAACTGCAGGGCAGCATCGGGGAGAGGGCATTGAATGCCAGAGATTGTAAACCTGATTTCATCCTGT
This sequence comes from Zootoca vivipara, assembly GCF_963506605.1. Lineage (NCBI taxonomy): Eukaryota > Metazoa > Chordata > Lepidosauria > Squamata > Lacertidae > Zootoca > Zootoca vivipara. The sequence goes on from NC_083283.1 coordinate 4,619,249, forward strand.
TTTAACAGATCAGTTTCTTCACCTAAATAACTCGGAATGAACTTTCCAGCTGAGATGGGCTTTCCCTGTGCTTCGTGGCGTGCCTGAAAAGCACGCGGAGCCGGCTAAATTCAGGTGGCGGAGATTGAGATCTTGCGAGCGCGCCATACTTGTTTAAACATTCAGACCAGGCCTGCCCCAGAACAATAAAAGTAATGTGAATTAAGGGTCAGAGGTCACTCACAATGAAAAGTTTGTGGGGAAGTCACAAAGCCTGTTTGCTTTTCCTCCTCGGTACCTGTTAGCAGTGGCTTAGCCTCTCCTATGTTGAACCCATATTTGAGACACTCTGGAGTATTATAAATTGAGATGAGGTTAACATCTGCAGCTTGAGGCATTGACTCTCTCCCTCCTTCTTCTTTCCAGCCACACAGATGGATCCCAATGAACTGCAGGATCTTTTCCAGGATACATCGGCCAGCGTCTTCCGAATTAATGCCAATGGTGCGTATTTCAGACATGCCCGTCCATACCTGCCAAGTTGCTGTCAGAGAAATAAGGGACCGGGCCAGAAATAGCTGACCGGAAGTAGCGCTGCCGCCATTTTGGAACTGGGCGTAGCATGCTCAGAAGTGACTTTTGATGCTGCTTTGCCCAGTTCCAAAATGGCCGCCGTGCCAGAAGTCACACTGCAGCCATTTTGGAACTGGGCGGAGCAGCATCAAAAGTCGCTTATGAGCATGCTCCGCCCAGTTCCAAAATGGCCGTCACGCCAGAATAAACTGGGGAAAAACAAAAAAAAACCCCGCTTTTTCAGCTAGGAACAGCTGGAAAAATGGGGATTTCCCGGGGAAAACGGGAGACTTGGCAGCTATGTGCCCGTCTATTGGGTGCAAATTGTATTACAATGTTCAGAAACTCCTTTTTGAACAAGAGGACACTGTTTTATAGAAAGGTACATGCATAGGATGTCATTTTGCAAAAAATAGCCCTCTGTAGGCTGTGTTAAAACAATGTTGTGCTTTCTGAAGCACTTCCTTGTTTTCCAGTTGTCTCTTTTGTTTTTCGGGGCTTTCCAAAGGGTGTGGCAGTACAGCAACTAGGAAGGTGAGAAAAGGGGATGTGCAGATATCCTGTGTGTGTGTGTCTCCTTTTCACTCTCCTCCCAAATGCATGTTTAACTAGGGTTAAAAACATTCAGTGAACATCCCAAGAAGCTGAACATTGGAAGATTCAGGACAGAGAAGTGAAAGGACTTCTAGTTGCAGTATGAAGATAAACTAGGGAACTCGCTCCTGCAGGAGACAGGGAGGGGCATGAACCTAGATAGCTTTGGAAGAGGCAGGGGTGTAGTTAGTTTTTCCTGCACCTGGAGCGGCGGGGACAGGGCAATCCAGCGACAGGGGTGGGGCGATCTGCCAAAGGGGGTGGGGAGATCTGCCCATGGGGGCGCCACATGGGGCTGCCGCGGCGATCCACACACGGGGGCACTGCGGTGATCCGCCCAGGGGGGCGGCGGCGTGGTGAGCTGCCCATGGAGTCTGCCTGGTGGACGCAAGCCCTACGCTGCCGTTTTGGGCACTACAAGCCCATGAGCCACCGCATTATTCCCAGGAGAGACGTGTGGCTCAGGCGTGCTGCGGTAAGTGGTGCCCCCCACAGTGTGCCATTTTTTCACCCCCCTCAAAGATGATGCCCGGGTGGACCGCACCCCCATACCCCTCTTCCTATGCCCCTGAGAAGAGGATTGGACAATTTCATGGAGGAGAGGGCTATTGATGTCTACTAGCCAGGATGGCTAGGCTCTGCCTCCACAGTCAAAGACAACAATGCTTCTGAATGCCAGTTTCTGGAAACGACAGGAGGGTGAGAGGGCTCCTGTGCTGAGATCCTGCTTATAGGTTTCCCACAGACATCAACTTGACCACTGTGAGAACAGGATGCTGAGCTAGAGGGGCCAATGGCAGTGTGGTGTAGTGGTTAAGAGTTGTAGACTCATAATCTGGTGAACCGGGTTTGCGTCTCCGCTCCTCCACATGCAGCTGCTGGGTGACCTTGGGCTAGTCACACTTCTCTGAAGTCTCTCAGCCCCACCCACCTCACAGAGTGTTTGTTGTGGGCGAGGAAGGGAAAGGAGATTGTTAGCCGCTTTGAGGCTCCTTAGGGTAGTGATAAAGTGGGATATCAAATCCAAACTCCTCCTCCTCCTCCTCTTCTTCTTCCTTAATTTACTCACAACAAACTTTGGTTTATATCTGAATGGTGTTTGTCCAGAATTGCTGAGCTCTTCCCAAAGCTTTGAGACATATTGAGATCAAGTGTGATTTCTTCTTATTGTTTATTTCTGGCATTTCTGAGGTAGCATATGAACCATATAATGTAAAAGAAGAAGGAAAAGAATTTATGTTGACACTATGTGTGGCTCATCCAATTCACTACTCCAGATTTATTGAGAAGGATTTTTCATCTCCCTTTCTCAATCTCTGTTGCCTCCCCTGTCAAATAGGAATAATTTCATATTCTTCTCGTTGCAATTTCACCTCAGTGAAAACTCAGAGCAAGTTGTTGGGTTGTTTGTTTTTTTGAGAAAGTGAGGGTGATCATCAGGATAATCATCTGGGGAACAGAAGGAGAAGGGGGCTGGCTGTTCAGATGATGATGAACTATAGGCCCCATAATTTCTGCTCAGATTTTGCTTTTATGTTCTCCATCCCAAAGTATAGGGATTTTGCTTCCATTATAATGAAAAAAATCACCTAATTCCCACTTTCCTAACCAGTAGGCAAACCAAAACACAACCATTCTTAAGTATTTACACATCTCCAAATTTGCACATCTCCAACCACACTGTGTGCACATAAACGAATACAATCGTGCCTAAAATGCAGATATTAGAGATGATAACATACAAAACCGCATTATACTATGGGAATTTCCTGCAAAAAAAAGTGTTTTTATTTATTTATTTATTTATTTAAAAAAAATGTTCGTACTGTATGCAAAAATGTGTTCATTAGCAGAAATCCACACTAAAATGCTGACAAATCTTAATGGGGATTTACCACACACACACACACATACACACACACACACACACACACACACACACACACACACACACACATATATATATATATATATATATATATATATATATATATATATATATATATATATAAACCAGTTTTGGCAGAACTGAATGGGGGGGGGAGGAGAAATTAAATTGACAAATTTGTTGTTCCTTCCTTAAGTAGTATTTGATCAGTCTGGCAAAGATAAAAAAGTTTTTTTCTTACACCTCCCAGGAATAATTCTGTTCTTCCCCTTTGGTTCAATGTTAGAATGACACCCATAAAGATGGATTGTTTGTTTGTTTGTTTTTGTCCTAGGGTGCTGTGCTATAAGATAATGAGGTTAATAACGATTTTTTTTTTAAAATAATCTTCTTCTGACAGTGACCTCTCTGGAAAGGAGTCTTAAGTCCCTGGGGACGCCAAACGACACGCCGGAACTCCGCGATGGCCTGTGAGTCTCTTTTCATGTGACTTGTCTTCCATGTGACTTGCCCTTCCTTTGCTTATGAGATCTTCTTGTTTTCCTCTTACTGCCTGTGTTGGTTTCTTTAATAATAATAATAATAATAATAATAATAATAATAATAATAATAATAATATCATCTTATTAAGTTTTCATTAATTATACTCCAATTGATACAATACCAAATCTTGACACATCATAATACAAATAACAAAACCAATTGTACATTCTAAATCATATAATTTGAGGATACTTCCCATGTTCTGGCTAGTCAGCAGAATTTCTCGTTCCTACTTTTCTCTTTCTTATTTATTCCCAATATCATAACAATCTTAATTCTTTATCTTATCTTGGCAGTCACTGGTATGCGACTTTCTTTCATGTTTAATAGTTCTATGTTAAATTAACATGCAAGAGGAAAATTTTGTTCTTTCTGTTGTTGTGCATCAATTATTTTCCGTGCAGTCCCCCCTCAGAGAGCCCTGTTTTCCTTCCACCGTCTTATCTTCCAGGACTCTGGGCTGTCTTCTAACTTCCCTTTGTTTAGTTAAAATTAAGACACAGTGGTCATTCATGTTTTTGAACAAACTGATATTTTCCCAGTCCGAAGAATCTTCCATAAGAAACCATACTGTGGGGTATATTTCACAGTTAAGAGTTATTGGGTTCCTCTACAATCCAAGCTTGCTCCCCCCCCCCCCCGGGCCCTAGGGGAAGCTTACAAAGATCAAAGATTCACCTTCACTTTTATAAATCCATATACGACAAAAGTCCATGCAAGCAGATGTGGTTTCCTGTGGGAAATAGCCCCCAGTTGTCCCAGCCTATGTTGGTTTATTGAGACATCTAACTCTGTTCTCTTACCTAATGACCCCTTGGGCTGCCCTGCTTGGAAGAACTTGCCTTGTGAGTTTTTGCCTGAGCTGGTGGAGGATACTGGGGAGGCGGGAACATCCAGGCCACCCTGCAAAAACTTGGACCCCCAAAATTTGAAGTCAGGGCCTGTTACATGCATAATTCTGTGATTTAGCATTTGCCGAAGCAGCTATGAGGTCCTCCAGATGTTGTTGGCCTCCAACTCCTGCCGTCTGTATAGGAAAGTTCTTAATGTTTGATGTTCTATTGTGTATTTATACCTTTTGGAAGCCGCCCAGAGTAGTTGGCACAACCCAGTCAGATGGGTGGGCTACAAATAATAAAATTATTATTATCTTGGACCATTGGCCGTGCAGCCTGGGGGTGGTGGAAGAGAGACTTCTACAACATCTGGAGGGTCAAAGGTTTTCAATCTCCGCGCTAAAAACTCCTGCTCTGTTTGTTTGGCGTGCAGGGTCCTTGTTAACAGGACGGGAAAACTTACTTTCCTTTGAAAAAAAGTCATACACAACACAACACACACACACACACACCTCTTCCACAAACTGTTCACCTATTTCTCCTTGAACCACCCCTGATTTAGAAGGTATTTAGGGAATAATGGGGGGACATTTGGCATCTTGATGGCTTTTATTGTTTATGTATTTAAGTAGGGTTTTTAATTACACAGTAAAACTGTCCTGTGTTTTAAGTCCTTACACATCTCTCTCTCTCTCTCTTTTTTTGAACCCCCCTGAAGGACACAGAAATGACAGGGTCAGAGGGGGGAAACTTTACCAAAAGGGGAAAAGAAAGGAGTTTAGAGGGGCTGTCAATATCTGTGTGTGCTGAAAATACCCTGTAATTTAATTTTATATACACACACATTTTCCGATGCTTTGTTTGCCCTTCCAAAAAAAACCAAAGGGAAGCTGTGATGAATTAAGCATTTCCCAACACATTTTAAGCACACATTGCACTCCTAATCAAAATGACATAGTTGCACAAGTTTTTAGGACACCTTCAGAATGTCATAATTTGTAGGAGGGATTCAAACACATTCTTGGAAGTTTTCCGTTTCCTCAATTAAAGTGGAATAAAATGCTCTGTTGCCCCAGCATCACAGATCTACTCCCCCCCCCCCCCAAAAAAGAGAATCCTGATATTGTGTGTGTGTGTGTGTGTGTGTGTTTAAGAAATTGTTGGGGAAATGCATTGAAAAGTGTGGAATGAGCAAATGATTTATGGAAAGATGAATACGCACGAGGTAATCAAATCAGGATGTACATGGAACATTCTACTCATTGTTGTATAACCTCCCTGCAACCAAATCAGATCAAATGCTCGATAAAGACTGGATGTAACTAGAATATACATTTATGGCAGTGAGAGCTGGACCATAAAGAAGGCTGATCGCCAAAGAATTGATGCTTTTGAATTATGGTGCTGGAGGAGACTCTTGAGAGTCCCATGGACTGCAAGAAGATCAAACCTATCCATTCTGAAGGAAATCAGCCCTGAGTGCTCCAATACTTTGGCCACCTCATGAGAAGAGAAGACTCCCTGGAAAAGACCCTGATGTTGGGAAAGATGGAGGGCAAAAGGAGAAGGGGACTTTAGTCTTGTCAGAATTCAACCTCAGTCTGTTAGCCGCCATCCATCCTCCAACTGCCTTCAGACACTCACACAGGACCTTCACCACCTTCACTGGTTCTGATTTGAAAGAGAGGTAGAGCTGGGTATCATCCGCATACTGATGAACACCCAGCCCAAACCCCCTGATGATCTCTCCCAGCAACTGCATGTAGATGTTGAAAAGCATGGGTGAGAGGACAGAACCCTGAGATACCCCACAAGTGAGAGCCCAGGGGTCTGAACACTAATCCCCCACCACCACTTTCTGAACACGGCCCAGGAGGAAGGAGCGGAACCACTGTATGATAGTGCCCCCAGCTCCCAACCCCTCTAGACAGTCCAGAAGGATGTTGTAGTCGATGGTGTCAAAAGCCGCTGAGAGATCCAGCAGAACTAGGAAACAGCTCTCACCTTTCAGTTTCATTCCCATGATGAGGTCTGAATCCCGACTGGATCCGCTTCTTCCAGGCATGCCTGGAGTTGTTCAGCAACCACTCGCGCAATCACCTTGCCCAATAATGGAAGATTTGAGACTGGGCGATACTTGGCCATATTGGCCACATCTAAAGATGGTTTTTTTTTAAGAAGCAGTTTAATAACCACTTCTGGGAAGGCTCCCTCACAGAGAGAAGCATTCACCACCCCTCAAAGCCCATCACCCAGTCCTTCCCGGCTAGCTTTTATAAGCCAGGATGGACAAGGGTCAAGGAGACAGCCTGTCCACATCCTCAGAGGTAACAGATTGGAATTGATCCCACACAGCTTGACTAGACAGGACTCTAGCATTCCCTTGCCCTGTCCTTGCTTCCACGGTGGAGTCTACCTCTTTCTGAATCTGAACGACTTTATTTGCAAAAAGCTTTGCAAAATCATTGCAGGAGATCATGTGGCTCATACTGGGCATCGATGGAGCAGGTTTTATGCTAAATTGTGAACCATCTGAAAGAGTCTCCTGCTGCTGTTTTCTGCAGATGCAATAGAGGCGGTAAAGAAAGTCTTCTTCGCCATCACTACTGCCACTTGGTAGGCTTGACATTGAACTCTAACCTGTGTCCGGTCAGCTTCAGAATGAGTTATCCGCCACCGGTGCTCTAGCCGTCTCAGCGATTGTTTCATTGCTCTCAGATCCATGGAAAACCATGGGGCTGTCCAGGCTCCATGCAATCTGAGAGGGCGCTTCGGAGCCAGACAGTCAATAGCGCTGGTTAACTCCGCATTCCAGCGGGCCACCAGGGAATCAGCTGAAAGGTCATCGACATGGGATAAAACATCCCCTACCACTCTCTGGAAGCCAATTGGATCCATTAAGTAGTGGGGGCGGACCATCCGAATCGGTCCCACCTCCCTGCAGAGGGGAAGGGTTGCGGAGAAGTCCAGTTGCACCAGAAAGTGATCTGACCATGACACTTCTTTTGTTTCGCTTTTACTTAATGTCAGATCACCAACATCCATAGAGGTGAACACCAAGTCCAAGGCATGTCCGCGGCTATGAGTTGGGCCAGACTTATTCAGGGACAGCCCCATGGTGGCCATGCTTTCCACGAAGTCTCGAGCGGCACCTTGTAAGGTCGTGTCGGCATGGATGTTAAAATCCCCTAAGACAACCAAGCTAGGTGTCTCCAGGAGCACATCCGACACGACCTGAAGCAGCTCGGGCAGGGAATCCTTGGTGCAGCGGGGAGGTCGGTACACCAAAAAGGAATCCTGTACTGCCCCTATTGCCCAACTTCCAGAACATGCACTCAGGGAACTGGGTCTTCCCAATAGGACACCTGGTGCAAACTAATGACTTCCTAAAAATCACTGCAACCCCCCCTCCCCGCCCACAAGACCATTGATCCATAAAATTAAAGCAATAATCAACACTATAAAATAAATAAGGCAGTATTGTAGATGATAAAAATTTAAATTCTTTTCTTTCCTTACCTGCACTGATGATAGTCATTGTTTGGATGGGGGCCTTTTATCCATTTTCACGGTCACACAATCATTCAACTGGGTTCCACACATTCACAAAAACAAATTAACCGAAAAAGCCTCAAAAAACAAAAACGCAAAATAAATAGTAAAACCAAAAGTGCCAAACTTAATCTGTTCCAGAAGTCCGTTTGACTTCCAAAATGTTTGAAAACCAAGGCACAGCTTCTGATTGGTGCAGATATCCTGGAAACAGTAGCAGACAGCCGCATTGGATGCTTGGCTTCCGAAAAATGTTCGGAAACCGGAGCACTTACTTCCGGGTTTTCGGCGTTGGTTCGGGGTGGGGGTGTCACATAATTCCATACCCTCCATTTCTCCAATGAAAATAGGGGTGTCCTAAAGTAAAAAAAAAAAAATGGGACTTTCCAGGATCAAATCAGAAACCGGGACAGCTTCTGTAAATCCGGAAAATAGGGACACTTGGAGGGTAGGTGTTACCCATATCTCGTTTCTGTGCTTCAAAGCCTAATCTTCTGGTCACAGAGAGCCCTCATGTTTAGTACAAATGTAATGGCTAATCACCCACATAATTTGAATATCTTTTGAGTCCAGACCACTGCGATAAACAAGGGTGCATGCGATTTCCCTTCAAAATTTAGAAGGTTTTTAGAAGAAATTACCACCAACTCTCCTCCCTCGTAATCCTTGAAGGGCCCAAGAAATCCAGTGAGTTAAAACAGTCAAGGGGTTGATTTGGGTTCAATCACCAGTGGCTAAAATATATACCGTATGTCAGACGGAAGCTTTTAAGTGTTGACATGTTTAATGGAGGGTGGGATTTTAATAATATATTCCTCAGGGTTTTGTTATTCTGCTTGTACAAGCTTTATGAAAGTGATTTCCATAAATATTTTGAAATGGTGTTTGGAGTCTGTTAATATGTTAAACCCTTCAAAGTAATACCTTCCCGGGTTTAATGTCAAAGCTGTTTGGATTTATCTAGTCACAGTGTGTTTATCAGGGCTGGTATCAGTTTCTGACTTGGAGGGCCTCATTGATTTGGCAGGGGAGGGAAGAAATGCCTGAAAATGCAGCATTTATACTTCTAATCTGCTCTATAAATTGTGCAAAGCCATGCACTCGGGGCGAGGCAGGACAACTGCACTGGAAAACCAGCTTCCCTGAGACGGGGCTGTTTTGTAAAATAAAAAGATTGTACTGTACATATATTGGCTTCATTCTTACCCTATTCTGCCTCGCCTCCAATGAGCCTGGGGGTATCCTTCATAGTTCCTCACCACTTATTTTAACCCTGCGAGGTCGGTTAGGTTGAGAGATGGCGACTGACTCCAGGCTGCTTAGTGAGCTTCGTGGCTGAGCATTTGAACCTGGAACTGCCAAGTCCAAATTTGACAACTGGCCTTCTACATTACTTTTGTTGTAAGCTACGCACCAGAAATTGGCCAGTCCCTTAATTCCAAATCAGGATATGTGATTATATTTTGGCTGCGTCAACAGAAGCTTAGTATCCAGATCAAGGGGAGTAATGGTACCACTCTGTTTTGCCTTGGTCAGACCACACCTGGAATACTGTGCCCAGTTCTGGGCACCACAATTTAAGAAGGATGTTGACAAGCTGAAAACCAAGCTTAATGAGGAGAGGTTGAGGGAGTTGGGTATGTTCAGCCTGGAAAAGAGGAGATTGAGAGGAGATACGATAAACACCTTCACATATATAAAGGGTTGTCACATGGAAGGTGGAGCAAGCTTGTTTTCTCCTGCTCTGGAGGGTAGGAATTGAACCAATGGCTTCAAGTTACAAGAAAGGAGATTCTGACTAAACCTTAGGAAGAATCAAATTTCTGACAGTAAGAGCTGTTTGACAGTGGAACAAACTTCTTCAAAAGGTGATGGACTCTCCTCCCTTGGAAGTTTTTAAGCAGAGGTTGGGTGGCTATCTGCGATGGAAGCTTTAGTTGAGTTTCCCGCCTTGCAGGGGGTTGGACTAGATGACCCTCGGGGTCCCTCCCAACTCTACGATTCTGTGATATTATGATACGGTATTCATGGATATCCCATGAAACCAGCCTGTTCCAGCAGGGCTCTCCTTATGTTCTCCTGAACCAAATTGATTTGATAGAATCAGCAGATAGCAATGGTGCCACGTCCTAGGAACAAAAGAAGACCAGGAATCTGTTCAGTAAAGAGTGACTTATAACTCTCCGATTTCAGCACTAATTGCAATTTCTGGCTGTCCTGTTGATTTCCTCTGCACCCCACCCTGTGATGTTTCTTAATCCCAAGATGAAACCCAGGAGCCAGTTGCAACGGTGAATCACTGTTTCTTGAGGCCGGCTAGCTCAGGTAACAGTCACACGGCGGGGAAAGTTAATGCAGCCAAAAGAGCTGCCTGTTTCTCAGGTAATAATGGCTTCCCAGCTCTGAAGGCTGCATTCAGAACATGATCTCCCCATCAAGTTGTCCAATTGCTCAATAATACAGATGCCGAGTGTCTGACATTCAGCGTTGCTCATTGCTCTTGCTGAAGTGCTCCTGCGGCAGCCCATATTGCTGAGAACTAAGGTGTCTGGGCATGGATAGAAGTGGCACAGCCACTGTTGCCAAATGGAAAAACTTCGGGAGCTCCCTTTGTCCCACATTGCTAAGAACCCTGTGAAGTTCCTGTTTGAACTGGCTTGATGCCGAAATCCAGTATCGCCTGAGCTCTGTGAATGCCGCTTTCTCCCGATTGAAGTGTGGCAAGCGTATCCAGGGAAAGGATTTCTAGCTTTTCTATAATGTGCCTTATTATAGAAAATCATACTTCTGTGTCTCTTGCTCTGTGCTTGCAAATGTATTTTAGCTGTTTTCAGTATGCCATCTGTAAACATGGAATGTTCTGAGCACCAAGGCCACAAGACCAGATAAGATGTTTATACAGCAGAAGGCCAGGATGTTCTATATGACGGCCAGCAGGATGCCTGATAAGAAAGGGTCTTGTATTAACACCAACCACGGCTCCAGGGGTATGCTCAGGAAGTGCCTTATATGGGTAGGTATGCTATTCAGCTGATCGCCGAATAATTGATGCTTTTGAATTATGGTGCTGCAGGAGACTCTTGAGAGTCCCATGGACTGCAAGAATATCAAACCTATCCATTCTGAAGGAAATCAGCCCTGAGCGCTCACTGGAAGGACAGATTGTGAAGCTGAGGCTCCAATACTTTGGCCACCTCATGAGAAGAGAAGACTCCCTGGAAAAGACCCTGATGTTGGGAAAGATGGAGGGCACAAGGAGAAGGGGACGACAGAGGATGAGATGGTTGGACAGTGTTCTCGAAGCTACGAACATGAGTTTGACCAAACTGCGGGAGGTAGTGCAAGACAGGAGTGCCTGGCGTGCTATGGTCCATGGGGTCACAAAGAGTCGGACACGACTAAACGACTAAACAACAACAACAACAACAATGCTAAGGAATGCTAAGAAGGAGGGGAAGTAATCTTATAAGGACAACAGGAAGGGCTGTGTCCCTGCTTATTGGCTCAATTTGCTTCTGGATATGAATTTGTAAGGGACCCAGGTGGCGCTGTGGGTTAAACCACAGAGCCTAGGGCTTGCTGATCAGAAGGTCGGCGGTTCGAATCCCTGTGACGGGGTGAGCTCCCGTTGCTTGGTCCCAGCTCCTGCCCTCCTAGCAATTTGAAAGCACATCAAAGTGCAAGTAGATAAATAGGGGGAAGGTAAACGGTGTTTCCGTGCGCTGCTCTGGTTTGCCAGAAGTAGCTTTGTCATGCTGGCCACATGACCCGGAAGCTGTCTGCGGACAAACACCGGCTCCCTCGGCCTATAGAGCGAGATGAGCGCCGCAACCCCAGAGTCAGACACGACTGGACCTGATGGTCAGGGGCCCCTTTACCTTTACCTATGAATTTGTAATGATACATTTGAGGTATATAAAGCCAAGAGCACTGATAACTCTTTGCTCAGTCTTTGAGGAATTATCCCACTCTGCCTTATTGCTCAGCAATAAAATTTTCTTTCTATTTATCGACGATTGCGTCTGTGATCGTTGAGAAACCCCTGAACTAAGGTTCCCAGGTTCTGTGCAACATAAGTGCAGAGTGTTTGAGGACTGGGACATTCGCAGGGAAACTGAAATGCTTGTTTACAAAGCTATTGTACTACCAACCTTGCTGTATGCTTGTGAAACATGGACCACTTATAAACACCATCTCCAACTCCTTGAAAGATTTCATTAACAGTGTCTCCGAAAAATTCTACACATCACTTGGGAAGACAGGCAAACTAGTGGCAGTGTACTTGAAGAAGCAAATATCACCAGTGTCAAAGCAATGATTCTTCAACATCAACTTCGTTGGACTGGTCATGTTGTGTGGATGCCTGATGATCGTCTTCCAAAGCAACTACTCTATTCCCAACTTAAAAATGGAAAGTGTAATGCTGGTGGTCAGCAACAGAGGTTTAAAGACTGTCTCAAGACAAATCTAAAAAAAAAAAAAAGTAGGTCCCAGCCCGGCCCTCTAACCACTACACCACACTGTCTCTCTTGGAATTACATTGTGTGACTGACATCCTTAACACTATCGCAGTGTTTCAAATGTGGTTACTTGGCCAAACAGGTTGGTGTAGAAGATTTAGCTCTGGGTACCCGCCCTATGGTATCATACCCTCCAAAATTTCTATGATGAAAATAGGGACATCTTAGTTACATAGTTATATGGTTTATGTTTTAATACTGTAAACCACCTTGTGATCTTCAGATGAATGGCAGTATAGAAATGTAATGAATATTAATAATAATATTTTTTGAGGTGAAATATGATTGGCTCCACCTCCCAGACAGATACAACTGTTTACATTACAGGTGCCATGAACTACACTTTATTGTTATTTTTTCCCCTTTGCATTCTTAGCCATGTGTTACTGTGGCTATTAACTAAAAAGCTGGAAAACATAGCAAGAGGGCTAGAGACTGCCATTTCAGGAGGTTTTGCGTGACACAACAGCAGTTAATTGCATCAAGCATGAGCCAGTGTCACTGTATTCAGGGCCAACAGCAACAACAACAAGCCAGCAATGCTTGATTCATTTCATTTCATTTGTATTTTAGTAATATTTTCCAAACGGAGCCAAGACGGGGAGTCTCTCTTTCCCGGCTGGTCTCTTGTTCGGCCTGCAGATAACCTGATCCAAATTGCTCATGGGAGGCAGACAATTAAAAGTCAGAGCCATCTGTTCCCTTAACTCTCCCCGCAAGGCGGGCGGCGGGGGGGGGGGAGGAGGAAATGCTGTTATAAGCACTTTACCTTTAATGTCTACTTAGAGGTAGAGAAGGAATAATGGTTAAATAAAAAGAGAGTAGGTGACACAAAAGGAACTGAAGCAAACAGCTGGCAGGCTCTCTGGATATCTTTAAGCAGAGGCTTGACAGGCATATGTCAATAATGCTTTGATGGTGTTTCCTGCTTGGCAGGGGGTTGACTGGATGGCCCTTGTGGTCTCTTCCAACTCTATGATTCTATGATGCTTTGATGATTTTTGTAAAAAAAAAAATCACTAATGCGAAAGAAGGGAAGCTGTTTTAAATTTTCCTTCCATCAAATTTCTCCCTGCTTTTTGGAATTTTGAATTACCTAGCCACCTCCTTCCCCTGAATCCGGTGAGCAAAATGGATACATTAAGAAGGATCTCTTGGTTGTTACTGCAATTGTAATCATTGCATTGCTAGAATTATTGTTATTATTGGTTGTGCATCTGTAAGAAATACAGTGGTCCCTCGACTTAATCCATTCTGAATGCACATTCGCAGGCCGAAAAGTTCGTAAGTCAAATAGTGGTTTCCCATAGGGAAAAAATTATTTGGAAAAATTCGTAAGTCGAAACCGCATTTAAAACCGTCCATGGTTTCCGTTCAGATGTAGAAACATTTGTAAGCGTGCGGCCATTTGTCCCGTTTGCAAGTCGAAAACTTCAGATGTCGAGTAATTCGTAAGTCGAGGGGCCACTGTATTTTATTATTTTGTTGTTACAATTTGTCTTTTTAAATATTTCTTTAAGCAGTTTATATACTGCTTAACTGCAGCCCCATCAACTGCTTGTATTTATCCTGCTGCACACCACTTTGATGATCTCAGGCTGTGAAGAAGTTTATAAATTTGTAAAGTCCCGCCCCCCCACCAGGAATATACAGATCCCCCCAACCCCCTGCTTTTGCTCCTTTCCATTTATTTGCATCTTTTCCATACGCTTTCTGGCGGGGGTGGGGAGAGGGGAATCCCTGCAAAAATAGAGACAACCCTTCTCGGATTGCCATATGTCTAGAATTTGCTGGATATATCCAGAATACTGCTGTCTGCAGAAGTGTCTGGGCAGAAATCAGTAAGAAGTATGGCAGCCCATGTTGGAAGTACCGTTTCTGCCCCCTTTTCTGTGATATTTCTGAAAAGCGGGGGTGGGGGTGGAGCGTAGCATCTTTGCCAACAACTTTTCTGTCCAGATTTTCACTGTTTGAAATATGGCAACCCTATTTTTACCCAAGAAAATCCCTGCACACTTTTGTACATAGATACGACACAGCAACTGTTTGTTCAGTTGTAGCGGTGGGCCAATTCACAGATTAGCCACAGGTATAGCCAGCAATGAAGCCTTTGCAGTGATGCAAACGAGATTTGCTTGCAGAGAGAGTTCCCAAGCAAATGAATTAGCCCCTTCCCTTGCTGTGTCAATAAAATATTCCCCCATCTATGTGCGCTTTCAATGGCCTTTGGGTGCAAGAGGTAGGACCAGGTCAACTGCACCGCATGGGGTTGGACTAGAGGACCCTTGGGGTACCTTGCAACTCTCAGATTCTATTATTCTACGACCACATTTCCATCATCCTAGGCCAGTATGGCCAACAGTCATGTAATCCAAAATATATTGGGGGATACAGGTTGGGGGAAAGTGATCTATCAAAAAATAATAATCTTCCTCTAGGTAAATATTTTACCCCTTCTGACCAATAAAACCACTTCACATTTCTAGCAACTGCTTCTGGCACACACACACACACACACACACACACACACACACACACACTTTATGTTAGACACGGGAGCAAAAGAATGCTTTAAATAATTCTCGAGTAGAATGGTGGTGGGATTAATTGCTGAATAAATAAAGGAAGGAAATACACAAAACAATATATATATATATATTTATTATATATATATAATAAAGTTGGATAGAGCTTCTTTTAACAAAAAACAAACACACACAGACAGACACATCTTGAGCGGAAGGGCAAATGTTAGCTTCATTAAGTCCCCGTTAAGTAAGTAACTATTCACTCATATTTCTGGACTAACACAAATGAGCCATTTCTCATTCCTCAATTATTAATGAGTGGGTAATGGGTGGCCGGCAGAATCCCCACAAAGCCCCATTTTCACATGAGAACATAATATATATGTGTTGGCGTTCCCTGACAATTTATCAAGAAGTTTGATTCTGTGCCTCGCAGATTGAAATGGGATAATTGATTTTTATCGCACTGCATGTATTCATTAGCTTAACAATGCCAGAATTTCTTTGCTACCTCCGACACGGCGTCAAGAATGGTCACTATTAAGCTTCAGTGTAATTGCCACTGTCTCTGGATTTCATGCATTTTATTTCTCTCTGGCCTTCCTCTTTGCGATGCCTCCTGCAAGCCAGGTGTGCGTATATCTCTCTGCAATTTAAGATTATGCTTCATGCCTCTGGCCAAAGGAACCCATTTCCATGAAAGCGCCTTCCATAATAAAAATGTTTGTCTTCAAGATGCCACAATACACATTTCTGGTGTTTCTTCCTTGAGTCCAGCATCTTGTCTCTCACAGTGACCAGACAGATGCTTCCAGGAAGTCCAGAGCAAGTCAAGAAGGCCACTGCTCCATTGCCCCATGTCCTTTGCTGATCTGATATTCAAAGATTTTGTGCCCTTGAACATGGAGGATCCATGTAGATTTCATGGCTTATAGTTGAGATGTTAGATAATTTTCCTGCTTAGTTCTGCCAACAGATCTCTCTCTCTCTCTCTCTCTCTCTCTCTCTCTCTCTCTCTCTCTCTCTCTCCACGCACACACACACACACACACACTTTTGGTATCTCCCAGTTTCTTATTTTTCCAATCTTTAACCCAGTTCTCTACATTTCCACAGCAACTTGTATTTTTGTTTCTAAATGAAAACTTGTCAGTGTTGTAGTGCTGATTTCTCCTAATATACACATTTGTAGATAATATACATATTTTACACAAAACAATGCATTTTGTGTGTTGTTTTCACTGAAGTGTGCATTTTATTGCACTTTCCTCTAATAAGTGTACTCATTGTTAGCTTTGAGAATGGTATTTCAAAATTTGGGAAAGCATGTGTTCTGGAGGATAAAACCATGTTCCAATTTGTGCTTTGCTTTGAGAAGTGCAAAAAAAGGTAAAGGTAAAGGGACCCCTGACCATTAGGTCCAGTCGCGGACGACTCTGGGGTTCTGGTGCTCATCTCGCTTTACTGGCCAAGGGAGTCGGCACACTTGCACTTTGATGTGCTTTCGAACTGCTAGGTTGGCAGGAGCAGGGACCAAGCAACGGGAGCTCACCCCGTCGTGGGGATTCAAACTGCCAACCTTCTGATCGGCAAGCCCTAGGCTCTGTGGTTAAACCCACAGAGCCACCCACATTCCGCAAATAAGGTAGTTTCTCATTAAAATGCAAAGAAAATCATATTTCTCCCAATCCAATGCACACTCGTTTTTAAGAAGAAGTGTGCATTCACGCGGAAGCTTATACCAGAACAAACCTAGGTGCTACTGGACATTTATCTATTTACTTTTATTTTTATTTCGACTGCATCAGACCCACATGACAACCTACCTGGATTGTTTTCAAGATGAAGGGCCCAGAAGAAGAAAAAAAAACTCCAATATATTGCAGTGTGATTCGTAACGGGAGCGTTCTCGACAATTGCAGTTTTGCAGTGTGTTGTGTGTTGCGTATACACTTCCCCTAAGCAAAGTCTTCCAGATTTCACACGCAGGACAGACACCTCCTCTGTATTTGTCTCCTGATCCCTTTCAGATGCATCATCTCATCCTATCGTGCCTCCAAGGGAAATTCCCCATCACAGAGTCTCTGTGTACAAACATCTAAGGAGACCCCTTCCTCTGTTTCTTTTTTTTGTCCTGGGAATGCATACCAAAGGCACCGATACGTTTGTTTCAAAAGAGAAACAAGTCAGGAACATGTTTGTCCCAAGGTGGTAACATTCTTGTAGTTTCCAGCCCAAGGTATTTTGCTGCCTGAGGCAAAGTGTGATACTGCACATCCCAGCTCCCCGGTTCCACCTACAGAAGCTGATGCGACTGATAATTGAATCTTGCTTCTGACACTGCTGATGGGAAGCAGTAGTCTAGGTTAGGGAGCCCATGGCAGGCTGAGTGCTGAAGATAGTTTTCTGCAGTAAATTCATAAAGGTAAAGATAAAGGGACCCCTGACGAAAGTCCAATCACAAATGACTCTGGGGTTGCGGCGCTCATCTTGCTTTACAGGCCTAGGGAGCCGGCTTTTGTCCGCTCCGCAGACAGTTTTCCCAGGTCATGTGGCTAGCATGACTGAGCCGCTTCAAGCGCAATGGAACACCGACACCAGAGCAGCACACGTAAACGCTGTTTACCTTCCCGCCGCAGCAGTACCTGTTAATCTACTTGCACTTTTGGCATGCTTTCAAACTGCTAGATTGGCAGGAGCTGGGACCGAGCGACGGGAGCTCACCCCATCACGGGGATGCCAACCTTTTGATCGGCAAGCCCAAAGGCTCAGTGGTTTAGACCACAGTCCCTCTCGGTAAAATCATAAAATCATCCAAATACATTGGTAATCCAAACACATACAATATATAAAAGACTAGATAGCCACCATTGAATAATTCAGACAACATTAGCTTTAAAGATCTTGGCTAAGTACCCCAAAACAATCTTGCTGGTTTGGGGAGTATTATCCCTCAACAAATATTGGATTACTGACTCTTTGCAAATCATTATTTTGAGCTGTAAGGGAGTCATCAGGAGATCTCTGGGATGGGTGTCGAGAAGAGGGCAATCCAAAATTATGTGATATAATTATGTGATAAGAGGGCAATCCAAAATTAGGGGATATTATTATTATTATTATTATTATTATTATTGGAAACCTTCCAAACAACACAGATGAAGGGAATGCATTTAGACAAGCTAGCATAAAAGCTCTGCGATGTGATCGAGTTTCTAAATTTTAAAAGTAATTAGGCATTACTCCTAAGTAAGCAGATGAACATACAAAAGGTTGGGAGGGGTAGAATTTTTGGATTTCATGATCTAGCAGTCACTGCTTGATGAGAGAGAAGATTTGAGACTCATCCGATGGAAGAAGGGAATCTATTGCAATCCCTATTTGCCTGAGTTTGAGGGTAATATCACAAAACAGCTGGTTAGTTCTAGTGGTACAGGACCTGTCATGCGGCATACAGTGTGACCCTCCAGTAGAAGGGTATGCCCTTGGGACTCAGAAGGGACAGCTGCATCTAATGCCAGCTGTTTTCTACCTGAGCCCCTACCTGTAGCCCCCGTGGAACAGGGCCCTTTAGGGTGCAACAGGGACATGCCTCCCAACATGTCGGGAGGGCAAATCGGGACACCCACAACCATGCACCATCCTGCCCACAATTACACACCACTGTCCCCTCTCTTCCCAACCCACTTTCTCTCCTTGTTTGCACCTTCACCCACTGCTGCTGCCTCCTCCTCCTCCTCCATGGCCTCCCAGAGCCCTTTGACAATCTCCAAAGGGCCTTTCTGGCAGGCGACCGTGAAAATTTTAGGCCAGAGAGGAGGTGCTTTGCATGACCTTTGGATGATTGCTAAGGAGATCCCGGAAGGTGCTCTGGCGCTCATCAGCGGGGTCGGGCTTGACCCTGCTGACTTGTGTCAGGGTGCCAGTCTGTTCCAGGATCCGAACAGAAGCTGGGATTGGCTTCTGTGATCCTACGATGTCCTGCTTAAAATGGGACAGTTGCAGGCTATGCAAGGGTAAAGGCAAGGTAAAGGACCCCTGGACGGTAAAGTCCAGTCAAAGGCGGCTATGGGGTTGTGGTGGTCATCTCATTTTTAGGCCGAGGGAGCCGGCGTTTGTCCACAGACAGCTTTTCTGGGTCATGTGGCCAGCAGGACTAAACCGTTTCTGGTGCAATGGAAAACTGTGATGGAAACCAGAGCGCACAGAAATGCTGTTTACCTTCCTGCCACAGCAGTACCTATTTATCTACTTGCCCTGGCATGCTTTCGAACTGCTAGGTTGGCAGGAGCTGGGACAGAGCAATGGGAGCTCACCCCATTGCGGTGATTCGGACTGCCGATCTATTGATCAGCAAGCCCAAGGGGCTCAGTGGTTTAGACCACAGCGGTCCCTGTTGGTCCTTCGAAAAGACTAGCACTTTTATTGTGGGGCACAAGCTTTTGTGGGGCATAATCTTAAAGGTGCCACAAGACTCTTGGTTGCTACTGCTGTAGTTGTTGTTCCTAAAACAGATCTATCTAATCTATCTATCTATCTATCTATCTATCTATCTATCTATCTATCTATCATCTATCTATCTCCCCCTGTATTCAGAACACTTTGCATCCTCCGAGGGGAGTGAGGAGCTGATTTAGGTCTTCTGTTCAACATGCCAGATATTTAACCTGACACTGCTTGCTCTAAATTCCCAGGAATTCATTAGAGAGGCAGAACGTCAGATGAGAATCCAACTTGACCTTGCATTTTCCAGCTCTCTGCTCTCCCCCCCCACCCCCTTTCTTGCTTCCAGACTTCAAAGTCACCATTTGGCAGCTTGCAGGCCCTCTAACCATCAGAAGGAGGGAGAATATGTTGGACATATTGCTGCTATCTCTTTCCTCCTTATTTTTATCCATGACACAAGAATTACCCTGCCTAAGGAACTATTGCCGTCGTTCCATTATCCTCCCATCACCCCCACCTCCAAATATTCCCTTCCGACTATCCGGGATTGAGATTCAGCAAGTTCCAAACTCCATTCTCGAATACCACCTTGTTTTATTTTTATTTTTATTTATTTTAAAATGTACTTTTGGAGCATATATTGTGGCAATGTTGTCCTCAAAGGTGAAAGGGGACTCTCCCCCAACACGATGGGACGCAGGAGGCAGCAGCCGTGAGGACTGGGCCACAACACACATTCCCAGAGGGTCTCTACCCAATCAGAAAACGAAGGATTGAAATGGGTGTTTGCAACATTAGTTGTATCCAGAGTAGACCCATATAGTCAATAGACCAAGACTCAGGAGGAAGGAGTTGACAGGCAGTGCCATTCACCTGGAAAGGTTGGCTAAGGGCAGACTCAGTGCCCCATTTGTCCTAATGGACCAGCTGCCAATACATAGTGGTCTCCAGATGTTCTCAGACTACAGCTCCCATCAGCCCCAACCAACATGGTCAGGGATGATCAGAGTTGTAGTCTGGAAACATTTGAAGGGCAGAAGATCAGGGGTCCCTTCAGCAGAGGGCGAAGCTGAGCAGTCCCACGGAGGCCCCATTCCCATTTCTCATCCCGGAGCGTGTTGCCTCCTTGTCAATGATAAATAACTATTAATTGAGTTCTCCAGCTCTTGTTTGCATTTGAATGCCGTATTCTTCAGAGCTGGGAATTTGGGAAAGCTGTGCCAAATCAATGTGATTTATTCACACACAACCCCTCTCCTTCAGCTAAGAGAGCTTTAATTCAGGTGAGGTTTGGATGGCAAATTTTCAGCACTAGCAGGTGTCCGAGGGAAGTGGAACGTGTGGTTTTGTGCTTGAGAAATCCCTTTTGCGGTATTAGGGGATGTGCACAAACTCCCCTGATGAAACATGTTTCTCTCTTCACAAGGTACATTCGGCTTCCTTTGAAATGCCTGTCATCTTTGCTGTTTTGCCATTTAAAAAAAAAAAAAAAACCTCACATTTTTTCACTTTATTTATTTATTTTCCATAGCGAGCTGATTCCGTTATAAGCTGTGTGGCAGAGACTTAAGCCATGTGTTTAGGAAAGGGATAATATAGAACTGGAAAGCTTGTCAGGCAAGATGACCAAGAAAAATACCCCTAGAACGAAAACATCTATATGGATCCTTTTTTCTTTTCTTTTCAAGGAGGGATTGAGTGAGAGAAATCATAAAACAATGGCAGTACTGCAGGTAATTTGGAGATGTTTCCCTTTCCCTCTCATAGTACTAGAACTATCCAATGAAGATGCATGTCGGAAGATTCAGAACCAGAAGGAACAAACACTTATTCACCTAAGAGCAATGGAATTGACTTTCACATAACATGACATTTTTTAAAGAACTTAGAATCATAGAATCGTAGAGTTGGAAGAGACCACAAGGGCCATCCAGTCCAACCCCCTGCCGAGCAGGAAACACCATCAAAGCATTCTTGACATATGCCTGTCAAGCCTCTGCTTAAAGACCTCCAAAGAAGGAGACTCCACCACACTCCTTGGTAGCAAATTCCACTGCCAAACAGCTCTTACTGTCAGGAAGTTCTTCCTAATGTTTAGGTGGAATCTTCTTTCTTGTAGTTTGAATCCATTGCTCCGTGTCCGCTTCTCTGGAGCAGCAGAAATCAACCTTTCTCCCTCCTCTACATGACATCCTTTTATATATTTGAACATGGCTATCATATCACCCCTTAACCTTCTCTTCTCCAGGCTAAACATACCCAGCTCCCTAAGCCATTCCTCATAAGGCATCGTTTCCAGGCCTTTGACCATTTTGGTTGCCCTATTCTGGACACGTTCCAGCTTGTCAGTATCCTTCTTGAACTGTGGTGCCCAGAACTGGACACAGTACTCCAGGTGAGGTCTGACCAGAGCAGAATACAGTGGTACTATTACTTCCCTTGAACTTGAGAAGGGGGGGGTAGTTTGCCCAAAAAGGAACATTGAATTCCTGAATTGCAGGGGGTTGGACTAGATGACTCTTGGGTTCCTTTCCAGAGGTACTTTGCTCATTGCCAGAGTTGGGCTTGCACACATCTCCTTCTCATGATCTAATCACCCTTAAGCTATCTAAAATCACTTAATCCTTTATTTTCCAAGTTGCCACCAAAGAGGGCTCTGATATATTTGGGGTTGGAAGGTGTGCCTCTCCTTGAGCATCTAACACACATCCGGTGCCTCCTTGAGATCCGTCCAGAGACTTGCGGCAAGCACCCTGAAATAAAACCTCAGTCACCGTAAACCATCAAAGAGATTAAAGGAGGAACTGCGGGCAGGGGACCACCTCCAGGGATGAGATTGCTAAGGGACAGAGAAGCAGGACAGAGAACGTGCTCCTGCACTTTCGGCGGTATTTGTTCACCGACAATGGGGGATTATAAATAGCAAATATTAGAAACACTGTCCTGCAGGAACCGTGAATAATTAGACAGCTGATGCACAAGTTCGGGTAGAGGGCAGGGAGATAAAGCCAACTCATAAATGAGTTTGTGTGGAGAACGGGGAGCTGTGTTCGGCAAGCTTCTCTCACGAAAATGGCAGGAATTAGAAAATAATAGGAATAAAATACATGTGCTTATTAACAATGCAATCTTTTTGGGGCCTACTGGGACTGGTAGGGTGGCAGGCAAGGAGACCAACAGTAGGGGGAGCCAGAGGCTTTCTGTAGCTCAGTGGCAGAGCAGCTCCCTTGCAAGCCGAAGGTCCCAGGTTCAATCCTCGGGGTCTCCGGATAGGGTTGGGAGAGATGCCTGCCTGAAATCCTGAACAGCCACTGCCGGTCAGTGTAGACATTAATGATCTTAGTGAAACAGTAGGCAGCTTCCTGTGTTGCAGTAACAGGCAGAACAACCCCCATGACTGGGTTTAAGTACAAGAAGGCAAGCAAATGGGAACCTGCCAAGGTTGGTGGGGCAGCCTCCACTGGTATACTCAGAAGTAAACCCTACTGAACTGACTGGCACTTATTCCCAGGTGTGTGTGTGTGTGTGTGTGTGTGTGTGTGTGTGTGTGTGTGCACACGCACATATAGAATGGCAAAACCTCAAATTCTGTGGCTCTGTGGTGGTTTTATTCTCTTCTCTCTTTTTTTTAGAACAGTTGTCATTGCACTAATTCCATATGGTTTTACTGCTATGGAAATACAGACAAGTCCTAGGAAAGGAAACAGCAACATAGGCAGGGGCAAAAAAAACCATAGAATGTTGTGAGAAATAGAGGCAGCTATTGTTTGTATTATTTAGTTTATTTCTTTATTTAATTTCATAGATATACAATATGTGTGTGTGCTTGTGTATAAACTTTCATATATATATGTATATATTCTACTCGATTGTAAGAACAGCAGCAGCAGCAACAACCTCAAAGTAGTTTACAAAAATAATAGAACGGGGGGGGGGACTTTAAAATAATTTTAAAATAACTATTAAAAAAAATTCAAAAACAATTAAATTCAACAATCGGCTAAAAACCAATGGCACATAGCAACAGTCTACATATATGGGTAGGTTTGCCTAAACAGCAATGGAGGAGAAAAGACGGTACATTTTGGACCCTGCAGAGACCACCAACCCCATTCTGAAGAAGTGTGCATGCACACGAAAGCTCATACCAAAATAAAAACTTAGTTGGTCTTTAAGGTGCTACTGAAGGAATTTTTTTATTTTATTCCCATTCTTAAGTCTCTGAATATATTTCTGGCCAAACCTAGTTGCTGATAATTCACACATTTCTGCTTTCGGTGAGTAAATCAAATATCTCCAAGCACTCGGCTTGTGAGTGCCCCTTGCAGAATCTATCAATGGGAGAAGGACTGGGTGTCATTCTGCTTTGGTGAGCTATCTGTGCCTTGGAGTGAAGATACAGGATGCGCAGCTCAGGCACTGGGAGATGAAGAAAGGTCTGCAACCTGCAAAAGGGACTCGGATCTCGAGGGTGAAAATGATACCCAGATAAATTCCCTTGATAGAGGTGGTTGACAGCAGGGTCGTCTTAAGCATACCTGGCAGCAGCGCGGCACCCCCTGGTGGCCCGGCGCCCTGGCACATTGCGCCACCCAGCCTTGCCTTAGGGCAGTGATGGCGAACCTATGACACGTGTGACAGACGTGACACGCAGAGCCCTCACTGCTGGCACATGCCCCATCGGCCCATTCACACTGCTGTTGTTCCCCCCCCCATTTGTTCTCCCGCTCCTCCTACAGCTCATCTCCGCTATAGCTCATCTCCGCTACAGCTTGTCTCTGCTGTTAAAACCCGGATCCTTTTTTTGTTGTTGTTGTTGCTGGTAGCCAGAGATTGGTTTTTTAACCCTTTCTGTGCTGGTTTTTTTTTGCGCTTTGGCAGACTATGTCGGTGCTGCGTGTTAGTTCCAGTGAAGGTATTATTCATCATTTATTTCTGTTCTCTTCCCCCCCCCTCAAAAGCGCAGCAGCTTTGGGGCATCCCCCCAAAAAAGCAAAGCAACTTTTGCACCCCCCAAAAAAACCTCTAAAACTTTGGTCGACAGCTCCTCCCAAATAGCTCAACAACTCTGGACACTTTGTGATAAATAAGGGTTTTTTGGTTTGGTTTGGTTAAATAATTAGTTTTTGGTTTATTAAATACAGTTATATATTACAATTATACATTTTTGTTATTTAAACTATAAATATCGCGAAATTATGGTTCTTTTTCTCGAAGTGACACACCACCCGAGTTACGCTCGGTTTTTTGGTGACACACCAAGCTCAAAAGGTTGCCCATCACTGCCTTAGGGCCAGCCCTGGTTGACAGTCAGGAAGGCAGAAAATACTCACATCATGAGCTGTTGTGCGGCTCTCCAAGCTTTGAGCTGTCATAACTAGTGAGGTTGGGAGTCAAAGTTCAGGCCTCTTACATGCAAGCTCTGCACCTGATCTGTAGCCCCTTAAATGCTGTGGGGTTGTACTCCTCTGGTTTTAACGCTTCTGTTTCTCCTGCCGGATTTTGCCCCTTCCTCCGCCACTGTTACGTGGAAATCCATTTGCATCTCCGGATTCTCGGCGGCAGATTCCAATGGGAGATGGAATATCCATTAGCACCGATGAGAAGATTTCATCGAGCAATTGCCCGGTGCTGAGGAAATAGCAGCACAATTCTTTAATAGAATTGGATTCCCCACTGACTCCCCTGCAAAATACATTATTTTCCCCCAGTTATGTGCCCTTGCATAACCTGTTCTGGAGGGAGTAAAGCTGATTTTAATCAATTTTCAGAATATGTAAAGCCTCCCTCCTGAGGATGATTTTAATAATTTACCGTGCACTCTCTAATCTCTTTCTCGGGTCAACATGGGGCTTTGTTTTCTTTTAATCAAACATTCGAATATTGCTGTTTCCTTGATTCCTGGGTCTAGGCTTCTTGAAGCCAGTGGGAAATTCTAATGCCCCTGCCTGTGCCCCGTAAACATATTAATTTAATTGACTTAAATTTAAGTGCAACATAGGAAGCTTCCTTACATTGTGTGACACCAGATCCACTGCTTCTCCAGGGTTTTCAGGCAGAGATCTTTTCCCCAGCCTTACCTGGAGATTCCGGGGATCGAACCTGGAATATTCTGCATGAAACGTGGATGCTGTACCACTGAACTTTGACCCTTTCCCAAACCGGAAGGCAATATGAATAGGAGAGTATGCCATTTGGACTTGAAGTGGGCATCAGAGTACGGCTTGCTGTTTCTGATGATGTTTCTGAACATGGGTTTCACTGTGAGTGTTGGGTTTACATATGTAATTGCAAAAATCAGAAGTGCAGGGTGTCTTCATGACAGTTGCAGTCATACCCCCTCACATTCACGCCCCTTCTAAGATTATAAAACCTTCTAAGGTTATTATATTATAATACTATAATTGTAGAACAATAACAATTAGGGATATAGGGTAACAATCAATGAAGATCTCCCTGTGTTTTCTTCCAGCTAGATCTACAGCGAACTTTTTCAGCCGTGGGCCGGTCCACCGTCCCTCAAACCATGTGGGGGGCCAGACCATATTTTGAAAAATAAAATGAACAAATTCCTATGCCCCACAAATAACCCAGAGATGCACTTTAAATAAAAGGACACATTCTACTTATGTAAAAACACACTGATTCCCAGACCATCCCTGGACCGGATTGAGAAGGTGATTGGACCAGATCTGGTCGCAGGGCCTTATGTTGCCTACCCCTGATCTACAGTTTTCCAATATAATCTTTCAGAGTGACTGAGCTTCACCAGACTAAACATACCTGACTCCTTCAACCATTCCTCATAAGGCATGGTTTCCATACTTTCCATCACCTTGGCCACCCTGTTCTGTGCGTGTTCCAGTTTGTCAGTATCCCTTTATTAAAGAAACAGTGGTGCCCAGAACTGGACATAGAACTGCAGGTGAGGTCTGGCCGAGGCAGAATTGATCTTGCCACTTTTGAATTCCAGTTCTGCAACACACACCATTTTGCAGATCAGATCGAGTGTCTCCTGACCTCCCCCTGACCCCCTGCTTAGAGCCACCCATTTTAGACATTTAATAGGAGAACAGCATGAGATCACAAAATCTGAATTGGGAAAGGACAGCCTGAGCAATACAAATCCTATGGGCCTGATGGAATTCACCCCCACCCACCCTGCCTCCCCAAGCAGTAAAAGGATTAGCAGAAAAAAGAGAGGGAGAAAGAGAGAGAGCCCTGAAATTGCTGGCAATTATTTCTAAGAGCACGCAAAGGGCGGGAGAGGTCTTAGCAGCTTGCAAAGGGGCAACATTCAAGTTCATTCCATTTCAAAAGCAGGGCGGAAATGTCACCATCTCTGGGAAACACAAAAACTCCGTGAAAAGTTTTGATTCACATTTAGCTACACACAAAGCTGCCAAACTAATAAAGGAAATTATCGTTGAGAGGATGAGGGACACACACATCCTTCTGCAGCTGTTTCTGATGTTTTCCGTAATTTAAGGGTTTTAAAGAGTGATTTTGGTAGATGTTTTAGGCTGTTTTGAGATTGCCATGCCTTGCCCTGGGACTTTTTGGGGAAGGGTGGGCGATAAATCTGTCACCCTACAAGGCACCCCAGGGATGCGGGTAGTGCTGTAGTCTAAACCAGAGAACCTAGGGCTTGCTGATCAGAAGGTTGGCGGTTCGAATCCCCGTGATGGGGTGAGCTCCCATTGTTCAGTCCCAGCTCCTGCCAACCTAGCAGTTCGAAAGCACGTCAAAGTGCAAGTAGATAAATAGGTACTGTTCCGGTGGAAAGGTAAACAGCGTTTCCGTGCACTGCTCTTGTTCTCCAGAAGCGGCTTAGTCATGCTGGCCACATGACCCGGATTCTGTCTGCGGATAAACGCTGGCTCCCTCAGCCTATAGAGCAAGATGAGCGCTGCAACCCCAGAGTTGTCCGCGACTGGACCTGACGGTCAGGGGTACCTTTACTTTCACCTTTGCCTTTCCAAGGCACCCCACTTTGAGGACTCTGCAAAGTCAGGATCCAGTGTTGCTGCTTTGTCCAAGCTCCACACCCTTCCACCATCACTCTTAGGATTAAAAATGGCACTCATCGCCAGACATGAAGGAGAAACGAGGCTGAAACACAGAACTTATACAGACATCCTTTTGCATCAAGCCTTCAAGGAACACATTCATGCTTGGAAGCAGTGTTTCCCACACTTGGGACTCTAGCTGCTTTTTTAAGACTACAGTTCTCATCCTCCCTGACCATTGGTCTTGCTAGCTAGGGATGATGGGAGTTCCAGAAACAGCTGATGGCCCAAGTTTGGGAAACACTGCTTTAAAGTGTTGTGCCTGAGAGGTTTTCCTCCTCCTCCTCCTCCTCCTTCTTCTTTTTGTTCCAGCGCTTTCCCTGGGAATACGTGGCTTATATCACTGAATCGGAGCAAATGGCAGTCTGCCAAAAACCCAATCGGCATTTGGTTTGATCTAGCAGTAAAATGGGTTTTCCTGGGGAACGTGCCAGGACAAAAACCAAAAAGGAACTATGCTTGGACATAGAGCTTTAAAGGCCAGACATAGAAAAAAATAGCAAAAAAGGAAGTGTGGCCTGGATGAGACCTTAGGCAAATGCAATGGGTGCTTAAGGAAGGATGTTGAACCTTTAGACCTTTGGTCATTTTTGAACTCCAGCTCCCAACTGAGATGATGGGATGGTGGGAGTTGGAGTCCAGTAAAGGGAGGAAGGCCATCAAATCCTGCCTTGGTTAGGAAGCCAATGCCATTAGCCCTTATTGCTTGCTGAATATTCAGCATGGCCCCTGTGAAAACTTGGGTTGCCCAACATGGCAGTAGACCCTTGGACAAAGTGGACCTTCCCCTTCCATTCTGGTGAAATCAAAGTATCAAAGCACCAAGGGGAAGGCATGCAAGCTCAGGACCAATTTCCCACCATGTATTTTATTTTAGTTTATTGTCTGGATGCCGCACGGTGGGAAATTATCCCCTTCGCTTAAAACCAACAACATGTTTTAAGCATCATTCTGGGTGTAATTTGAGACACGGGGATGTGGTTTGCTTTCTATTCCCAAGACTGTACGGCAGGTGGGTTTTCTCGCTTGTGTTTCCACTGTGTTTATTTTGGCAATAAATGTCCCTCGGCTGTAAAATGAAGGGTACTTTAATCTGCCTTTTCATATATAAACAGAAGGAGAAATCTAGAGGACAATTTGAGGTGGCTGTAAAAGGCAGCTGCCCCTGCTTATAGCTGTTTGTTCTCTGCGAGGGCCAAGGAAACCACTCTCTGATAGACTAATCTATTAATCTCACTTATTCAAATGGAATCTGTGGGTCTTTATCAGAGTTCAAGCAGAGCAATGCCATCTGAAAAAGGTTTCTTTTGTTTGTTTCTGGTGGTAGTGATGTACAGAGTCTGCATACACTTCTTGACAAAATAAGCTGTCTGTTGATGTTTAAAGCAGGAAATAATGTTGTCCTGATTTAGAAAGTCATTGATTGATGAATGGACAGATTTAGGTCTTTTTTTTCCAGCTGGAACTCACCAGAACTCAGTTCTGTCACCTCTCAGGTGGGCACCATTGCCATTATAAGAGAACAAATGAGGTGTTCATGGTAAGTTCCAGCACCTCTTTTTCTAGAAAAATAACACTGGATGGATCGGTTGGTTTTTTTATGGTCAACTTTCCATTAAAAAAATGTGGCCAGGTCAATGTGCAATAAAGGTAACGAAGAACAGATATATCTCTCTGGCACTTTGGCCTATCAAGGACTTAAATATTTTATTTCTCCGGTATTTTGCTTCAGTTGGGTCAGTGGAGGCTGCTGTCTGAGTAGACATTGTTGTCATTACTATTTATTAAATTTGTTAGTCGTTTTATCTTGCCCAAGGCAACCTAAACAAACAACAAAAAAGCTCTCACAAATACATTAAAACCAAAGAGGAATGATAATAGGGTTGTATTTCAAGAGCTACAGTAATTGCAAACCTACTTTAATGTTACCTCTTTAGGCCTAGACTTCCCTCTTAACTTGAGAATTTCTCTAGCAAGTGTCAAACTTGATGCTTTCTCATTTATTTTCTCCCCTTTTTGATAAACAAGTTATGCTGAGACTGCTTTCCCAAGAACCATTATGCCAAGGAATGTATGTGAGGCAGATTTGTTTGACACACATTATCTGACTTAACTGGCTTCCAATATATGCTGCCCCCCCCTGCTTTTAACCCAATAAAATCACTCCATATTCATACTAAGGGAATTGTCCCCAGCAGAACCTTCAGGTGTCCCTATTTTCCTGGGACAATCCTGTATATACAGAAGCCATATACAGAAACTGGAATATCCTGCATTTCCTTCGGGCATCCCTATTTTCATCGGAGAAACATTGGAGGGTACGGGAGAGCAATGAGACTGAACCAGAGGGACCATTGTTCCCGATGATGTTGGGGCTGGTTGAAGTTAAACTTAGTGTCAACTTGGTTTTTGTTTGTTTTTTGATGGATGTACCGGTATGATTTTATTCTTTGTAGTTTATAGTGTGTGTGTGTGTGTGTGTTTACATTTTATTAGATGATACAAAAGAATGCAAAGGAGGGGGGAAGGAACAGAAAACCCACAATAAACAAATCAACAGATGTAAATCAGAAATATACAGAAATATTTGACAGTATATACTGTTGGCATACATGCAGAAGACCTGGGCTCCAACCCCCCCCCCCCGGTTAGCATCTGCCGGGTGTCTTCTCCCTCCGATAGCCAACTGGAACCCGATCCAGGCTCTGTGAGCCGGGACACGTCATCTGCGAAGTCCATCCAGCGTTAGCGTGGTTTGGCAGCAGCAGCAACAAGAAGAAACTCAGAGAGAAGTTCTTGCCTATTTACAAGCAGTTTATTCTAGAAGCATATCAGAGCATGTACAGATATGTCTTCCTCCTTCTCTCCATAGCGAAAGTAAAGCAACTAACATTACAATAGCACAACAAACGGAAGTATACATCATGTGACACATTCAACATCCTCTTCCAAGCCTGTTCCTGTTTAAGGTGGAACATGACACCCACAACCCGTGACTCCCCTCCACCATGTCTCAATTCATTTGTGTTATATTAAATATTAGCATTACATTCCTTAGATGGTACACCTCTTATATCCAATTCCAAATATCTTTCTCTCATACACTCTACAACAGGCACCCCCAAACTGTGGACCTCCAGATGTTTTGGCCTGCCACTCCCATGATCCCTAGCTAACAGGACCAGTGACCAGGGAAGATGGGAATTGTAGTCCAAAACATCTGGAGGGCCGAAGTTTGGGGATGCCTGCTCTACAACCTTGATCTATGCATATCAACATATTCTTTTTTGAATAGTGTTTTCCCATGTATTCTTTGAAGCATTGCCATTCTAGTTTTAATTTTTGGTTTGACTGTAGTCTTATGGTTGCTGTTAGTTTTGCCAACTGTATTGTTGCTGTTTAGTCGTGTCCGACTCTTCGTGACCCCATGGACCTTAGCACGCCAGGCACTCCTGTCTTGCACTGCCTCCCGCAGTTTGGTCAAACTCATGTTCGTAGCTTCGAGAACACTGTCCAACCATCTCGTCCTCTGGCGTCCCCTTCTCCTAGTGCCCTCAATCTTTCCCAACATCAGGGTCTTTTCAAGGGAGTCTTCTCTTCTCATGAGGTGGCCAAAGTATTGGAGCCTCAGCTTCACGATCTGTCCTTCCAGTGAGCACTCAGGGCGGATTTCCTTCAGAATGGATAGGTTTGATCTTCTTGCAGTCCATGGGACTCTCAAGAGTCTCCTCCAGCACCATAATTCAAAAGCATCAATTCTTTGGCGATCAGCCTTCTTTATGGTCCAGCTCTCACTTCCATACATCACTACTGGGAAATCCATAGCTTTAACTATACGGACCTTTGTTGGCAAGGTGATGTCTCTGCTTTTTAAGATGCTGTCTAGGTTTGTCATTGCTTTTCTCCCAAGAAGCAGGTGTCTTTTAATTTCATGACTACTGTCACCATCTGCTGTGATCAAGGAGCCCAAGAAAGTAAAATCTCTCACTGCCTCCATTTCTTCTCCTTCTATTTGCCAGGAGGTGATGGGACCAGTGACCATGATCTTGGTTTTTTGGATGTTGAGCTTCAGACCATATTTTGTGCTCTCCTCTTTCACCCTCATTAAAAGGTTCTTTAATTCCTCCTCACTTTCTGCCATCAAGGTTGTGTCGTCTGCATATCTGAGGTTGTTGATATTTCTTCCGGCAATCTTAATTCCTGCTTGGGATTCATCTAGTCCAGCCTTTCACATGATGAATTCTGCGTATAAGTTAAATAAGCAGGGAGACAATATCCAACCTTGTTGTATTCCTTTCCCAACTGTATATATTCACTCAATTTACATATCCAGTCCTCCTTGGAAGAGTTTGTTTCAACTATCCATTTACTGGCAAGGTAGTATTCTAGCTGCTACCGTGGCATATTTAAAAATTCTTTTCTTGTGGGATATCTTTCCCTAATAGGCCCAGCAAGTAGGCCTCGGGTTTCTTTTCTATTGGGGTCCTAAGTATCTTCTCTTCATGGATAATGTCCCAAAAGCCTTTTACCTTTTTGATGTTGTGTTTTGTTTTGTTTTTTATTGTCAGCTGCCCTGTGCTCTGATTTTGGAGGAAGGACAAGATATAAAAACTCCGAAATTAATTGCAGTGGGCCTGCCACTTATGTGAGGGTTCGGTTCCCGTGGTCCATGTGTAAAGGCAAAATCACACAAGGTCAGGAATCCCTGGAAATGCTCTCCCCACCACCACCACCACAAAGCAGAGGGCTGCTTCCTGGGATCTGGGAAGGTCCTCTCCTGGAGCCTTCCTTCACCTCAACCCTGCCAAGTGAAGAAGTGCCTTCCTTACCAACACTCCCAGAGCCCTCACACCTTCCCAGAGACTGATAAGGAAGGCACCGCCATGCTAACTGGGTTTGGGGAAGGCGGTGTGAGGGCTCTGGGAAGCTGCCAGAGCCCTCACACTGCCTTCCCAAAGCTACCTAGGTGGGGCGAGTTTTCAAGGATGGCTACGCCCCTGTTTCTCACATTGTTCAGAATGACCGCTCCCCACATCAAATGGGGGACGATTTTTGCGTAGTCGTGCACAGCCCCCTGGATCCCAGTGCACCTCTTGGTAGTTGGGACTGGCTTCATCTTCCCCAGGCTGGATATTTGGGGTCTTCACCTACCTCAGTCAACCGCCCAATCCTGCCGGGGAAGCGTTGCCAGGTCAGGTAAGGGGAGGGACCTCCCTGCCCACACAACAGAAGGTGTAGCTTGCCTGGGAAGCAGCAGTCGGCTCCAGAGCATCTCCCACCCTCCACTCCCTCAATTAAGTTTTCTTTAGCAGGTTAACCTCTTCTCCATAGGTACGCAGGCGCTGCTACATCAAGGTCGCTGTTGAAGGGCCCTGAATGAATTTTCCTGAATTGGCAGGTTTTACCTTTCCCGTAGCAAAATGTCACAACTTTGGCAGTTTTAGGCCTTGGGTGGAATCCTCTAATCTGTCTTCCTAAATGGGGGGGGGTTGAAGCGGTGACCCACATCCCCCTTTGCGGCAGTGATACCAGGGTCCCCTGTTAAAGGGGTCTTGAGGGGAAGCATTGGCCATATGATGAGAGGTTGTCATTGCTCTCCCCTCCAGCGGCAGTGAATGGGGGGCGGGCTCTCTGCTTGAACGTAGATCTGCTCTGATCGAGCCAGCCCAATCCCCACACATTCTGGATATCCCTGAAGTCTCCCAGATCCACGGCTGGGGACTGGGAAGGATAAACGCCCAGTGCCTAAGCCAAGGTCTCCCTACATCTGAATCTTAATAAAGTTGTGCCCAATTTTAATCCCATAGCAGGTTGTCTTGAGTCATTATTCCGCTCAGCGGGTCACCTGGGGTTTGGGGGAATCTGCCTGTCCACACAAAGTACAAATTCTGTTGGTTTACATTTCAATGTGAACTGAATTGAAATCCCCCTCCATGTCACGGTCCGGTCGGCGGGCGTCAGGACCAGAGGCAAGATGGTGGTGAAGAAGCAGGGTCGAAGGCAGAGGCGAAGGTCCACAGGGCACGAAGCAGGGCGAAGTCAAAGCGAGGGTCCAGGAACAAGAAGCAAGGCAAAGGTCCATGGGGCAAGAGCAAGGCGAAGGCGAAGCAAGGGTCCAAGGAGCAAGGAGCAAGGTGAAGGATCCAGGAACAAGAAACAAGGCGAAGGTCCACGGGGCAGGAGCAAGGCGAAGGCGAAGCAATGGTCCAAGGAGCAAGGAGCAAGGCGAAGGATCCAGGAACGAGAAGCAAGGCAAAGGTCCACGGGGCAAGAGCAAGGCGAAGGCGAAACAAGGGTCCAAGGAGCAAGGAGCAAGGCAAAGGATCCAGGAACAAGAAGCAAGGCGAAGGTCCACGGGGCAGGAGCAAGGCGAAGGCGAGGCAGGGGTCCAAGAAGCACGGCAGCAACAAGGCAAGGGTCCAAGGAACAGGAGGCCAGATGCAACCAGGCAGGGATAGCGTTGCTGTGGCAAAGAGCTGAAGGGAAATGCTGGGCTTTTATCCCTCCCAGCTCCTGCCACCAGGTGCAGTGAGATCTCAAGTGGCCTCACCTGGGTGATTACTCCTTGTCTCTCCAGCACAAGCTGAGGACTTCACCTGTGTGGCCACGCCTTGCTTCTCCAGCACAAGTTGAGGCAGGCCCCAGTCCTGCAAAGCACTACAGGCCCCAGAGCCTGACTCCTGCCCATACTCCTGACACTCCATTTCTAGTAGTGATTCCGATCAAACTCAGTTGAGCTTGTATCTGGGTAAGCATAGCTAGGAATGTGGCATTTTCCGTTTTTAGCTACATTCTAATTTAATAGCTGCTTTCTGAAATAATTCCACTTTATTTTATATTTGGCAGTTCTTCCACCCTCAAAGCAATCTCCAGCTCTCTCTCTCTCTCTTAATATGAATTTTATCGAACTGCTTTTTCAAGATCTACAGTATTGAAAACTATAAAAAAGGATACCAATTAAAATGAAATTGGTTCAAAATAAAGAGACAAAAAAAGAGTGAATTCTCAAATACGCAAGCAATAATTGAGTTCTTAAAATATCTTATATCTATGTCAACTAAAGACCGTAGAAGGGAAAGATCAGTTTGGGGGAAGGGAGGAAAAGTGAGATGACGGAAGATACAAATTTAAATTAAATATGAGGCATACACTTCATAGGGATGGACTGAGCAGAAAATTACATCCCATGTTGGACTCTCTGACAATCGTAGGTCTGCTCCATCCCACTCTGTCCTCTGGTGTTGTGTACATTTTATTCCTTGTACACATTTTGTGTACCCATTTTGCATACACACAGGTTCCTCATGGGTGATGTAGAGCCTATGACAGGGTAGCCAACACAAACCCTCCAGATACCTTAGAATTCCAGCTCCCATCAGCCCTAGGCAGCATGGTCAGTGATCAGGGATGATGGGAGCAAGAGAATATGGAGAATTTGGGTGAGGCTATTCTACAACAACAACAACAACAACAACAACAATAATAATAATAATTTTTTTATTTATACCCCACCCTCCCCAGTGAGAACCGGGCTCAGGGCGGCCGACATCAATGAAAATTACAATAAAACATAAAAGAAGAAAAACAATTGATTAAAATGCGGATTAAGATACTATATATATATATATATATATATATATATATATATATATATATACACACACACATATACATATACATATACACACGCACACACACACACACACACACACAAACACACACACACACATTATATATATATATATATATATATATATATATATATATATATATATATATATATATATATTAATGCAGCCTCATTATAACATGGCCCAAATCAAAACCATAAGGGAGGAAAAAAGCATAATGGTCAGACTAAATAGTGGTCAGACTAAGTCCAGCCCAAAGGCCAGGCGGAACAGCTCTGTCTTCCAGGCCCTGCGGAAAGATGTCAAATCCCGCATTTGAAGAAGGCTGACCGCCAAAGAATTGATGCTTTTGAATTATGGTGCTGGAGGAGACTCTTGAGAGTCCCATGGACTGCAAGGAGATCAAACCTATCCATTCTGAAGGAATTCAGCCCTGAGTGATCACTGGAAGGACATATCGTGAAGCTGAGGCTCCAATACTTTGGCCACCTCATGAGAAGAGAACACTCCCTGGAAAAGACCCTGATGCTGGGAAAGATTGAGGGCACTAGGAGAAGGGGACGACAGAGGACGAGATGGTTGGACAGTGTTCTCGAAGCTACGAACATGAGTTTGACCAAACTGTGGGAGGCAGTGGAAGACAGGAGTGCCTGGCGTGCTCTGGTCCATGGGGTCACAAAGAGTCGGACATGACTAAATGACGAAACAGCAACAAATTATACATGGAGGATCTTACGCTGACTCAGACTGTTGTTATCAGCATCCACTTGTCTCTCAAGACAATGGAGTGCACATCGGGGTGGTGGTGGTGGTGAAGTCCAGCCAATGCCTTAGGAGCACCAAAATTACCACCCCAGGTTGCAAGCCTGGGCAGTGTGTCTGGAGGTCCTGGGTTGCCCAGATGACAAGACACACAGCCCCCGACCTCGCTGATGTGGCCCAAAGGAAAGCAGAGCAAGACGTTTGGCACCAGCTTGGCTTCAGGAGCTGCCAGAAGGAGGCGTACATGACACCTTTCTACCGTCTTAGGGACCCCACTCCGGATTTGTGTAGGCTTTACTCCTTAGCCCTTATTTCTCCTGCAAGATACCCTGCAAGGTTTAAGGTCATAGTCTTCTTTCTCCTGAATGGACCACCTTCCCACTTTGATGATCCCCATCTGCCCCTCATTTCCTTCTGTGGCACATGCAGAAACCAGCTTCTCAAGTGTTGGATCCCCTATTGGTCTTGTCCAGTGCTGTTTTTCTGGGGGGGGGGGAGAGTTGCCGGAACTCACTACGAACGTCTCCCTTGTTCTCTTATAATGGCGATGGCACCCACCTGAGAGATGCCGGAACTGAGTTCCTGTGAGTTCTGGCTGAAGAAAAGCCCTGGTCTTCTCTGTTCAATCTGCCGGAACCTGTCTTCACATGCAGGAGAAGTCTCTAACTCAGCTGCACTGGCTCCCGGTGGAGTACAGGATCAGGTTTAAGGTGCTGGTTTTAACCTTCAAAGCCCTATATGGCCTAGGACCCTCGTACCTACGGGACCGCCTCCTCTGGTATGCCCCATGGAGGACCTTATGGTCTGCAAACAACGACACTCTGAAGATCCCGGGACCCAGGGAAATTAGACTGGCCTCGACCAGAGCCAGGGCGTTTTCGACCGTGGCCTGGTGGAACGCTCTCCCACAAGAGACCAGGGCCCTGTGGGATTTGACATCTTTCTGCAGGGCCTGCAAGACGGAGCTGTTCCATCAGACCTTTGGCCAGGGTGCAGTCTTTGTATAAGAACAAGCATGAAGGAGGCCTCCAAGCCTGTTCACAGGTCCTTCTATGATCAGTGAAAACAGTTGGTCCTGGCAAGTATTAACCCCTCTCAATCTTAACCTGGTAACTGCCATTTGTCCAGATTTTAATTTGTTCCGAATTTATTTTAAGATGTGTTTTAATCAATTGATGCCTGTTTTTATGTATACTATGTTATTTATATGTTAGCCGCTCTGAGCCTGGCTCCAGCCGGGGAGGGTGGGGTACATATTATTATTAAGGGTTTGTGACCCATTGGCTATCCTCACCTGTTTTAGCCAGCCAGTTTGAGTTGTTCCCAAGATGTGGCCGCTGTCAAACGCTGATGGCTTCTAGCCATAGCTGTCAACTTCCGGATTGGAAAATAAGGGATCAGCAGCGGCGCGGCACCAGATGTCGCTTCTGTGCATGTCCAGACATGCACAGAAGCCACTTCCGGTGCTGGCTCTGCCCGATTTCCAGTGCCCAGACATGGGCAGAGCGGCACCGGAAGTCGCTTCTGTGCATGCCCAGATATGCACAGAAGCAACTTCCGGTGCCGGGCTGCCCGTGTCTGCATGTCTGGGCACCAGAAATTGCTTCTGTGCATGCCCGGGCATGCACAGAGGTGATTTTCGTCCTGCAGGAGCTGCTTCCTTATAAATTCCGGGGGAATTACGGGATATTTTGCCATTCGGGATAACAGTGGGAAATGGATTCAAATACGGGGGTTTCCCGCGAAAAACGGGATACTTGACATTATCCTTTATCATGCTATCTTGGAATGACAGAGTTGTAGCTCAACAACACCTGCATGACCACAGGTTCCCCATTCCTGCTTTACCCCACCCATTGGCCATTCTCAGCCGCCTCGAAACTCAATGTCTCTTGCCTTTGCTGCACTGTCAGCATAATTAACTTTTGTGAGGCTTCACTCTTGGAGACTCATTTATAAATCAGGTCGTAATTAGGTTTAATTTACATTCGGTGCCATTAAGATCTTCATTAAAAAATAAAAGCTTTGGAATTTCACCTCCCACAGCATTTTATTTTATTTTAATACAGAAGAGTAATAAGAAATGTCAGTATTATTTTTATTATTAGCTTTCTGCCGTATCCTTCTCCCCACGGGACAGTAAGAAGTTAATTAAAGGGACGTCTCAGGCGGAAAGAAATGGATTCCGAGGAATGTCACCCTACGGCACAGCGAGGGAGATCCTTAATCTATATATCTATACAGACACGCTGTGCAACAAATGCAGACGGAGGGAAGAACTGCCTTTTTTTTTTCCTTACCAGATTCCGCTGCAAGCTGGCGAAACAAGGAAGCGAAGGTGTTTGTGGGTGATTCTCTTGCAGCAAATTCCATGTCCCGTTCGAAACATTTATATGCCGCTTTTAATGAGAAGCAATTTGCCAAAAAATATAGGATTTAAAAAAGGGAATCAGCAACAACTGCATACAAAATGATCAGGTAGCTGAGCAAAGTTTACTCGGAGTAGACCCACTGACATGAACAAGCATGGCAGGTCCATTTAATGTCAAGGGCTTTACTTGGAATGCAACTGAGTTGGCTGCAACCCATAGCGAGTTGAAATAATTATGTGCTCTTGTCTTTCAACATCCCGTGGCTAAAAGATTGCACAATGTCAAGGGGGGGGGGCATATATGCCACCTTGAGCTCCGTGAAGGCAAAGTGGGATATAAAACAGAGAAACAAATAAGTAGAAGGATGGCAAAAAAAAAAAAGAAATATTCCCTAGAGAGTCATATCAGGTTGCTGGTATGCATGTGATCAATTGGACTCATGTTCAGAACAGTAAGTGCTGTAAACATTGAAAACATGAATGAGAAATGCACCATGTGGCAGCTAAACGATGCCTATTCTGCCAAGGTTTTTGGGTTGTTGATTAAATCTAAAGAGCATCTTTTAGTCCTGCCCTCCTATGCATTTTTCTTCTTTGACTCTACTTTGGCTGCCAAGCAGTGGCAAAAATAGCCTCTTCTCTCTAGTACGTATGTATATATATATATATATATATATATATATATATATATATATATATCAGTAATATGTATCTGAAGTGCTGCTCTGTGGCTGAAGAGATGTTATCTTCATGGTACACTAAGTTCTCGTTTATAGGATTGCTGGGTACTGTGCATAAAATTGCTGTGTGTTTCTTTTTTTAATCACAGGCAGCTGTTCTACCTGTGCTCGCTGCTTTGAAGCTCTCGGGAGTCCTTTCTTGTAAAGTGGCACACACTGCATAGATTTTCCAGAGAGGTGAAGCTGCCAGTCATGTAGCCATAGAATGCATATTAGTTCAGGCTAAACCAGAGGTCTCAAGGGGCACTTGGTATGATTTCCACCACAGATGAAAAATTGTCTTGCAGGAGAGGGCAGTTTTTGATCTGGGAGAAAAAAATGTGACCCTTGTTCTTATCAGATTCAAGGGTTGCTGCTTTATTGTTATTTTATTCTTCTTTTTAATGGGAAAAATAATAATGTAATTCCTTGTAACATCTTGTCTGACCCACAACGGCGAAGGTGGTAATAATAATAATTTTATTATTTACACTCTGCCCATTTGGTTTTCCCAGCCACTCTGGGTGGTTTACAACATATATAAAATATAGTAAAACATCAAACATTAATAACTTCCCAATACAAGGTTGCCTTCAGGTGTCTTCTAAAAGTCAGATAGTTGTTTATTTCCTTGACCTCTGATGGGAGGGCGTTCCACAGGGCGGGTGCCACTACCGAGAAGGCCCTCTGCCTGGTTCCCTGTAACCTCACTTCTCACAATGAGGGAACCGCCAGAAGGCCCTCTGCATTGGACCTCAGTGTCTGGGCTGAACAATGGGGGTGGAGACACTCCTTCAGGTGCTTATCGTTATTTTTAGTTTCTTACAAGGCAATCTATTGCAGAAAATGTGCTTTGCTATGAAATATGGATAGCATTGGGGGGGGGTCCCCTCTGTGCTGAGACTCAATATGAGCAGATACAAGTCATATTTACTGGATGTGCTCATAAGCTAATGAGATCCTGGAAGTTGCCCTTGATCAAAGAGAGGGAATGACTGGTTCTCTTTTTACTATGGAATCTTTTATCATTATTTATTAGTTTCTTAATTAATTAATTGATTGATTGATTTTTGCGCAACCTTTCACTCAGAGTTCCCAGGGAAGTTACCCTCATTTGTTAGCTCTCTATTTGCCATGATGGTGAAAACACGGCACATGCAAACGATTTAAAACCACAGAAAAAATTGAAGCACTTAACAATACAAGATAAATAAAAGGCTCGCCCAATCTGTAAAGGAACACAGAAGGAGGTGGAACAAGGAAGTCATTAGATTAGAAATAAGGATTATAAGCTAGAAGTTTTGTTTTTGTATTTTTGTATTTTTTTTGTATTTTGTATTTTTTGTGTTTTGTATTTTTGTATGCTTTTGTTGTTTGTTAAAAAATCTTAATAAATATATTTCAAAAAATAAAAGGCTCGCCCAGCAATAAATTTTAATAGGCACCAAGTCCTCCCTCCCCTACTGAAAGATGAGCATCACCATTACTTAACCCAAGGTCTGTGAAGGCAGAAAAGTCTGTAGGCAAAAAACAAAAACAAAACCTGACAGAGATGTATCCCAGTGTGTCTCTCTGGGAAGAGCACCCCATAGACTTGGGGGGGGGGGACACCACTGAAAAGGCCTCTACCCTTCCCTTGGGTGGGAGACACAGAGAAGGGCCTCTGATGCACATCAAAGGATCCAGGATGATTCATATGTAAGCTACACTATTTTGTCATGTGAGATCATCATCGGTCCTGCTAGCAGATATGGAGTTGGTGAGTCTTGTCCACGCTGCTGATAGGTTGGCTATTAGTTATAACTGGAGAAGGGGAGAGAAGGACCCTTCATTGGATGCTAAGAACTGGTTTGAGGTACAGATGACAAAAATGACCAAATATTATTGAAGTCAGATGAAGGTAGGCGGGGAGATAATAGGTTTGTTGGAAACAG
This sequence comes from Zootoca vivipara, assembly GCF_963506605.1. Lineage (NCBI taxonomy): Eukaryota > Metazoa > Chordata > Lepidosauria > Squamata > Lacertidae > Zootoca > Zootoca vivipara. The sequence goes on from NC_083283.1 coordinate 4,660,194, forward strand.
GAACATCTTTGCACTGTACTGGAATCTAAAGGTTCCGGGTCCCATTGAACCACATATGGTATGCAAGGTGAAATTAAACTAGGATGGAACATGAACAAAGTGACCACTGGAAAGAACCACAACTGTGTTGTTGTTTTTTTCCAACTTTGAGGTCAATCCCACCTGCAGGGTAGTCCTCGCAACTTGAATCAGGGGCTGTGGAACCTATGGCGCTCCCGATGTCATTGTGCTCCCATCAGGGCCACCCAGCATGGCCAATGGTTAGGGATTAATGGAGCTAGATGGCTGTTATGAGGCTCTGGTGGGTATACTTTGTGTAACTGTGTCCTGTATCAAGTGTCCTCTAAGGAGAAATGTCTGCTTACTTTCTGCGCTTTCTTAAGGTGTAAGAGGAACATCTCTTTTCACAGTTTAAAGGATTATCAGGAGCAGGGGATTGGCTCCATGTCCAGTCCCCCCTGTCCATCACCTTCCGGTTGTGAAATTTAACAACTGCAAGCTGGTTGTTGTTATGGTTCAATCTGCGCTACAGGGATCTTGAATTCATTATTCTGGTCTAAGATACGAGAGTGCATGTGTATTATCCCCAACAGTCTGATAATTCAGACTGAAACTCCCAGGTGTCAAAAATAAGAGAGGTTATTTATATACGCTACTACTGCAGCCCATATTTTGTTAGCCCAAAAAATGGAAAACGAGCGAGGTCCCAACCAAAGAAGAATGGCAGCTTAAGCTGACAGAATATGCTCAGCTTGCAGACTTAACATATAGAATAATAGAACAAGAAGAAGATACGTTTAGAGAAGATATTGGAAAATGTTTATTGAATATATGGGAAATAACTGGGTACAGCTGAAAACGTTGGCAGCGTTAAGATGAATTCAACAGTGTAAATAAGTTTTGATGGATACAATAAGGGAATACTGAACGGTTTAGTTTTTTGTGAAATATGCAGGGATTTATGACATGTAAAATGAACCATGGAAAGAGAAGAAGGGAAGTCATTGATATTTTAAGGATGTTAAAATGACTATTTTAGATTGTAAAACAGAAAATTTAATAAAAAAATGAGACAGTGAAAGAGAGTGTGTGCATTTGTAGCTGTGTGCAAATGTTTACCTTCAAAGCATGGGTTTTCATTAAAGCTTGTAGTTGTTGGTTTCACTAACAAAATGTTCAGGGGGAGAGATCCCCAATTTTCAAAGTCAAGCTCTGCAGCCCAGGAGCATTAATTGGCATTAATTGGCGCACCAAACATTGATGTGAAAGTAGAGCACTGACAAAGGTTGACACTTATGTTTCCAAGGATGGCTTTTGAAAAAACTTTTGATTATTATTATTGCTGCAAAGTCATTGACCTCTTTTTGTCTTTTTTTTTCTTTCTTTCTAGGCACACGACTCAACAAGAGACCAACAAAACCATCACAACATGCACAAATGCCATCCGACAGCTGTCTGAGGTCATCAGAGGTTCTTCGAGGGTAAGTGGCCTTTGAAATGGTTTCTGACAAAGTTGTGGAGGGTGACAGCACAATCCTATGGCTGCAAAATCCAGGAAAAATGGAAACTCCATAAAGGAGCTGGAAGGGAAAAGAAAAGGGGCTGTAGTCAAAAGAGGTCTTTATTGATCCAGTGTTCGGATCCTGTGAATTTCTTATGCATAGGAAAGCAAGAGGCAGCACAATAAGATGTTAAATCTCTGTTTCTATTAATGCACGCAAAAAAGAACCAATAGGGTCTCTTTGAACTATCCCATTGCTTTTTGTTTTGAATCCTATGTATGCCTTACTTAGAAAGGCAGGAGGGTTCTCTGTGACCCCCCCCCAAAGGTTCCTTGTTTAAAGTCATGCTCTCCTAATTATGAACAGTTTACAAGATCCCCAGTTTTATTTCTGTATATGGGTACAATATTTGCACAACAGCATTCCTGTTAAAAAGTAACTAAATTTAAATATCACTTTGGGGTGTAGAGACTTAAGCAGCAGAACCTGAACATTTAATTGCCTCTAAAGAGAGAGAAAAATCCTGTTGAGTTATAGCCAGCTAAGTTCTACCTTTAGTAGATCCATTGAAATGAATGGACCTGTACATCATATCCATCAATTTTAATGGATCTGCTCTTAATATCTTTAATATTGGATACAGCTGGTTGATTTAAACTTCAAGCAGTTCATTTGAACCGGAACATGGAAGCATCAAACATTGAAAAATGACAGAAGTAACAGGAAATTGGGACATCCATGTTTAGCTCTCCTAGTTTCGCATTTGTTTTTAATTCTAATAGGCAGCCTTTGCAGGATCAGGACTGCATGGCATTTACCAAATCCTTTCAAAGTTCCTATTCCTCATTAGGAAATGCTTACAAGTGCACAGTTCTGCACTATGATATCTTAAGATGCCAAGGCGGTCACACATTAACTGCTCAGCCCTAGTAAGGATATTTAGGGTTCAACTGCTACTATGCCACACCAGTTTGGTAGATGTTTTATGGCACAATTACATCCAGGCCAGATCCATGCACTAGATCATGCCTTACATTGTAAGTTGTGTGTGTGTGTGTAAGATAAATCAATCAATAATGCTTTAAGCAGCTACTCCGGGTTTCTATTCCAGACATGTGTAACAATGTCTTCTGTGAGCAGAAAGCTTTTGGAGGTCTTAAAGAGAGAGGAACAATGGCTTTAGCAATGGGAAGTGAGCAAAACAAGGAATGCCATCCCCCATTCCACCCCTGGAAAAGGAGCCAGGTCCATGTGGCTCAGATCAGGGGGCGCTTCTGGACAAAATAATTAAAATATGGAGATGGGGTGTGTGTGTGTAAAGCATGAAATTTAGGGACTGAGATCATCAGCACCATCATCTTCTTCATCTGTTTACACACCTGCCACTTTTCTGCAAAATTGTGCTCGAACGGCCCGCAGTATATCAAATGAGCAATATATAACAATTCAGAACATATTAGAAACAATTATATTCATACATACAAAAATAAAATAAAAATCAATCTGTACAACTTTTGTTAAGCTAACCTGATTTAACAGCACAAACTAAGCAACATGCTATAAAACAATACCAAACTACCGAGATAATTAAAGAACGGAAACTAAACAGAAGAGAACATGATCCCCATACAAAAGCGGAAGAATGTCGTTCAGAATATCATTCTGCTCCAGACCATGCATTTGTATACATATTTTGGTTCCAAGACTCAGTCTTGAGCATCCTTTCCCAACTCATAGCCCTTGTGTATCCAGCTTATTTCTCACATTCGTCTTATTCCAGGGAACCTTCAGAGTTCCTGAATGGATGCCTCTTTGGGGTGGAAAATCTAATGTCAATATTGAGGGTGTTCTGGCTAGTCTGTGCAGATATAGGAAATGTCTCTCAAAACTGTGCATTTATAACCAGAAGACACCCTATCAAGATAGTGAGGAGCATCAAAAGAACACGGGAGTTCATCCTAGTAGGGCTAGAATTTAAAGACTCATTTTCCAGATCTTCCAGAGTCCTATTCATAAACTCTGTGTCTGGGAACCAATTGCAGGGAATATTTTCATGTCGGGATTCTTCTATCTCAACACTTGGATGAATCACTTCATTTCCCAAATCAAGGGCATCTGGATGAATGGAATTTTCCTGGACTGTGGTCAAAGTTTGGCGGCTGATAATGGAGTTAATATTAAATTGTGAATGGTTTGCTTCTACCCTGGGTATGGAAGTCTGTAATTAGTCTCTGCTGGCGGCTCGTGTAGGCTTTATCTGTTAGCATGCACAGTGACTGAGCTCAGGTAACCACCATTATGAAATAGCATATTTGATGCCCTGCACAATGATTACCAGGGTGGGGCCAATGTATGAAGGCAAGGACATCCTGATGACCAGCGCTGTTGTCTCATAACTGTTCTGCTCTGAACTTAAAAATGGAAAGCGTAATGCTGGTGGTCAACAAAAGAAGTTTTAAGACTCTCTCAAGGTTGGAGAGAGGTCCCTGTTAGATAGAAGCTAATTTGCACTAAATACAACACAACAATTAATGTGTACAACATCTTTTTGCAAATGCAGCACCATTGCAAATTTATAAGGGCATTTTTCTTCTCCTCCAAATGGTGCAGCAGGCGATTGGATTATTGAGTTGCCAAACGGAAGCTCGGGTGAAATAAAATGAAAGATTTCTTCTTGTGGTCTGTTATCAAGACGCAGGAAAATTGGCCGGAGACTTCCAGAGACGTTTTCAGTGGCGCAAATTGGGTCCAATGGGAAGTCAAATGAAGGGAGAGAGAGAGAATAGTTCCTGGTACTCTTATGTCATTACCATCAACACTGGCAGCACAGCAAAAACAAAACGTATAATTGGAGCAAGACCAGCCAGGAGAGAACATTTTTTTGTTTTGTTTTTTGTTTGCAAATAAATAAATAAATTTTGAAAGTATGGTTTGCAGAAGAAGGAAATGTTAATATTCCGGCATATGGAAGAAGTGTGGTCCTCTGTCTTGGCGTTCCATAATAGCTGATGGAGCCTCCTACTAAATTCGTATAACAGATCTACAATGTTCCACTCTCCCCCCCTTCCACCTGCATCATGCTGCTGCTGCAATAATTAAACCTACAAATTGTGATGTGAAGCCTGCAGTCTTTCTCCCTCAGAACAAATGGCCCAGGTGGGTACCGGTTGCTGAACCTCGATGTTCCTCTTGGGGAATTTCCCGAATAGTGCTCCAAAACTTCTCTCTCATAAAGCTTCTGATATCATGAGACACCATCTGTTGATTTAGAGCTTTGCAGTCTATCCCTTCTGAAAGCATTATGTTGTATATTGTTTGTATCATGTGCTTAGAGAGAGAGAGCAATATTTCTTCCCCAGAAGGATTTGTAAAGCCATCTGAGGGATGCTATGATAGTGCAGGGTTGGAAACCTGTTTTCTTCTAATGCTGTTGGACTCCAGTGGCCACCACACTTGTCAAGGGACCATGTTGGCCAGAACTTATAATAGCTGGGGTCTAACAACATCCCCAGGCTTGAGCTTCAAGCTGTGTAGGAGGCACCCAGATAGAGTTCTGTGAGTGCAGCCTGAGCTCTGCAAGTGTGGCTTTCTCCCGACTGAAGTGCAGAGTGTTTGAGGACCGAGACATTCACAGAGAAAGCAAAATGCTTGTTTACAAAGCTATTGTACTACAGAACCAACCTTAATGTGTGCTTGCGAAACATGGACCACTTATAAACCCCATCTCCAACTCCTCAAAAGATTCCATCAGCAGTGTCTCCAAAAATTTTTACACATCACTTGGGAAGACAGGTGAACTAATATCGGTGTACTGGAAGAAGCAAAGATCACCAATGTTGAAGCAATGATTCTTCAACTTCAACTTCGTTGGACTAGTCATGTTGTGCGGATGCCTGATCAGGCGCGTAGGAAGATAGGGGCGGTGGGGGTGGTGAACCCTGAGCGGCGCGATCCCAGGGGCGCCATCACGGCTGCCCGCCCTGCCCCCAAAACGTGTCCTGCCCCTGTGTGAGGTGTGCCCCGCCCCAAAAATGCACATCCTGCCCCTGTGCATGGCACATCCCACGCCCCAAAAGGAGTGTCCTGCCCCACCCCCAGAACGCATGCCACGTCCCTGGGGGCAGCGCGCCTGCTCTCCGCCCCCCCCCGGTGGCAGAGCATGAAGCTCCACTGCTGTGCCTGATGATCGTCTTCCAAAGCAACTACTCTATTCCGAAATTAAAAATGGAAAGTGTAATGCTGGTGGTCAACAAAAGAGGTTTAAAGATCATCTCAAGGCAAATCTTTAAAAAATGTAGTATAAACACCGACAACTGGGAAACACTGGCCTGCGAGCACTCCAGTTGGAGAGCAGCCTTTACAAAAGGTGTCATGGGCTTTGAAGACACTTGATCTCAGGACGCAAGGGAGAAACGAGCTAAGAGGAAGGCACACTTGGCAAACCCTCACCATGATCAACTCCCACCTGGAAACCTAAGTCCCCACTGTGGAAGGATGTGTGGATCCAGAATTGGCCTCCACAGTCACTTACGGACTCACTGTTCATGGAATACAATGTTACTTGGCTACAAGGGATCGCCAAAGAAGAAGAAGAAGACCCAGATAAAACAGGTTGCACAACACAAGAGCTACCAAGCTGCAAATTACCTACGGTTGTCACGATCCCTAGAGAGATGTGTTGGGTGGGATGGGTGGATCAGGAGGAAGAGTGGAAGGGAGCTGGGGTCTTATGGCTCAAGAGAGGGTCAAAGTGGATTGGGATAGGCTTCCTCGGGTCCCCAGGATGACCAGCAGTTAACCAAGAGGGACGCTTGGCCGGGGGTGGGGGCAACTCTTAGTAGTGCTTGATTTATAACATAGAACACATCTACTTTATAATAGCCTTTCTCCTTTCTTTCTTTTTTCTTTCTTTTTTATCTCTCACATTTGTCGGAGTTGAAAATTCCTGTGTCATATCTATCCACATTCTGAAAATAAGAAGTATTATTTTGATGCTATGCTATACAATATTAGTAGTTGTATAGGTGGCCTGTTTTGCTGGGGTGGCAGGGAGAGGGGGACTTGGAAGGCCGCCATAGCTTTATTTCGATTTGTATTTGTTATAGGAAGTTAGTTTAAACTGCTAAGAACTGCCGTGTGACATTTGGAGATCTGAATATGCTTTCCGTCGGATTTCACACATCTCCAAATGTAGCATATCTCCCAACAGTTTGGATGCACCAAAATGGAGATTTAATCAATATTGTTGAAACCCCAAGATATATGCACTTGGGTGAATAAACATATTTTTGAGACTTAAAAATAAAATGAAACTCAGAAACAGAATTGCATGTCAATATGGGTAAAAAAACACACACGTGAGCCTGGAGTGATCCAGAAATAGACCCGCCCATCCTTAGTTTTGAAGCAGTTCTGGTTAGGCTGAAACATAGCTGGTGCGGATGTTGATAAATACATCAGAATAATTGTGGTTTAATTGTGTCTCAAGCAACATGATGGAAGAGAGAGCACAGTGGAAGCATAGACTGGTTAATAATCCATAATTTGGAGACTGGGAACGTTATGAGTGCACCAAAACAGTGTTATTGTGGGAAATGTTTTGCAAATTAGATTAATTCCAGAGAATTAGAGCATGCAAACTAGCTCTGGCCCTGCGGTTGATGAGTTCTAACATGGCTCTTTGTGTTTGACAAGTCCTGTGATGAGATTTCCTGGGTTGCTATCCAAGACTGGATAATAGTTACAAATCATGGTAGGAAATGCATCTCTAAATTACAGATAATAGAAACCATCATCAGCATTGTCAGCCTGCCGAATCAATAGATCATTTTGTTTCCGCTTTGTTTGGTTTCTTTTCTTCCACTGTCAGATATCGATCTCCCCGCAGCAGCCGAATAAATAGCAATTTTGGAAAAACAAAACAAAAGCATTTTGATAATACATTGGCTAAGTAAAAAAAATATGCAACTTTGAATGGCAATTCTTTAAGCTGTTTTTTATTGTAATTATTGGTATATTTTCAGCAAATTTTGCATATGTATCTAGTTTTAATTCCCACTTCGCTGGGAGCAAACCATACAGTGGACGGCAAATGAGCTAGTAGTTACAAGAACATAAGAAGAAGCGAGATGGATGAAGGCCAAGAAATGCAACAACAACAACAACAACAACAACAACAACAACAACCTGAAACTCAAGGAGATTCATATGGTTCCTCCTCCTCCTCCTCTTTTCACCCCCACATTAACCCTCTGGGGTAGGTTAGGTTGAAAGTGAGTCCAAGTCACGGTGTCCAAGTCAGGATTTGAACCCTGGCCACCAAGGTCCTAATCTGACACACTAACCCAGGGGACAGCAAATTTTTCAGCAGGGGGCTGGTCCACTGTCCCTCAGACCTTGTGGGGGGCCGGACTATATTCTTTTTTGGGGGAATGGATGAATTCCTGTGCCCCACAAATAACCCAGAGATGCATTTCAAATAAAAAGGCACATTCTACTCATGTAAAAACACGCTGATTCCCGGACCGTCCATGGGCCGGATTTAGAAGGTGATTGGGCCCCCAGGCCTTAGGTTGCCTACCCATGCTCTGAACCAGGCATCAACAAGGTTATCCAGCCATGGGCCGGATCATTCCCACGGACGTTGTCCGTGGGCCGAACGGGCACAGCGCAATGCCGGAAATGATTTCTGCGCATCTCCGCAGCGCCAGAAATTGCTTCTGCGGCTGCGCAGAAGCGATTTTCGACGCCTGTGCAGGTGCCATTTTCAGCACCGCTCGAGTCCCTGCACCGCGCTGCGCCAGTTTAGCACAGCATGTGGGGGACTCACTGAGCGTGCGGCTCGGTTCACGGGCAGCCCGTGGGCCGGATAAACGGCCTTTGTGAGCCGTGTCCGGCCCATAGGCCAGATGTTGCCGACCTCTGCTCTAACCACTATCCCACACTGGCTCTGTAGGCAAGCATGCCACTACCGGCCACCTTGGAATCAAAACTTCTTATTTGTCTTGCTTACAGCCATACTGTGAATGGCTTGTTCACCTTGCGTAGCACTAATGTATTCATCTTCTAATGCCTCATGGCAGAGAATATGTTTCTGATCAGTTTCTTCAACGGTGATCATGCTTTACTTGTCAAGGTTGCCTCCCCTATTCAGCACCGGTGTGATGTAAATGAAATCAGTGTTTCTTCCCCATCTGTCTTCAGGAGCGGCATTCTCTAAATGCATTCAGAAACAGCTTCAACAACAATTTGACACAATCTCTCTGCTAGCGCCATTCAGGCAATTGTGCTTTCAAGATGTTCCACGGTAGAGTTTCTTTAAGCTGCATAGAATGGAATTCCCTTGTGTGTGTGTTCACTCAGGAGCTGGAAAAAGAACAAAATAATGTGGTCCAGTTGTACAATAACATCACTTCTTCAGAGAGAGAGAGAGAGAGAGAGAGAGAGAGAGAGAGAGAGAGAGAGAGAGAGAGAGAGAGAGACCGGACAGGCCTATATGATGCCCCTCAATCATGGCTCAGTTTAGAGTCAGTTTAAAATACACTTGCCAATAATAATAAAAATATGTTTTGTTTTGTTTATAAATCACTTTCCAGGAAGAATTTGAAAGCAATTTCACATTGCATTATTATTATTATTATTATTATTATTATTATTATTATTATTATTATTATTATACCACCACTCCTAGCGCAAAGGATAGCTCAGTAAGTAGAGTATGAGACTCTTAATCTCAGGGTCATGATTTTGAGCCCCAAAATGATTCCTGCATTGCAGGAGAGAGGCTGTCTATGGGCAATGGCTTCCACCTGCCTTCCCCACCCCCCTACCCCCCTACCCAGCCCTGGGAGCCTTTCTCAGACCATGACTTTGAGAACAGCAGAGACAGCTGGGAGGAGAGTCCAGGGATAGGTGTTTTTTAAATAATGATGATGATGATGATGATATAAGCTGTGTGTCTTTGTTTCTTAATATAATCCTTTTACATTGTTTTGTATGGTTTGTGGTATTTTATGTATTGTGATTTGCTGCTATTTTTAATCGATTATAGATGAATATTTTTTTTATTGTAACAACTGTCTAATTATTACTTGCTGATGTTTAATTTAGTGTTTACTGTTGGATTCTAATGCATTATTGCATATTTGGTAGAAGTTGTTTATTTTAAAGTTATTGTGACTTTTTATATAGGATCTGATTGTTACTATTAATGTTGATCTTTTATTATTAATTTTGTGTGTATTGGAAGCTGCCCAGAGTGGCTAGGGCAACTCAGCCAGGTGGGTGGGGTATTGATGATGATGATGATGATGATAATAATAATAATAATAATAATAATAATAATAATAATAATAATAGATGAATCTTAGATATTGTGAATTATGTGCCGTGTTGCAGCTTCAGCCTAATATCAACCCGGTGCTCATGTAATAAGTTTGGGGGTCAAGGGGCCTTAAGAATTTCCTATCTCTGGTTAATTAGTGGCAGAAAAGCAATATCCTGTTATATGCTAATGATGCTTGTTTATCTTCTTGTTCATCTTGTGTAGCAAGAACGACTTCAGTTGGACCGGCTGAAGAACCAGCTCTCTGATGCCATTCAGCGATATGGAACGGTGCAAAAGGTGATTGTGAGCCTGAATCTGCAATATATACTGTGTCGGAATGGGTAGGAGTCCCTTTCTAGGGGGTTTCCAAGTGATCACAAGATGATCACTTTACTCGGATGGTTAAGAGGAAGGAAACGTGCAGAGAAGCCGGGACCAGAAACAAGCAGAGTGGTCTAAGAGTGGCCAAGGGGAGGCTTCCGAGGTAGCATTTGGAGGCAGACAGTTCAGAGGGAGGTAGTGCAGTGCAAAGAATTGGCCAGGGATTTCAAATCTTCCTAAGCCAGGAACCTCCCAACTTGGAAGCAAGTTGCTGAGTTTGAAAGGCAAACTCCAAGGTTAAGGCTTTGCATAGGCAAGTAGAGAGCTGCACTGATTCTCTGGCCTGCTTGATGTCACACTAAACCATGGATTCATGCCAATGCAAGGGGTGCTGGAGAGGAGGGTGTGGGTAGGTTTCAGCTCATAGTCAACTTGCCAAGCCAAGCTGGCATTTAGCTGAATGAAGCGGAGTGGCAAAACAACATGGGCAGAGGGAGCAAAGCTGGTGAAATATCCTCCTTTTCTGGAGCCTGCATAATCATGAAGAACACTCTGCCAATGAGGCTCTTTTGTACATTTCCCACCTTTGGTTCCCTTTCTTAGCTCTTCATTTCCACCACCTCACTCTTCTCTGGCAGCTGCCTACGCATCCGCCTCAACAGAGTGTTGGTCACTTTCCATTCTGCACGAACCTGGATATTACAGTAGTTCCTTTTCTAATTCCTGCCAGAGTTCTGCTTACTCATTTAGGGCTGTGTCCAACTGTGCCTATCCCTTCTCTCCTCTTCCTTTCCCCAACAAAATCTTCTCCAGAGGGTTGAGGAACACTCCAGAGCAGTTTATGGTGTTCCGGGAGAGAAGAAGGGGACATCCCATTGCATGAGTTGAACTCTTAAGTGTCCAGCATTGGACACAGCCATGATTATTTACCCAACTATCACACTTTTCTTTCAATGAGCTCAAAGTGATGTGGCTGGTTCTCCCCCTCCTTTGCCCTCACAACACCCCAGTGAGGTAGGCTAGGCTGATATGATGGCTGGCCCAAGGTCAGCGGCTCTCATCTGTTGCGGCTTGAGTTGTTTTATTCCCTTCATGATCTTAAATATGGATTGACGTATCTGGAGAGAATGTATTCAAATGACGCCAGTCATTGGTGTCATTGAATACATTCTGCAATTCCTGTTCCTCTCTTTCAGCTATGCATGTTCCATCAGAACCTACGCAGGCGGTTTTCCACCTATGTATTTATCTTTAATAAATTACAATGTGCCAAAATTATCCATTGCATATTCCCCCCTCCCTGAGTGGCCTGGTTGTGTCAGGGAGCTGTTGTTGAGTGGCAAATTGCTATTTCCCCACACTTGGGGCTGTCACTTTTTAAATGCATGCTTTGCTTTTGATAACCCTGCCGCCCTTGAAGTTAAAATTACTTCTGATTTCTCAAAGGGCTACCCTTTCAAAGCACTCCCCCCTTTCCTAAATTATAGGGTTAGCTCATCCCCCAATATTTCTTTCTGTGTGTGTGTGCGTGTACGCGCGCGCGCGCGCACACACACACACACACACACACAAATATTCCTAATGCATTCCAGTTCTGACCACTAATTCTGTTATTGTATTTCCAGAAAATCGCCGAGAAGTCAAAAGCTCTGCTTCCCAAGGGACAGAGTAGTAGGAAGCAGGTAAGCACAGCATTTATTCAACGCATTTTGAGCCAATATGCCAACCTCTAATTTTATTCTTGATATCACGCACCAAATGTTTAGCAAGGTGCAAAACATCTCGTTGGAATCCTTCCCTTCTCCTGCATTGCAAGGGCTTCCAGACTTTCTTACAGCACCAGTAATTTGGGTGTATTGTGCATCTATTGAAGCAGTAAGGTTAACATCCTGTATAACAAATGAAAAAGTCCACATATATTCTGAGGTGGGAGACAGCCTGCTGTTCCTTGGAGACTGTGAGCCTGAATGTCTCTCCGTCGGTGTTCATGAAATGTATTGCTTTTTCACACAATATTTGGGGGGGGGAGTTTGGTTCGTTTGTCTCATAATAGGTCCCAGCTGGTCCCTGGACTGAAAAGGGCCAATTGATATCACTTGAAAGATGGACTGAAGACATATGTTGAACAGTTTGCCGTCTGCGGTGAAACTGACCTAACTCTTGAAGTGTAAATAGAGTAGCAAACAGTGTGTCTCTTTGCAACCCAAGTCTTTCATCTTCCTGGGAGGCTCAGAGCATGGGGAGAGGAGACTGAGAGGAGATAGGATAGCCATCTTCAAACATCTAAAGGGCCGATACATGGGAAATGAAGCGAACTAATGGATTCAAGTTATAAGAAAGGAGATTCTGGCTAAACAAGAGGAAGAACTTTCCGAAGGTAGTGTTTGGATGGTCGCCTGTCGGGAATTATTTAGCTGTGATTGCTGCATGGCTGGGGGAGTTAGTGTGGGTAAATGCCAGGATCTGTCCAGGTCTTCTTAGGCCCCTATGCCTGGGCAGGACGTCTGGAACACCTTCAGCATACACCCGGGAATCATGGACTCATAACTGGGCTTTATGAGCACCAAATCAGCAGTGAACAGCAGAAGCATTTGTAGAGGTTTCAAAACATTCCTCATTTATTTCTATTAACTACTGCATATTTACAGATCTGGCTTTGTGAGTGTTACAGCCTCTCACTTAGCCATCTTGTCTACAGAAGATATTAAACTGCACACAGCACACAGCAGAGAGCAGAGTCAGGAATGAAAAACAACAAAGTAACAATTCCTAACTGTTCCCTCCCAACAGCAGATATCACCAGATTTTCAGAATGGGAGGGGTGAAAATGCTCACAACCTCCCCCTTTTCATTCTGACCATTATGAAAATCTAGCACAAAAGCAATTTCTTTACATATATACCAAGTTGTTCCTTATTAACAGCTTTAGTCAAAGCATCAGCAGGTATTTCTTTCCCTGGCATATATGAGACTTTTACAACTCCTTTCTGAATGCATTCTCTGGCACGGTGCAATTTGATTAGCAAATGTTTTGTTCTTTGCTTGCACCCTTCTGAATGGATTAGTTCTATGCAGGCTTTGTTGTCCTGATAAACTTGAACTGGACAACAAATTTTTACTCTCATATCCTCACATAGTTGCAACAACCACTCTACATTCATGAGGGAAAAATTTAAAGCGTTGAGTTCTGCTTCACATGAACTCATGCTTATTGTTGCCTGTTTCTTACAAGACCAATCAAATAGGCACTGATTGTACAAATAACACACACCTGAGGTGCTCTTGCCATCAGTTGTATCACTACCAAAACTGGCATCGGCATAGATCTCAAGACCTCCAGATTTTTGGCTAGTAAGCTTCAACCTGTAATGCATAGTGCCTTTTAAATACCTAACTATGCGTTTCAGTGCCTTCCAGTCTTGCACTGTAGGTTGATTTACATATCTGCTGAGCAAATTTACGCTAACAGCAATGTCTGGTCTTGTGCACCTTGCTATAAAACTAAGTTTACCCAAAACACTTCTGAACAATGTAGTGTCAGGAAAAACATTAGCATTAGTATCATGTTGGTACCCTGTGACCATGGGGGTGTCTACAGAATTGGCATCTGTCAGATTTAATTTTTCAATCACATCATTGATCTTACGTGATTGATGCAGCAAAACATCACCTTGCTTATTTCTCTCTACTTCCAGTGAGAGATAATTGCTGACTTCCCCTAGGTCTTTCATATCAAAATGCTTTTGCAGTTTTGCAAGAGTGGTTTTGTAAATATTTGCATCCTTCCAGAAAAACAAAATATCATCCACAAAACAAATGCAGTACAATTTGTGCTGGTTAGATTCTTTAACAAAAACACAAGAATCAGCCTTTCCTTGCTGGAAACCTAAGGAAAACAGCACTTCTGTCAGCTTAGTGTGCCAGCATCGAGCACTTTGTTTTAGACCATACAGGGATTTTTTTAATTTACACACCATTCCCTTTTTTATCTGCACTCCGTCTGGCGGTGACATGTAAATACTCTCATTGAGAATTCCGTACAAAAACGCAGTATTTACGTCGTGATGAGATATGGTCATGCCCTCTTCTGCAGCAATTTTCATCAACAGCCTAACTGTCTCAAATTTGACTGTCGGTGAATATGTCTCATGATAGTCCTGATCAGGAACTTGAGAAAAACCACGTGCAACTAATCTGGCTTTATATCTGACCACTTTACCAGTCTGATCAGTCTTGGTTTTGTAAATCCACCTGCTGTCTACAAGTTTCATGCCTGGTTCTACTGGAACCAATTCCCACGTGTCATTTTGCTTTAGGGAATTCAATTCAGCTTTCATGGCATTAAGCCAAGGTTCGGCATCTTTTTCAGGTAAATTTTGAACCTCTTTGTAGTTAGTTGGTTCAAAAACTGAGTTTGGATTGCTAGTGGCAGCCATATCTGAAATAGCAGCTTTAGCAAATTCTTTAGAAAATCGTTTAGGTGCTTGTCCCTTGGTAGTTCTCTCAGATCTACGCAATACTCTGGGATCCTCTGGGTCTGGTTCCTCCTCCTTGGGAGAATGGTGACCTGTATCTGGCAAAGATTCTACCTCTAGATCAGTGTCAGACCCATCTGATTTCTTAAAAGAGGTCTTTTCATTCTGATCATCTGTATCAGTGTCAGAATCTGTGCTACCATCAGCATCAATTACAGGTTTTGCCTCTTTGTTAATTGGTTTCACCACCTCATCATCTGAAATGGGATGACATTGAAAAATGCCAACTTTGTCCCATTTTGGATTACAATCCATGCTTCTGGTCAGCCTAATTGTGTTTGTGTCTGTCATCAGCACACGATAAGAACCTTTTTCATAACCTAGAAAAATGCCATGTTGACCAGATTTGCTCAGTTTGTCACCTTGCAGAGTGTGCACCCAAACTTCAGAACCGAAAATTTTTAAATGTTTTACAAACGGTTTCCTTTTGAACAGCATTTCGTATGGGGTGCAATCAATGGCTGATTGATATCTGCGGTTGTAAATATAGGTGAAACACGATAGAGCTTCAGCCCAAAAGGGGTTGGGTAGGCCTGAATCATGCAACAGAGTTTTAATTCCTTGTTGCAAGGTCTGGTTTACTCTTTCACATAAACCATTCTGCCATGGAGATCTGGGCGTGGCAGTCATGTGCTCTATGCCCTGTTCTGCAGTAAAGTTTTCAAACTGTTCTGAACAAAATTCTCCACCCCTGTCAGTGAAAAGACAACGTACATGCTCATCGTGAACATTCCTGAGCCATGCACAAAATTTTTGAAACTTAGAGAAGGCTTCAGACTTCTTTTGTAACATATAGACCCAAACATATCTAGAATAGGCATCTATCAGAACCAAAAAATAACATGAGTTTCCTCTAGAGAGTGCTAGAGGTCCAACCAAGTCTGCATGCACAATCTCATAAGGTTTCTTAACCTCCCTCCCAGATTTTGTACCTTTGGGAGCTTGCTTAATTTTGTTCTCTGCACATGAGACACATTTCATATGATAAGGACACTTTTGAACTTTCATGCCCTCAACCATATTTTGCATTTTACCTACTGCCTGGAAATGCAAATGACCAAACAAACGATGATAATCATGAATACAATGGTTATGCAATTTCTCATTCTTATCTACTGATATATTACAGCATGCCTTTTCAGTTTCTTTAGTTGCTCCAGCAGCTGTACCTGTAACAAAAGGCAATACATATAAACCATCAACACACTTAGCATAAAGAATGAGTTTGTTGTCTCGAAGAATTTCACACCGAGAGTTTGCAAACACCACTTTAAATCCTTGAGCGTCTAGCTGAGAAACACTCAAGAGATTATCCTGCAAATGAGGAGCATACATAACATTTTTAACTGTTGCATTAAGGCTCTGCAAAGAAACCGTTCCCTGAGCCAAACTTTTAATAGTCGTTCCATCCGCTTGATGAATTGCTCCTCCCTGTTTCTCAAGATGAAGAAAGAGATTTTTATCATTGGCCACGTGCCTTGTGGCTCCTGAGTCGACAACAAAAACAGAACGTGTGAGTTGATTAGAACTGCGTGAAATCAAAGCCTTTGATGCAGCTGGCCCTTGGGGTTTTCGGCCTCCTCCCCCTTTGCCTTTGAAGTTGCCCTTCTTCTTTGAAGAGTTTTTACACTGATTTTTAAAATGGCCGACCTCTCCGCAAGAAAAACAGCGGCGCATTTTAAGAGCTTTTGCAACACTTTCACTTTCCCCTGTTGAAGGCTTGTAGGCATTTCCAACAGCCTTGTCCCTGCTTTCTCTAGCAGTCTGTCTGCGATCCCACTCATTCAAGAGCACGCTAGACACATAATCTTCTGTTAGACGGTCATTGGGCAAAGACGACAATTGAGCAGCTACAGCATCATAAGATTCATCCAAACTGTTTATGATAAGCATTGCAAAAACAGCTTCTGAAATATTTAAGTCTCGCTGGACAAGATCCTGTCTGAGACGTTTTAATTGGGCTAGATGGCTGGGCAAATCACCATCTTTCTGCAATTCCAGCCTACACAGCCTTTTAAAGAAAAGCACACTGGATCCTGCATTTTGTCTTAGATGCATATCTCGAAGTTTATTCCAAACAGCCCGTGCAGTCTGCTGGTTCTCCAAATTGACCAACAACTGGTCCTGGACACTCAGAATAATTGTCCCCCTGGCTCTCATGTCTGCCTCATGCCACGCTGGCCATCCATCATCATCCTCATTGGGGGGGTCATCTTCTATAGTATGGTAAAGCTTTTCCCTTTGTAAAAGTGCTTTCATTTTGACCTGCCACGTAGGATAGGTCTCTGGTGTAAGGAGAGGAAAAGATAGAGACATCTGGCCAGAATGTGCAGAAGCCATGCCTGTGTTTAGTTAACAGCAAGACACTTCCCTTCATGCACCCCAAATACTCTTGACTCTTTCAGCAACTTCTCTCCCCACTCAGCACAATTAACAGGCAAACTGGAAAAGCGTCTCTGCTGTCTTCTTGGCAGCCAGCAACATACCTTTCTGTAAATCAAACAGCAGCTTGAAAAACAGCTTCAGCTCACAGCTCAACTCCGATGTGCAGCATCAGATGGAAATGGATCAGAAACATCCAATTATCCAACCATCAATAGCCATCTGCAACCACCAGTCTGCTACCAGCAACCATCCTCTGCTACCATATGTGGGTAAATGCCAGGATCTGTCCAGGTCTTCTTAGGCCCCTATGCCTGGGCAGGACGTCTGGAACACCTTCAGCATACACCCGGGAATCATGGACTCATAACTGGGCTTTATGAGCACCAAATCAGCAGTGAACAGCAGAAGCATTTGTAGAGGTTTCAAAACATTCCTCATTTATTTCTATTAACTACTGCATATTTACAGATCTGGCTTTGTGAGTGTTACAGCCTCTCACTTAGCCATCTTGTCTACAGAAGATATTAAACTGCACACAGCACACAGCAGAGAGCAGAGTCAGGAATGAAAAACAACAAAGTAACAATTCCTAACTGTTCCCTCCCAACAGCAGATATCACCAGATTTTCAGAATGGGAGGGGTGAAAATGCTCACAGTTAGACTACATCAGGCATTTCCAATGGATCGATTGGCCCAGTGTGTTCCAGGTCGATTGAGGAAAAAGCTCAACAAGCTCTAGGCCAGGGGTTCTCAACAAAATTTTCTCGAGGACCCCTCATCGAGCCGCTATTGTGACAAGGACCCCCATTAATTCCTAATCCTAAAATTAAAAAGTGAGAGCCAAATTAAGAGTCTTTTTATATTTTATATTTCCAAGTAATCAGAGTTATATTTTCTAATTTTTCCAGTAAGCTTAACACTGATCTTGGAAGGGTTAGGTTCAAGGGACGCCGACGATTTAGGTTCAATAGACACTGACAAGATCGGTTCGAGAGTCACTGACTTACTTGCTTGAACATCAAAAGCATTATCTTCCTCTTCATCTGTAGGCCTTTGTCGTTTTAACGAACCACTTTTTAACCAACGGTCCATTTTTAACTGTAGCTTCCGCGAAAAACAACGCTTTATTTACAAACACTACTGTTTTGCAAAGAGGCAGCACACGCCAGGGAGGAGGGAGGGGAATGGAGAAGACAGGGTGCCTGCGCAGTAGCGCACAAATGAAGCCGACACGCACAAAGCATCTTGGGGAGGTGAGCATTAGTAGAATGCGTGCGCTGCCTCTTTGCAAAACAGTAGTGTTTGTAAAGCGCCACCTAACGGCATACAGCAGAACTACTGCCTCTATCTAATTCTAGTTTTGCGCTAGACTCTGCTCATGCAGGAAGCGGCCCAAACAAAAAAATCTGTTATCATACGAAATATATTTAATATATTTTTTATTCTAATAGCATCTTGCAGACCCCTCTGGCATAGCTCGCGGACCCCTGGGGGTCCGCGGACCACCTGTTGGGAACCACTGCTCTAGGCAACCCTCCCCGCAAAAAAATCAACAACTCTTGGCAATAACAATGGGTAGATCACTGCAAGTTTTTATGTACCGTGAGTAGATTACAGTCTCTTGGGAGTTGGACGTGCCTGGACTAGATAAATCTTGGGGTACCCACCAACTCCACAATCCTAGCAGCATATCTTGTTGACATCTGGTGAAGCTAAATGTTGGATGATTCAGGACAGGTGGAAGAAAGTCCTTCACACAGCGCACAGTTTCAACTGCGGAACTCCCTCCCACAGGAGGCAGCGATGGTCACCAACTTGGATGGTTTTAAAAGAGGACGAGACAGATCCATGGAGGAGATGGCTATCGATGGCTGTTTTGCTTCCACCGTTGGAGGCAGCAATGCTTCTGAATAGCGGTTGCTATTCAGGGGAGAGCTCTCTTGTGCTCGAATCCTGTTTATGGGTTTCCCAAGGGCTGATATCTGGTCGGCCAGCGTGATAACAGGATGCTGGACTAAAGGGACCACTGGCCTGATCCAGCAGGTTCATCTTACCTTCTTAAGAGTGTTGCGTAATGCAGGGGCAATAGCAGAAAATGCCAGGGGCAGAGGATTTTAGGGACTGGGTGCCACACCAGGGAGGAATCGGGTGCCATCTCTTAGGGCTGGGCTGACACTGCTGTGTCTGTCCTGCAGACGATGATCACAATGTGTGTGTGCTGTCTTCACGCAGAGTAATTGTGGATTTGCTGGAGGGGTGGCAAAGGGAGAGGCGGTGACTGAATGACTGCAATTCTCTCCACAATCCACGTGAACTCTCTCTTCCCCATCTCTCACCAAAGCTGCCTCTGTGAGGGCTTTAAATCAAGGCTTCCCCCCTGCCAAAAGAGGTCACACGGTTACTGGAGAAATAAATGGGAAGCCTCATCCAGCCTGTCATCTCATTTTGATGTGAAATGCAGCATTATTTTAATACCCACAGAGATGGATTATGGAAGGGGAGGGAAATTGCATTCTCCTAAACCTTCTTTGGCAAAGGCATTTGTAACATGATTAAAGGTGAGCGCGGCCAGGCCTGCTTCCCCTCCTGTCTCTTCCTCTTGCTTCCTACATCCCAGGGAAAAAAGGGAAAGGAGATAATAATAATAATAATAATAATAATAATAATAATAATAATAATAATTTATTATTTATACCCCGCCCATCTGGCCGGGTCTCCCCGGCCACTCTGGGTGGCTTCCAACAAAAGAATAAAACACAGTAATCTATTAAACATTAAAAGCCTCCCTGAACAGGGCTGCCTTCAGATGTCTTCTAAAAGTCTGGTAGTTGTTTTTCCTTTTGACATCTGTTGGGAGGGCGTTCCACAGGGTAGGCGCCACCACCGAGAAGGCTCTCTGCCTAGTTCCCTGCAACTTGGCTTCTCGCAACGAGGGAACCGCCAGAAGGCCCTCGGTGCTGGACCTATTTTGTTGGCTTCCAACAAAATATTAA
The DNA here is from genome assembly GCF_963506605.1 of Zootoca vivipara. Taxonomy (NCBI): domain Eukaryota; kingdom Metazoa; phylum Chordata; class Lepidosauria; order Squamata; family Lacertidae; genus Zootoca; species Zootoca vivipara. Next base: position 4,680,257 of record NC_083283.1, read on the forward strand.
AATACAGTATTCCATCAAACTTTTATATGCCTGTTGTCTTTGTCCATGGAGTTTTCTTGGCAGGGATACTGGAGTGGCTTGCCAGTTCCTTCTCCTTCTGAAGCTGAGGCTCCAATAATTTGGCCACCTCATGAGAAGAGAAGACTCCCTGGTAAAGACCCTGATGTTGGGAAAGATTGAAGGCACTAGGAGAAGGGGACGACAGAGGATGAGATGGTTGGACAGTGTTCTCGAAGCTACGAACATGAGTTTGACCAAACTGCGGGAGGCAGTGGAAGACAGGAGTGCCTGGCGTGCTCTGGTCCATGGGGTCACAAAGAGTCGGACACGACTAAACGACTAAACAACAACAACAACAACAACAACAACAATTCCATCAAACATTAAAAGCTTCCCTAAAGAGGGCTGCCTTCATATGTCTTCTAAAAGTCTGGTAGTTGTTGTTCTCATCTGGTGGGAGGACGTTCCGCAGGGCGGGCGCCACTACTGAGAAGGCCCTCGGCCTGGTTCCCTGTAACTTGGCTTCTCGCAGGGAGGGAACCACCAGAAGGCCCTCAGAGCTGGACCTCAGTGTCTGAACGATGGGCCGCAGAAGGGAACATAGCAGCCTCAGAGAAAGGGCATGGACGCAGCCAGATGCAATCGTAGAGATGGAAGGGTCATCTAGCCCAAGGATCACAGCTAAAGGATCCTGGCAGATGGTCACCCAACCTCTGCTTCGAAACCTCTGAGGAAGGAGATTGGGGGAAGCCACAGCTCTTGGGTTGGGTTTTCAGACTACAGTTCCCAGTATCCCTGGCCCTTGGCTATGCTGGTTGGAGAGTGATGGGAGAGAGCTGCAGTTCAACAACATCAGGAAGTCTGCAGGCTCCCTGTGCATTGTGGAACCATATAGTCATGGTCTGAAAATAGATGGTCAGGCCTGTGGCAATGCAGAGCCAAGTCACATCAGATGTAAAGGAAATATACAACTATCCAACTTTCAGAACCATTTTTTTAAAAAAAAAAAATCTTTCCAGCAGCACCTTAGAGACCAACTAACTAAGTTTGTCATTGGTGGTGGGAAAGGGTGATTGACTGACTGATAGCTGTTGACGACTGTTAACGACTGCAATTGGTCTTATAGGAAAAAGCAAGGGGTGAGATGGCTAAAGATAGTTTTATCATGTATAATGAGATAAGAATCCAATGTCTTTATTCAGACCAGGTCTCTCCATGGTTTTAAGCTTGGTAATAAGTTGCAGTTCAGCAACTTCTCTTTCCAGTCTATTTCTGAAATTCTTTTGTAATAAGACAGCCACTTTGAGATCTTGTATAGAATGTGATGGGAGACTGAAGTGTTCTCTCACCTAAGAGATCTACAGCAAACCTTTTTTGGAACTAAAATATCCACCTGATGAAGTTAAACAACAGATCAACAGAGCCAGACTGATACCCAGAGAGACAGACCCTGCTGAAATAACAGAACACCACTAGTAATCACATACAGTTCCCAAGTTAAAAAGTACAAGGCATCATCAGAGATCTACAACCTCTTCCCCCCCCTCCCCGGTCTTATCCTTCCTTGTTCCTTTTAATGCTTCATTACCATTTGCTCCTGCTGCTCATTTCACTTGCCTTCATTTCCAGCTCTCCAACTCCCAGAGCACCCCGCCCCCCTGGCATCAACCCACCGGAGAAATATCTAAGTTTGCACAGATTCCCCTTTAATCACCGTTTAACTTGTTTAAACGGAATCTCGCCAGAGGTAGAGTTCCCCAACCTCTCGAGAGCTCCCTGGACATCATTTGAATTCCAATTAACTGTAGCCAAGAGAAATGCGCAGAAGGGAAAATATCCACTTCAAGCAGGAAATCACATTGTCTTCTGGTTGCCCCCGCCTCATTTCCCCCTCTTCTCTTTAAAGGTTTTCTCTCTCTCTCTCTCTCTCTCTCTCTCTCTCTCTCTCTCCCCCCCCCCAAAAAAAAAGTATCAGAGCTTAGTGGTTTGGAGGGAATCCCCTGTTATGTAAGTATGCATTAACAGGAACAGAAAACAGGCTGATTCCTTATTTAGATGGAGGGGGGGTAACACAGCTCATATTTCATTCTGGACTCTAAAACAGAAGAGGATCTGTTTTGAACACGGAAGATCCTGGGTTCAGATTGCAACACCTGTGATCAGGTTGCTGGTGATGGGGAAAATAAATACGTAATTGCAATAATTTCTGTTGGTTGGCATCTGTCTGTCTCGGAAGACAATGGAGGAGTGAGAGGTCAAACTGTTGGAAGATTGCAGCGCCTGCAGAGACTGATATGGGACATGTTTTGTTGCAGCTGGGGCAGATGAGGGCGTCCAGTTGTGCTGCTGTATATGCACCATGACATTTCTTCTCTCTGCACTCCTTCTAGTAGTCATTCCTCCTCTGGTCGCTGCTATGGATGCAGCACCTGACTGCTTGTCTCCGGACACTGTGGTCATCTGCAAGGGATTTCCACATGCCAAGGTTGATATTGTCAGCCTTGAGGTCACATGTTTGCAGACATCTTTGTAATACAGAGTTGGTCTGGAGAGGAGTGCCACAGTTTTGTACAGATAATAATAATAATAATAATAATAATAATAATAATAATAATAATAATAATACCAACTGATGTGGAAATTTGGTGGAGTAACTGGGGGGGGGGGGATTGGAAACCGATAGAAACTAAAAATGGGTACATTTGTCCATCACCAACTGCAGGCCTGTTAACAATTCACAGCTCCTTGCAATGTTGATTCCATCTCCCCACCCTTTCTTTGTTCACAATGATCTCTAGTCCCACTTTTAATGATCTCTAGTCCCACTTTTGTCTTCCTTCTCATTCTCTTTTTCTCCAAACTCTCTCTTCCTCTTCCTCCTCCTGTATTGGGGCTCTTCCAAAGATAAGATTCAGGAACACAGAACAATTAAAAAGACTCCCCCTCTCTCTATATATATACAGCACACACAGTAATATTTTGCATTTCTGCCTGTAACCATCCTATTAATGCTTCAATTGCTCTTATTGACATAATGATACCTTTTTTCTTTTTCTTTTTTGGTGAGGCTAACAATGTAAATATGCTCGAGGAACAGCCAGGGAGCGGAGATAAGACGATTCCGGCGCCCAGGGGATGCGCACGAGATGGGGAGTAATAGGGGAGCATTATGCATTTTGCTCATCAACAGTTTTTCAATAAAAGACGATTTCAAAATTGAAGCGTCTTTCAGCATATTAAACCTGGAGCTGGGAAGCAAATTGGAAATAGCAGGCAGGCTACCCTTGGTGGGTTCTTATTAGGGATGTTTTCTGTAGCAATCAACTATATGAAACTTGGTTTGATTAGAGAGGAGGGAAATGGGGGGGAAGTGAGGACGACTTAAAATATGTTGTTCGTGTTTTTCACCTGAGAAAGATTCAAGAGCAAACCATTCTAGGAGGGAGAAGGCTTGTAGTAATAATAATAATAATTTATTATTTATACCCCGCCCATCTGGCCGGGTTCCCCCAGCCACTCTGGGCGGCTTCCAACAAAACACTAAAATACAGAAATCCATCAAACATTAAAAGCTTCCCTAAACAGGGCTGCCTTGAGATGCCTTCTAAAGGTCTGGTAATTGTTGTTCTCTTTGACCTCTGGTGGGAGGGCATTCCACAGGGTGGGTGCCGCTACCGAGAAGGCCCTCTGCCTGGTTCCCTGTAACTTCGCTTCTCGTAGCAAGGGAACTGCCAGAAGGCCCTCGGCTCTGGACCTCAGTGTCCGGGCAGAACGATGGGGTGGAGACGCTCCTTCGGGTATACTGGACCGAGGCCATTTAGCGCTTTAAAGGTCAGCACCAACACTTTGAACTGTGCTCGGAAACGTACTGGGAGCCAATGTAGATCTTTCAAGACCGGTGTTATGTGGTCTTGGCGGTCGCTCCCAGTCACCAGTCTAGCTGCCGCATTTTGGATTAGTTGTAGCTTGGTGTTAGGGTCTATGCTTGGCATGCAGAAGGTCCCAGATTGAATCCCAAGCATCTCTGGGTAGGATAGCTGTGGAGAGCTGCTGCTAGTCAGTGTAGACAATACTGAACTAGATGAACCAGTGGTTTGACTTGGTATAAGGCTGCTTTCTATATGCCTGGGCTTGAGTTAAGAAGGGATGCCACCCTATATTTCTTTGTAAGGTTTCTGCAATTCTAAAAGTGATAAGGGCTCTGCCTGCTGCATAGGGTTGCCAAATTAGTTCTAACTGCCCCCCCCTCAATGTACACTTATTAGCATGTTTATATGCCACTGTTCTGTCGTAGCTACTAAACGCAAGTCAAACATGAGTCAAACAATCATCATAAAAGCATGAAACAGCAGGGAAGGAAACGCCAGCAAAATGCTAAATTGCATCTTCAGGAACAGATGGAACAGATCAAGGTGCCAAGCGGAAGCAATCGCCAGGTGATCAACAGTTCAATCCAGGGCAAATTATTAGCATTATTATTTTTTAATGACTTTAAAGTGAACAACTTACGCCAAGTGAAATAATATCAAAGAATCTATTTACAATATAACATTACACACTAGAATCAGCGGATAATAATTTAACAGAAGTTCATCCTCTGTGATTGCAATATTATTATGATTCTTTCTCCCTCCTCCTCCTCTTCTTTTGTAGCAAGGTAAAAATGTACCTCTATTTATTTATTTTCCTTTTGTGACCCTGCTTCCCTTCTGACTTTCAAATGGGAAACGAGTCACAGTCACGACCATAGCCCTATGCACACTTATTTGAGAGTAAGCTTTGTTTAACTTGGTGGGACTTACTTCTGAGTAAACTTGCCCTGTAGGCATTTGCTTTTTCCATTGTCTAATATTGCCTAGTTGTTAGATGGCATCTGTAACCATGAATGCCAGTTTAGGAAACTCTCCCTGTGAGAAAAATCACAGCAACACTTTTGCTTCTAAGTGCCCCATATATGCAGCCCAGTCTTTGGCAAAGTAGATATATGGGTTAACTAAATGGGAAGTGTTAGCACAGGGTGGAGAACCCATGGTCCACCAGGTGTTGCTAAACTCCAGCTCCCATCATCCCTGTTCATTGGCCATGCTGGCTGGGGCTGATGGGAGTTGGAGTCCATGAACATCTGGAGGTTGCTGGACTCCAACTGCAGGTTCTCCATCCTTGGTTTGCTGAATCTCCAAGAAGGTCCCTATTTCTGGCCCTGTTGACATCATCCGATTGAGAATGTGTGTCTCTCTCTTTCTTCAAAGGATACAGCAGTAAGGGTGTCTTTCCTCTTTACTCACCCGGCAAGTTTTATTTTCAACAAAATGTTTATTAGGAGGACATCTCCACCCAGGGATGGAGAAAGTTCATGCAAGCAATCAGCCCTGGTTAACTTGAGTATGAAAGAGTCCTTGTCTCTGATGTAGCATAGCTGCCAAGTTTTCCCTTTTCTCGCGAGGAAGCCTATTCAGCAAGAGGGAAAATCCCTTTAAAAAGGGGATAACTTGGCAGCTATGGATGTAGCCCTCAGTCCTCCATCAAATAATCAACCACCGTGTACATTACTACCCTTTAACCACACATTAGAAGAATGTATCAGACACTCCGATGTCCGGGGTCATTACCCTAAGGATGAACAGAGACGGGAGGAATCTTATAAAGCAGGCACATCCAACACCTAAGAGACTGTGATCTACTCTCAGTATATATATATAATAAAACTGGCACATCTACCCATTGTAGATGTAGGGAGGAGGACCGTGCATGGGGTGGGTGGATTGCTCAGAGATGTTGAGCCCATAGTTGTTTAGCGCAGAGTCGTTGAACTTTTAGGGGGTAGGATCGCCCACAGTTCTTCAGCTTTTATTTGTTAACTTTTGGTAAACTTTATTTAATCCCACGATCAATAAGGGTCCTACTATCTACCAGGATGAGCCGGGAATCTACTGGTAGATCGTGATCTACTGGTTGGACATGCCTGTTATAAAGTTTTGAGGTTCTGTGATTTTACAGTTGGCAAAGGGATGTCGCAAGTTGGACCTTATAAAATAATAATAATAATAATTTATTATTCATACCCCGCCCATCTGGCTGGGTTTCCCCAGCCACTCTGGGCGGCTTCCAGCCGAATATTAGAAACAGTACAGCATCAAACATTAAAAACATTCCTAATCAGGGCCACCTTCAGTTGTCTTCTAAAAGTAAAATAGTTGCTTATTGCCTTGACATCTGCTGGGAGGGCATTCCACAGGGCGGGTGCCACTACCGAGAAGGCCCTCTATCTGGTTCCCTGTAACCTCACTTCTCGCAATGAGGGAACTGCCAGAAGGCCCTCGGAGCTGGATCTCAGTGTCCAGGCTGAAGGATGGGGGTGGGGACACTCCTTCAGGTATACAGGACCGAGACCTTGTCTTATTTTATTTTAATTTAATTTAATTTAAAAATCAACTGTTACTGAAGTATTGGGTATGGAGACACCCAGGACTCGATGGGCCATTGGGCCAATCCTGAAGCATCTTCTTATGTTGCTAGTTCAGGGAAGATATAAAATGCTCAAAGTGGGCGAGCGAAAATAACACCAGTTCCAGGGCTAGGAGACATAAGAAGCTAGAATGAAGATGCTAAATTTATGTAGCCTGGGGAGGAGGGCTTTTGCAGGGAAGTGATTGCACTCTCTATAAATACCTTCAAGGTGACAATAGACATGAAGAATGGGTAATTTATTTACAGCACTGGGTGACATGATATCCGTCAATATGGCCGAAAGCGGAGGATGGGAACATTTAGAGTTGAGATCAGGCCGGCGTTTAGCGTTAGGACGCCCTGGGCATCAGGATAGATCCCCCAGGGGGCATGATCAAGGAGCGCAATGCTCCCCTGAAGCTCCATAGCGGAGACCCATCAGTGGAAATAAGGTCAGCTTAATAACGCCATGCCCGTGAAATATAAGCCAATTGCAATTTCAAATTATCTCCTGAGCCCCTGGTGCCAACAAATAAACCCTTATTTCAATGTTTCCCAAGAGAGCATTTAGATTACAGACAACTATACTGCAGTACACAACTTCCAAGCGGAATAATCAATACGAATTATAGGACGGGCACATTTTTCAAAGTCAGAAAGTGAATCCCAGCATTACTCCGTAGCTCCTGCTTGTCTAAATGAATCGGGGATGGAAAGGTGGACATGACAGTGTAGGGTTTTTTTTTCCCCCAGAGGAGTTGGTCCCCCACCTGATAAGGGTCACTTTGCCAAAACTTTCTTACTTTCTTCCTTGCTTTCTTTTTGTGTGGGGAATACAGGCTGCCCACTTCTATATCATATTAATGATTATTTATTTGTTTGTTGTGTTTATATCCCCCCCTTTGTTTTCCTCCAAGGAGCTCATTACATTAGGGTACATTAGGCTGGCCCCCTATGATCTTCATGATGGCCGGGTGGAGATTTGAACCCTGATCTTCCAGGGCCCAGTCTGGCACTCTTAACTGCCACACCACATGGGCTCTTGATACAATATCCAGGCAACATACAACAATTCATATATAAAATCACATAAAAGGCAACACAAAATAGTCATGCCAATATATCCTGATATGGAAACTGGTGATGAGGACAAATCCCAGGTGTGCATATTTGGTGGGATGAGGAGAATGGAGGGGGAAGGTTGAATGTCCGGCGCAGTTTCCACAGCTTCTGATTGGCTGCAGGACACTCCTTTATTGTGCCTTTGTTTTTGAATGGTTTTGGGAGTCATATGGACTCTCAGAACGCATTCTGTTCAAGAACCAAGGTATGGCTATACTGAAGTGATACTCTGTGTTTTTTTCCAGTCAGCTATGGCAGCCAGAATGGTTTGTTGGCAGGTAGAACACAACAGAGCCTCAAGAATTATTAGGATATAATTCAGGTGGCTGGGGAAATGTTTAAAAATCGGCTGCTCTGCAATTTTATTTTATTTTATTTTATTTTATGTTTTAAATCCCAGTCGATGCTCCCATTGACCAAAGATCTGGGGGAACTATTCACCTGGGTCACCTGTTTCCATAGAGGACCGCAAGTTTCACTCTGTCATGACATATGTTCATATTGTGATTAAAATTTCTGCTGGTTAAATAAAACGGGCTCTTTTAAAAGAAAATAATAATAATATCAGGCTGCAGAGGAGGAGGGGAGTGTTTATGCTTCTGCTCTGCTTTATTATTATTCTCCTTCACTCGTGTTGCCGTAGGACCATCTGTTGGCATTGTAGATAAAGCCATCAGTTGAGAAGGGGAGGGAAGCACAGAGCTCTAAATAGACACAGGCGAAGATCTCTTTTAAGGAAGATGCTGGAGAATTTGCTGGAGGCACAATTGCAGTGTAGCAGCATGACCATCACCGCCTAAAAACAGCCTTGATTGGAGCAGCTATCCCATTAAATTTCAAGTGTAAGGGACTGGCTGGATAAGGAGGGGTTTAGATCCTGGGTCCTGCTGGTGGACAACAGGACACACCTCAGAGGAGGGGAAGAGCTGGGAAGTGCAGGAGACTGGGAGCTTGGAGGATGAGGAAGAGGAGGAACAGGCAGGTCCCCCAATACACAGTAAAAAATTAAAAATAAAATAAAACCAGGAATCAGAGCCACCCTGGCAGCTTTTCTGCTGAAAGCCTGCAAGCCCCACCCCAAATTCCCAGAACAAGGCATCTGGTGTATATCAGAGTAGAGAGCCAGGAAGAAACAGAGAGGGTCTCTTGGGGCTCTCTGTAGACAGAGGGAGCAGCCTGACACAGAGGGAATTGGGGCACAAGACAGTCTGAACAACTGCTTCACCTAGGTGGAGCATATCTCAGAGGTCTCCATATGTTCTCTGTTCTGCTTCCTTAATAAAGAAACTCCAAGCTAGCTGGTGTTCCCCTGTCTTTCCCTGAACTGCTAAACATGCTGCTCTTCTTGACATCCAATGGAGGCAAGCTGATTGGTGACATGGAGGCAAAAAATAAAATAAAAAACACCTTCTTCCCTCTGGCAGTGTCCCAGAAGAACATTCCACGAGAGGTCCGGTGTGGTGTAGTGGTTCAAGTGTTGAACTAGGACCTAGGGGAGCAGGGTTTGAATCACCACTTGGGCATCCTGAAGCTCGCTTGGTGACCTTTGTTGGAAGCGCCTGGGGGCACCGCACAACCCCCAGATCGAGACAAACCTCTCTGGGTGTCTTCCGCTGGAACGTAGCACAGGACGGTCATAACTGTTCAGTCCCGTTGTGCAGCAGCGACACATATCCAAAAATATGTGCACACTCAAACAGCAGAGTAAAGCTGGAAGCTGAGGCTATGAGGTGTGGCATCTAAGTAATTTATTAAGCAATATGTTCAGGACAAAGCGTGGGATGCGGGTGGCACTGTGGGTTAAACCACTGAGCCTAGGGCTTGCCGATCAGAAGGTTGGCGGTTCGAATCCCTGCGACGGAGTGAGCTCGCATTGCTCGGTCCCAGCTCCTGCCAACCTAGCAGTTCAAAAACACGTCAAAGTGCAAGTAGATAAATAGGTACTGCTACAGCGGGAAAGTAAATGGCATTTCCGTGTGCTGCTCTGGTTCGCCAGAAGAGGCTTTGTCATGCTGGTCACATGACCCGGAAGCTGTACGCCGACTCCCTTGGCCAGTAATGCGAGATGAGCACCACAACCCCAGAGTCAGTCACGACTGGACCTAATGGTCAGGGGTCCCTTTACCTTTATTTTTACAGGACAAAGCAATTGGGGCGTCCTCTCAAATCTTCTCCAAGAGAGAAAGCGAAAATACAAAAGTACAATACAACGGAAGAGATAGGACTGGCTTCTGGTTCCCACACTTCCCAAGCATGGAATGTAAACACAGACATGTGATGAAACATTCACACATCCAGCAACGGGAGAGAATAAAAATGCTGACAACCTTGGGCCCGTCGCTGTCTTCTCCCGGCCTAACCTCCCTCACAATATTGTTTTGAAGGAGATAAGAAGGGGAAATGTGTACACTACTTTGGTATAGAAATGTGATTTGATTGATTGAGTGATTGATTAGATTGAGTGATTGATTAGTTAGCCATCTAGTCTAGCATCCTGTCCTCACAGTGGCCAAACAGATGCCCAAGGGAAGCCTGGACACAGGACCAGGGTGCAACAGCCACACTCCTTTCCTGTGGTTCTTAGCAAGGGAGATAGAACCCAGCCTCCTTGGTTAGTAACCACTGACAAACTTGTCCTCCACATATTTGTTGGACCCTCTTTTAAAGACATCAAAGTTGGCGTCCACCACTACATCTTGTGAAAGGGAAGTGAGTAAGACTTGTTGACTTCATTTGGGCTTGTTTCTCAGTAGACACGATGTAGCCCAAGTTGGGAGCCGCCAGCACAACTTATTTAAAAGAAGATTAAGCCAAATAGGTTCATACAAACAAGGACAGTCCCCTCCTCTGAAGTTGGTTGGGCAAACCAGTTTCTGAGGACCCCCAATCTTCCAGGAGATCCCAGTTTGCAGAGATGCATTTGTAGGTAGAATAGCAACCCCCCCCACACACACACAAGATACTATTGAGGAGTCCCAAAGGGATTCTGGAAAAAAAAATCTGTAGCAGCTTCTCCAGTTAATTTTGTCTAAACTACCAAACTGACCCACAAGAGACCGCAAGGCACTGTTTGCAGAATCATTTCCCCTGGGATGAAATAGAGGATAAGTCAGGACCCTTCTCTCCACCCTAAGGCTCTCTTTTGATTCCTCTTAGCCTCTGATTCACCCTTCGGATGTGTGCTTTGCAATGCACAGAAATCCTTCATTCCAGTTAACAGTTTCAGTGAACCTGACTTAAGTGCTAGTCAGCATCAGTCCAAAGTGAAGTGCCAGAAATTGCCAACGGGAGCCAATTCTTTGACTTCCAGTAGTGCTATTTGTTGTTATGAAACCCTCGGAGCGATATGCAAAGCAAAAAAGAGAGTGCAAGAATGCAAATTATGCACAAAGACAAGCCCATCTGCATCCAGAATTAAGGAGCCACATCAATAAGGGGGGGAAATGTGTTCATCCATGCCTATTTTGCCGCACACCTCTTGAATTTTCATGCTTTCGTGTGAAACCATATTTGATTATTTTGCTTTCTTTTAGAAAGCAGATTATTTTTGGCAATGAGAAGTTGTGGAGGGGAGGCATAGATAACAGGGGAGAGGCAGGGAAGTATTCCAAAGAGACTTTGATGGGAAGCCAGGAGAGAACAAGAAAGCTCTGGGCCATTGGCTTGTTTAAAAATGGATATGCAGCCTATCCAGACATTTGAGGCTAACAATCAAAGCAATCAATGAATACTCATATCAATGCATACATCCCCTTTGGCTATTTTTCTTTATTGATTTATTTATTTATTTTACTGTCTTTATTTTATTTAAATATTTATCGGCCACCCTTTTCATAAGAATATGGCAAGGGAAAACTGCAGCAACTTTGATAAAACATTAATAAATGCATCAGGGAAAAATAAAGTTTGCTTCTTTCTAGCAAGTCAGGTGTTGTTGTTTTGTGTGTGTGTGTGTGTGTGTGTGTGTGTGTGTGTTTCCATAAGGCACAGTATCTCAAAATGGAGATGCCCGGGATTGAATCTGGGACCTTTGGGCGTGCAAAACATGTGCCTTGCCTCTTGAGCTCCGGTCCCCGCAGCAGAGAAAACCAGATCCCTACTAGTGGTGAGAACTCCCTGTTGAAATTAGCCTAAAGCAGAATGAACAATAATACAAACTTAGAACTAGCACAGCTCTGTTCATGCATCACCTTAGAATAAACCCATAGTCCAACTTGCAGTCTTTTTTTTGGGGGGGGGTGGCTCTTGGTGACATTTGATGCCCAGGCCTCCCACCACCTTGGAAAGCCGGGTAAGTGATGCACCAGGCTCTGGCAGGGTCCTAGAGCCCTCCCACCTCCTTCCCAAAACCTAGTTAGCACTTTTCCAGCTTTGGGAAGGAGGTGGAAAGGTTCTAGGTCCCTGTCAGAACATCACACCTCCTTCTCAAAGCCTGGTGCCTCATTTAGCTGGCTTTGGGAAGGCAGCATGAGGGCTGGGGCTGGGACATCAGATTTTGGCCTCCCTCCCCACCCTTGCAACAAGGCAGCGTCAAAGCACTCTTGCAGCCAACTTGGTATGAAAAGTTTGAATGTGCTGCCATAGGGCCACCAACATGAAGCTCTCCAGGAGTTTCTAGACTGCAGCTCTCATCAACCAGCATGGGATCGGTCAGGAATGATGGGAGCTGTCATTCAGCAAAATCTGGAGGGCATCACATTGGCTCCCCTTGCTTTTAGAACAGGCATCCCCAAATTTCGGCCCTCCAGATGTTTTGGACTACAATTCCCATCATCCCTGACCACTGGTCCTGTTAGCTAGGGATCATGGGAGTTGTAGGCCAAAACATCTGGAGGGCCGCAGTTTGGGGATGCCTGTTTTAGAGGATTCTATCCCTTAACACCACATTTCATATCCCCATGATGTTATTTGTATTCAGCATTCATTGCAGTGAAGTCAGACCCAACTAAGGCGAATTACGCTCCGCGTGGCATGAAGTGAGACAGACCTGAGCATTTCATTCTGGGTTTCTGCTAACCTGGGTGCTTGACCTGTGTTTGTTAAAAGAGAGAGACTGGCAGCTATTAAAAGAGAGGGGGGAAACTCCTTCTGATCTCAGAACCCCATTCCCATCTCTCCCGCTGCAAAGGGCTTGCTCCTCCTTCACTTCTAATGCTGGCTGCTTAATGAATTTGTGCAGACTCGGAGCACAGCGCAGTCAACGCTAGGGACTAGAGACATGGTGCAAGGAAGCAAATGGAAATGTAGAGGCAAGGACTCCTCGGTGGAGCTAACAAGCAGAGGTGGGAGGCAGTTTGGTTGGAGGAATTAAGAAGGTTTTCTGTGTCTGTTTCTCCCCATGCCTTGCAATTCCAGGATACTTTTTCTAAGCTGCATGTGCCAGATGTTTAACTCACAGGATAATCTGCAGGTGTTCGCTGTGGCCGCTAAGAACGCGGGGAGATGCTTTGTTCTTCCTGCAGTTTTCTCCAAGCCCTGTAAACTGAAACTAATAAATAGCCATAGGGCTTTTCTTCTTTATCCCCCTTAACCTTCCAGTGCTTGTAAAAAGAGCTCTGCTCCCCCATCCATGATCTATGGAAGAGAGAAGGAGCAATTATCTCAGAGTTGTCTAACCTTATCTGTCCAGGGTTGTTTTCACTCAAGGTATTCTGTTAGGGAGACACATTTGGGGAAGGTGATGTTGGAGCCGAAGGTGAGACGGGCCACTTCCTTTCTCCTTTATTCCTGCCCTCCTCCCCTCCACCAGCCCTATCTCTTTCTTTCTCCCCTTACCCCTTTTCTCTGCTCTTTCTTCTCTGCCACGCCTTTCTCTCGCTTTCTGACTTCATGCTTTCTTCCCTCCCCACCCCATGTCTCTTCCACCCCTTCCTCCTCTTTGTCATTCACAAGAATTTGCCCAAGGGCCACATGAAATGGGCTGAGGGCCACAGGTCGCCCACCTGCAAGTTACCTGGATCCAACTATTCATAAGAACATAAGAAGACACCTGCTGGATCAGGCCAATGGCCCATCTAGTCCAGCCCCCTGTTCTCACAGCAGCTGGACTTTGGAACCCCGGAAAGCAGGATCTGAACACAAGGGCTGCTGATCCACAGCTTTCCCGCAAACTCAATGCATCAGACAGCCTGATAGACATCCCTGGAAACTTGATTTATTAAGCTATAGTGGAAGATGTTTGGTCACAACTAGGGTATTCTTAATGCTGTCCTTGACTCCAATATCCTTTCCCTCTCTACAACTTCAGCCCTCACCCACCAATTTATTCAAGTGTAAGAGGGAGGGAAGGCAGCCCCTTCCAGATATTAAACTCCTTACTCCTTATTCATGTGGGCTAGGGATGGGGCAAAAACCCAAATCCATTCACACTTAAAGAATAACCTGTCAAATTTGCACTTTCTGAAATGCTACGCAAACCAAAACCTGCACTTCCCTGAGTTTTGTGCTCCAGTGCTCAAGTAACAGGTGCAAAAATGCATCTACAAGAGTAAAGTGTGCATTAAAATGCATATGCTCGTGAAACGAACATATACAATTGTATTACAAATTCTGACCGAAACTTTCTGACAGTAAGAGCTGTTCTACACTGGAACAGACTGCCGCAGAAGATGGACTCTACTTCATTGGAGCTTTTTCAACAGAGGTTGAATGGCCACCTGTCAGGGATTCTTTAGTTGTGATTCCTGCATTGCAGGGGGTTAGACTAGATGACCCTCGTGGGTACCTTCCAACTCTACAATTCTTCCATTCTATGAAATGAGACACATTCACTGAACCCATCAAATAGGCCACACCAGGAATGGAAAGGCGGAGTCAGAAGTAACAGGCTGTTATTCCTGGATTTCAAGAACCCAAGCTTCCCATCACCTCTCCCCCCCTTCTGCCTGAAAGATAATGTGAAAACAGTAATCACACTCCAGGTCTCATCTGGAAACGTGTTCAGAGTCCCAGACCAAATGTTCTGCTGCTGCCTTGGACCTTCTTCGCCCGTAATTGCTTTGGGCTTCTGTTCAGTGCCTTGCAGCAGAAGACTCTCCCGGCGACAGCAGTGTGTGTTGGTTTCAAGGAGGGCAAGCTGGACAGGGATTACCCAGTCTAATGAAACCAAGAAGATTGTTCTGCTGCATCGCGGCTAGGCAAGCAAAATGTAGCTGCTATTCCGGCAGAGTTCTTCCTAAACTAAAGATAAGGCAGGAAGGACCACACCTTGTCCACTGAATCCACTTTATACCGAAATGCAAGGGCTTTTTGTTTTGATTTCGTTTTAAGAAAACCCTTGCCATTCCTTCATCGGGCATAGGATAGGCAGTGGCTATTTGATTTGCTCTTCTATGAAGTTTAGATGCTTATCTGCCTTAGTTTCAGGCTCACCAGAAGTCAACAGCGGATTGGGAAGACTGTCTAGGAGAGGCTGTGAGCGGTAAAAGGATGAGACTATTATAGACAATAAATCTATCAATGGCTACAAGCCATGGTTGCTATGCTCTGTCTCCATGGTCCATACCCCCCCCCCAATGCTTCAATTTTACAGGGACAGTGTCATAGTTATGAAAGTTACAGATAAGTAGCCGTGTTGGTCCGCCATTGTTGTTTAGTCGTTTAGTCGTGTCTGACTCTTCGTGACCCCATGGACCATAGCACGCCAGGCACTCCTGTCTTCCACTGCCTCCCGCAGTTTGGTCAAACTCATGTTGGTGGCTTCGAGAACACTGTCCAACCATCTCGTCCTCTGTCGTCCCCTTCTCCTAGTGCCCTCCATCTTTCCCAACATCAAGGTCTTTTCCAAGGATTCTTCTCTTCTCATGAGGTGGCCAAAGTATTGGAGCCTCAGCTTCACGATCTGTCCTTCCAGTGAGCACACAGGGCTGATTTCCTTAAGAATGGATAGGTTTGATCTTCTTGCAGTCCATTGGTCCGCCATACTCAAAACAAAATAAAAAAATCTCTTCCAGTAGCACCTTAGAGACCAACTAAGTTTGTCATTGGTATGAGCTTTCATGTGCATGCACACTTCTTTCAGTATATCCGAAGAAGTGTGCATGCGCATGAAAGCCCATACCAATGACAAACTTAGTTGGTTTCTAAGGTGCAACTGGAAGGGTAAAGCCATCCCAACCGGATTTGATCCCAAAACATCCCTATTTCCCCTCCCAGTGCTGCTGCCAGCGAGCTTGGGGAGGAGGATTTGCCGGCACTTGCCCTGAGCAACTGTGTTGGCAGCAAAGGGGCATCGCGTTTCCTCCCCATGGCTGTCACCACAGGCCTTCTCCTGTGGAGAGCAGCTTAGGAGGAGGAAAGGCTACCACTGCTGAGGTCCAGCCCTCTGAGGCGCAGGCAGAGGGCAGGGTCACCTTGGGTGGGAAGAAAGGAGAAGCGGTGCACAAGGAGTCTTGATTTAAAACAATAAGAAACAGAATTTATTCATTGAGTGTGAGAGAGAAGGCTAAGTGGATGTCTAGCAGCCACCCTCCTAGGGCCCGGGGGGGGGGGGAATGTGTGGTCTCCGAAAGCCTATTGATCGTCAAATGATTCATATCTGTGGAATACAGTATATTCACATTGCAATATGCAAACAGTACGCCTTACATCAAATGAGAGACTTGGACAACAGCCTGTATGGGAGTAACTTAACATCTTAACAACATGGGAGTTGCTGCGTCATTAAACTCTAAATGAAGACCTTGAAAACAGCCTGGATCGGAAGATTGGAATGAAGTCAGGAAAAGCTGCACTGGCAAACAGACAGTTGGAAAAAATGTATTTACAAATAAAGCTGTACTCGATGGATGTAAGGATATATGGTTTCGGACATGATTGAGAATCCCATAGCCAGGGACGGAGAACTTTAAAGTGTTAAAACCGGAATGTGGAAAATAGGGGAACAACAAGAAGAAGGCAGGAACGAGACATGGGAGATCTTCTTCAAGAGGTCCAGACTTTTTTTTGGGGGGGGGGGGAATCAATAATTTGGAATACAATTTGGTGGGTTGTTTTTTTTTTGTTGTTGTTTATTGTTTTTAATTGGATTATGATTATATGTTAATTGGCTGTTATTGGAAAATTAATAAAATTTATTTAATAAATAAATAAATAAATAATGCTTTGTGATCTTGCCCCTTTCTAAAATGTATTTATTTAATGAACCTACATTGGCTCCCAGTATGTTTCCAAGCACAATTCAAAGGGTTGGTGGCAACCTTTAAAGTCCTAAATGGCCTTGGCCCAGTAGACCTGAAGGAGTGTCTCCACCTCCATCGTTCTGCCCGGACACTGAGATACAGCTCCGAGGGTCTTCTGGCGGTTCCCTTGCTGCAAGAAGTTAAGTTACAGGGAACCAGGCAGACGGCCTTCTCAGTAGTGGCACCCGCCCTGTGGAACGCCCTCCCACCAGATGTCAAAGAGGAAAACAAGTACCAGACTTTTAGAAGACATCTGAAGGCAGCCCTGTTTAGGGAAGCTTTTAATGTTTGACGGACTATTGTATTTTAATATTCTGTTGGAAGCTGCCAACATTTTATAATGTTGTTATAAAGGAGTTTTCAGAGGACGGTGGAGGGCTTGTCTGTTGTGTCCTGTTGGTGGAAATGCTCTGTGGGGTGGGTGTCATGGAATGCTCTGAAGACAAGGACTGGGGAATACATTCTATGGCAGACCAGCTTCTCTCTGATGGAGAGCTGGAGGAGGAAGAAGCGCCCCCCCTTGTCCACAGTGTGTTCAGAAGCATAGAGAGAGGCAGAAGCTGGACAGCTTGGGGGGGGGGGAGTTGCCCAGTTACAAGATAATGACAACAGGACCAGAAGGGAGGGCCAGCAAGCTGAGACGTCTCTTGAAAGCATGGAGGACCCCGCTCCCTTCTGACTCCGAGGTCCGAATGTATCAGAGAGCAAAGGAGTCAGAGGGAGGGAGGAACTTCCCATTGGCGCCCAAAATGCTGCAAAAGCTAGAAGGATGATTAGACTAGGCAACTGCCCTCCTTGAGGAGAGCTGTGTATATGGGCTTACAACATGACGCTGTCATAAAAATCTATGGTTACAGGTAGGTAGCCGTGTTGGTCTGGATCGAAGTAAAATAAAAAAAATTCCTTCAGTAGCACCTTAAAGACCAACTAAGTTTTTTATTTTGGTATGAGCTTTCGTGTGCATGCACACTTCTTCAGATACCATGCACAGAAGTGTGCATGCACATGAAAGCTCATACCAAAATAAAAACTTAGTTGGTCTTTAAGGTGCTACTGAAGGAATTTTTTTTTATTTTATAAAAATCTATGACCTGCTCATTAATTCTTATCTGTGAAGTTACCGAAGGGAGAGGAGGACTCTTGTGGGACCAAAAATGGGGTCTTGAGGGTCCATCGTGGGGAGTGAGAAATGTCCCTATTTTTGTCTGAAGAATGTTGGAGGTCAGGCATGGACCCAAGCAGAAATGATTCTGAATACCAGTTTGCTGGAAACTACAGGGGGGGGAGAGGGCTCTTGTGCTCAGGTCCCACTTGCAGATTTCCCAGAATAAACACCTGGTTGGCCATTGTAAGAATGAGATGCTGCAGGAGATTAGATCTTGGCTCGATCCAGCAGGCTCTTTTTAGGTTCTTACGACAATGATGCTTCTGGGTACCAGTTGCTGGCTATCTCAAGAGGGGAGGGTTCTCCTATGGTCCTTCTTGCAGGTTCCTCATTAGGTATCTGGTTAGTCCTGTGAGGATGGAATGCAGGACACGATGAGCCATAGGCCTTCTGCAGGAGGCTCTGCTCATGTATTTATGCCCTTCAAATAGCAACTAAATCCCATTTTAAAATATATCCATCTTGAATATGTTTTCTCCTTTTCTGTGTTCGTTCTCCCCCCGCAACCCCTGCTTTCCTTGGGAATCAAGCTTGTGGGTGGGTGTTTTGTTAATTTAAACCTCATACGGAGTAGAGGAGCAATAGCCTGCTAATGTAATAACTAATTTTAAATATGCATTGGCTCCATTAATAGAAAATCTGATCCCCTGTGAACTGTGGCACCCGGATTACTATTATGCTGCGGGAAATATCAGTATTGAAACCTACATAATTATTAGTACATATATAATGAATGTTTACAATATCAGCGGAACCAAAAGTTTATAAATGCATAGCTACACATACGTATCTCAGTGCTTTGAGCTAATATATGTTGAAGGGCAGAAATGTATCAAATTGCCGCATTTTAATTACACAGTCTGCCCCTTTAAGGAGTGATTCAATTTTCCAGCATTTGGATTTGTAAACTGTTAATTTGTTGGTTCTCTTCCAAGTACCGATGAGGTTCATTTTCTACTAATGCTTCGATATATCCCCCCCAAAAAAATGTATAGATCGCCATACGTTACATATTTAATAACCGAGGATCTGCTGTAGTTACTGATGCAGTGGTTGTGAGCTAGTTATGAAATCCCTAGTTCAAATCTTGCCTAAAGCATGGACTTATTAAAATGTCTTAAGCAGCAAGTCACTGTTCTCTAATCGCCAACATCCGTTTGAATCACAGAGATCCCATTTCCTTACAGAAAATAAATTGTATTTCTGTGATATCTTGGGAGGGGGGGAGAGAATGATGGGGACAAAATTCTGCCTCTCCAC
The DNA here is from genome assembly GCF_963506605.1 of Zootoca vivipara. Classification (NCBI taxonomy): domain Eukaryota; kingdom Metazoa; phylum Chordata; class Lepidosauria; order Squamata; family Lacertidae; genus Zootoca; species Zootoca vivipara. Next base: position 4,699,430 of record NC_083283.1, read on the forward strand.
AGCCACCTCCCAAATGGATGAGTATGGGGGAGTTTGTCAGGATTTTATTCCAGAACAGAGAAGGATTTGGGGGTTCTTAAATCTTTCTCCTCCTTCGAGAGGATGGCTTTTGCTACCCCGGTCCCGCACAAGCTCATAGCAATGCCTGAATCTGGGGAACAACTTTGGCATCTCTAGTAAGGATGAGATAGTGTAAGAAAAGTGGTGGAAAGTACTTTTTCATGAAATGCCTAGTTCAAATATGGAACTCGCTCTCACAGGAGGCAGTAATGGCCACCATTGGATATAGCCCATAGCTAGATAGGTAAAGGTAAAGGGGCCCCTGACCATCAGGTCCAGTCATGTCCGACTCTGGGGTTGCGGCGCTCATCTCACTCTATAGGCCGAGGGAGCCGGCGTTTGTCTGCAGACAGCTTCCGGGTCATGTGGCCAGCATGGCAAAGCTGCTTCTGGCGAACCAGAGCAGCGCACGGAAACACTGTTTACCTTCCCGCTGGAGTGGTACCTATTTATCTACTTGTACTTTGATGTGCTTTCAAACTGCTAGGTGGGCAGGAGCTGGGACCGAGCAACGGGAGCTCAACCCGTTGCAGGGATTTGAACCGCCGACCTTCTGATCAGCAAGCCCTAGACTCTGTGGTTTAACCCACAGCGCCACCTGGGTCCCTACATAGCTAGATAGATCTTCCTATATAAATAAAAACGGAATGCTGTCACCATGCGGCCTCTATTGGAGGATTTGTAGTGCCTAATCTCAGTCCTGGATTTGCAGTCCTGGTCAGAGCAGGGGAAGGGAACAACAGAGAAGGCAACTTTTAAACAGCAGTGGTTTGAGTAAATCAGGGCAGAGGGACACAGAGGAACAGAGAGGGTATGAGGGGCTTGAAGGTGCTGTGAGAATATAGGGGCTGCCAGTCAGTGTAGACAATATTGAGCAGTATGGAGACTCAGTATAAGGCAACTGCCTATGTCCAACTGGTTGTAGTAGTAGTAGTAGTAGTAGTAATAGTAATAGTTTTGCTACAGCTGTGCCAACCCTCTTTTTGTGGAGTAACATTTTTTCTCTGACATGATCCTCCTTTGGGAGTCATTGAATCATAGAATTGCAGAGTTGGAAGGGACCCCAAGGGCCATCGAACCCAACCCACTGCAATGCCGGAATATCAGTCCTCTGGTTCTAAAGTCTGCTATGTTTTCTCCCCTTCAGCAAAGTCCCAGGACCCCTTTCTCTAACCTGGCGGATGATGAAAAGATCTTCAGCGGCGGAGACAGTGTGTGGATGGAACAGAACCAGGAGCATGCCCTGCTCTCCGAAATCACAGAGGAGGACCTGGAGGTCATCCGCCAGCGAGAAGAAGCCATCCAGCAGATTGAGGTCAGTCACTGTCATTGCGGGGAAACTGGAAGCCTCCAAGAGTTCAGTGCTCCAGCCCTGATGGTATTTTTGGAAATGCAGAGGAATATTGAGTGTGTGTGTTCAGTCCTTTGTGGGAATCCTGCTACACTGAGGAATCCTCAACCATTAGGGGTTTGGGAAATACACTTGGCTGAGAAATAGTCCGATACAGTTCTGCTTGGAAGCTAATTTGGACAGTGAAAGTGCCCATTGTGTGGTGTGGTGAAAATTCAGCTCAGTGATCTTGCCAACAGAAAAGCAATGCCATTTTTTTAAAAAAAATGTTAGTGCTTAATCGGCAGCCATTAGGCATAAAGATTATGAGTTTGGACTGCACAGTGATTTTGATTTAAACAGGAATCTGTAACACAGAGCCAGCCAGCCAGCCAGACACTGGTCTTGCTGGTGTTGTTGTTGTGTTGTGTTTTATGAAATTTCAGATTATTGGAGCCTGTTCCCAAAAATGGCACTTTTGTACTAAAAATCACAACCCCAACCCCCACAAAACCAGGGATTCTTTAGCTGTAAGCATGCTGGATTTTTATAAAAAAATATATTTTCTTTAACTGACTGGAAGCTGTTTTGATGTAAGTGGTTTTAGTACTCTTTTTACTCTCAGCTTTTATATATGCATTAAAAAAATGTTGCCTAGCTGCCTTTGCTTTGTTAACTGCCTTGAGCTTTGGGGACATTTTGGACTTTTTAGTTTAGAGGAAAGGTGAGCGAGAGGTGGCAATTCAGAAATGTATAAAGCTCCCTTGTAACACTAGAACTCATGGCCACCCAATACAGCTGGATGTGGGGAGATTTAGGACAGAGAAAGGAAAGTTATTCTTATTAAGGCCCTAGTTGAACAATGGAACTCGTTCCCAGGGGTGGCAAAGATGGCCACCAACTTGGGAGAGAACTATCTATGGCTACTAGCCGGGACGACTAAGTTCTGCCTCTACAGTTGGAGTCCTGAAGACCAGTTGCTGGAAACCGCAGGAGAGGAGTGGGATCTTCTTCTGAGGTTCTGCTTGCAGGCTTCCCACAGGCATCTTGGTTAGCCACTGTGAGAACAGGATGCTGCTGGGCCAGATGGACCATTTGGCACAATCTAGCAGGCTACTTCTTACCTTCTTATGAGCTCTGCTGTATAGAATTGTACATACATCACTATTATCTTCTCAACATGCTTCTGACTTTCCTTGAAATCCCCGCTGGCACCCGCAGCTCAAATGTGAAGCCAACGCCCACATACAAACATAAATAACCAGGAGTTTCCTTGTACTCTCACGCCATCTTGGTCAGTGTTGCCAGTATTTGGAATGGTGCCACTTCCCCAGGAGGGAGATGTTTCAGAAAGGTTGCCCACAGTTCGGGGGCAGATCATTTGTTTTGTGCTCACTGTCTCCTCTCTTTCAGCCCTTGACACCTTCAGTGACAGGTATCTCAGGTAGAATCACCTGGAAAAGACTTCTCTGCCTGCTAGGTTGGAGAGTTGTTGCTTTGAGTAGTGGTGATAGCGCTGTTGTGTTCAGGTCCTTCTTCTTTCTACGTTCCCCCAGTTGGCCACTGTGAGAACAGGATTCTGGTCTAGATGTTTCCCCTTTTCACTTGATCCAACAAGGCTCTATTGATGTTCTTAATGCTGGGCTCAATCAACAAATGGTGAGACTTAGCAAGAGGCAGCTCTGTATGTCTTCCACACCCCTGTTATTATTATTTTTACTGGATAATCCTGCAATGCAGGAAGTGGTGGCCTCTCCTTCCTTGGAGGTTTTTAAGCAGCAGTTGGTTGACCACCTGTCATGGATGCTTTAGTTGAGATTCCTGCATTGCAGGGGGCTGGACTAGAGGAGACTGAGTGGAGATATGATAGCCATCTCCAACTATCTCAAGGGCTGTCACATGGAAGATGGAGAAAGCTTGTTTTCTCCTGGGTAGGACTCGAAGCAATGGCTTCAAGTTATAAGAAAGGAGATTCTGACTAAACATCAGGAAGGCCTTTCTGACTGTAACAGCTGTTTGAAAGGTTGTGCTCTCTTCTTCATTGGAGGCTTTTAAGCAGAGGTTGGATGCTCATCTGTCTTGGAAGCTTTCGTTGAGATTCCTGCATTGCAGGACTAGATGACCCTTGGGGTCCCTTCCAACTCTGCAATCGTATGATTCAGTGGTTCCTTAGATGTTGTCTGTTGGCAGCATGCACTGAGCTACAGCCACTGCCCACACCTCCAGCTAACCAATAAGAAGATAGGCAGGAAAGTCTGCTCAAAATTTAACCCTCTTCTAGAGTCACACCAAGCCATCTTCTGGTCTTAGCATTAAGTGTTGGAACCCTGATATTTCCAGTGTTCTATAAGAGAAGCCTTCCAATGAGACTTTAAGCAGCACACTCATTTCTGCTGTCCTCCTTCCCATGTTTTCTTAACAATTAATGGCCTTGAAAGAATTCCACCCCCAATAGTGTTTCTTCTTCTTCTCCTTCTCCTTCTCCTTCTTCTTCTTCTTCTTCTTCTTCTTCTTCTTCTTCTTCTTCTTCTTCTTCTTCTTCTTCTTCTTCTTCTTCTTCTTCTTCTGAACAAACATCATATTTCCAAAACAGGAGCTGAGAAACATCTATGGCCTTGAGATGATTTCTCCCCTTATTATTATTATTATTATTATTATTATTATTATTATTATTATTATTAAAATAATAATATGAACAATAAACATCCTATTTCCAAAACAGGATTTCCAAAACACGAACGTTGAGAGGCTTTCTGCCTCTTCTTCTGAAGTGCACCCTGTGTCTTTTTCCTTACTCCTTCCTTTAACCTCGGTGTTGAATGCAAGCAACTCAGGAAAAATAAGATGTTTGTGTGTGTATCTCCCTTTCCATGCAGGGCTTAAACTGCAAATGAACTCTGCGCTAGGAGTGTACAATAAATCACAAGATTGGATTAAGAAACATAGTCTTGCGCCTCTCTAATTGGATTAAGCTAATTGTTTCAGGGTGGATTTGGGAATATTATTAGTGCAGCAAGAAATGTGATGTTATCAACACTGTTAGAAGACCATAAACGTTCAACCCAGCCGCCTGGTGCCAGCCAGTTTCAGCAGGGAAGAGACACAGGGTGGAAGCGGAGATGAGAACTAGGAATGATTTAATGTTGTAAACAGCAGCCTTAATTCAGCTGATGGGAATTATATGGGGCAATGGATCTCTAATGAAGCTAATTTTATGGTGGTGCTCATCTCCAGTGCTTAGAACTTCATGGAGTGTAAAGGTACATACCTGGAGGTGGCTGTTGACTCCTTGCCCGCGTGGACATCCCACCGAGTTCAATAGGATTTGAGCCCAAATAAGCATACATAAATTTACCTAAGATGATTACAGACCCTCCAAGTGTCCCTAATTTCCAGGGACAGTTCCCAGATTTACAGAAGCTGTCCCAGTTTCTGATTTGATCCTGGAATATCCTGCTTTTCCTTAGGACGTCCCCACTTTCATCGGAGAAATGTTGGAGGGTATGGAGTTATGCAACCCTTGAATCAAGGAGAGAAGTAACTATATAACTTTTAGAAGACATCTGAAGGCAGCCCTCCATAGGGAAGTTATTTAATGTTTAATGCTTTGTTATGTTTTTCACAACCCAGCCAGATGGGAAGGGCAATAATAAAATAATAATAATAATAATACCGGTAATAATAATAATGATGATGTCCCTATTTTCATTAGAGAAATGTTGGTGGATGGGTGATTCTGGCCCATCTGCACTATGCATTTAAAGCAGGCATGTCCAATGTCTGTTTCGGGGGCCCAATCCGGCCCGTTGGTCAATTTAATCCGGCCCCTGTTGCAGTATATGTCCTAGGGTAAAAATCCTTTACAAAGCTCAACAACTTTGGTCGGCCGACACGCATGTTCACTTCATCAAATCTGGCCCTCTTTGAGAAAAGTTTGGGTACCCCGATTTAAAGTATCGCCATCCCATTTTAAATCATGAAAAGTTTGGGTACCCCGATTTAAAGTATCACCATCCCATTTTAACTCATGAATCTCCCTGGGAGACCTGGCACTGCCTCTTAGCCCACCTCACAAGGTTGTTGTGCAGATGAAATTATTATTTATTTATTTATACCCCACCCATCTGGGGAGGGGAGAAAACATGTGTGCCGTCTTCAGCTCCCTGGAAGCAAAATGAGACATAAATCAAATAAATAAATAAATACGTAAGTAGAAGGATACCTATAAAATCAGAGGTGGTAAACAGGTTGGCCTATAGAAACACATTAAAATATTCAGTAAAAGAAGGTGTTCTCTCCAGCACCTATGTAAAACCTATGTTGTTTAGGCAAGCTTATCCAAACTTGTCAATGTTATATCATTTTCCATTTATTTTCTTTTTACTGTATTTTACCAATCGTTTTACTGTCCCTAGGCAGGCGTTTCCAAAGGTGCTGTCATATTAAAATATTGATTTCTTACAATTGTGCAATGAGTATTATGTAACAGTGAAATCCCCGCCCCCTTGGCCATGAATAACACCAGTGCAGCTCCCACTCATTAAATGGCAAAATCATAGAATCATAGAAATGTAGAGTTGAAAGGGACCCTCGAGGGTCATCTAGTCCAACCCCCTGCACTGCAGGAATCTCAAGTAAAGCATCCATGGCAGATGGCCATCCAACCTCTGCTGAAAATCCTCCAAGGAAGGAGAGTCCACAACCTCCCGAGGGAGACCGTTCCAATGTCAAACAGTTCTTACTGTCAGAAAGTTTTTCCTGGTGTTTAGTCGGAATCTCCTTGCAACTTGAAGCCATTGGTTTGGGTCTGACCCTCCAGAGCAGGAGAAAACAAGCTTGTTCCCTCTTTTATGTGCCAGCCCTTGAGATATTTGAAGATGCCTATCATAGACCCAGGTGGCGCTGTGGGTTAAACCACTGAGCCTAGGGCTTGCTGATCAGAAGGTCGGTGGTTCGAATCCCTGTGACGGGGTGAGCTCCCGTTGCTTGGTCCCAGCTCCTGCCAACCTAGCAGTTCGAAAGCACGTCAAAATGCAAGTAGATAAATAGGAACCGCTACAGCAGGAAGGTAAACGGTGTTTCCATGTGCTGCTCTGGTTTGCCAGAAGCGGCTTTGCCATGCTAGCCACATGACCTGGAAGCTAAACGCCGGCTCCCTCGGCCAATAATGTGAGATGAGCGTGCAACCCCAGAGTCGGTCACGACTGGACCTAATGGTCAGGGGTCCCTTTACCTTTACCTTTATCATATATCCTCTCAGTCTCCTCTTTCCCAGGCTAAACATACCCAGTTCCTTCAACCGTTCCTCATAAGGCTTGGTTTCAATACCCCTGATCATCTTGCCTATTCTTCTCTGCACACCTTCCAGCTTTTCAACATCTTTCTTAGACCGTGGTGCCCATAGGTGTGGTCTGATCAAGGCAAGTACCATTGCTTTGCTCGATCAGAACACTTATCAGCACATATCTTTCAATATCTCAAAGGGAAGAAAAATATTTATAGAGATTTTGATGATCTGCATGGGCGAGAAAACCTCACCTGAATTTAGTTGAGTATTTGCTGAGGAGGCAAATAATTCATCTACTTAGCGCACACACACGTTTTCAAATGACTGTCAGCTTTAGCAAGGCTTCTCCCACCATGCTGTAGATATGCTGATGCGCTTCGAGGCAATTACCGTTAGGAGCAGAGGGGGTGAAATAGCATCAACACATGGCTAATGTTATGTCACAATTGGCTGACAGACAATCAGAGCCAGACACGCTGTGCTATTGCAGCCCCATAAAATATGTGTTGTCTAAATGTTTATGCCCCTGAATCCAAACACTGTAAAACAGTGGAGTCCCTCCTGCAATTTATGCATCGACTGCCTTGTGGAAGAAGGAGAAGAAGAGGAGGGAAAAGACAAAAAAGGAGAGAGCGAAGAGGAGATACTCAAAGGAGAGGAGATGCTATAAAGAAAAGGACAGAAGACAAAGGATTATATAGATGATAAAATTATACTCCATGGAGTTTTATTGGCAGGGATACTGGAGTGGCTTGCCAGTTCCTTCTCCAGGTGGATCACGTTTAGTCAAAACTCTCCACTATGACCTGTCCATCTTGGGTGGCCCTGCATGGCATAGCTCATAGCTTCTCTGAGTTTTTCAAGCCCCTTCGCCACGACAAGGCATTGATCCATGAAGGGATCGCCGAAGAATTGATGCTTTTGAATTATGGTGCTGGAGGAGACTCTTGAGAGTCCCATGGACTGCAAGTATATCAAACCTATCCATTCTTAAGGAAATCAGCCCTGAGTGCTCACTGGAAGGACAGATCGTGAGGCTGAGGCTCCAATACTTTGGCCACCTCATGAGAAGAGAAGAATCCTTGGAAAAGACCCTAATGTTGGGAAAGATTGAGGGCACTAGGAGAAGGGGACGACAGAGGATGAGATGGTTGGACAGTGTTCTCGAAGCTACGAACATGAGTTTGACCAAACTGCGGGAGGCAGTGCAAGACAGGAGTGCCTGGCGTGCTATGGTCCATGGGGTCACAAAGAGTCGGACACGACTAAATGACTAAACAACAACAACAACAAAATTATACTGCCAACAGAGAAAAGAGGTAGAGTAGAGGTAGGCCCACCAGATGATTTTGGACTACAACTCACATCATCCCAGGATCCCTGCAACAAAATGTTGCAGCGCTGAGAGTCCCTACCCACTATTGCATTTAATTAGCCAAGGCCTTGCTTATTGTGTCCCATTCCATTAGCCCTCTCATCTGGGTTTCCAGTTTATATGAGCTTCTTTTTTATTATTGAAACAAAAACTTTATTACATTTTTTCAGAATTTACAAAGAAAGAATAAAAAGAATAATTTGATCCTCAGCTACATATTCTAAGATAAAAAAAGTGTTACAAAATATACGGTAAAAGTACTTAAAGATCTTAAGATAAACAAAACAGAGTGGTGGAGTGTCTCAGAATTCCATTAATTTCTTGTTCCCTATAAATATATCATTTTTGGTTGTTGGTCCAGCAGTTTTCACATCCTTTCTGACCAGCTTAGCCTTAGTGCCTCTGAACTGTGAAATGCAGTGTGCTTGAACCGAGGGTGAGTTTCTCATCTCCCAACGGCCTGCGGTGAAGGGTGAGTGGTCCGGTTAAAGTGCTGCAGAAAGAGAAACTCTGAAAACTTTTTTCCCTTTGCCCTAGTATATATATTTCCCCTTTAATGTAGCACAACAAAGAATTGTCCCATTTCTTCAGAGCATTAGAGACTTTGAGGTGGAATAATGGAACTTTGCAAATGGAGGGCAGGAGACGAGGGGCGGTGAGGGAAAAAGAGAGAAAGAAATCATGTAGGGGGGGGGGAGGAGAAATGATTCCTTCTGCTCCCCTATCGCACACAAATATATATTCTTTCTTGGAATAATAAACAGTTGTGGTTGGAGTTTCCATATGAACAACATCTGGCACGGAGCAAGCGAGAAGTTTAAGACCAAACTGTGACATGATTGTGCAGGGAAATCTATTTGAGGTCATTTTGACTGGTTTCTAATAACCGCCCGATATAACAGCCACCTTCCCCCGAGATCTGTAAAATTGGATTTGTATGATCTAATCTAAACCCCGTTTGGAAGTCAAGGAGAAGGGCTTTTCTCCCCCCATTAATATGGGCTGCGCATCTGAGCTGGCAACCTCTGTTCTGGTTCAGCAAAGCTCTTGAATGCTTGCTTAAGTGTTTTCATGAATAAGGATTGGCTTAAGCAGGTCCTTGAATTTAGCACGCTTCTGCAAGGTTCAGCAGAGTCAAGGTTATAGCGGAGAGGGGACATTTATACCCCTTCAGAACTGGAGTAAGGACATTTGCCCCCTTCTTAACTCAGCAGAATGAGGATTGGACAAAGCAAAGTGGTGGGAAAGAGGCCAGGGCATCTCCAGGGCCAATTTCACCAACCCAGAGCTCCCCTGAGCTTGCCTCCACCACCTTGTTCTGCCCTTTCCCCATCCTGTTGAGCGTGGTACTGATGATGCCAAGGTTGCAGGTTCGATCCCTGTATGAGACAGCTGCATATTCCTGCATGGCAGTGAGTTGAACTAGGTCAGGGTTTCCCAATCTTGGGTCTGTTTTTGGACTACAATTCCCATCCTCCCAGACCCACTGGTCTTGCTTGCTCGGGATGATGGGACTTGTAGTCCAGAAACAGCTGGAGACCCAAGTTTGGGAAACCCTGAACTAGATGATCGTTAGGGTCCATTCCAACAATTCTATGATTCTACGATAATAAGTGACTGCTGGATCAGGTCAATGGCTTACCTAGTTCAGCATCCTTTTTTTCACAGTGGCCCACCAGATGCCTCAATGGGAAACCAGCAAGCAGGACCTGAGCACAAGAGCCCTCTCCCCTCCTGTGGTTTCCTGCGACTGGTATTCAAAAGCACTGCTGCTCCAACTGTGGAGACAGAGCTTAGCCCTTATGGCTAGTAGCCACCAGTAGCCCTCTCCTCCTTGAATTTGTCCAATCCTCTTTTGAAACAATCCAACTTGGAGGCCATCCCTGCCTCCTGTGGCAGTGAGTTCCATAGTTTAACTGTGTGCTACGTTCTTTTATCTGCCTTAAATCTTCCAACATTCAGCTTCATTGGGTGCCCACGAGTTCTAGCGTTACGGGAGACAGTGTGGATGAGGACTCAGAAGACTATACAGCAAAACATCTCCCACCTCTGCTTCAAAGCTTGGCAGCGAAACTCTTTGAAACGACATCACATCTCCATGGCAGTTTTGGAACTCTTTTTTAACTAATCTTGGATGCTTGAACTTTTGCTCTTAGAACAGATTTATTGTACAAACCCATTTTCCTTGGAAGAGCGCCTGGGCTAGATCCTGCTCTTTCCTAGTCACTGAGTTTGCTGGACTGCTGTAATAAAATTTTACTTCTTTCCTTGCAAGTAAAAGCCTCTGCTCTCTGGTTTTGGGCGAGAGCCAGGGCAGTTGTTCTTAGGCCTGTGAGTGCTGCTCTACAGTACACAATTCTCTCTTGAGACCTGCCACCACTTCTCCCCAGATTGGCAGATACTCTCTAGTGTCTTTTAATGCACAAACAGATCTCCCGGCAGAAGGGGGCCTTCAATAACAGCAATGCTAATAATGTGGCAGCAGTTAAATGCAGCGAAGGCCTTTTGGTCTGCATAATTCCACCGGTCCCCTTTCCCTTAATTTCCCAGGTGGTAAGTCGGTCTCACAAGCGAGTACTGAAGTCATTCCTCCTGTAAGCGGGGTGCCAGTTACAAATCCTGCTCACCCTCTTTATTCTTGCCGCTGCCCATTGATGATGGTGATAAAAAAAGGTTGTTGTTATTATTGCACGTCTGACCATGCACAGTTGAATAAATAATGCAGAAAACATGTTTATAAATAAACCACACTCTGACTATTAAAGAAACTGCCTTGCAGGCTCCATAATGGCCTAAGCTGGATAGTGGATGGAGCCACAAATTTTCACGTTCTTCTTGCACTAATAAAGAGGGCATTTGCAAGGTGCATCGCTTGGTTTTCACTTGCTAATTAAGAATGAGATGCTAATCAGGGTCTCATAAGCTTGTGATGATATGTTTATTACAGAGTTCTCGTATCCATTGAACTGTGTGTGTGTGTGTATTCATTGACCTTGACATTTCTCTGGAAACTTAAGAAAACTTTATAGCTTACAAAGTAATCCAAACCCGTGATTTGCCCAGTTGCGGTGGACTCAGATATCAGGCACCTCGGAAGGGTATGAATTCCCCCGGCCCTCATTATTTCCTCCTGCCCCCATTTTCTATCCCCCTATTTTCATTTCTAGGAAGATGCAAAACCCTGCAGATCAAAACCCAGAGCGGCAAGCTTCTTCCGAACCCTATAAACAGAGAGCACTTAATGTTCATTTCTGACCCAAGGCAGGTGTCCCCTGTGGTGGAGACTTACTGCTCTTGGAAGTTCAAACCAATGATATTATGACTTTATTGAGGGAGGCTAAATTGCAGGCTGCCTCAGTGAAGGGACATTGTGGGTTGCAGCATCAAGGGGAGGAAAGAATTCTCACCCGCGGAAGGAACTTAGGATCACGGGCACCATGTCTTTGAAATGGCAATTTGGTGTGTTGGCTTTCAAAGAAACAGCGATAAACCTCCAAGTGGGGTCACTTTGCACCATGTTGTAGGTACAGTAATACCTTGGATCCCGAACGCCTTGGCTCCCAGACGATCGAAACCTGGAAGTGAGTGTTCCGGTTTTCAAACAATTTTTGGAAGCCGAACGTCCGGCACATTTCCCACAGCTTCTGATTGGCTGCAGGACACTCCTTTGTCGTGCCTTTGTTTTTGAATGGTTTTGGGAGTCATGTGGACTTTGCACCATGTTCTGGGTGCTGTTTTCAGCCAGCTATGACAGCCAGAATGCTTTGCTGGCAGGTAGGACACAACAGAGCAAGGGTTGGCCTTAAACTTTATGGTTTTATTAGTCTATGACCTATAAAGCCCTGAAAGCTATCTGAAAGACTGTATTCCCCCGCACAAACCTGCTGAGGCCCTTCACCTGCTCCCACCATCCCCACAGCCATGCTTAGTGGTGATACTGGAAATGGTCCTCATGCTGGCTGCTCCCAAACTTTGGAACTCCCTCTCTATAAAAGCTGGACTGTCTCCTTCCTTGTTGTCCTTCTGCTGGCAGAAGAAGACCTTCTTGTTCCAACAAGTTTTGGGCAACTGACTGCTTTCATTAGGAGGCTGGTACTGTGCTGTTTTTCTTGGCCGGGGGGTGGGGTGTATCAAATTGTTTTTAATGATTGCTTCCCTTTTATGTTATCCTTAAGTCACCTTCAGTCCCTGTCAGGGGGGAAGGGAATAATAATAATAATAATAATAATAATAATAATAATAATAATAATAATAATACAGTCATACCTCAGTTTAAGTACGCTTTGGTTTGAGTACTTTCAGTTTAAGTAATCTGTGAACTCGTCTGGAACGGATTAATCCACTTTCCATTACTTTCAATGGGAAAGTTCGCTTCAGGTTAAGTACGCTTCTGGTTAAGTACGGACTTCCAGAACCAATTACACTCATACCTCGGGTTAAGCACGCTTCAGGTTGAGTACTCCATGGACCCGTCTGGAACGGATTAATCCACTTTCCATTACTTTCAATGGGAAAGTTCGCTTCAGATTAAGTACAGTGGTGCCTCGACTTACGAATTTAAAGTGCAGGGCAGTGACCTCCTGAAAATTTCAGAGGCGCATGCTCCACCTCCAAGTAATTGGCAGAAAATCAATTCTTGTCGTTGGGGTGGGGGTGTTATTTCTGGAGCCTGGGAGAGGAGGGGGAGGCTTAGCCTTAATCTCAACAGTGTGAGAGCTGACTTTTCATTGGCAGCTACTCCGTATGTAAGGACAGCATGTAAGGCAACTTTCCTCAAACTTAGGTCTCTGGATATTATTGTTCAATGGTCAAGAATGATGAGGAGGTATAGTCCAGCAAGATCTGTAGATCCAAGACTGGGGAAGACTGGTTTGAGGAAAGATTCCAGTGGGTGGGTAGGGGAAAACAGGGTTCTGTTCAGACATTTGATTAATGCGAGTAGGTTAGTGGTGGAATCTGCCTTCACAATTCCTCCTCTTTCCCCACCGTGTGTTCATTGAAGGCCCTGTGAATGTCTGAACAGGTTGTTACTCACAGCATCAGCTACCAATGATATCAGTTGGGCTTCAGTTCTTCATCGCATGAGGGACAGTCAATGGAAGAGGGCTCAGTATGATGAGTTGGTGGTGGGTTGGTCAGATACAAAGTGAAACAGAAATGGCATAGGACGGGAGAGTTGGAAGAGAGCCTAAGGCTCGTATAGCCCAACTCTCTGCAATGCAGGAATCACTGTGAAATAGTCTATGGCAGATGGTCATCCAACCTCTGTTTAAAAACCTCCAATGGAAGAGACCAATGGGGAAAAAAAACAAGATACAATGGAAAAAACACAGATCATAGTCACTGGTCCCATCACCTCCTGGCAAATAGAAGGGAAAAAATGGAGACAGTGAGAGATTTTACTTTCTTGGGCTCCATGATCACTGCAGATGGTGACAGCAGTCACAAAATTAAAAGACGCCTGCTTCTTGGGAGAAAAGCGATGAAAAACCTAGACAGCATCTTAAAAAGCAGAGACATCACCTTGCCAACAGAGGTCCGTATAGTTAAAGCTATAGTTTTGCCAGTAGTGATGTATGGAAGTGAGAGCTGGACCACAAAGAAGGCTGATTGCCAAAGAATTGATGCTTTTGGATTATGGTGCTGGAGAAGACTCTTGAGAGTCTCATGGACTGCAAGAAGATCAAACCTATCCATTCTGAAGGAAATCAGCCCTGAGTGCTCCCTGGAAGGACAGATCGTGAAGCTGAGGCTCCAGTACTTTGGCCACCTAATGAGAAGAGAAGACTCCCTGGAAAAGACCCTGATGTTGGGAAAGATTGAGGGCACTAGGAGAAGGGAACGACAGAGGACGAGATGGTTGGACAGTGTTCTCGAAGCTACGAACATGAGTTTGACCAAACTGCAGGAGGCAGTGGAAGACAGGAGTGCCTGGCATGCTCTGCTCCATGGGGTCACAAAGAGTCGGACACGACTAAATGACTCAACAACAACAATCGAAGAAAATCCATCACTTTCCTAGGTAGTCCATGCCAATGTTAATACGTCTTACCATCAGGTGGTTGGCATTCGTCTCTCTCAGGAGGCAATGGAAGAGCATGCATTCAGGGGTGATGTCAAACCGCCAGACAGTTACAGTGCCTGTTGTGGCTGTAGAGACAGATACAGGAGAGACATGTCTTGTTGCAGCTGGGGCAGATGAAGGCACTCATTTGTGCCAATGCAGGTGTGTCATGTTGTATCTTCTCTCTGCGCTCTTCCCAGCAGTCATTCCTCCTCTCATCAGGAAGTTCTTCCTCATATTTAGTCTGAATCTCCTTTCATGTTGTTTGAATCCATTAGTTAAGGTCCTACCCTCTGGCGTAGCGAAAAACAAGCTTGTTCCCTCTTACATGTGACAGCCCTTCAGGTAGCTGAAAGCAGCTTTTATATCACCTCTCCGTCTTCTCTTCTCCAGACCAGACCTGTCCAATTGCCTCAACCATTCTCCATAAGGCTTGGTCGCCCTCTTATGCAAACCTTTCAACTTGTTGATATCCTCCTTAAATTGTGGCGCCCAGAACTAGCATCTCCAGGAAGGACTTGGAAGCAGCCCCTGTCTGAACCTTTGCTGAGCTGCTGACAGTTATTGTCAACAACGAGTGGCTATATGAACCAATGGCCTGGGCTGGTATAAAAAGGGGGTTGTAGTTTAGAGGTAGAGCATCTGCTTTGCATGAAAAAGGTCCCAGGTTCAAATCCCGGCCTCTCCAGGTAGGGCTGCATGCTTCCTGTCCTGTTTTATGCTGGATTAACCAGGCTTTTTCTTCAGTCTCTGGCACTCTGTGCTTCCTGTACTCCTTCCACTGGGTTAATAAGCCGTGGTCATTTTATACCCGAAATGTCTCTGCGCCTTTGTCGGTTCCTGCAGCAGACACTGTTGTTTACATCTCAGAGAGAGAGAGAGAAACAGCCTGGGGTTATTGCCAGTGGCAGTAATCACAACAAGACTCCAGGACCTTTACTATCCCCAATCCTTTAAAAACAGCAAACAAACTAAAAGCCCCTGTTTTAAGGCGAGCTGGCCAAAGGGAGATTTCAGCAATCAGCGCCGGTTGCTGAATTCATGTTAGCTGGAATGTTTTATCTATATGTTTGTGAAACCAGAGCCAGCTTTGAGTAACCTTGGGGGCACTTGCTACCGCTGCAGAGAGACAAATTAAATCACCGGACTCTGGTATTTGCAGGGAAATAGCGCTTTTGCCAATTAACCCCTCAGAATCAGATAAACTTGATAAAATGAAAAGGCAGCCATTGAAATCTTTGTGGTTCTTTGCAACGGCTTCATCTGATTGAAATTAGCCCTCTGAGTCACCGGCTTCGCTGCAGAGGTGTAATGGAATGTCCACAATCTGGGGCGAAAGCTTACCAATGGAATTCATTTCCAGCCGGCATGAACGTACCATTCTGCAACGCCGTTAGAAATGTCAGGTGCACTGATACAGGACAGGTGACACCTGACTTGATAGCAGTAAACCACAACCTTTTGAACCCTGGAAAAATATTCAGAAAGGGTCGACCCAAATGATCGAGGGGGTGGTAGCAATTCACAAATGGAAACCTGCTGCTGTTGTTGGCACCAGTTGAGAGAGAATGGAGTACACCTGTAGAGGTGAAGTCAAACAGCCAGAGAATCACAGCGCCCTGCATACTGCTTTGACAATTGCCCTTCCACCACACCTGATGGAACCCCCTCCTTTTTACACTCCTCTCCCCTGCTTTCTCTCCCCTCCCAATTCACCCCAAGGCACACACCCCTCCTCTCACAGTTCACTCCAAGCAAATGGGGGGAAAGAATGGAAAATAGAATGTATTTTCCATGTGGAAGGAGAGACAGGCAGGCAGGCAGGCAGAGAGGGGGGGGGGAAGAGATTGAAATTGGTCTCCGCTTCTTAGCTCTTTTCCATCCCACTTGAAAAGGTGGCATTTTGCACTCGCCATTGTAAATCACAGTCCGGATACTTAAGCAAACTGTGACAGAGGTGAGATGCCCGTGAAACCGCTGAGCCAGGAATAAAGCACTTTTAAATCCCAATGGCAGGAGAGGGGAGGCGGGAGGGAAGAAGCCCCACTTGACTCAGCTGATCATCTTTCACCCTCGTGGAGGTTGAAGAGGTCTCTGTCTTTTAAGTACACAGTCTTTGATATTAAATTCATATGCTTCCCAAATGGCAGCTGGGTTTATAACCTGCCTATAAAGAACCTAAAAGATGGCTCCTCTCTTAGACTCCCCCCGCGTTTGCCTTTTGACAATATTTGGCTCACAGAGGAAGCTCATAACTTCTCATAAATGTTACCCGTCTCCATGCTAGATCCTTCCTAATGCCAGGGATCACGTTCCCTCCCCTGTCCTTTGTCCCCCTGTAGTTGTGTCTGGTTCTTCCATATCTTTTTATTAAGGGTGGGTACCTTGCATGGTAAAAAAGTTTGTTATCACAAGCTAAAACAGAGATCAGAATGGATGGACAAACACACACCAGCTCCCTGAACTGATTTGTGCGTCTACTTTGTAAATCTGGATCACACGAGATCCAGGCCAGAGTGATCTTGAACTTGTCTGAACCAATCTGAACCCCAATTTTGCAAATTGGGGCTGCATTTAAAAAAATTTTTTAATCTGGATTGTATTTTAATCCGCATTTTAATAGATTGTTTTTTCTTTCTTTTACGCTTTGTTGTGATCTTGTTGATGTCAGACGCCCTGAGCCCGGCTCTCGCTGGGGAGGGTGGGGTATAAATAATTATTGTTGTTGTTGTTGTTGTTGTTGTTGTTGTTGTTGTTGTTGTTGTTAAATATCCAGCAATTGAGTTGACTTGGCTTGCAAAATGAAAATGCCCCTAATTTTTTGGGTTTTGACATAGGGCAGTGATGGTCCAACTTGGTCCTCCAGCTGTTTTGGGACTACAACACCCATCATCCCTAGCTAACAGGACCAGTGGTCATGGATGATGGGAATTGTAGTCCCAAAACAGTTGGAGGGCCAAGTTTGGGCATCACTGAATAGGGGGATGACATGGTAGCCCTTATAGAGGGGATTATCCCCACCTGAATTCAGAAGACTAGTTCCAAGGGTTTCATGCTAGCCACCTTTAAAGTTTGGATTTCTACCAAAAGGGGGGGGGGGGAGAGAAGGGTTTTGTTTTTTTATTGTTGTTTTTTTTTTGAAGACTTTGAGTGCTAAGTCATGCCAGTTCTTGTGTCTTTGTGTTTGTCTTGTTCCTTTCATCAAGATTTTGAAAACGTTTGAGGGTTTGTTTTATTTTAAATCAGGTCTTAGATACTAGACACAGACAGGCAGCATTAGACAGACACTGGCAGGCAAGAAAATGAAGATAATATGTACCCAGGTACCTGTCAGCAGCAGCAGAGAGGGGAGTAGAATATTATTTACTATTAATAATACACACCATGGTTTGCAATTGGAAACTATTAGTATTAGTTTTAGGATTATTTTCAGAAGGCTATGCCAAAGTACGACTGTATGTCAGGCTAATAAAAATAAAAATAAAATTGCATAACCCCACTAGGTCACAAAGCACAAGCAGAGTCTTTATTGTTTGTGGTTAGCAATTTTAAGTGATAATAAGAACAGCAACATTTTTTTTTTTTTAAGCAATGAGAGGAGAGAGGAAATGAAACATTTTCTTTGAAAAATCAGAATGAGATTGATTGGAAGGGATAGGAAACAAACATAAGGTGGACAAATGACCCCCACCCCCACCCCATGAAATGCTTTCTGAGAGGCAGAACTTGCAGATGAGTTCTGCACTGTAAGACTTAACCACCATTAAGCCTTCCGATAGGCTGTGAATATTCTAGCCTTCCTCCAGATCCCCTCTCCCTCTCCACAGCCTGGCATTCTCCTTATATGGTGCAGTAACTAATAATTGCAACATTTCTGAGACACCGTTTCTGGCTTTCTGAGAGACTGATTGAGCTACAGATCTGCATAAATTCATACAGATTGAATCAGGACAAGCCAAACTACTTGGTAAGGATTTGTATCTGCTTCAACGTGATCGGAATCAGCCCAGAGCAACCCAATTCAGTTTGAGATTTGGCAAAATGTAGTGCACAGGGCTGGTTTCAAATCCTCCTCCTTTATTTCTATTGATGGTTCTGACAGAGCTGATTTGTTGCCCCACAGTGTTTATAAGTTGTACAGTTGCAAATATTATATGGACAGCATTCAATAAAAGATCAAAAGAAGCATAAATGCAAAAGCAAATATGGAGTCTAGAACAGAATAAAACCAACAGCTGAGGATAATATCAATATATTCACAGCAGCAGTGAAAAGGTCCGCGTTGATCTTTAAAAAACCCCAAATCTCAAACACACCTGCAAGATTTTACTCTTTAAAGGTGTAGAAAGCTTCAGATGTTTGACATCTTGGTTTCTATTTGCTGAGATTGAGGTAGGCAGGTGGAGTACCCTGAGCAATTTCACGATTATCTAATGTTTTGGTTACAGGATTATCTAATGTTGTTTGGCTTCTCTTGAAGCTCCTCAGGTGTTACCCCTGGGTCGGAAGCTCCCAATTGAAGCAAAACCTTGAAGTTTTGCTTGAGGCAAAAGCCTGACACATGATTCCTCTCCAATCTGCTCTGATGTGTCCAACCCAGGCGGAACTATTTCCACCATGTTGAGAACTTAAACCTTCAGAGATGTGCAGAAGTCCCCAGGAGAAATTTAAGTTTGTATTTGAATGAAATGTTTTGTTTGATTTTTTTTTATTCTTTTACAAAAAGCATATTGGAATATATATTAAAATACATTTTTTCTGCATGTGCAAGGATTAAAAGAAAATCCTCAGGTTAATTGAGAAATGGGATGGATAGATGCTGAAATGAAATGGAATTTGTTCCACAGTCAAATTGAATTTGACTTACAGCAGAATTTAATGGAAACTGTAGGATATGTACGGGTGAAGGTGCCAGGAGATATTTGGGAACTTATGATGACCTCATAAATACTATCTAATGCTCTACTGATGTTTGTCCTCCAGTTTCTTGAACGTTGACTTCCCCTGTGATTCCCTCTACACCTCTTCCTCTGGACACTATAATTTCTTTATAATTTTCTGAGTGTTGGGTTTTAAGTTTATTTTATCACAGCAAGGTGGCTGAATGTGGTGTGTCTGTGGTTCTTACCCACAGTGAACATTTCCCCAGCATTCTTCAACCTCCCTGATTGCCCACATCAATCATCTAAAAAAGGCCCCATGGAAAGAGTGGACCTCGAACTTTTGGGGGGGCAGCACCCCCTTGTCCCCACAAACTCATCCCCAGTGCCCCTTACACTACCCAATAAAAAGCATTCAGAATAGCAGTTTGCATGAGTCACTAAGGAAGAGGATAACGACATAAAATTCGAAACAGTAACAATGAATGGCATATTTATTCAAAATCCAATAAAAACTACAGTGGAACCTCGGTTTATGAACACCTCGGACCCATCTGGAACGGATTAATTCACTTTCCATTACTTTTAATGGAAAAGTTCGCTTCAGTTTATGAACGCTTCAGTTTATGAACAGACTTCCGGAACCAATTACACCCATGTTTCAGTTTATGAACGCTTCAGTTTAAGTACTTTGCGGACCCGTCTGGAACGGATTAATCCACTTTCCATTACTTTCAATGGAAAAGTTCGCTTCAGTTTATGAACGGTTACTCCGCGGACTGTCTGGAACGGATTAATCCACTTTCCATTACTTTCAATGGGAAAGTTCGCTTCAGTTTATGAACGCTTCAGTTTATGAACAGACTTCCGGAACCAATTGTGTTCATAAACCGAGGTACCACTGTATTTAGTTGGCTGAATTCCACAAAACTGATGAACTGGATCCAGTGATACCAGCTTTTGAAGTTCTGATAGTCCTTTGTACCTCCATCACCACCCTGTCCACCCCTTTCCTCTTAGCACGCCCTCATGGGAACCCCACTTCCCCCAGGGGGCGGAGCTCCCCGCTTTAGGAACCATTGAGTTCACGTCACAAATTATTCTAAGCCTTGATGGAAGTGCAAGGCTGTACAGTGCGGATGACCGGCGAGATGATTTGTAGAATGAAAGGAAGGGCACTCACAAACATTCCTTGGCTGCCTTGGAAGAAAGGTAGACAGAAGTGTCCCATGCCCCATTTTCAATAATTTCGCTGAACATATAATAATGCAATTTCTTTTCTCCTGAATACAGTCATACCTTGGTTCTCAAACAACCTGGAACTTGTACATTTCAGTTCCTGAACAATTGAAAACCGGAAGTGAGTATTCCAGTTTTTGAATGAACTTTTGGAAGCCGAATATCTGCAGCCAATCAGAAGCTGCGCTTTGGGAGTTTAATGTTTCGGAAGTCGAATGGACTTCCGGAACGGATTTCGTTCAACGTCTGGTGTACAACTGTAATGTACAGTGGAACCTCGGTTTACAACTACCTCTGTTTATGAACTCCTCCGTTTACAAACGCCATGGACCCAGAAGTGTTTACATCCGGGTTCCGCGACGTCGGATGCACAGATCGCTTCTGCGCAGCTCGTGCATGTGCAGAAGTGATCTATTGTCACT
Source organism: Zootoca vivipara (assembly GCF_963506605.1). NCBI lineage: Eukaryota > Metazoa > Chordata > Lepidosauria > Squamata > Lacertidae > Zootoca > Zootoca vivipara. The sequence goes on from NC_083283.1 coordinate 4,720,087, forward strand.
TCACGCACGCGCAAAAGCATGCCTTCGGGGAGCGAATGCCTCCGTTTACGAACGCCTCCGTGGAGCGAATTGTGTTTGTAAACCAAGGTTCCACTGTAATTTCTTTTCTTCTGAACTGATGGATCATGGTTGAGAGAGAAAAAATGCATGGGATTATTTTTTTTCCAGCACACATCTGCTATTTGCTGACATTATCTTGTGACAATTTCCACCCAGTGTGACCATTCAAACAAGCAATCAAAACAGCTAAGGGTGCCATTTGATAAGTCAAATCTTTGCTTTGCAGGTGAGTTATCTCAATAGGGGGTTAGAACTGTTGTCAGTGGAAGGTCAGGCTGGTGGTTCATCCAAGCAGATGGCTGTCAACGCATTGGTGTCCCTACAACCTTCATCAGATACTGTAATGACCCTCTACCATGTATCAGGCAGGGGAAGAGAATTGATGCTATCTTTTTACCTCCAAAACATCTCCATTTTCAATCTAGCAGCTCTGCCTTCCAATGTGAAGCTGACAGGAGGCTCCTGAATTGTCTGATTACAATTCTTCCTTAGGAATCTTGTGTGTGGAGATCATCGCATGTTCCTCCCTTGGGAAGTGGCCAAAGTGAAGGGCCAAAGAGCATATTCTATCAACAACCTCCAAATTGACCTCTTGCCTTTCCATTTACAGGACTCCGATTTCTTTCTTTCACTGTTTTCCCCCAGGAATCCCTGTCTGAACCTTCTAAGACCTTGTCCAAAGGCAGGCTGGCAGCCAGGACAAAATGGTTTATTCATTTAATGAAACTGGTCTTAGGTGGTGCATCCCTCAGGAAGTCACTTGGCTTAGTGCTTCACTGTGTTTTTTGTTTGTTTGTTTGTTTGTTTTTTGTTTTTGCACCAGTGCACCAAATTTTCATGCAGAACTACCTGACATGCAGTTTATGGAACAAATGTATGAACCAAAACTCAGGTGTCCTTTTAAATTCACGCTAGTCAGAATTTTGTGCTGCAGTTCGCCAAGCAAATGATGCGTACAAAAATGAAGATATTAGCAGAAAGAGTGCATAAAAGTGCATCTATTGGTGGCAGTAGAAGTACAAAAAAATGCATTCTATTTATAATTCAATAATAATAATTTATTGTTTATACCCCGCCCATCTGGCTGGGTTTCCCTAGCCACTTGTGAAAAACTTAATATTGAGCAAAATCAGAAACAAAAAAATTGTATGTAAGAAGAAACATGCCCTAAAATCCTGACAAACTCTAGCAAGCATCTTTTTTTTAAGAAAAATTGCAAATTGATGCAGAGCTGTGGAGAACTGAACTTAAAATTGGAAATATGAGAAACAGAGAGAAACCAAAGTTGTCGTCGTCTTCTCCTTCTTCTCCTTCTTCTCCTTCTCCTCCTCCTCCTTCTACGATCACTCGTAGCCGAGTAAGATTGTCTTCCATAAATACAATTTTAACAATGGGTCCGTAAGTGACTGTGGAGGCCAATTCTGGATCAACACGTCCTCCCACAGTGGGGATATTGCTTTCTAGGCGGGAGTTGATCACGGTGTGGATTTGCCAAGCATGCCTTCCTCTTAGCACATTTCTCCCTTGTGTCCTGAGATTGAGTTTCATGACAAGCCCATGACAGCTTTGGTAAAGGCTGTTCTCCAACTGGAGTGCTCGCAGGCCAGTGTTTCCCAGTTGTCAGTGTTTATATTACATTTTTAAAGATTTAAACCTCTTTTGTTGACCACCAGCATTGCACTTTCCATTTTTAAGTTTGGAATAGAGTAGTTGCTTTGGAAGACGATCATCAGGCATCCGCATCCATGCGGTAGGAGGGTGTGTGACAAAAGTTAGTGATCTCTACATCCCTACTAGTCAAGAAGCAACTAACTTCCACCAAGCCGTTCTTTTTGTCTGTGTCCAGCCTCATCCTTGACAAATCTTCTCAAGGTTATCATGAAGTGAAGACGGGTGTCTCTTTCTTTTATGAATATTCCCTTTCCAGCAGAGAACGAGGCTAGAGAGACGGCCGGGCCAATTAACGAACAATGGAGATACTTGATGAAAAGCGTCTTTATTGCTAGCTTGAAAATGAGATATCTGACTGCATTGCTGCAGTTTGACAGCTGAGAATTTAAAGTGGCCTGAAGGTCGCTCCTGCAAGAGAAGGTGGGGTTATGTAAGGCAAAGAGGATGCCTTTCAGACATTAAAACAGCCTTTCCCAAGCTTTTGCTCCCCAGAGCGCTCTGGACCAGCCTTTCCCAGTCTGTGGGGCCCAGCTTTTCCGAACCCTAGCCATTTTTATTATTCTATTATTTATTGAATTTGTATACTGCCGTGTATCCAAGGATCGCAGAGCAGTTTACAATATAGAAACACAAACATAGCGTGATAAACAAAATGATAACCACACATAGTTTAAATGTCCATATATATATTTTTAATTAGATAAAGGCCTTTGGAGAAGAGGAGTGTTTTTGCCTGGCTCCTAAAGTTATGTAATGGGAAGAGCATTTCACAATAGATGGGATGTGCATATTCCCATGAACAAAACCATGAATAACTTTGTACAGCCATGCCTCGGAAGTCGAACAGAATCCGTTCCAGAAGTCCGTTCGACTTCCAAAATGATTGACTTCCAAAGCGTGGCTTCTGATTGGTTGCAGGAAGCTCCTGCAGGCAATTGGAAGCCACTGAACCTCCGCCGGATGTTCGGCTTCCAAACGAACGTTTGAAAACCAGAACACTCACTTCCGGTTTTTGATCGTTCGGGAGCTGGAACGTTTGAACTGTCAAGACGTTCAGGAGCCAAGGTATGACTGTAATTACTATAAATAATTTAACGAACTCCACATTGATAGGGGTGTAAAGTAAGAATCTAAGAAGGGTTTGCTAGATCAAGCCAATCGCCCATTCAGTCCAGCATCCTGTTCTCATGGTGGCCAACTAGATGCCAGTGTATGAGAGTCTTCACCTATTTTAGATCTGTGACTCTATCTAGCTCCACCTAGCACCTAGCCTCAATTGGTGAATTGGTCAATTGGTCACCTAGCTACAGGGCAGGGCCAATTCGTATTTACTTTTCTTCAATCCATCTCCCCTGTAGCAGTGGCAGGCTTTGAGCTTTCCAGCCTTCCAACCTTTGCACGCATGTGCGTTGGTGCAAGAGTCCTTCCGAGCTGCCCCAGCCATCTGCCTTAATCTAAGAGAACGAGTGAGGCAGAGGAGCATTTATTTGACCTGCATCAGAACCAGGGGCGACCCCCAAACCAGCTAGGGAGACAGATAATAATAGTTTTTTAGTGAAAGTGGCTGTTGTCAAACCGGCATCTGTTCAGGGCTGCCCAATTCGCCTGGTGACTTCATGGTGAGTTTTGGCACCTATTTTTCTTGCCTGGGGGGTGCGCGCGCACACACACATTACTATTGTTTGTGTTAATCTGTGCTTTCATGACCTCCAAACTCAGCTACCTGAGTTGACTGTTTCATTCTGTTTTTGGTGAGTGATGGTCCTACTTCTACTTTATGCATCCTATATGGGTTGCTGATGAAGTCTAGGACCCCTTTTGTTTTCTTTTAGCTATTGCTGACAATAAAAATATATAGGGGGAGGCTTTTATTGTGGGGGGGCATGGAATACCCCCTTCCTTCTCCATCATTTCTGTCCATGGCAGTAATACCTGAAGATTTATGTCCTGCAGGGTGATATTGAATTTGCTTCAGTGGACAGAAATTGGCTGTCTACCCTCACAGACTATGTGTGCTAAAGAGCCTGGAGACATGGGGGTGGAGAGAGAGAGAGAGGGAGTGAGCTTTTTTCTTTTGTTTTCTTTTTGTAAAGTCCCAAGAAATGTCCTGTTGTTCACATCACACCAGATTCACCTTGTGGGAACCTGCTGTTCCCCAGGGACCCTCAGTCCACAGAGAAAGCCTTCTCCTATTAGACTGGATTTTTTTTCTGTGCCTTCTCCATCTCTTACCTTCCAAGTTCTTTAGAGTTGATTGATCGTTGTCATTCACTTCCTTTCCCGATGTCTTCTTTCAGTGACACCCCACCCAACCAAGTTGATGCGGAACTTCAGAAAACTGAGTTTAAGGTTGCGGGGGGGGGGGTGGAGGATGAGAAATTGAGAGATGCTGAAATGGATATATGTGATCCCCATTTCTAAGCAGACTTGGGTGTTTTTAGAGACTAAAGAAAATATGTAACCGGGAAGGGCTGGCCGCAGTCATTGGTGGCAGTCTTTCATGTAGACAAAGATGAAGGTGTGGTGATGTTTCAGGAAGGAATTAAAGGGGGGAGGAAGATTGTGTTCCTGGCATTGCAAGGGCATAATGTTCCAGGCATAATCCTTCAACTGAACCATAGTTAGTTAAATGAAGCAGAGGATGCGTCAAGCAGCCTCCTTTCACGCTGCTGCTTTTCTGGTTTCAAAATCAAGCCCTGTGGCGAAGAAGCAGAACTGTATCAGTTTCTTATCTTTCTACTCAGTAACCCCCAATCTCTCTCCCTCCCCCTTCTGTAGACATTCCGCTCTGTTTGCATCCTGTATGCGGATTTACAGATGGTTTCAGGAAAACGGCGCAGGAAACTGCCTTACAACAAGTCAGTCGGGGCAGTGGTGCATTGAGACCTGCCTCCTGCAGCCCTGATGCCCTGCATATATTTTGAAGTATCTCTCTCATCAGCCATGTTGGCTGGGACGGGTCACCATCGTGGGCAGGTCCTTCAACTGCAGACAGGCTGGAGAGAGGGCCAAGCAGACTTACAAGGTTCCACAAAGTGACGACCAAAATGTTCAAGGGGCGACTCCCCTATGAAGGTTGCAGCCATTAGGGTGTGTTTTTTTGTTTGTTTGTTGTTTGTTTAAACAATAGGGAAGTGTGAGGCAACGTGATAGAAATTCTGTGCAGTGTGGATAAAGTTTCATAACACCAGAACTTGTGGACAACCAATGAGGCTGAATCGTGGAAGGTTCAGGACAGAGAAAAGAAATGACTTCTTCGTGCAATGCATATTTAAACGACGGAACTCCTTCCCACAGAAGGCAGTGATACCCACCAACCTAGATGGCTTTAAAAGAGGATTAGGCAAATTCGCAAAGGAGAAGGTTATGCAAGGCTATTAGTGGTCCTCTGTCCATGGTGCTGATCAGATATGGTCCTCTTAGCAAAGGGCCATTTCCTTAAGGCAGTTCTTATTTTTGTGGAGTCTGTTTTTCACAATGAAAAGCAGTATTTCGGGGGATATGTACTTGCTTCCTTTCTTTGCACTTTTTATTTTTTTCATTCATAGTTTTCTGCATTTTAAGTTGCTTTTATTTGTGTGTCTCCTCCTCTTTTTATGAATGTGCATGAGCTGGTGTGCACCGATGGCACATTCCTTTATGTGCAGTATTTTATTGATGCCCAGTCATCAGTTCTCTCATTCTTCAAAATTTATTTTGCAGCTGTGTATGCCCCCAAACAGGCAAGTTCACCTGAAAGTGGCTTGCCTCTTCAGCATGCAAAGTTCTCAGGACCCTGCAACTCTGCAAAACTTCACCTTCTTGTTGCTAGCACCATAGTTCATGACATACTGCAACCTCCAGCATCCTTCCACTTTATCCTAGCCACTTTTTATTTTGCTTCCTATAGCAGAATACAAGTATAGACTCACGCGCCTTCCTAAAATATATCTGACCCCCCTCCAATTCCTCCCCTGTCTAAGTACTCAGAAAATGAGTACAAAGGTTCTTGTTGCATTGCTTCGGCATCTAAAAACAGACTATTGCCCTTGATTGGCAACTCTTGAGTTGATAACGTACACATCTTGCAAATGTTATTGTTCCCGGCTAACGAGGTGATCTGGGGCTGTCTGATTAGCCTGTGATGTTAGTTAATGGCCAAAAATATCTTCATCGCTTGATGATAATGTGTGAAAGTTTTGCAGGGGTAACGGTGTTAAGTCTCTTGCAGTGAAAGGAGCAAAGAATCTCAAATCATACTCAAGGGCTTTGAATTGCAAGTGGAGACAATAGGTGTACCTTCCCCTGCTTATCTGTTTGCTTTGTAGCACGAAACACACACACACACACACACAGTGGTACCTCCGGTTGCGGACAGGATCCATTCTGGAGCTCCGGTCAGATCCTGAGGTTTCCACAACCGGAAACGTGCCGTGTGCATGTTCTGCGCATGCACACGGCATGATAGAGCGCTTCTGCGCATGCACACGGTGAGTAGGGTGCTTTTGTGCATGTGCAAGCGGTGAAACCCGGGGAAATACTTCCCGGTTTGCTACTTTTGCAACCCGAAGTTTACATTACCCAAGGGTAAGATAAGCCGAGGTGCTACTGTATATACATATGTACATATACACATATCATAGCTGCCAAGTTCTCCCTTTTTTTAAGGGAAATTCCCTTATGCTGAATAGGCTTCCTCGCGAGAAAAGGGAAAACTTGGCAGCTATGACACATATACATATGCATATACATAATCTCACTCAAATTTTGTGGAACAGTTGCAGAAAGAGACAGCTGCTTAGGACAGAGAGGAGGAGGGGGGGCACAGGAAGAGGCTGTAGGTCACACACACAAATTATCTGTTGTTGCTTTTACAGCATAGAACCATTAAATGCAATGAAACACAGCATTCACTAACAAGAAATAAAAGACAGAAAGGATACAGCAGTGCACCTTGGCCTATTTAGTATGTCAAGGCTATGCTACCTTTTGTATCACAGGCAGCGACTGGAGAATGTTCCTGGGTATCACTGAGAATTTTGGTTGTCCGCTGTAGGAAACAAGATGCTTCACTGTGTAGGCATTTTGTCTGATCCAGCAATGATCTTCTTAAATTTGCTTGGTAACAGCAATATATAAACTACTCTAAGAGCTGGTGTGGTGCAGTGACCCCAGAGCTACGACTAATCCAGCCCCCCCCCCCCGAATCTTGCCTGTGCCATGAAATCTATAGAAAGCCTTAGGGGAGCTACTCTGCCACAGTCTGCTATATGGGAGACTTAACTTACAGAGTTGTCCTAAGCACTACAGCTAGATAAAGACTGTGATAAAGCTAGATAAAGACTGTGAAACACTTGGGACACAAGGAAATGCTATGCAAATGATGTCTTCTCAGTCATATATTCTGAGAGGCAACCTTGTCCTTCCCTCCCCCTTTCAACAGTTAGGAAAATTCTGACACAATCCTGACTCAGTGCATTCCTGTGTGGATTCTGGGAGCCATTAACCTCAAATTTTGCACCGTCTCTTTAACCGGTAAAGGGTCCCCGGACGTTTGGCGGTCTATTGACCCAATACCTCCCTCGCCTATTTCTTCCCCTTGCTGCCACCAACCAGTAAATCTGTGTACTGGTACACAATGGATTTGAACCCAGTCAGATGAACAGTGAACAAAACAATTAAGTTTATTTAATGTGAAGATCTTCCAAGCATATCAATTCTTAATGGTTTCTCAAATATGTTCACTTTAAACTTAACCTTTAGTCTTAGTTCCCCCCTTGTCCTCCCTGACTGAAGTTCTCTTCTTAACTCTTATAGATTCTGCCCCACCACTCACCTCACTAGCTTCTCTAACCCTCTATTTCAAAATCCTCTCTACCTCTCTCATCAAATCCACCTCAACTCAACTCCTTTTTCTCCCCCTCCTGTCTGCCTGCTTCTCCTTATATACCCCTGCTTCTGCCTGGAGAGCTCCCATTGGCCATTTACCTCCCTGGCAACTTAACTCTTTCTAGTCCCCTAGAGGTGTAACACCACAAATGCATTGAAATTTAATTAATGTGTTCCTATGGGCAAAAAAAGAGAGGGAAATTTCAATGCATTCCTATGGGAAACCGCGATTCGCAAGACGAATCTTTCGCAAAACGAATTGGCTCGCGGAACAAATTAAATTCGTCTTGCGAATTTCTCACTGTATTTCTCAAGCTTTGAAAAGAGGATCTCATGTGGAAGTGATTTTTACAAGTACTAGGGGATGGCAGCATGCTGGCTGTTGCGATCTTACTTAAATCATTTTCAGGAATAAGAACTCAAGAGAGAGCTTTATGTGCTGGGAATCTGAGTACCAGACCTCATTGCAATCTCTTTCCATTTTTTACCATCGCGCCTGTCACTTAATGAGGAATGTGGGATCAGAATGCAGAAGTAGTGGCAAATAAGTGTGATATAGCAGTCAAAAACAAAAAAGAAACCCAAGGTTACAGCTCAGGTTGGAAGCAGCAGCACTCTAATAATAGCTCCTTGGAGTAATTCTTATCAGCAAGTGTATTTAATTTGTCCTGAATTATTTCAGACCCGACACTAATCCACGTGTTAATAATAACGACAATGGCATTCTTTATTTAAAGCGCTCTAAGATTGGGGTTCGTGTTCCTTCATTTCCATTATACGATTGATTAGCTATTCCAATAAGTGTGCCGCCAAAGTCATTTCGAAAGAGAAAGAACCGCACTAAAACAAACCCTACTTTGAAGGATGATTATTAACAATTCAAGAGTTGCATTTTTCAGTGTCGTTTTAAGGAATGTGTTTAACGGTGTCAAGCTCAAGACGCAATAAAATAAAAATAAAATTCCAATAGCAACCAAGAAAACCTATTATTCTCGCCACGTCACTGCAATCTTGTTACTATTTTGGCTGGAGGAATATTAATTATGTATTCCTCTGTTCATCAGACAATTGTGCTCTGCGTGCCTATGCAGAGGAAGCTGAGTGCTTATGCAGGAAGCTGCCTTTATACCAAGGTCCATACAGCTCAATATGTTCTACACCAGGGGTCCTCAAACTTTTTTTTAATGGGGGGGGTAGTTCACTGTCCCTCAAACACTGTTGGGGGCTGGACTATAGTTTGAATTTTTTTTTAGCAAATTCCTATGCCTGCCTTCATCCTGCCTTCCTTCGCTGCCCTCACCCACACGCCTCCTCAAGGCTCTTTTTGATCTTCCAGACATCCACATACCTGTTGACAGCACTGGGATCATCCTTCTTCTTCTTCTTCTTCTTCTTCTTCTTCTTCTTCTTCTTCTTCTTCTTCTTCTTCTTCTTCTTCTTCTTCTTCCTCCTCCTCCTCCTCCACCACTGCCCCGCCTGTGGCTGTTCAAGTCAACCGCCAAGGCCACCGTTAGATGGAGAGAGAGAGAAAAAAATAGAACGGAGCCTTGGCTGAGGTAAAAGTAAAAGCCGGCCCTCCCAGCGCAGGCTAGGCTAGGCCCACCCCATCTACCTCACCCCGGGAGTGTGGCCACTACAAGCCCAGCCAAGTGCTCCTCTGAGGCGAAAGAACAGGTGGGTAAGCACGTATGTGTTCTTACCTCAGGCCTCGCTGGTGCCTCCCTTCCCTTCCTTCTCCGAACGGCAGTGAAGGGCTCCTTGCAATGGCGCCTTTGACATCACTGACGCTCCCTCGCTCGCTCACACCCCTCCCTTCTTTTCTCTCCTCCATGGTGCATGTGTTGCAATTGCCTCACATGGGGCTCCTGACATCAGTTCCGGTCCCCAAACACAGTGGGAGAGGGGAGGAGGAGGGGGAAAGGATGGAAACGCTCGTAGACCCATTAGACAGCAGCGGATTCTGCAAATGTCAGGAGGGCCAGGTTCAGGACCCTGGCGGGCCAGATGTGGCCTGCAGTCCGTAGTTTGAGAACCCCTGGTCAACACTGGTGGTCTGCAACTCTCCGGGATTTCATATGAGGTTCTTCCCAGTGATAACTCAAGGTGCCCGTGATGGAACCTAGAACCTTCAACATTCAAAGCAGAATCACTGCGCTACAACCCTTCCCTAAATGGCAAATAGAAATGCAAGACGCTGCCATACATCGAGACAGACTATTGAGCCACCTGGCTCAGGGACAATGGCACAGTCCTTTCTTCGTATCCCTCATCACTGCAGGGATTGTGCCCCAAGGCACAAATTCCCAGGAGAACGATAAATCACACTGACACAGAATATTTGGTTTATGGGTTCAAATAGGCCACAACTTTATTGGTTACAGATGTGGAACGCTCTTCCACCGGACTGGCGGAAAGCTCTCCCACAAGAGGCCAGGGCACACGGTGCACAGGAACCAACCAAGCGGGTGGCAGGGGTCCCCGAGCAGGCGGCGGGAGTCCATGGGCCAGTTAAATGACCCGCATGGGCCGCTTGTGGCCTATGGGCCTTAGCTGGCGACGCCTGAAGAGGCATGGCTGCCCATGCGCATCACCGCCCACCGATATAGAGGTGAGCAAATTTACTGTATCATCAGCTCCCTCCCATGCCCTTAAAGTTGTGTCTCCTGCATTTTCACAGACACAGGAACAGCTGGATCCTGGCCTGTCAGTTGCATTCTGCTTTGTTTTGTCTGCTTGAAAAGAAATAAAAACCCATATCTCCTTGGACATGGTCTGTTTCAGCTGGGGCTTTGTTGTTGTTTATTTGTTTAGCTGTGTCTGACTCTTCCTGACCCCATGGACCATAGCACGCCAGGCACTCCTGTCTTCCACTGCCTCCCGCAGTTTGGCCAAACTCATGTTCGTAGCTTCGAGAACACTGTCCAACCATCTCGTCCTCTGTCGTCCCCTTCTCCTAGTGCCCTCAATCTTTCCCAACATCAGGGTCTTTTCCAGGGAGTCTTCTCTTCTCATGAGGTCGCCAAAGTATTGGAGCCTCAGCTTCACGATCTGTCCTTCCAGTGAGCACTCAGGGCTGATTTCCTTCAAAATGGATAGGTTTGATCTTTTTGCAGTCCATGGGACTCTCAAGAGTCTCCTCCAGCACCATAATTCAAAAGCATCAATTCTTTGGCGATCAGCCTTCTTTATGGTCCAGCTCTCACTTCCATACATCAGCTGGGGCAAAGACCGGTTTATCCTCCCACTCCTAAAGTTAAGTTTCAGTTGAATCAGTGAGAAGGAATAATGCAAGGACTAGGTATAATGTACAAGGAGTGATTATATAAAGGGATGCAAGTATAGCCTCGAGGACATTCCACCATTTCATCGTGGGGGGGGGGGTGAAGCGCAATATCTTAAATTGTGTGCTTCAACTTAATCGCATTCTGAGGGGGTGGAATTATTTAAGACAGCTGAAAATTGAGTACAGAGGGGCATATCAGATAGAGATTAGAGAAGTGAATATGTAAATGAAGAGGGGAGAGGTATGATAACTCTCCGAAGTTAATTATTTGGGAGATAACGGGATAATTTCCAAGGGCAGCTGTTGAGTCGCTGGCGTCAGGAAGTGTTCCTCATACATAGACTGTGTATTACAGAAAATCAAAAGGGTAGTCAAACGGAATCTGAATGGGTCAGAATCAGCTAGGGCTTGATCCAAGAATCTTCTGCTGTACGTTTTTATGACCCCTCTGATGAGCTGCTGGAGAAGAAAGGAAAGATGAGATCTGGCATCATCACCATGCACTGTCTGTTCTTGAACTGGTCTGGCTCACTGGGGAACAATTTTTTTGTTGCATTGACACCTGCATTTGTTCTAACCTAATTTTAATGTGGTGATTTCATATCTGAAGTCGGTTTTGTTCTGTAAGCTCTAGTTTTTTTTTAGTTTTTTTTTTTTGCAATTCATGTTTTTCACTTTTCACCATAATCTTCGTTTTTCACAATGCAAGAATTCAATATTTTATTAAACACATAGCCAAAGCAGTACAATATGATTACAGTGGTACCTCGACTTATTAACGACTCGACAATCAAATTTTTCGACTTACGAGTGGGGGTAATGGCCGCGCGCTTACGAATGTCTTGACATCTGAAAGAAAACCGTGGCGGTTTTAGATAGGGATTTTTCGACTTGCATTTTTTTTTCAATTTCTAATGCATTCCTATGGGAAATCGTGTTCCTAATGGTGTTTTTCGACATACAAATTATTCGACCTACGAAGGTGCCTTTGGAATGGATTGAATTCGTAAGTCGAGGCACCACTGTATAAATGTAAGTGACTTGTATAGCATTGAAAATGACATGTATATCTATGTACAGTTGGAGGTATGCAAAAAAATGTATTCCCTTGGGATACAGTATATACAAGCTGCTGTTTCCGCAACCGGAGGGACCACTTCTGCGCATGCACGCAGCGGTAGACCGCTTTTGCGCATGTGCACACAGCAAAACACTACTGGGTTTGCCGCTTTTGCAACCCAAACTTTGCATAAACATAAGCCGAGGTGCTACTGTATATTGTTTTGAGAAACCTGAATTGCATAGGTTCACATTGAGATCCTAACCAACAGACAGCAGACAGTTATGATGAAAATCTGAATTATGATGAAAATCTGAATTGTGTAGGTTCACATTGAGATCCTTACCAACAGACAGCAGACAGTTATGATGAAGACAGATTCCCCAACCCCAAACCTAAAGGCTAATTTTGCAACATTTCTACTTCCAGCAATAAGTATTGTGGGTCGATAGCCCTGTAAATAAAGCCTGTGTCCTATTTCTGGTTTTGATTCCCTTTGATTCACAGCCTAGCAGACTTATTCTCCACCCCATATCTCTCCCATTAAATATATTAAATCTTCTGGGTGACTCAAGTGCTCGCTAACTGCAAATCAAACTTTTTTCTCGTGAAGCTGATACCACATTTTAAGTGAAATAATAATTGAACAGCAATTGATAATTCATGGCAGTTTAGGACAGCAATAATTACTTTCGTTTCCCAGAACTCTCCTAAAATGAAAATGAATTTCTCTGTGCTATTTCTTCAGTTTTAAATGACCCTGGTGGGAAAAGGGTAGGCGTGTGAGAAGACCCTCTTCAGAGCAAAATTACTTCTAACCATTCCCATTTCACTTTTGAATTGTGCCTGGTTCCTTTTTCTTCTGCTCCATAGACCTCTGGCCTTCCAGCTGCCATGGGACTCTCAGCCTTTAAAATCTGAGGATTCTTGCAGAGCAGGTGAGGTCCCCATGGACTGGAGGTGAGAAGAAGGAGCAAGCTTGCTTTCTGCTGCTCCAGAGGGTAGGACCCAAACCAATGGATTCAAGTGAAAGAAGGGAGATTCCAACTAAACATCAGGGAGAACCTTTCTGATAGTAAGAAAGTACTGTGTCCAGTTCTGGGCACCACAGTTCAAGAAGGATACTGACAAGCTGGAACGTGTCCAGAGGAGGGCAACCAAAATGGTCAAAGGCCTGGAAACGATACCTTATGAGGAACGGCTTAGGGAGCTGGGTATGTTTAGCCTGGAGAAGAGAAGGTTAAGGGGTGATATGACAGCCATGTTCAAATATATAAAAGGATGTCATTTAGAGGAGGGAGAAAAGTTGTTTTCTGCTGCTCCAGAGAAGCGGACACGGAGCAACGGATTCAAACTTCAAGAAAGAAGATTCCACCTCAACATTAGGAAGAACTTCCTGACAGTAAGAGCTGTTCGGCAGTGGAATTTGCCGCCAGGGAGTGTGGTGGAGTCTCCTTCTTTGGAGGTCTTTAAGCAGAGGCTTGACAGGCATTTGTCAAGAATGCTTTGATGGTGTTTCCTGCTTGGCAGGGGGTTGGACTGGATGGCCCTTGTGGTCTCTTCCAACTCTACGATTCTATGATTCTATAAGAGTTGTTCATCAGTAGAGTGGACTCGCTCCCAGGGTGGTGGACTCTCCCTCGTTTGAGATATTAAAACAGAGATTGGAGGGTCATCTGTCAAGGGTTCTTCAACTGTGGTGCCTGCATTGTAGGGGTTTGACCATTGGAGATACCTTCCAATCATTCACTTATATGATTCTCAGATTTCAACTCTCAGTAGCCTCATCTAGCATGGGATTCTGCATCCCACCACCATCCAGAGGGCCTCAGGTTCTCACACGACCTCTAGAGGGAATTGTATGTTTGGGCATTTGCATGGCTATTGTATGCAAGAGAGAAGCAGGCAGGAATGTTGTTCTGCATGCTAAAAGCGACAGAGCAAACCGAGTGAGGACCAGGAGGTGCAGAATTCTTCGGGCATACAAAACCCCAAGTAACGTCAGTGCAAAATGTTGGATACCATTCAAGGAGTTGCTACATCTCCAGGCTGCAGTGATACCCCCTCTTGACCTCTTGCATCATCTTCTTAGCTTGCATCGGACAACAGACCTAGCATGGTGCCTCTTCCAGTATTCAGTGCAAGTGATATCCAATGACTGGCTTATTTTCCCCCTCCTTCTTTATTTTTATTTTTCTCAAATTGATATTTATTAATTTTGTAGAACTGAGAAAATACGTAAAAACACAAAACACAATATCACAAAAAATACAAAAACATAAAACACAACAAATACAAAAATACAAAATATCAAAAAACAAACAAAAGAAAAACAAAAAAACTCATATTTATCCTTCAATCGGTCTTAACATTTTTTACTTCCTCGTATCCCTCCTCACTGCGTTTCATTGTATCTCATCCTTAGTAATTTCTATATCATAATTCCAATCATCTTATTCTAACTCTGCATTCATTGCATTTCATGATTAAAACCCTAAATTCCAAAATACTATAATATCTTAACATACCCTCCTCTACAACCTCTATGTACTTCCAAACCTATATCAGACATCTCCAATATTGCAATTATTCCTTATATACACTTTAAATTTCTTCCAGTCTTCTCCCCCTCCTTCTTTAAAGCAAGATTGTACAAGCCCACAATAAGCAGCCCTCTCCAACAGCCGCCGTCAATCAATGCGAGAGATGATCGCAGTGGCTTCTCCAGCTTCTCCAGTATTAGTTTGCACTATATTTAGCCTCCGGCATGAATTAGGTGATTCTCAAGTTCAAAGGAAGCTCCCGTGATGTTCGGGAAATAGTTGCCTTATTGTTGCTTTCCCCCCATGTCCTTCATCCATTTGGTTGCGGGACTCTTTGTTCTCAGAAGCCGTTCAAGAGGGAAGGAAGTTTTTGCTTTGCAAGATAAATGCTGAAGCCAATTTAATTCATTTGGAGAGTGGCTTTGCATGTGTAATTTGGGCTGAGTGCCAGTGCTGGCAAAGAAAAAAAAGTGACTGAAAGACAGGGCTTGTTACTCTCCCTGTCCTGTAATGTATATCATTCTAACACAACCATTGTCCCACCCATTTTGCCTCTTACCCATCACGGTCATGCAGTCTCGGGAAGAATGTGCCACTCAGACTGAGAAAGGCCCCTCAAACATGTGATAAATGTACTTTGCCCCATGGGGAATTTTTAAAGAACCCCTTAGTAGAGAGGGTGAGCTAGGCATGGTTTTCCTATTAGTAAATTCCATTTAGTTAGACTAAATGTGGAGGATCAGGAGGGGTAATAGCTGTGATGGCTATGTTCTACCTCCGCAGACAGAGGCAGTAAAGTTTCTGAATTCCAGTTGCTGGAAACCACAAGAGGGGAGCTGTTGTGCCTGGGTCTTGCTTCCAGGATTCACACAATTACCTGAGTTTCCACTGCAATATTAGGATGCTGGTCTAGATGGGCCATTGATCTGATCCAGCAGGCTGTTTCTTTGTTGTTGTTCTTCTTTGTCTTCAGACCAATCCTGTTTCTCACCCATATGAAGGGTTACTGTTGGTGTTCTACTCATACTGAAAGCGCACAGTCCTCGTGAAAACCCATGGGGCTGAATCCCAGGAGCTCGAGCACGGCTCAAGACAAGACATTTACAAGACAGGCAATTCACTCCCGCAATTCTTTTCCATGAGAGATTGTCAAGCTTGACCAGGAGGAATAAATCAGTGAGCAGCAGAATAGCTACAAGCCTTCCTGGCTCTGTTCCATCTGCGGCTTTTGGTCCTGAGCTTGACACACAGGACTACAATAAGTGATGGTGGTTAAGTGTTGTTTCACAACGTGGCCTCGCCTCTATTAGGGAGCGCTGGAGTATGTTGCCAAATTATTTCACATTGGCTTCGGAACAGCTCCGCTGAGCCGCAGACTCCTTATAAAGGCTAGCAAGCGATGAGACGGAAGATGCTTTGAACAAAGAGAGAATGCATCTGGTGACACAGCTGTATATCTTGATTTCTTACAAGTGTCAAGCCAAGGAGCAGGTCTGATGGTCACCCCCACGGGCCACTCTGGAAATAAAAACAGCACTCAGAAAGACTTGACAAATGCTCTTATAAGGCCCACAAGACTCTTGGCTGATTCTAGTGCAATGCACCCTGTCGAATCTTGAAATTTACCATTTAGGACTGCATTGATAAAATATGTCAGGGATGAGGAACACACACCTGGTGGCCCTCCAGGTCTTTATATGGCCCTCAAAACTTTCCGCAGACCAAAACTCACCATTCCTGCTTGATACCCTCCTTGAGAGCTTATTGCTGGCTGGGATGTAGCCTTACACTCTAATAATGCCTCTTCCTAAAAGGAGGATAGAGAGGGGTGTGGGGATGTTTATGGAAACCAACCACTTGTACACATAGTTAAAATTTACATTCATTAATCTGCCAACTTTTTCCTCCAGACCCAAACACCGGTGGGGTGTGGGCCTTAGAAGGAAGTGTAGAAGGGAATGCAGCCCGCAAGCTGAAATATTAATCCCTCGTGTAAATATTCTGTTCCTTGCTTGCTGTTGCCCAAAAAACGTTTCTCCAGTAGCATACCGCCATGCAACACTTTTGTCCCTGCTTTGAGCGTACACAAAGGGCAGCCTAAATTGATGGATTCGTCCATCACTAGTTATAACAGGCACCACCTCTGAGCAATTAGCACCTGCCTGCTGAATCTCAAGACTTGAGCCTCAGGTGATGCGGCGACGCTAGTACTGTGGCATAAAGAGATGCCTAAACTGGAAGAATGTCAAACCTGCCATTTGGACACCCCCTGTGAAATTTATGTGCGCTAAAAGCACAAGAAAGGACTGAAACTCAAGGGTGTTCTCTTTTTGTAGCAATGCACGCTGCTCTGACATTTCTGACCCCTGCTTTATAATCCACATTTCCATCATTGGTGTTTCAATTTCTATTTCGGAGGGGGGTAAAGGTGCTATATTTAGCTGTACCCATAACCTGCTGCATTTGCCTTTGCAGCTGCTGTTTGTCCAACCTGTGCAATTTGAACCGGCCTGCCCTGTTTCAGCGGCCTGATGAGATTTTAATCTTTGTGATCTTCAGAGCTCAATGTGTCCTGTTCACCCTCGTGACTCCGATAGTGGAACCAGAGGACGGCATTATATTTGTGTGCAATTAGTTTACCTAGGGAGGCAGGTACAAGGCAGTCATCTGTAGAAGGCTCTGTCTATTGTGAGAAACAGCGTACTGTTTTTTTTTTTGTTTCCTGCTTTCAAATATGAATTATAAAGTCCCAGAGGCTTCTGCCATCTGGACTAATGAAGTGGGAAGCCTCCCGTGCTCAGCAAAAGGAAAGTGGGAAAGTGGTTTTGAGAGCCAAGCCGACGTTTCTGTCTGCTCTCGGGAGAAACACCTTCCTCTGCTGTTTGCTTTATGCGCAGATCATTTCCCACTTCTAGAGTTTATTAGTCATTCTGTTGGCGTCTTCTCCTTCCTTAAATATGCCTGTTTGTGTTAGGTGTGGGTCTGCCTGCTTTGTGTGTGTGCATGTGTGCTGGAGAGGAAGATGGTGTGTGTTTATGTATTTTTTGAAGACTATGTGTCACCATCAAATGCAGCCTTCAACCCACAGCTCCACGCACCCGTGGGAAAATGATTCAGGCTCTTGGTATCGTGTGGTGGGGAAATTAGGGCTGCACCGCTTCTGGACTGCACCGCATGAGACACAAGATGGTTGTGTGAGCTCATACTTCTCCATCCTCTCAGAATGTAGCCAATCATCAAGTCAGATCACTATTCGACCTACCTCAATATTCTCTAAACTGACTGGCAACAGCCAGTGTGGGCATTCCCAGTCCTACATCGATATTCCAGGGATTAGGACCTTTGCAAACCTTTGTTAACAAGACAGAAGTACTGTTTCGGGGGGGGGGACAGGATCCCCTCGTCCATGGAGGCACAGGTCAAGTCTGTGTCCAGGGTGGCTGTCTACCAGCTCAATCTGGTATGCCGACTGAAACCCTACTCCCTGTCTGCTCCCTGTCTTGCCAGAGTGGTACATGATCTGGTTATCTCCCGCTTGAACTACTGCAATGTGTTCTACGTGGGGCTACCTTGGAAGGCGATCCGGAAACTACAACTAATCCATAATGCAGCTGCCAGACTGGTGACTGGGAGCGGCTGCTAGGACCATATAACACCGGTGCTAAAAGACCTACACTGGCTCCTAGTACATTTCCGAGCAGAATTCAAAGTGTTGGTGCTGACTTTTAAAGCCCTAAATAGGAGGTTTTGTTCATTTAATGGAGGAGCAGGACACAGGTAGGTAGGGATTATTAAAAAAACACAACCATCCATTTCTGGGGATGTAGTGCTCCTTTGTTGATTATGTGGCAGGGGCAGCCCTCTTAAGGTGAAACAGAAATGTGCTGTTCTGCTTCTGCTTATTATTATTATTATTATTATTATTATTATTATTATTATTACACACACACCCAATCTGGTTGGGTTTCCCCAGCCACTCTGGGCGGCTCTCAATAGAATATTAAAAACCTGATAAAACATCAAACATTAAAAACTTCCCTAAACAGGGCTACTTTCTGATGTCTTCTAAAAGCAAGATACTTGTTTATTTCCTTAACATCTGATGGGAGGGTGCTACTACCGAAAAGGCCCTCTGTCTGGTTCCCTGTAACCTCACTTCTCGCAGGGAGGGAACCGCCAGAAGGCCCTCGGAGCTGGACCTCAGTGTCTGGGCTGAACGATGGGGGTGGAGACGATCCTTCAGGTATACTGGGTCAAGGCCGTTTAGGGCTTTAAATGTCAGCACCAACACTTTGAACTGTGCTCGGAAACATACTGGGAGCCAAGGATGTCCCTGCCTTCAAAGTTTTGCTTCCTGGAGTCACACAGCTGGGACAGCTTCCAGTGAAATCTCTTCAGATCTCTCCAGAAGCCACTGTCAAGCAGAGGTGGGGCACCTACTGTAGCCAAATAGCCAAATATTATGGCCAAGTAGCTGTTGACATCAAGTTCTCTCCGAAAGGGGTTTCATATTGCATGAAGGGAGATTCCAGCTCAACCTTGGGAAAAACTTTCATGAAGTAAAAGCTGCTTGGTAGTGGAACGGACTCCCTTCATTGGAGGTTTTTCAACAGAGGTTGGATGGCCCTCTGCTATGGATGCTATGGTTGAGATGACTGCACTGTAGGGGGGTTGGACTACATGATCCTTGGGGGTCCTTCCAACCCTTCACTTCTTTGTTTCTGTGATTCTAAGCAAACCTCGAAGACCTCAGGCATGTGGCCATCAGAGGATAGCCCTTGGATTGGAAAAAGAAAGAAAGAACTGCTGCTCAGGCCCTGATTTAAAAGTTACCCCCACCTTCCTCCCCCAGGATTCTGCAGACCCTTTTGCAACTATGAATATTAGCATAAATAATTAAAGGTATATTGTGTTTAATGACAAAGAGAACGGATAATATTTGCGAGACATTATCCCTAGCCTTTGTTCCATTCCCCCCCCCCTTCTGCTTCTCTTTTTCTTCTTTTTTGTTCCTTGGATTTGTTCAGTGGCTCAATCGTGTGTGTGTGTGTGTGTGTGTGTGTGTGTGTGTGTGTGTGTGTGTGTGCCCCTTCAGTAATTCACAATGACTCTTTCCGGCTTTATTACAAATTAATGAGATTCTTACTGCATTACATAATTAAGTACTGTGGTATTCACAGTCACATAATGAACTCTCTCCCCCAAAAGAGCATAGATCCACTTGGCACCTCTGATGAATTCATCACGGGAGACAGCTTAGCGTTCCAAGCGGCGGGGCTGTGATTACTCAGACGCCACAGGTTCTAATCCCAGAAGGAGCAAACTTGCAAATGAGCTGGGCACCGTGGAATTGAATATTCAAGGGAGCTGTTCTTGAGGGAGCATTGGATATCTGAGCTGGGAAGAGAGCACATCTGGGGATGTGTGTGTCTGCGAAGCCAGTTCATCAGGGACCAGGGTGGTCTAGTGAATCCCACTTAAAGCCATGACCTGAAGATGGCTTGGACGTCACTTTGAGTGCATGCAAAGTGAGATGTGGCCTTCCAAATTCTCATGTAAGAACATAGGAACATGTCCCGCTCACGAGTCCTCCAGAGCCTAGAGCACGCTGCTTCTTGCTCTGGTGGAACAACTCTTGGATATTGAAATGAAAATGGTTTTTGAGAAGACCAGAACAAATAATAATCTCATGTATTGTTGCTTGGAGCTTGTAGGCCTTATGCACGATCAGTTTGCAGAAAATACTGATGTTCTTTATTCTTTTCAGAGTGATATGTTGGATGTAAACCAGATCATCAAGGACCTGGCCTCTATGGTATATGAGCAGGGTGACACAATAGGTAGGTATCATTATAGCATAATGTTGTTGGTTGGTTAGTTGCTTGCTTGTTTCGTGAGCTCCTTAAATCCAAGGTACCCCATAGTAAGAACAGAAGAAGACTCTGGCTGCTGGATCAAACCAAAGGCCCATCTAGCACATCATCGGGTTTCCTACTGTGGCCAACTAGATGACTCTGGGGAGTCCAAAAATGGGTCATGAGCACACAAACAGGTCATGTTCCCCAGCAACTGGCATTCAGAAAAGCATTGCCTCTGATACAGGCAATTATGTGCAGTCATCACAGCAAGAAGCCAATGGTAGGCCTGTCCTTCAAGAATTTGTTTAATCCCCTCCAATAATAATAATTATAATAATAATTTATTATTTGTACCCAACCCATCTGGCTGAGTCTCCCTAGCCACTCTGGGTGGCTCCCAACCAAGTTTTTAAACAATACAGCATTGAATATTAAAAACTTCCCTAAATGGGGCTGCCTTCAGATGTCTCTTAAAAATAGGATAGCTGCTTATTTCCTTGACATCTGCTGGGAGGGTGTTCCACAGGGCGGGTGCCACTACCGAGAAGGCCCTCTGCCTGGTTCCCTGTAACCTCACTTCTCGCAGGGAGGGAACCACTAGAAGGCCCTCGGAGCTGGACCTCAGTGTCCGGGCTGAACAATGGGGATGGAAATGCTTCTTCGGGTATTCAGGACCGAGGCTGTTTAGCTGTCTTAAGGTTCATGCAGGCTCCCTTTTGTAACGTGTTTCTAGGCTTTGTGTCTAAATTATTCTTTTCCCCAGGAAAGCCCAACATTTTACTGCTGAATCAAAGCAAATGTTGATTCTAGGAGAATTATATGAACCTTGAAACCTCAATGAGCTGAAGGAGGAACTTCCTTCCTTAGCTCTGTGTAAAGATGTGCAGAGGGAGTTTCATAATGTAGGGGCTACACGGAGAATGCACTTTCCCAGTGTGCCACCACCTGAACTATTGAGGGTGGCAGGACTGCCAAGAGGGCACCCTCTGCCAATATTGACACCATCCATCACATAGACTCACAGAATTATAGAGTTGGTAGGGACTCTGAGGATCATCTAGTCCAACCCCCTGCAATGCAGGAATATGCAGGTGCCCCTTATGGGGATTGAACCTGCAACCTTGGTGTTATCAGCACTCTCACCAACTGAGCTATCCTGTCATGGTGCACTGTTTTCTTTCTGCTGCAGCTTGTCTTCTGCCAACAACCACATTATTTGTCCTGCTGTCCACTGTGGCAGAATTAAGTAACTTATGCAATTTACGTAATTAATGCTGTACATCACCCTAGGATAATTATATTATTCATTACACAATGCAAACAGGAACCGGGGGGGGGCGTAATTGGTGGATTGAAAGCAACAGCAAATACCAATTGTGCTTCCTGGAATGATTTCTGCAAGTGGACCCTGTCAATTTCCTCCTCCGTTTCTGCTTTTGTCAGAATTCCCTGACAATCCTAGACGTTTGCTGCCATTCCGCGGCAAAGCATCACATTCTTTAGTTCCCCTACAGTTCAGCCCTCAATCACGCTTCCTGCATAATGTGAGCTGTTGAAAGTGTCAAAATTGGTTGCTTGGCATCTGTCTGTCTCTGGAGACCATGAAGGAGCGTGCTTTGGGGAGTGGAGAGGGGGCGCGGGGGGGGGGGAATCCAAAGCTGGGAACAACATCCAGGAACAGAAATCCCGCAAGCTTCTTTTCCTGTATGTATACTGTCCGTGTGGCAGACCCATTGGGAGACCTGTAGCCCTCGCCCGCCATCCTTGCTCAGAGCTGATGGCTGCCCTCCTTGATGGACGCGGCGAGAGATCAAGGAGACATCAACAACCCGTGTTGCTGTCGTCTTGCTGGGCAGTCCTTTTTTGCACAGAATTAAGCTTCTCGGGTTTTTCCCGGGCTCCGGGAGACATATCAGATGTGAAAGCCTCAAGCTACATGACAGCGTGCATCACTTACTTCCCGTGACCCTTGTCACGGTGTCCCTTACGGCGAGATATATTTTCTGAGGAGTTTCCCATGCAGCGAAAGGGGTCCCAGTCCTGACTTGCGGACGGCGGTGGTGTCGCCATTGGGAAAGAGCCAAGCAAAACAGAACGGCTTCTGTCTGATCATGTAGCATCCCAAATTATCCCTCCCACCCTCATGGGCCACTGCTGTGGCTGTTTCTGAGCTGCTGTGGGCTCTGGTCTTCTGCAGAGGAGAGGTGAATGGGCCCAATCTGATGGTTATTTTAGTGCCAACAGAGGATTTTGTTTTTTTGTTTGTAAAGAAAGCCCCTAGGTGAGAGATGGAGGTGTTGCTTTGAGTGAGAGGCTGTCTTCCCATCCAGGTTTGATTTGTAATTAACTCCCCGGGCCCAAAAATTTGTGGCAGCTTTAAGAGTCATTTCCCTCCTGATTGATGGGTACATAATATGCTGCTCGTGACACTATCCTGCAATTTTTAAATCTGTGTGTTTATTCTTTATTTATTTTGCAGAGGGGGGATTTTAAAGCAGAATTTCTGTTTTCCTGTAATTCTACTCTCTCTCTCTCTCTCTCTTAAAAAAATTGTTGTCATTTGCATTCGTAATTGCTTGTTGGTCCTATATTTTGTAAACCACTTTGAGTGTGACTTGGGTTATGTATAAATTAAATTAAATTTCAGGATTTGCTCGCTACTCCATACCATGTAATTATTTTCTATTATCTTAATTTACAGATAGCATTGAAGCCAACATCGAGACTGCCTCCTCGAATGTACAATCTGCCAATGAGCAGTTGGCCAAGGCCAGCCAACACCAAGTAAGTTTTTTTGTGTATGTGTGTTTTAAGGAAGAGAAAAATATCCTGATTAGATCTGTGCTATTTAAAATGATTTGGGCAAATTGAACCTGGCTCTGTACCAGTAACTCTCTTACCGTGTTTGGAAGTGACTTGGAGAGTGTTCCTAAAATGAGAGCTTAACCTCTCTCTCTTTTTTTCTCCCAATATTTAAATGATTATTATTATTTTCCTCTGCTGGCAGCTTGCATTAAAGACATCATTTTGAGACCTGCATATTGAGCAGACTTTTCCCAACAGAAAACGAAGCAATTAGCAACTGTTGTTCTTTGAAAAATGGTGTTAAAATGAATCCTTTACGCCTGTTTTGTTCTCCCTTCTTGGAGCATCCTAACTAGACAGTTGATTGAAAAGATTATGTCGCCAGCAGATGTGGTCCCTTCGGGAAATGGGATTAAGCCACAGTCTTTTAAAGCTTCTCCCAAAGGTCCATTTGCACTGTGGCAAGAATGAATTGTTGTTGTTGTTGTTGTTGTTGAGTCATGTCCAACTCTTCGTGACCCCATGGACCAGAGCACACCAGGCCCTCCTGTCTTCCACTGCCTCCCGCAGTTTGGTCAAACTCATGTTCGTAGCTTCGAGAACACTGTCCAACCATCTCATCCTCTGCCGTCCCCTTCTCCTTGTGCCCTCCATCTTTCCCAACATCAGGGTCTTTTCCAAGGATTCTTCTCTTCTCATGAGGTGGCCAAAGTATTGGAGCCTCAGCTTCAGGATCTCTCCTTCCAGTGAGCACTCAGGGCTGATTTCCTTCAGAATGGATAGGTTTGACCTTCTTGCAGTCCATGGGACTCTCAAGAGTCTCCTCCAGCACCATAATTCAAAAGCATCAATTATTCGGCTATCAGCCTTCTTTATGGTCCATATCTCACTTCCATACATCATAGGCACATGCAAACTGCTAGACTTGTTTGAAAATAGGCAGAGTTGTTGATGGACTCTGGAAAAGTGTGTGTGGATACACCCGTACTACGAAACAGGGCCTAGAACATGTGAGATATCCCAGGTTTCACCTGAGACTGGCAGGTGATATGTTCGACTTGGCCATGGGGTCCTCATGACCATCTTGTTACTCTGTTGTGGTGAAAATGCTCACTATCTGCGCAATCTCATTACCTGAGCAAAGGTTTGGGCTGCTCCTTGATAAGCAGCTTTTATTTACTGGCAGCACAAGAAAACAAGGAGCCAAGGGCAAAGCAGAAGAGACCTGATGTCTCTTTCTGTTGCCGGAAACCCATCAGAAGCAGGTGGACTCCTGAAATATCTAGCATGCAGCTCCTTTGACTGCCACGGACTGTGTTGAGGTCCATAGAGGAGAGTTTCCAAGCTGCTTTCATATCTGGGACTCTATGGCTAGACACCAGGGCTCCATTAACAGGTGGCTGAACTTGAGGTCTTGCCAAGGGCTGCCTGTGACTAAGCAATAGGTAGCAAATTGGCCATCCTTCTCAGCAGATGTCTGAATTCTATACAAGAGATTTGACTGGCTAATTAAGGGATTCCAGACCCACTAAAGATGGCCTACTCTAGGCACAAATGGAGCCATTGCTGTGCACCACACACTCCTCAAAATACAAAGGTCTTTGTGTTTCCACTGCACCGTAAGAGCAAATGCATGTTAGAAAGCATCTTTATATCTGAGCACCTTTCAGTCCTCTGTGTGTTGAGACCTGTGAGTATTGTGCTCCCTGGGCTGATTCCTGCGCATGTTTCCACCCCATGGATGCTTACCGTAGAGATGCAAGACTTCTTCTTCTGACTAACTGGATACCTCACACTTGCCGCCTCTCCTCATCTTCATGTGTCTCAGCTGTGCCTGTTGCTTCCTCTCAGGGTTTAGCCAGCTCCCTTGCAGGAAATTTAATCACAAAAGGACACACACACACAGATGTCCCAAGGAAAACAGAGGAAGGAAATGCTCCTAGATGCCACAGACATGCTAGAAGTTCTTCACTAGTCTCAGACTCCCATCTAAAATATTGCAAGGATCATTTTGTTGTGCAAGGATTGCAACGAATCAGTTTTTGCTGACATATTTGGGTTTTATATGTAGTATAAGCACATTTTATAAAATTATCGTATTTTTCCATGTATAAGACGAATTGGGCAGGCGATTGGGGACAGTGGAATGGAGGTGTTTGTGATGCGTGCGAGTGGGAGCTTAGGTCTGGTGGGTGAGAAATTTTCAGCAACCCCCCCCCCCAAAAAAGCTCAACAAATCTGGACATCAACCAAATTTTCTTAATTTGGAGTCCCCCAAAATAGGGGGCGTCTTATACATGGGGGCATGTTATACACGGAAAAATACAGTGCCTTATTCTGTTTTATGCAAACGGCTTAGGGATTTTGCAGGTTAAACAGTATATAAATATTATTGAGGATTGTTATGGTCACAGAATCATAGAATTTTGGAAGGTACCCAAGGGTCATCTAGTCCAACCCCCTGCCATGCAGCAATCTCAGCGCAAGCATCCGTGGCAG
The DNA here is from genome assembly GCF_963506605.1 of Zootoca vivipara. NCBI lineage: Eukaryota > Metazoa > Chordata > Lepidosauria > Squamata > Lacertidae > Zootoca > Zootoca vivipara. The sequence goes on from NC_083283.1 coordinate 4,745,734, forward strand.
ATGGCCATCTAAACTCTGCTTTAAAACCTCCAAGGAAGGGCAGTCCGCCGCCTCTCGTAGGAGTCTGTTCCACTGCCAAAATGACGATGATCGTTGTTTTTGAACATTTCCAAGTGCTAGAAAATACCAGGCATGATTTGGAGCACCACAGATCTAGAAGGCTGGGCAACGAGGGACAGCCCTAATTATGGAAGAAGTGGAAATTCTAATTCACATTAACAAACTACAAGCCACTTCGGGCTTCCCTTCTGTTGTTAACAACGAGATAGGCAAACCGCAACATTGTTTGTGCGATTGGCGTGTGATGCAATTAAGCCGTATTGTTTTAATTTCCATTTAGGAACGGATAGGAGCAGGTGGCCCTAATAAAACCTGCACTTTCAATGCCTCCCCCCCTTTTTTTCTTTCTCTTTCTGGCCTGCTGCATTGGCTGAATACGAAAGCTTGCCTGTGATTACAGGTATGAGAGTACTGCCGGTTTGCAAGGCAGCGTTTATGCACCTGCTGTTTTTATGCTTACCTTAATGCAAGCTTTTGCTGCTCCCTCCCCGAAGCAGCTGCTTCCCCTAGAAAGGGAAGGGGAGTTGCTAGATGAAGTGAACGAATGTGGCAACTTCACCTTTGGCTAGGTCTGAGCTGCCGTGCTTCCATCCAAAGCCCCGTACCTCTCGTTTTATTTATTGCTTTAGATTTGTCCCGCCCTCCCTAAATAAGTGCATCTGCAATGAAACATTTATAGGGCCGGGGTCATTTTGGGACTTCGGGATGCTTCTAAGCTTGAAGGTGCAATCTTCTTCCAAGGGACAAGGCATCTGAGCAGCTGTGTATTCCGCTGTGATGTGACAAAGCGCAGGTGTTTCTTTGGAGCTCTAATTTGAATTGTTTCCAGTTTATGGCAGCAAGCGTTGAGCGGACCAGGTGTGCTTCATGAACGCACCCTAAAAAGAATCCCTTATGGAACTCATTCCAACAGGAGGCAGTGGTGTCCACCCACCTGGATGACTTTAAAAGAGGATTAGACAAATTTATGGAGAAGAAGACTAAAGTTGGTTCTCAAACTTAATCTGTTCCGGAAGTCCGTTCCAAAACCAAAGCGTTCCAAAACCGAGCCGTGCTTTCCCATGGGAAGTAATGCAAAACGGATTAATCCATTCCAGACTTTTTTTAAAAAACAAACAAACCCTAAAACAGCAATTTAACATGAATTTTACTATCTGACAAGACCATTGATCCATAAAATGAAAGCAATAAACAATGTACTGCAGTCACACAATCCATCCGTCAGTGGCTGAACTGAGTTCCAAACAGTCACAAAAACGAAACAAAAAAGAGCCACGAAAACAAAAAGGCAAAATAAATAGCAAAATGGAATCATTTTGAATAGAGTAATTTATTGGCCAAGTATCAACCATACTTGGAATTTTGCTTCGACTACATTGCAATGTAAAGAAAAAATGTACCACATACGAACACTATTCCCCTCACAATACAACAGCACAGCGGAAAAACCAGGCAGACCTCAGCGTAACACTCAAAATGGAAGTGTGGCACTCAAATCGGAAGCGTAACACTCAAATCGGAAGTGTGGCACTCAAAACAGAGCCTGTTTGGCTTCCGGAAAAAAAAGTTCACAAACCGGAACACTTACTTCCAGGTTTGCAGTGTTTGGGTTCCACGGTGTTTGAGTACCAAAGCATTTGAGAGCCAAGGTACCACTGTCTCTTGTGCTCAAATTCTGCTCGTGGGTTTCCTGTGAGAAGAGGATTCTGAACTTGATGGTCCATTGACCTGATCCAGTAGGATCTTGAGGTCTTAAGTTGACCTTCTAGTTGAAAAGGCTCTTGACTCACTTGGACGAACCAAGGAAGCCAGAACTCCATTGCACCACAACCTCTGAGCAGTGAGGGAGACTGACAGGTTCCAGCACTTACCCAGGACTCAGTTTCCTTGGAATGAAGGTCAATAGAAGTGGTGCTATCTTTAGGATGTTCACACATCTATACAACTTGAGTGGGGGCTGAAGGGGCTCACAGCATTAACACTCCCAACAGATCCTGTTTCCTCAATATGTTCCCAGGGAAGCTGAGTCCAGCCCAGAGCAATACAATGAGTCTCCAGCTTCCAGCATCGGTCATAACTCTCACACAAACACAACTCCCCTGGTTCCACATCCTAGGGTGACTTGGCATCCAGCCCAATGAGAGGCTCACTGTTGTTCAACGTCTTTCTAAATGACTTGGATGAAGGAATTGAGGGGATGCTCATCAAATTGGCAGATGACACCAAACTGGGAGGGGTAGTTAATGCCGCAGAAGACAGAATCAGAATTCAAAATGACCTTAGCAGATTGGAGACCTGGGTGCAAACCAACAACATGAATTTCAATAGGGACAAATGTCAGGTTCTGCACATAGGCAGGAAGAACCAGACGCACAAATATAAGGTGGAGGACACATGGCATACCAGCAGTACATGTGAAAAGGATCTAGGGATCTTGGTGGACCACAAGCTTAACATGAATCAATGGTGTGATGCAACCGGGGGGGGGGGTGTTCTAGGCTGCATCAACGGAAGTATAGTGTCCAGATCAAGGGAAGTAATTCTGCCTTGGTCAGACCACACTTGGAATACTGCGTCCAATTCTGGGCACCACGATTTAAGAAGGATGTTGACAAGCTGGAATGAAGACAACCAAGATGATCAAGGGCCCATTATTCTATGCAATACCTACTGCCTTTCTAGAGTGTACCATCACTTTGTTCAGAGAATCATAGAATTGTAGAGTTAGAAAAGACCCCAAGGGTCAAGGCAGGAATCTCAACTAAAACATCAGTGACAGATGTTGTCGCTATGGCCACATAGCTCCCCTCTTTGAGATGCTGGTGACAGCACTTCACTGGCCAGCTAAGGCCATTCACCTTACAAATATACTGGTCAGGCTGGTTCAGCAGCTTTTTCTTCTAGATTCTCAACCTGGTTTCGACTGGCACTGATGCGAAAGGAGGTTGATCTCTATTGGAATCCGGGCGCACGCTATGAGGCACTCAGATGGGCGACATGTTCCTTAAAGAACTGCAAAGTCGAAGCAAGTAAAAACTCGCTGAGCATCAGAGGAGCAGTACCAAAGAAGCCTGCATAACCTGGAGGCAATAAATGCCCAAAGATTCCAAAAACCGAGTGTCACAGCTGTGGAGCCCAGGGCAGTACCATTTCGGACTGTCAGCTTGTCAGATCACATCAACTAAAACTCCATCGGGCACAGTCGACCTCCAGCTTCAGGGAAATCCAAGGGCTCTCTGGGACTAAATGCTTTGTAAAGTGGGGTGTCCCCCCCACCCTGAATCCGCCCCTGGTTTGGAATATAGACTTTCAGATTTCTTCGTCTTCTAAATCAACTAAATTGATGTAGTCTCATATGTCGCAAATGTCCCAATGTTCAACTTTCAACAAACCACAATTCCCAAGATTATTAGGGGGAAGCCACATGCTTTCAATTTGGGGCATATTTCTAACCTAAATGCACGAGACTGCAGCCTGAGCATTTGAAACAGCTCCAGCTTTCTTGAATATCTCTCCAGTTGTTGTTGTTGTTGTTGTTGTTGTTTAGTCATTTAATCGTGTCCAACTCTTTGTGACTCCATGGACTCCTGTCTTCCACTGCCTCCCATAGTTTGGTCAAACTCACGTTGGTAGCTTCGAAAACACTGTCTAACCATCTCGTCCTCTGTCGTCCCCTTCTCCTTGTGCCCTCAATATTTTCCAGCATCAGGGTCTTTTCCAGGGAGTCTTCTCTTCTCATGAGGTGGCCAAAGTCTTGGAGCCTCAGCTTCACGATCTGTCCTTCCAGGGAGCACTCAGGGCTGATTTCCTTCAGAATGGATAGGTTTGATCTTCTTGCAGTCCATGGGACTCTCAAGAGTCTCCTCCAGCACCATAATTCAAAAGCATCAATTCTTCAGCGATCAGCCTTCTTTATGGTCCAGCTCTCACTTCCATACATCACTACTGGGGAAACCATAGCTTTAACTATATGGACCTTTGTCGGCAAGGTGATGTCTCTGCTTTTTAAGATGCTGTCTAGGTTTGTCATAGCTTTTCTCCCAAGAAGCAGGCGTCTTTTAATTTCATGACTGTTGTCACCTTCTGCAGTGATCAAGGAGCCCAAGAAAGTAAAATCTCTCACTGCCTCCATTTCTTCCCCTTCTATTTGCCAGGAGGTGCAATTACAACATATCTATAATTCATAAATAAAGGATATTCCAGTGTGGGCAATAGGGGAGTAAGGATAATTAATAAAGTTGGGTTGAAAGTTCTCCTTTGAGAATGTTTGACTCAGAAGACCAATCCAAGAGCTCAGGCTTATTGCTATGACTGAAGACACTTGGAGTTGAACCTACCTTTCTCTTCTTTGAATCAGAGCATCATAGAATTGTAAAGTGTGAGGGGACCCTGAGGGTCATCTAGTCCAACCCCCTGCCTTGCAGGAATCTTGGCTAAAGCATCCATGACAGATGACCACCCAGCCTCTGCTTTAAAACCTCCAAGGAAGGAAAGAGTCCACAATCTTCCAAGGGAGACTGTTCCACTATGAAACAGCTCTTCCTAAATTCTTCCTAAGTCAGAATCTGTTCTCTTGTGATTTGAATCCATTGGTTCAGGTCCTACCCTCCTGAGCAGGAGAAAACAAGCTTGCTCCATCTTCCATGGGACAGCCCTTAAGATATTTGAAGGTGGCTATTTTATTTCCTTTCAGTCTCCTCTTATCCAGGCTAAATATACCCAACTATCTCCACCATTCATCACAATGCTTGGTTTCAAGACCCTTTTATCTTCTTGATCACTTTCCTCTACACATGTTCCAGCTTGTCAACATCCTCAGGAGTCCAGGGTGTGTGTGACCAAGGCAGAATAGAGTATACTGTTATTTCTTTTGATCTGGACACTAAACCTCTGTTGAATGGTAATCACTTTTTTTACTGCTGCCTTTGTGACAGCATTTCCCCCCCCCCAACCCCTGTACACCTCTGTTCCTAACCAGCTGGTCTCCATGTTGTTGCCTTTGTGATGGACACAAGAGATGCTCTGTGGCCAGACAGCAGTCAAGGTTCGAATGGCGATGGGCAATTTGTAAATGACTCTGGCCCATGAGTCATCAAGCGCTGGTTCCCCGGTGTGGTGCTTCGTGTCAGGAGAATTGTGCTTCTTGGGAGGCATGAGGAGCCTTTTTAACATCTCTGTGTTGGAAAAGTATCACTGGATCATTAAAATCCAATGTAAATCTGCTTTGGGCTCGTCCCTTGCCCACCTCTCGGGAGTAGGGGTTAGCACCAGGATGTTTGTGGCATGGTTAAAACATCAGTGAATAAGATAAGCAAGCCTAGTTGAAAATCAAATTGTAAGAGTTAGAGGGGACCTCAGTGCTGAAATCCAGAACCAGAACATCTGCATCAAAGAGATGTTCAGCTTCTTCTTTGAAACCTTCAGCAAGAGGGAAATTAGGTGTTTATCCAACTAAGGTCACATCTACAACACATATTAAAAGCACCAGGATACTACATTAAACAGCCATGGCTTCCCCAAAAGAATTTTAGGAGCTTTTTTTTTTGTTTTGTTTTAAACATAATTTTTATTGATTTTACAAATTACAAAAGATGGTACATACATATACACCTTTTCCACCTTCTTCCCACCCCCCTCCATGGGTCCTCCCCTGCCACAGAAGTATCCCACGCAGGTGAACAGTCAGAAGTGGTCCATTTTATGATTGGGTTTCTGTCCTCCTCCCCCTCCCCTGCCCCCGAAGCCCCCCCCTGCCACCAGGGAGCTCCAGTGAACCAGGGCAGTACGCAGGAGTTCATCCATCCAACCATCTATTGTCATACCAAAAAAAAAGAAAATACAAAAAGAGAAAAAGAGAAAAAAGAGAAGAAAAAAAAAGACAAAAAGGAAAAAAGACAAAAAAAAATTCATCATAATTGTTAAATTCATAATTATTAAACCATATTTTGTGGGCTTCCCCACCCTCCCCCCTTCCCCGGTTTTCCTCCCTTATTTATCATCTTCAACAGTTTCATAGTTCATATTTTATAACATACACCTTTATATCTTGTACCACTTTTAAACTAACTATTATCATTTTCGCCTATTGTCCAATCACTGAGAAATCAAACTCCCATTTTTTCTTCCCGTGCCTAATTTTTACCCCTCTATAGGCCTCCATATTTTCACCTTTTTCCAGAATCAATTCACTTTTTAAACCTATAATTATTCCCAAACTAACCTTACACCCCCCCGAGTACTGGCTCCACCCCACCAATCCAGCAAGTTCCATAGTCAGCAGTCCAGTTATAGTCCTATTAACCCATCCTTACAATCACAACTTCACTTTCCCTTCACCCCACCCCCTGTTTACAGTCTTTTGCCATCCAGGCCTCCATATCAGACCCCTGAGCTTCTTCTCTTCTCTGCTTAATTTTTCCTTCTTCCCTGTGGTCATTCTGGAGTTCCAGTAAGTCCAATCGTGCCCCCCTCGAAGGGGAGGCACTCCATCCAACTTTTTGTAGAGTAAAATCATCATTTTTTTCGTGATGGGCTTCATTTTGTGTTAAGTCATCACAGTCCTCATCATTGTCATTCTCACATTCGTCTTCTTCAGTTTCAAAAGCTTCATCTTCTAAGAAATCATATTCTGCCATCATCATCTGGAATTGTTGCTGTAACACTTGCCGTTGTGTCTCCTCTTGACATAGTTCTATTCTTGCTTCCCACATTAAGGTCAAAACAGTCCGCTGAAACTCAGGCGGGTACCTTTTTGTTGACATAGTTCAGTCCTGTCAAGGTCAAAACTTGTCACATGGGGTGGAATATAATCGCAGTCTATTTTCTCGACTCCATTTTAACAAGCTGGCTGCATTCTTAAAAATAAAGTTCGAACTCACATTTCAAAAGTATATAAACCAAAAAAGAATTTCCAAAAAGTCCAGAGATAAAGATAGAAATAGAATTTAACTATAAATCCTGATCAACTCACTGGATTGTCTGGGCTGCCGGCTCCCGAGGAACAGAAAGGTCTTTCTTAGTCTTAACTTCTTTCTGCAGGGCAATCACAACCACAGTCTCTCTCCCCTTTTACCCTGCATTTAGGGGAGATTCTCTTTGATGCCTTTGAGGAATCCTTTTAAGTTGAAATCTTCTGTTTACGGCTTCGGGTTTCTGTTTACTGTCTCTTATGTTACCGTAGGGGGGGGGTGGCTTCCTCTTTTCCCCTCTCTCCCAGGTCCAAATTGTTGCCTTAATTTACATTCCAAAGAATCCAAATTACTCACAGTCTATTCATTTGCTGAATGTTCTTTGAAGAATTGGCCACCTTCACTTCCCAGACTCGCAGCTTCGCACTCTCAGAGCAGCAATGTCAGCCTGTCCGCCGCGGTTCACCTCCTCGCTCTCGGGGGCTTAAACAAAGCCGATCCGGGGAGGAGAGAGCCCGCTTTTGGCGCCGCCAGGCAAAATCTGTCCCCAAAAAGCTCGATTTGGGGCTTTTAAGGAGGTTTCGCTTCGCTGGAACGATTCCCTCCACCTCTGAAGCGCCGAGGTCCGCTCCGCTGTGCGGACCCCCGTCTGAGCAAGATGGCGTGGTCAACCGGAAGCCCCCTTTTTTTTTTTTTTGAAGAAGAAGAAAAACCCAATGAAGAAGAGCCCTCCACCTTCCAAGGTAGTCCTCTATCAAACACCTCTTGTTGTCAGAAAGTTCTTCCTGATGTTAAGTCAGAATCTCCTTTTTTGTAACTTGAAGCCATTGGTTCAGGTCCTAGCCTCTAGAGCAGGAGAAAACAAGTTTGTTGTGTGGCAATGCCCCTCCCTCCACATGAAATAAGACACAAGACACAGTGAATAAATTTAAGTGGGTGAAAAGGCCACAACTTTATTGGTTACGAATGATGAGCGGTATTGGCTTAGGCATTGGAACCTAACCGACTATATCCGACTGTAACCCGTGTGTTACAGTCTGGGAGAAATTAACCACCAGCAAGGAGCCCAGTGATATACACCTACTGGGACACCTCCTGTGGCCACCGTTGGGGGGTGCCATAAGGCCCTGACCTCCGCAGGCCCAGAACAAAGCTACCGCCCCTGGAATCCCTTTAACGGAATTACTTCTCCAATTTCTGGGCAGAGGATGACGCAATCTGCCCCCCCCTTCTTCTTTTATGCAAATTTTCAATGCCTAACCGCAAAACCAAGTTGTGACGAATTGCTATGAGGTAGGTGAAAAAACCAGCTTGGCTAGCCCAAAGTGGAACAAGTCCTACCAGGCCCCCCGGCCAACCAAGGCGACCGACAGAAGTCCATAGCAGCGTCGGCCTAACCTGCCTATCCCTACAGGGTGGCTGGGCGGGTGATCCATTCGGGTTGGGTGCCGAGGCAAGAAAGGCTGAGTTCCCGCCTTCAGCCGGTTTAAAAGATGCTAAGCCCCGCCTCCCGGCCGACCCTAATGGCCGGCCGGGGTCTGACGGAGGCGGGAACTCCCTCCTCGTGAGGGGGCTGCTCTCAGCCCCCATCGCGAGAGTTCGTTCGGGGCAAGCCCACAACACCACCTCCGTGGAGATGCGGAAGTGGCTTTCCATCTTCCATGGGACAGCCCTTGAGTTTCCTCTTTCCCAGACTAAACATACCCAGCTCCTTCAACCGTTCCCCATAAGGCTTGGTTTCCAGACCCTTCATTACCTTGGTTGTCCTGCTTGGCATACATTCCAGTTTGTCAATATCCTTCTAAAATTGTGGCACCCAGGACTGGGCATGGGACTGCAGGTGGGCTCCAGTTGATCTCCTATGTTCCAAAATACTACGACCCTGTTTCATATCCCTTAAAAGTGAAGTGGGGTGATGCATAAATTCCCTGTTATTTCATCTGAGAGCCCTGTTTTCTTTTCTCAGTCAAATTTTGCCTCTCCAAAAAGAGAGAGAAGGTTCTGAATAAATCCTAGTATTGCTTTGAAAACATTAGTTGCTAGATGGTAAGAGCAGCAACAATATTAATGCCAGAGAGGCTTTTTGGATGGGAGGGAGAGCGAGAGGGAGACATAAATGTTTAAATTGCTGCAGTAATAGGTTAATTGAAATTTAGCGTGTTTTGCAAGTATTAATCACCCTCTAAATAGGATTTAGGTAATTGATCCTGCGTTGATCTACAATTTCTCTTTTTCTTCCTTCCAGCACCAGAGCAGTCCTCATATAGTTCATTTATATTTTGTCCTTTCTTTGGCTGTGATTCCTGCATTGCAAGGGGTTGGACTAGATGACCGCTGGAACGCCTTCCAACAATTTTATGATTCAGTTATTCTTTCGGCAGATTCTCTTTTCTCCCTTTTGCTCTGCACTCCGTCAGCAAGAGGCTCTTGCAGATTTAGGAATTTCACTGTTCCCTTTTAATATATGGGAAATTATTTCAATAATGTCAGAGCTGATCCTGCTGTTGCTTTGGCTGAGGGCTCATTCTGGGGTTTCATTTGACAACAGGCATTAACCTCTCTCGAACCAAATTTCAGAAAACATCTACTTCAGTGTCGATATGGAGAAAACTCAGCAGGCTTTCAGCAGAGCTGCATTTAATTGTTACTCAGGAAAATATAATTTATTACGCAACCTCCTGCCTGCAGTTCTGCAGAGGCTTTAAGCCTTCGGTGAGAAAGAGGGGGTTTTCTGCTTTTCACCCCTGCATAGGATCGTGTGTGTGTGTGTGTGTGTGTGTGTGTTAGAAACCTCTCAATTATTGGTTTTGCACCCAGGCAGGTAGGAGTGACTCCTTGCTCTCTGCAAAATTAGGCTGTTCTACAAGCTATGGACTTATCTGGCACAGACACTAAAAAGTCAGTATGGTATTGGGCAGATAAGTGCTTCTGGAGTAAACGTTTTGGACCTTCCCAATTTGTCCTCTGCTCCATCTTAACAAGAGATGAAAGAGACATTCATTCCGTCCACATTTTTCAAGCAGAGTGCCCTAATTTAGATTTGCATGCTGGTTGGAATGCAACTATCAATTCTCTTGCATACAGTGGAACCTCGGTTTATGAACACCTCGGTTTATGAATTTTCGGTTTATAAATGCCGCGGACCCATCTGGAACAGATTAATTCACTTTCCATTACTTTCAATGGGAAAGTTCGCTTCAGTTTATGAACGCTTCAGTTTATGAACAGACTTCCGGAACCAATTACACCCATGCTTCGGGTTAAGTACGCCTCAGGTTGAGTACTCCGCGGACCCGTCTGGAACGGATTAATCCACTTTCCATTACGTTCAATGGGAAAGTTCACTTCAGTTTATGAACGCTTCAGTTTAAGTACTGCGCGGACCGTCTGGAACAGATTAATCCACTTTCCATTACTTTCAATGGGAAAGTTCCCTTCAGTTTATGAACAGACTTCCGGAACCAATTGTGTTCATAAACCAAGGTACCACTGTATTAGATTAAGTTATCAGAAGCTTGTACTGACGGGAATTGTAGTCAAACAACATCTGAACAGCCTCGGCCCTAAACAGCCTCAGCCTAGTATACCTGAAGGAGCGTCTCCACCCCCATCGTCCAACCAGGACACTGAGGTCCAGCTCCGAGGGTCTTCTGCTGGTTCCCTCCCTGTGAGAAGTGAGGTTACAGGGAACCAGGCAGAGGGCCTTCTTGGTGGTGACGCCCTCCCTGTGGATCTCCCTCCCATCAGATGTCAAGGAGATAAAGAACTACACAACTTTTAGAAGACATCTGAAGGCAGCCCTATATAGCAAAGCATTTTATGTTTTATGGTGTTTTTTATATTGTGTTGGAAGCAGCCAAGAGTGGCTGGGGCAACCCAGTCAGATTATTATTATTATTATTATTATTAAGGCACCAAGTTGGCTCCCTCTGGTGTAGATAATACTGAAAAAGATGGATGAATCATTATTATGAACCTTCATTGTGACTGTGAGGGAGAGAAGCTACAGACAGCCTCCTCCCATCTTAAGCACAAGCTCTTCTCCCAGCGCCAGTGGGAGCGGGGAGGGGGATGTCTCCAGCGGGGAATCAGGAAGTAGAGGGCATGGCTCAAGTAGGGTAGCAGAGCCACTGCTCCGCTTAGGAAAGGAAGTGGGAAGCAGGGAAAGCGCGACCAGAAGACCGCTCCTGCCAACCCCGGAATTGCGCAAGAAGCGACGGGCGTGGAGATTCAATATTCCCAGACTACTTTGTTGGAGGAAAACGTGGGAATCTCCATTCGGAGGTTCTGACCCAGACTGACAACATGTGCATAGTACTGACTCTGCACTGTGAATAGTTTGCACATAATAAAAGCATGAAAAGGCAATGTCGTGAGGAGTCGTTACTCTAGAGTAGCCGCTACCGCGCCTGTGACAGCAACCTCCGAATCTTTTTGGCTACTCTGGAGCGACCAGGATGAGCGTGCAAGAGGACGAAAAGGTTGCAAACCGAGCGCCATTTCTGTGCATGCGCAAAGCGCGATTTTTTGCGATTTTCGCGCTTTGCGCATGCGCAAAGCATGACACCGCTTCTGCGCATGCGCGGGGGGGCGAGCGCCGAAAACACTTCTGGGTTTGCGGAGTTCGCAACCCGAAGTGTTCACAACCCGAGCGGGTCGTAAACCGAGGTACGACTTGTACACAACTTTTAGAAGACATCTGAAGGCAGCCCTATACAGCGAAGCATTTTATGTTTTATGGTGTTTTTTATACTGTGTTGGAAGCAGCCAAGAGTGGCTGGGGCAACCCAGTCAGATGGGCTGAATATTATTATTATTATTATTATTATTATTATTATTATTATTATTATTATTATGGCACCAAGTTGGCTCCCTCTGGTGTAGATAGTACTGAAAAAGATGGATGAATCATTATTATGAACCTTCATTGTGACCATGTCCTTAGAGAAATTATTAGAATGTTATCTTTTTATCCCATCCTCTACATGAGAAGAACCTCCTGGATCCGGCCAATCACCCACCAGGTCCAGCATCTTGTTCTCACACCGGCCAACCAGATGCATGTGGGAAACCAGCGAGCAGGATTTGGCCGCAAGAGCTTTGTCCCCTCCTGTGGTTTCCAGCAACTGGCATTCAGAAGCATTGCTGCCTCCATAGCTGCCAAGTTCTCCCTTTTTTTAAGGGAAATTCCCTTATGCTGAATAGGCTTCCTCGCGAGAAAAGGGAAAACTTGGCAGCTATGGCTGCCTCTGACTGTGAAAGCAGAGCATTGCCATCCTAGATAGCAGGGACTGATAACCTTCTCCTCCAATATTCTTGTATGTTCCACCCAGCATTTTATCCTCACATCTAAAATTTGGGTAAGCTGAGAGGTAACAACCAGGTCACAGCCACCTAGCGAGGTCGAGTGCAGTTTTGAACCCAGATCATCTCTGCTTATTCCTTATTTGTCATTCCAACCACTGGGTTATGCTGGCTTTCTAGGTACAGAGTGTGGTCTTATCAACCCAGCTCTGGGGACATCTCTGGGTATATTCCTGTCCCTCTGCTACCCGATAAGCATGGAGCACATGGAATTTTGGCCCCCACTACTGACACTGCCAGGGATGTGGGTGGCGCTGTGGGTTAAACCACAGAGCCTAGGGTTTGCCGATCAGAAGGTTGGAAGTTCAAATCCCCACAATGGAGTGAGCTCCCGTTGCTTGGTCCCTGCTCCTGCCAACCTAGCAGTTCGAAAGCACAAAGTACAAGTAGATAAATAGGTACCGCTCCAGCGGGAAGGTAAACACCGTTTCTGTGTGCTGCTTTGGTTTGCCAGAAGCGGCTTAGTCATGTTGGCCACATGACCCGGAAGCTTTATGCCGGCTCCCTCGGCCTGTAAAGCGAGATGAGTGCCGCAACCCCAGAGTCGTTCGCGACTGGACCTAATGGTCAGGGGTCCCTTTACCTTTACCTTATTTGCGCTTCTCAAAGCAATGCACAAATTGAAACACGGTTTTATCCTCCAGAACGCACGCTTTCCCATATTTTGAAACACCACTTTCAAAGCTAACAATGTGTCATCAGAAAGGAGAAAGTGCATTTTTTAAAAAAATTCTCAAATACATCCAATTGAATGGTCAGAAGCTGGATTATTTTAGAAAGTCTGCAAAGCTCTTAACAAGTCAGAACTCCCTAGAAGGCAAGATGTGGCGGTATTTTTCTTTTGTTTCTTTTTTTTTTTTTTTTGCCCGTGTTGTTTTGTGAATCGGGTTTGTATAGATTCTTACTCCACTGACATAAGTTGGATTTCCCTGCAGTGGCTGGGAGCAATGCAGCACATTTGTATATTTAAAAATTAGAAGTGCTTCTCAGTCTTCATATATCTCTC